>NC_080453.1:624000-1248000 GCF_028018845.1 Melospiza georgiana | reverse complement strand
TGTTTTCAGTGCTGGCACAGTTTTTCCCTGCCAGACATAGTGGAAAAGCTTTTTGCTAAGATGTAGACGAGAAGACGCGCTAAAGACGATAGTACGATGCTCTCCGGAGCTAAGAGCCGCTGCCGGGCGTCTTTCGGCAGAAGCCGCGCTAAGGAGAGCACTGTGAGCGGCACCATCGTCCTTGCGGGAAGAAGCCGCTTCTTCGCCTCCGGGAGCGGGCGAGAGCGGCAGCTTCGGAAAGGTGAAGAAGGAAGCTGTACAACACTGGGATTGTGTGCGCAGCTTGCCAACTTATAGGAAACAGTACTTTTGCACTCTCCTGACTTTTCCAATCACATGAACATTCGATTGGAAGCTGTTTTGGACAACTTTTCTTTTCTTCATGCCAAACACTTGGCAGACCTCCGTGCAACGTCTAGAACACGATGGCAGATGTTTTCTGTGCTGGCACAGGTTTTCCCTGCCAGACATAGTGGAAAAGCTTTTTGCTAAGATGTAGACGAGAAGACGCGCTAAAGACGATAGTACGATGCTCTCCGGAGCTAAGAGCCGCTGCCGGGCGTCTTTCGGCAGAAGCAGCACTCCGGAGAGCACTGTGAGCGGCACCATCGTCTTCGCGCGAAGAAGCCGCTTCTTCGCCTCCGGGAGCGGGCGAGAGCGGCAGCTTCGGAAAGGTGAAGAAGGAAGCTGTACAACACTGGGATTGTGTGCGCAGCTTGCCAACTGATAGGAAACAGTACTTTTGCACTCTCCTGACTTTGCCAATCACATGAACATTCGATTGGAAGCTGTTTTGGACAACTTTTCTTTTCTTCATGCCAAACACTTGGCAGACCTCCGTGCAACGTCTAGAACACGATGGCAGATGTTTTCTGTGCTGGCACAGGTTTTCCCTGCCAGACATAGTGGAAAAGCTTTTTGCTAAGATGTAGACGAGAAGACGCGCTAAAGACGATAGTACGATGCTCTCCGGAGCTAAGAGCCACTGCCGGGCGTCTTTCGGCAGAAGCAGCGCTAAGGAGAGCACTGTGAGCGGCACCATCGTCTTTGCGCGAAGAAGCCGCTTCTTCGGCTCCGGGAGCCGGCGAGAGCGGCAGCTTCGGAAAGGTGAAGAAGGAAGCTGTACAAAACTGGGATTGTGTGCGCAGCTTGCCAACTGATAGGAAACAGTACTTTTGCACTCTCCTGACTTTGCCAATCACATGAACATTCGATTGGAAGCTGTTTTGGACAACTTTTCTTTTCTTCATGCCAAACACTTGGCAGACCTCCGTGCAACGTCTAGAACACGATGGCAGATGTTTTCTGTGCTGGCACAGGTTTTCCCTGCCAGACATAGTGGAAAAGCTTTTTGCTAAGATGTAGACGAGAAGACGCGCTAAAGACGATAGTACGATGCTCTCCGGAGCTAAGAGCCGCTGCCGGGCGTCTTTCGGCAGAAGCCGCGCTAAGGAGAGCACTGTGAGCGGCACCATCGTCCTTGCGGGAAGAAGCCGCTTCTTCGCCTCCGGGAGCCGGCGAGAGCGGCAGCTTCGGAAAGGTGAAGAAGGAAGCTGTACAACACTGGGATTGTGTGCGCAGCTTGCCAACTGATAGGAAACAGTACTTTTGCACTCTCCTGACTTTGCCAATCACATGAACATTCGATTGGAAGCTGTTTTGGACAACTTTTCTTTTCTTCATGCCAAACACTTGGCAGACCTCCGTGCAACGTCTAGAACACGATGGCAGATGTTTTCTCTGCTGGCACAGTTTTTCCCTGCCAGACATAGTGGAAAAGCTTTTTGCTAAGATGTAGACGAGAAGACGCGCTAAAGACGATAGTACGATGCTCTCCGGAGCTAAGAGCCGCTGCCGGGCGTCTTTCGGCAGAAGCAGCACTCCGGAGAGCACTGTGAGCGGCACCATCGTCTTTGCGGGAAGAAGCCGCTTCTTCGGCTCCGGGAGCCGGCGAGAGCGGCAGCTTCGGAAAGGTGAAGAAGGAAGCTGTACAACACTGGGATTGTGTGCGCAGCTTGCCAACTGATAGGAAACAGTACTTTTGCACTCTCCTGACTTTGCCAATCACATGAACATTCGATTGGAAGCTGTTTTGGACAACTTTTCTTTTCTTCATGCCAAACACTTGGCAGACCTCCGTGCAACGTCTAGAACACGATGGCAGATGTTTTCTGTGCTGGCACAGTTTTTCCCTGCCAGACATAGTGGAAAAGCTTTTTGCTAAGATGTAGACGAGAAGACGCGCTAAAGACGATAGTACGATGCTCTCCGGAGCTAAGAGCCGCTGCCGGGCATCTTTCGGCAGAAGCAGCGCTAAGGAGAGCACTGTGAGCGGCACCATCGTCTTTGCGCGAAGAAGCCGCTTCTTCGCCTCTGGGAGCCGGCGAGAGCGGCAGCTTCGGAAAGGTGAAGAAGGAAGCTGTACAACACTGGGATTGTGTGCGCAGCCTGCCAACTGATAGGAAACAGTACTTTTGCACTCTCCTGACTTTGCCAATCACATGAACATTCGATTGGAAGCTGTTTTGGACAACTTTTCTTTTCTTCATGCCAAACACTTGGCAGACCTCCGTGCAACGTCTAGAACACGATGGCAGATGTTTTCAGTGCTGGCACAGTTTTTCCCTGCCAGACATAGTGGAAAAGCTTTTTGCTAAGATGTAGACGAGAAGACGCGCTAAAGACGATAGTACGATGCTCTCCGGAGCTAAGAGCCGCTGCCGGGCGTCTTTCGGCAGAAGCCGCGCTAAGGAGAGCACTGTGAGCGGCACCATCGTCCTTGCGGGAAGAAGCCGCTTCTTCGCCTCCGGGAGCGGGCGAGAGCGGCAGCTTCGGAAAGGTGAAGAAGGAAGCTGTACAACACTGGGATTGTGTGCGCAGCTTGCCAACTGATAGGAAACAGTACTTTTGCACTCTCCTGACTTTGCCAATCACATGAACATTCGATTGGAAGCTGTTTTGGACAACTTTTCTTTTCTTCATGCCAAACACTTGGCAGACCTCCGTGCAACGTCTAGAACACGATGGCAGATGTTTTCTGTGCTGGCACAGGTTTTCCCTGCCAGACATAGTGGAAAAGCTTTTTGCTAAGATGTAGACGAGAAGACGCGCTAAAGACGATAGTACGATGCTCTCCGGAGCTAAGAGCCGCTGCCGGGCGTCTTTCGGCAGAAGCCGCGCTAAGGAGAGCACTGTGAGCGGCACCATCGTCTTTGCGCGAAGAAGCCGCTTCTTCGCCTCCGGGAGCCGGCGAGAGCGGCAGCTTCGGAAAGGTGAAGAAGCAAGCTGTACAACACTGGGATTGTGTGCGCAGCTTGCCAACTGATAGGAAACAGTACTTTTGCACTCTCCTGACTTTGCCAATCACATGAACATTCGATTGGAAGCTGTTTTGGACAACTTTTCTTTTCTTCATGCCAAACACTTGGCAGACCTCCGTGCAACGTCTAGAACACGATGGCAGATGTTTTCTGTGCTGGCACAGGTTTTCCCTGCCAGACATAGTGGAAAAGCTTTTTGCTAAGATGTAGACGAGAAGACGCGCTAAAGACGATAGTACGATGCTCTCCGGAGCTAAGAGCCGCTGCCGGGCGTCTTTCGGCAGAAGCAGCACTCCGGAGAGCACTGTGAGTGGCACCATCGTCTTCGCGCGAAGAAGCCGCTTCTTCGCCTCCGGGAGCCGGCGAGAGCGGCAGCTTCGGAAAGGTGAAGAAGGAAGCTGTACAACACTGGGATTGTGTGCGCAGCTTGCCAACTGATAGGAAACAGTACTTTTGCACTCTCCTGACTTTGCCAATCACATGAACATTCGATTGGAAGCTGTTTTGGACAACTTTTCTTTTCTTCATGCCAAACACTTGGCAGACCTCCGTGCAACGTCTAGAACACGATGGCAGATGTTTTCTGTGCTGGCACAGGTTTTCCCTGCCAGACATAGTGGAAAAGCTTTTTGCTAAGATGTAGACGAGAAGACGCGCTAAAGACGATAGTACGATGCTCTCCGGAGCTAAGAGCCACTGCCGGGCGTCTTTCGGCAGAAGCAGCGCTAAGGAGAGCACTGTGAGCGGCACCATCGTCTTTGCGCGAAGAAGCCGCTTCATCGTCTCCGGGAGCCGGCGAGAGCGGCAGCTTCGGAAAGGTGAAGAAGGAAGCTGTACAACACTGGGATTGTGTGCGCAGCTTGCCAACTGATAGGAAACAGTACTTTTGCACTCTCCTGACTTTGCCAATCACATGAACATTCGATTGGAAGCTGTTTTGGACAACTTTTCTTTTCTTCATGCCAAACACTTGGCAGACCTCCGTGCAACGTCTAGAACACGATGGCAGATGTTTTCTGTGCTGGCACAGGTTTTCCCTGCCAGACATAGTGGAAAAGCTTTTTGCTAAGATGTAGACGAGAAGACGCGCTAAAGACGATAGTACGATGCTCTCCGGAGCTAAGAGCCGCTGCCGGGCGTCTTTCGGCAGAAGCCGCGCTAAGGAGAGCACTGTGAGCGGCACCATCGTCCTTGCGGGAAGAAGCCGCTTCTTCGCCTCCGGGAGCCGGCGAGAGCGGCAGCTTCGGAAAGGTGAAGAAGGAAGCTGTACAACACTGGGATTGTGTGCGCAGCTTGCCAACTGATAGGAAACAGTACTTTTGCACTCTCCTGACTTTGCCAATCACATGAACATTCGATTGGAAGCTGTTTTGGACAACTTTTCTTTTCTTCATGCCAAACACTTGGCAGACCTCCGTGCAACGTCTAGAACACGATGGCAGATGTTTTCTGTGCTGGCACAGTTTTTCCCTGCCAGACATAGTGGAAAAGCTTTTTGCTAAGATGTAGACGAGAAGACGCGCTAAAGACGATAGTACGATGCTCTCCGGAGCTAAGAGCCGCTGCCGGGCGTCTTTCGGCAGAAGCAGCACTCCGGAGAGCACTGTGAGCGGCACCATCGTCCTTGCGGGAAGAAGCCGCTTCTTCGGCTCCGGGAGCCGGCGAGAGCGGCAGCTTCGGAAAGGTGAAGAAGGAAGCTGTACAACACTGGGATTGTGTGCGCAGCTTGCCAACTGATAGAAAACAGTACTTTTGCACTCTCCTGACTTTGCCAATCACATGAACATTCGATTGGAAGCTGTTTTGGACAACTTTTCTTTTCTTCATGCCAAACACTTGGCAGACCTCCGTGCAACGTCTAGAACACGATGGCAGATGTTTTCTGTGCTGGCACAGGTTTTCCCTGCCAGACATAGTGGAAAAGCTTTTTGCTAAGATGTAGACGAGAAGACGCGCTAAAGACGATAGTACGATGCTCTCCGGAGCTAAGAGCCGCTGCCGGGCGTCTTTCGGCAGAAGCAGCACTCCGGAGAGCACTGTGAGCGGCACCATCGTCTTCGCGCGAAGAAGCCGCTTCTTCGCCTCCGGGAGCGGGCGAGAGCGGCAGCTTCGGAAAGGTGAAGAAGGAAGCTGTACAACACTGGGATTGTGTGCGCAGCTTGCCAACTGATAGGAAACAGTACTTTTGCACTCTCCTGACTTTGCCAATCACATGAACATTCGATTGGAAGCTGTTTTGGACAACTTTTCTTTTCTTCATGCCAAACACTTGGCAGACCTCCGTGCAACGTCTAGAACACGATGGCAGATGTTTTCTGTGCTGGCACAGGTTTTCCCTGCCAGACATAGTGGAAAAGCTTTTTGCTAAGATGTAGACGAGAAGACGCGCTAAAGACGATAGTACGATGCTCTCCGGAGCTAAGAGCCGCTGCCGGGCGTCTTTCGGCAGAAGCAGCGCTAAGGAGAGCACTGTGAGCGGCACCATCGTCTTTGCGCGAAGAAGCCGCTTCTTCGCCTCCGGGAGCCGGCGAGAGCGGCAGCTTCGGAAAGGTGAAGAAGGAAGCTGTACAACACTGGGATTGTGTGCGCAGCTTGCCAACTGATAGGAAACAGTACTTTTGCACTCTCCTGACTTTGCCAATCACATGAACATTCGATTGGAAGCTGTTTTGGACAACTTTTCTTTTCTTCATGCCAAACACTTGGCAGACCTCCGTGCAACGTCTAGAACACGATGGCAGATGTTTTCTGTGCTGGCACAGTTTTTCCCTGCCAGACATAGTGGAAAAGCTTTTTGCTAAGATGTAGACGAGAAGACGCGCTAAAGACGATAGTACGATGCTCTCCGGAGCTAAGAGCCGCTGCCGGGCGTCTTTCGGCAGAAGCCGCGCTAAGGAGAGCACTGTGAGCGGCACCATCGTCCTTTGGGGAAGAAGCCGCTTCTTCGCCTCCGGGAGCCGGCGAGAGCGGCAGCTTCGGAAAGGTGAAGAAGGAAGCTGTACAACACTGGGATTGTGTGCGCAGCTTGCCAACTGATAGAAAACAGTACTTTTGCACTCTCCTGACTTTGCCAATCACATGAACATTCGATTGGAAGCTGTTTTGGACAACTTTTCTTTTCTCCCTTCCAAACACTTGGCAGACCTCCGTGCAACGTCTAGAACACGATGGCAGATGTTTTCTGTGCTGGCACAGGTTTTCCCTGCCAGACATAGTGGAAAAGCTTTTTGCTAAGATGTAGACGAGAAGACGCGCTAAAGACGATAGTACGATGCTCTCCGGAGCTAAGAGCCGCTGCCGGGCGTCTTTCGGCAGAAGCCGCGCTAAGGAGAACACTGTGAGCGGCACCATCGTCTTCGCGCGAAGAAGCCGCTTCTTCGCCTCCGGGAGCCGGCGAGAGCGGCAGCTTCGGAAAGGTGAAGAAGGAAGCTGTACAACACTGGGATTGTGTGCGCAGCTTGCCAACTGATAGGAAACAGTACTTTTGCACTCTCCTGACTTTGCCAATCACATGAACATTCGATTGGAAGCTGTTTTGGACAACTTTTCTTTTCTTCATGCCAAACACTTGGCAGACCTCCGTGCAACGTCTAGAACACGATGGCAGATGTTTTCTGTGCTGGCACAGGTTTTCCCTGCCAGACATAGTGGAAAAGCTTTTTGCTAAGATGTAGACGAGAAGACGCGCTAAAGACGATAGTACGATGCTCTCCGGAGCTAAGAGCCGCTGCCGGGCGTCTTTCGGCAGAAGCAGCACTCCGGAGAGCACTGTGAGCGGCACCATCGTCTTCGCGCGAAGAAGCCGCTTCTTCGCCTCCGGGAGCCGGCGAGAGCGGCAGCTTCGGAAAGGTGAAGAAGGAAGCTGTACAACACTGGGATTGTGTGCGCAGCTTGCCAACTGATAGGAAACAGTACTTTTGCACTCTCCTGACTTTGCCAATCACATGAACATTCGATTGGAAGCTGTTTTGGACAACTTTTCTTTTCTTCATGCCAAACACTTGGCAGACCTCCGTGCAACGTCTAGAACACGATGGCAGATGTTTTCTGTGCTGGCACAGGTTTTCCCTGCCAGACATAGTGGAAAAGCTTTTTGCTAAGATGTAGACGAGAAGACGCGCTAAAGACGATAGTACGATGCTCTCCGGAGCTAAGAGCCGCTGCCGGGCGTCTTTCGGCAGAAGCAGCACTCCGGAGAGCACTGTGAGCGGCACCATCGTCTTCGCGCGAAGAAGCCGCTTCTTCGCCTCCGGGAGCGGGCGAGAGCGGCAGCTTCGGAAAGGTGAAGAAGGAAGCTGTACAACACTGGGATTGTGTGCGCAGCTTGCCAACTGATAGAAAACAGTACTTTTGCACTCTCCTGACTTTGCCAATCACATGAACATTCGATTGGAAGCTGTTTTGGACAACTTTTCTTTTCTTCATGCCAAACACTTGGCAGACCTCCGTGCAACGTCTAGAACACGATGGCAGATGTTTTCTGTGCTGGCACAGTTTTTCCCTGCCAGACATAGTGGAAAAGCTTTTTGCTAAGATGTAGACGAGAAGACGCGCTAAAGACGATAGTACGATGCTCTCCGGAGCTAAGAGCCGCTGCCGGGCGTCTTTCGGCAGAAGCAGCACTCCGGAGAGCACTGTGAGCGGCACCATCGTCTTCGCGCGAAGAAGCCGCTTCTTCGCCTCCGGGAGCGGGCGAGAGCGGCAGCTTCGGAAAGGTGAAGAAGGAAGCTGTACAACACTGGGATTGTGTGCGCAGCTTGCCAACTGATAGAAAACAGTACTTTTGCACTCTCCTGACTTTGCCAATCACATGAACATTCGATTGGAAGCTGTTTTGGACAACTTTTCTTTTCTTCATGCCAAACACTTGGCAGACCTCCGTGCAACGTCTAGAACACGATGGCAGATGTTTTCTGTGCTGGCACAGGTTTTCCCTGCCAGACATAGTGGAAAAGCTTTTTGCTAAGATGTAGACGAGAAGACGCGCTAAAGACGATAGTACGATGCTCTCCGGAGCTAAGAGCCACTGCCGGGCGTCTTTCGGCAGAAGCAGCGCTAAGGAGAGCACTGTGAGCGGCACCATCGTCTTTGCGCGAAGAAGCCGCTTCTTCGGCTCCGGGAGCCGGCGAGAGCGGCAGCTTCGGAAAGGTGAAGAAGGAAGCTGTACAACACTGGGATTGTGTGCGCAGCTTGCCAACTGATAGGAAACAGTACTTTTGCACTCTCCTGACTTTGCCAATCACATGAACATTCGATTGGAAGCTGTTTTGGACAACTTTTCTTTTCTTCATGCCAAACACTTGGCAGACCTCCGTGCAACGTCTAGAACACGATGGCAGATGTTTTCTGTGCTGGCACAGGTTTTCCCTGCCAGACATAGTGGAAAAGCTTTTTGCTAAGATGTAGACGAGAAGACGCGCTAAAGACGATAGTACGATGCTCTCCGGAGCTAAGAGCCGCTGCCGGGCGTCTTTCGGCAGAAGCCGCACTCCGGAGAGCACTGTGAGCGGCACCATCGTCCTTGCGGGAAGAAGCCGCTTCTTCGCCTCCGGGAGCCGGCGAGAGCGGCAGCTTCGGAAAGGTGAAGAAGGAAGCTGTACAACACTGGGATTGTGTGCGCAGCTTGCCAACTGATAGGAAACAGTACTTTTGCACTCTCCTGACTTTGCCAATCACATGAACATTCGATTGGAAGCTGTTTTGGACAACTTTTCTTTTCTTCATGCCAAACACTTGGCAGACCTCCGTGCAACGTCTAGAACACGATGGCAGATGTTTTCTGTGCTGGCACAGTTTTTCCCTGCCAGACATAGTGGAAAAGCTTTTTGCTAAGATGTAGACGAGAAGACGCGCTAAAGACGATAGTACGATGCTCTCCGGAGCTAAGAGCCGCTGCCGGGCGTCTTTCGGCAGAAGCAGCACTCCGGAGAGCACTGTGAGCGGCACCATCGTCTTCGCGCGAAGAAGCCGCTTCTTCGCCCCCGGGAGCGGGCGAGAGCGGCAGCTTCGGAAAGGTGAAGAAGGAAGCTGTACAACACTGGGATTGTGTGCGCAGCTTGCCAACTGATAGAAAACAGTACTTTTGCACTCTCCTGACTTTGCCAATCACATGAACATTCGATTGGAAGCTGTTTTGGACAACTTTTCTTTTCTTCATGCCAAACACTTGGCAGACCTCCGTGCAACGTCTAGAACACGATGGCAGATGTTTTCTGTGCTGGCACAGGTTTTCCCTGCCAGACATAGTGGAAAAGCTTTTTGCTAAGATGTAGACGAGAAGACGCGCTAAAGACGATAGTACGATGCTCTCCGGAGCTAAGAGCCACTGCCGGGCGTCTTTCGGCAGAAGCAGCGCTAAGGAGAGCACTGTGAGCGGCACCATCGTCTTTGCGCGAAGAAGCCGCTTCTTCGGCTCCGGGAGCCGGCGAGAGCGGCAGCTTCGGAAAGGTGAAGAAGGAAGCTGTACAACACTGGGATTGTGTGCGCAGCTTGCCAACTGATAGGAAACAGTACTTTTGCACTCTCCTGACTTTGCCAATCACATGAACATTCGATTGGAAGCTGTTTTGGACAACTTTTCTTTTCTTCATGCCAAACACTTGGCAGACCTCCGTGCAACGTCTAGAACACGATGGCAGATGTTTTCTGTGCTGGCACAGGTTTTCCCTGCCAGACATAGTGGAAAAGCTTTTTGCTAAGATGTAGACGAGAAGACGCGCTAAAGACGATAGTACGATGCTCTCCGGAGCTAAGAGCCGCTGCCGGGCGTCTTTCGGCAGAAGCCGCGCTAAGGAGAGCACTGTGAGCGGCACCATCGTCCTTGCGGGAAGAAGCCGCTTCTTCGCCTCCGGGAGCCGGCGAGAGCGGCAGCTTCGGAAAGGTGAAGAAGGAAGCTGTACAACACTGGGATTGTGTGCGCAGCTTGCCAACTGATAGGAAACAGTACTTTTGCACTCTCCTGACTTTGCCAATCACATGAACATTCGATTGGAAGCTGTTTTGGACAACTTTTCTTTTCTTCATGCCAAACACTTGGCAGACCTCCGTGCAACGTCTAGAACACGATGGCAGATGTTTTCTGTGCTGGCACAGTTTTTCCCTGCCAGACATAGTGGAAAAGCTTTTTGCTAAGATGTAGACGAGAAGACGCGCTAAAGACGATAGTACGATGCTCTCCGGAGCTAAGAGCCGCTGCCGGGCGTCTTTCGGCAGAAGCAGCACTCCGGAGAGCACTGTGAGCGGCACCATCGTCTTTGCGGGAAGAAGCCGCTTCTTCGGCTCCGGGAGCCGGCGAGAGCGGCAGCTTCGGAAAGGTGAAGAAGGAAGCTGTACAACACTGGGATTGTGTGCGCAGCTTGCCAACTGATAGGAAACAGTACTTTTGCACTCTCCTGACTTTGCCAATCACATGAACATTCGATTGGAAGCTGTTTTGGACAACTTTTCTTTTCTTCATGCCAAACACTTGGCAGACCTCCGTGCAACGTCTAGAACACGATGGCAGATGTTTTCTGTGCTGGCACAGTTTTTCCCTGCCAGACATAGTGGAAAAGCTTTTTGCTAAGATGTAGACGAGAAGACGCGCTAAAGACGATAGTACGATGCTCTCCGGAGCTAAGAGCCGCTGCCGGGCATCTTTCGGCAGAAGCAGCGCTAAGGAGAGCACTGTGAGCGGCACCATCGTCTTTGCGCGAAGAAGCCGCTTCTTCGCCTCTGGGAGCCGGCGAGAGCGGCAGCTTCGGAAAGGTGAAGAAGGAAGCTGTACAACACTGGGATTGTGTGCGCAGCCTGCCAACTGATAGGAAACAGTACTTTTGCACTCTCCTGACTTTGCCAATCACATGAACATTCGATTGGAAGCTGTTTTGGACAACTTTTCTTTTCTTCATGCCAAACACTTGGCAGACCTCCGTGCAACGTCTAGAACACGATGGCAGATGTTTTCAGTGCTGGCACAGTTTTTCCCTGCCAGACATAGTGGAAAAGCTTTTTGCTAAGATGTAGACGAGAAGACGCGCTAAAGACGATAGTACGATGCTCTCCGGAGCTAAGAGCCGCTGCCGGGCGTCTTTCGGCAGAAGCCGCGCTAAGGAGAGCACTGTGAGCGGCACCATCGTCCTTGCGGGAAGAAGCCGCTTCTTCGCCTCCGGGAGCGGGCGAGAGCGGCAGCTTCGGAAAGGTGAAGAAGGAAGCTGTACAACACTGGGATTGTGTGCGCAGCTTGCCAACTTATAGGAAACAGTACTTTTGCACTCTCCTGACTTTTCCAATCACATGAACATTCGATTGGAAGCTGTTTTGGACAACTTTTCTTTTCTTCATGCCAAACACTTGGCAGACCTCCGTGCAACGTCTAGAACACGATGGCAGATGTTTTCTGTGCTGGCACAGGTTTTCCCTGCCAGACATAGTGGAAAAGCTTTTTGCTAAGATGTAGACGAGAAGACGCGCTAAAGACGATAGTACGATGCTCTCCGGAGCTAAGAGCCGCTGCCGGGCGTCTTTCGGCAGAAGCAGCACTCCGGAGAGCACTGTGAGCGGCACCATCGTCTTCGCGCGAAGAAGCCGCTTCTTCGCCTCCGGGAGCGGGCGAGAGCGGCAGCTTCGGAAAGGTGAAGAAGGAAGCTGTACAACACTGGGATTGTGTGCGCAGCTTGCCAACTGATAGGAAACAGTACTTTTGCACTCTCCTGACTTTGCCAATCACATGAACATTCGATTGGAAGCTGTTTTGGACAACTTTTCTTTTCTTCATGCCAAACACTTGGCAGACCTCCGTGCAACGTCTAGAACACGATGGCAGATGTTTTCTGTGCTGGCACAGGTTTTCCCTGCCAGACATAGTGGAAAAGCTTTTTGCTAAGATGTAGACGAGAAGACGCGCTAAAGACGATAGTACGATGCTCTCCGGAGCTAAGAGCCACTGCCGGGCGTCTTTCGGCAGAAGCAGCGCTAAGGAGAGCACTGTGAGCGGCACCATCGTCTTTGCGCGAAGAAGCCGCTTCTTCGGCTCCGGGAGCCGGCGAGAGCGGCAGCTTCGGAAAGGTGAAGAAGGAAGCTGTACAAAACTGGGATTGTGTGCGCAGCTTGCCAACTGATAGGAAACAGTACTTTTGCACTCTCCTGACTTTGCCAATCACATGAACATTCGATTGGAAGCTGTTTTGGACAACTTTTCTTTTCTTCATGCCAAACACTTGGCAGACCTCCGTGCAACGTCTAGAACACGATGGCAGATGTTTTCTGTGCTGGCACAGGTTTTCCCTGCCAGACATAGTGGAAAAGCTTTTTGCTAAGATGTAGACGAGAAGACGCGCTAAAGACGATAGTACGATGCTCTCCGGAGCTAAGAGCCGCTGCCGGGCGTCTTTCGGCAGAAGCCGCGCTAAGGAGAGCACTGTGAGCGGCACCATCGTCCTTGCGGGAAGAAGCCGCTTCTTCGCCTCCGGGAGCCGGCGAGAGCGGCAGCTTCGGAAAGGTGAAGAAGGAAGCTGTACAACACTGGGATTGTGTGCGCAGCTTGCCAACTGATAGGAAACAGTACTTTTGCACTCTCCTGACTTTGCCAATCACATGAACATTCGATTGGAAGCTGTTTTGGACAACTTTTCTTTTCTTCATGCCAAACACTTGGCAGACCTCCGTGCAACGTCTAGAACACGATGGCAGATGTTTTCTGTGCTGGCACAGTTTTTCCCTGCCAGACATAGTGGAAAAGCTTTTTGCTAAGATGTAGACGAGAAGACGCGCTAAAGACGATAGTACGATGCTCTCCGGAGCTAAGAGCCGCTGCCGGGCGTCTTTCGGCAGAAGCAGCACTCCGGAGAGCACTGTGAGCGGCACCATCGTCTTTGCGGGAAGAAGCCGCTTCTTCGGCTCCGGGAGCCGGCGAGAGCGGCAGCTTCGGAAAGGTGAAGAAGGAAGCTGTACAACACTGGGATTGTGTGCGCAGCTTGCCAACTGATAGGAAACAGTACTTTTGCACTCTCCTGACTTTGCCAATCACATGAACATTCGATTGGAAGCTGTTTTGGACAACTTTTCTTTTCTTCATGCCAAACACTTGGCAGACCTCCGTGCAACGTCTAGAACACGATGGCAGATGTTTTCTGTGCTGGCACAGTTTTTCCCTGCCAGACATAGTGGAAAAGCTTTTTGCTAAGATGTAGACGAGAAGACGCGCTAAAGACGATAGTACGATGCTCTCCGGAGCTAAGAGCCGCTGCCGGGCATCTTTCGGCAGAAGCAGCGCTAAGGAGAGCACTGTGAGCGGCACCATCGTCTTTGCGCGAAGAAGCCGCTTCTTCGCCTCTGGGAGCCGGCGAGAGCGGCAGCTTCGGAAAGGTGAAGAAGGAAGCTGTACAACACTGGGATTGTGTGCGCAGCCTGCCAACTGATAGGAAACAGTACTTTTGCACTCTCCTGACTTTGCCAATCACATGAACATTCGATTGGAAGCTGTTTTGGACAACTTTTCTTTTCTTCATGCCAAACACTTGGCAGACCTCCGTGCAACGTCTAGAACACGATGGCAGATGTTTTCAGTGCTGGCACAGTTTTTCCCTGCCAGACATAGTGGAAAAGCTTTTTGCTAAGATGTAGACGAGAAGACGCGCTAAAGACGATAGTACGATGCTCTCCGGAGCTAAGAGCCGCTGCCGGGCGTCTTTCGGCAGAAGCCGCGCTAAGGAGAGCACTGTGAGCGGCACCATCGTCCTTGCGGGAAGAAGCCGCTTCTTCGCCTCCGGGAGCGGGCGAGAGCGGCAGCTTCGGAAAGGTGAAGAAGGAAGCTGTACAACACTGGGATTGTGTGCGCAGCTTGCCAACTGATAGGAAACAGTACTTTTGCACTCTCCTGACTTTGCCAATCACATGAACATTCGATTGGAAGCTGTTTTGGACAACTTTTCTTTTCTTCATGCCAAACACTTGGCAGACCTCCGTGCAACGTCTAGAACACGATGGCAGATGTTTTCTGTGCTGGCACAGGTTTTCCCTGCCAGACATAGTGGAAAAGCTTTTTGCTAAGATGTAGACGAGAAGACGCGCTAAAGACGATAGTACGATGCTCTCCGGAGCTAAGAGCCGCTGCCGGGCGTCTTTCGGCAGAAGCCGCGCTAAGGAGAGCACTGTGAGCGGCACCATCGTCTTTGCGCGAAGAAGCCGCTTCTTCGCCTCCGGGAGCCGGCGAGAGCGGCAGCTTCGGAAAGGTGAAGAAGCAAGCTGTACAACACTGGGATTGTGTGCGCAGCTTGCCAACTGATAGGAAACAGTACTTTTGCACTCTCCTGACTTTGCCAATCACATGAACATTCGATTGGAAGCTGTTTTGGACAACTTTTCTTTTCTTCATGCCAAACACTTGGCAGACCTCCGTGCAACGTCTAGAACACGATGGCAGATGTTTTCTGTGCTGGCACAGGTTTTCCCTGCCAGACATAGTGGAAAAGCTTTTTGCTAAGATGTAGACGAGAAGACGCGCTAAAGACGATAGTACGATGCTCTCCGGAGCTAAGAGCCGCTGCCGGGCGTCTTTCGGCAGAAGCAGCACTCCGGAGAGCACTGTGAGTGGCACCATCGTCTTCGCGCGAAGAAGCCGCTTCTTCGCCTCCGGGAGCCGGCGAGAGCGGCAGCTTCGGAAAGGTGAAGAAGGAAGCTGTACAACACTGGGATTGTGTGCGCAGCTTGCCAACTGATAGGAAACAGTACTTTTGCACTCTCCTGACTTTGCCAATCACATGAACATTCGATTGGAAGCTGTTTTGGACAACTTTTCTTTTCTTCATGCCAAACACTTGGCAGACCTCCGTGCAACGTCTAGAACACGATGGCAGATGTTTTCTGTGCTGGCACAGGTTTTCCCTGCCAGACATAGTGGAAAAGCTTTTTGCTAAGATGTAGACGAGAAGACGCGCTAAAGACGATAGTACGATGCTCTCCGGAGCTAAGAGCCGCTGCCGGGCGTCTTTCGGCAGAAGCAGCACTCCGGAGAGCACTGTGAGCGGCACCATCGTCTTCGCGCGAAGAAGCCGCTTCTTCGCCTCCGGGAGCCGGCGAGAGCGGCAGCTTCGGAAAGGTGAAGAAGGAAGCTGTACAACACTGGGATTGTGTGCGCAGCTTGCCAACTGATAGGAAACAGTACTTTTGCACTCTCCTGACTTTGCCAATCACATGAACATTCGATTGGAAGCTGTTTTGGACAACTTTTCTTTTCTTCATGCCAAACACTTGGCAGACCTCCGTGCAACGTCTAGAACACGATGGCAGATGTTTTCTGTGCTGGCACAGTTTTTCCCTGCCAGACATAGTGGAAAAGCTTTTTGCTAAGATGTAGACGAGAAGACGCGCTAAAGACGATAGTACGATGCTCTCCGGAGCTAAGAGCCGCTGCCGGGCGTCTTTCGGCAGAAGCAGCACTTCGGAGAGCACTGTGAGCGGCACCATCGTCTTCGCGCGAAGAAGCCGCTTCTTCGCCTCCGGGAGCCGGCGAGAGCGGCAGCTTCGGAAAGGTGAAGAAGGAAGCTGTACAACACTGGGATTGTGTGCGCAGCTTGCCAACTGATAGGAAACAGTACTTTTGCACTCTCCTGACTTTGCCAATCACATGAACATTCGATTGGAAGCTGTTTTGGACAACTTTTCTTTTCTTCATGCCAAACACTTGGCAAACCTCCGTGCAACGTCTAGAACACGATGGCAGATGTTTTCTGTGCTGGCACAGTTTTTCCCTGCCAGACATAGTGGAAAAGCTTTTTGCTAAGATGTAGACGAGAAGACGCGCTAAAGACGATAGTACGATGCTCTCCGGAGCTAAGAGCCGCTGCCGGGCGTCTTTCGGCAGAAGCAGCACTCCGGAGAGCACTGTGAGCGGCACCATCGTCTTCGCGCGAAGAAGCCGCTTCTTCGCCTCGGGGAGCCGGCGAGAGCGGCAGCTTCGGAAAGGTGAAGAAGGAAGCTGTACAACACTGGGATTGTGTGCGCAGCTTGCCAACTGATAGGAAACAGTACTTTTGCACTCTCCTGACTTTGCCAATCACATGAACATTCGATTGGAAGCTGTTTTGGACAACTTTTCTTTTCTTCATGCCAAACACTTGGCAGACCTCCGTGCAACGTCTAGAACACGATGGCAGATGTTTTCTGTGCTGGCACAGGTTTTCCCTGCCAGACATAGTGGAAAAGCTTTTTGCTAAGATGTAGACGAGAAGACGCGCTAAAGACGATAGTACGATGCTCTCCGGAGCTAAGAGCCGCTGCCGGGCGTCTTTCGGCAGAAGCAGCACTCCGGAGAGCACTGTGAGCGGCACCATCGTCTTCGCGCGAAGAAGCCGCTTCTTCGCCTCCGGGAGCCGGCGAGAGCGGCAGCTTCGGAAAGGTGAAGAAGGAAGCTGTACAACACTGGGATTGTGTGCGCAGCTTGCCAACTGATAGGAAACAGTACTTTTGCACTCTCCTGACTTTGCCAATCACATGAACATTCGATTGGAAGCTGTTTTGGACAACTTTTCTTTTCTTCATGCCAAACACTTGGCAGACCTCCGTGCAACGTCTAGAACACGATGGCAGATGTTTTCTGTGCTGGCACAGGTTTTCCCTGCCAGACATAGTGGAAAAGCTTTTTGCTAAGATGTAGACGAGAAGACGCGCTAAAGACGATAGTACGATGCTCTCCGGAGCTAAGAGCCGCTGCCGGGCGTCTTTCGGCAGAAGCAGCGCTAAGGAGAGCACTGTGAGCGGCACCATCGTCTTTGCGCGAAGAAGCCGCTTCTTCGCCTCCGGGAGCCGGCGAGAGCGGCAGCTTCGGAACGGTGAAGAAGAAAGCTGTACAACACTGGGATTGTGTGCGCAGCTTGCCAACTGATAGGAAACAGTACTTTTGCACTCTCCTGACTTTGCCAATCACATGAACATTCGATTGGAAGCTGTTTTGGACAACTTTTCTTTTCTTCATGCCAAACACTTGGCAGACCTCCGTGCAACGTCTAGAACACGATGGCAGATGTTTTCTCTGCTGGCACAGTTTTTCCCTGCCAGACATAGTGGAAAAGCTTTTTGCTAAGATGTAGACGAGAAGACGCGCTAAAGACGATAGTACGATGCTCTCCGGAGCTAAGAGCCGCTGCCGGGCGTCTTTCGGCAGAAGCAGCACTCCGGAGAGCACTGTGAGCGGCACCATCGTCCTTGCGGGAAGAAGCCGCTTCTTCGCCTCCGGGAGCCGGCGAGAGCGGCAGCTTCGGAAAGGTGAAGAAGGAAGCTGTACAACACTGGGATTGTGTGCGCAGCTTGCCAACTGATAGGAAACAGTACTTTTGCACTCTCCTGACTTTGCCAATCACATGAACATTCGATTGGAAGCTGTTTTGGACAACTTTTCTTTTCTTCATGCCAAACACTTGGCAGACCTCCGTGCAACGTCTAGAACACGATGGCAGATGTTTTCTGTGCTGGCACAGTTTTTCCCTGCCAGACATAGTGGAAAAGCTTTTTGCTAAGATGTAGACGAGAAGACGCGCTAAAGACGATAGTACGATGCTCTCCGGAGCTAAGAGCCGCTGCCGGGAGTCTTTCGGCAGAAGCAGCACTCCGGAGAGCACTGTGAGCGGCACCATCGTCTTCGCGCGAAGAAGCCGCTTCTTCGCCTCCGGGAGCCGGCGAGAGCGGCAGCTTCGGAAAGGTGAAGAAGGAAGCTGTACAACACTGGGATTGTGTGCGCAGCTTGCCAACTGATAGGAAACAGTACTTTTGCACTCTCCTGACTTTGCCAATCACATGAACATTCGATTGGAAGCTGTTTTGGACAACTTTTCTTTTCTTCATGCCAAACACTTGGCAGACATCCGTGCAACGTCTAGAACACGATGGCTGATGTTTTCTGTGCTGGCACAGGTTTTCCCTGCCAGACATAGTGGAAAAGCTTTTTGCTAAGATGTAGACGAGAAGACGCGCTAAAGACGATAGTACGATGCTCTCCGGAGGTAAGAGCCGCTGCCGGGCGTCTTTCGGCAGAAGCCGCGCTAAGGAGAGCACTGTGAGCGGCACCATCGTCCTTGCGGGAAGAAGCCGCTTCTTCGCCTCCGGGAGCCGGCGAGAGCGGCAGCTTCGGAAAGGTGAAGAAGGAAGCTGTACAACACTGGGATTGTGTGCGCAGCTTGCCAACTGATAGGAAACAGTACTTTTGCACTCTCCTGACTTTGCCAATCACATGAACATTCGATTGGAAGCTGTTTTGGACAACTTTTCTTTTCTTCATGCCAAACACTTGGCAGACCTCCGTGCAACGTCTAGAACACGATGGCAGATGTTTTCTGTGCTGGCACAGTTTTTCCCTGCCAGACATAGTGGAAAAGCTTTTTGCTAAGATGTAGACGAGAAGACGCGCTAAAGACGATAGTACGATGCTCTCCGGAGCTAAGAGCCGCTGCCGGGCGTCTTTCGGCAGAAGCAGCACTCCGGAGAGCACTGTGAGCGGCACCATCGTCTTCGCGCGAAGAAGCCGCTTCTTTGCCTCCGGGAGCCGGCGAGAGCGGCAGCTTCGGAAAGGTGAAGAAGGAAGCTGTACAACACTGGGATTGTGTGCGCAGCTTGCCAACTGATAGGAAACAGTACTTTTGCACTCTCCTGACTTTGCCAATCACATGAACATTCGATTGGAAGCTGTTTTGGACAACTTTTCTTTTCTTCATGCCAAACACTTGGCAGACCTCCGTGCAACGTCTAGAACACGATGGCAGATGTTTTCTGTGCTGGCACAGTTTTTCCCTGCCAGACATAGTGGAAAAGCTTTTTGCTAAGATGTAGACGAGAAGACGCGCTAAAGACGATAGTACGATGCTCTCCAGAGCTAAGAGCCGCTGCCGGGCGTCTTTCGGCAGAAGCCGCGCTAAGGAGAGCACTCTGAGCGGCACCATCGTCTTCGCGCGAAGAAGCCGCTTCTTCGCCTCCGGGAGCCGGCGAGAGCGGCAGCTTCGGAAAGGTGAAGAAGCAAGCTGTACAACACTGGGATTGTGTGCGCAGCTTGCCAACTGATAGGAAACAGTACTTTTGCACTCTCCTGACTTTGCCAATCACATGAACATTCGATTGGAAGCTGTTTTGGACAACTTTTCTTTTCTTCATGCCAAACACTTGGCAGACCTCCGTGCAACGTCTAGAACACGATGGCAGATGTTTTCTGTGCTGGCACAGGTTTTCCCTGCCAGACATATTGGAAAAGCTTTTTGCTAAGATGTAGACGAGAAGACGCGCTAAAGACGATAGTACGATGCTCTCCGGAGCTAAGAGCCGCTGCCGGGCGTCTTTCGGCAGAAGCAGCACTCCGGAGAGCACTGTGAGCGGCACCATCGTCTTTGCGCGAAGAAGCCACTTCTTCGCCTCCGGGAGCCGGCGAGAGCGGCAGCTTCGGAAAGGTGAAGAAGGAAGCTGTACAACACTGGGATTGTGTGCGCAGCTTGCCAACTGATAGGAAACAGTACTTTTGCACTCTCCTGACTTTGCCAATCACATGAACATTCGATTGGAAGCTGTTTTGGACAACTTTTCTTTTCTTCATGCCAAACACTTGGCAGACCTCCGTGCAACGTCTAGAACACGATGGCAGATGTTTTCTGTGCTGGCACAGGTTTTCCCTGCCAGACATAGTGGAAAAGCTTTTTGCTAAGATGTAGACGAGAAGACGCGCTAAAGACGATAGTACGATGCTCTCCGGAGCTAAGAGCCGCTGCCGGGCGTCTTTCGGCAGAAGCAGCACTCCGGAGAGCACTGTGAGCGGCACCATCGTCTTCGCGCGAAGAAGCCGCTTCTTCGCCTCGGGGAGCCGGCGAGAGCGGCAGCTTCGGAAAGGTGAAGAAGGAAGCTGTACAACACTGGGATTGTGTGCGCAGCTTGCCAACTGATAGGAAACAGTACTTTTGCACTCTCCTGACTTTGCCAATCACATGAACATTCGATTGGAAGCTGTTTTGGACAACTTTTCTTTTCTTCATGCCAAACACTTGGCAGACCTCCGTGCAACGTCTAGAACACGATGGCAGATGTTTTCTGTGCTGGCACAGGTTTTCCCTGCCAGACATAGTGGAAAAGCTTTTTGCTAAGATGTAGACGAGAAGACGCGCTAAAGACGATAGTACGATGCTCTCCGGAGCTAAGAGCCGCTGCCGGGCGTCTTTCGGCAGAAGCAGCACTCCGGAGAGCACTGTGAGCGGCACCATCGTCTTCGCGCGAAGAAGCCGCTTCTTCGCCTCCGGGAGCCGGCGAGAGCGGCAGCTTCGGAAAGGTGAAGAAGGAAGCTGTACAACACTGGGATTGTGTGCGCAGCTTGCCAACTGATAGGAAACAGTACTTTTGCACTCTCCTGACTTTGCCAATCACATGAACATTCGATTGGAAGCTGTTTTGGACAACTTTTCTTTTCTTCATGCCAAACACTTGGCAGACCTCCGTGCAACGTCTAGAACACGATGGCAGATGTTTTCTGTGCTGGCACAGTTTTTCCCTGCCAGACATAGTGGAAAAGCTTTTTGCTAAGATGTAGACGAGAAGACGCGCTAAAGACGATAGTACGATGCTCTCCAGAGCTAAGAGCCGCTGCCGGGCGTCTTTCGGCAGAAGCCGCGCTAAGGAGAGCACTCTGAGCGGCACCATCGTCTTCGCGCGAAGAAGCCGCTTCTTCGCCTCCGGGAGCCGGCGAGAGCGGCAGCTTCGGAAAGGTGAAGAAGCAAGCTGTACAACACTGGGATTGTGTGCGCAGCTTGCCAACTGATAGGAAACAGTACTTTTGCACTCTCCTGACTTTGCCAATCACATGAACATTCGATTGGAAGCTGTTTTGGACAACTTTTCTTTTCTTCATGCCAAACACTTGGCAGACCTCCGTGCAACGTCTAGAACACGATGGCAGATGTTTTCTGTGCTGGCACAGGTTTTCCCTGCCAGACATAGTGGAAAAGCTTTTTGCTAAGATGTAGACGAGAAGACGCGCTAAAGACGATAGTACGATGCTCTCCGGAGCTAAGAGCCGCTGCCGGGCGTCTTTCGGCAGAAGCAGCACTCCGGAGAGCACTGTGAGCGGCACCATCGTCTTCGCGCGAAGAAGCCGCTTCTTCGCCTCGGGGAGCCGGCGAGAGCGGCAGCTTCGGAAAGGTGAAGAAGGAAGCTGTACAACACTGGGATTGTGTGCGCAGCTTGCCAACTGATAGGAAACAGTACTTTTGCACTCTCCTGACTTTGCCAATCACATGAACATTCGATTGGAAGCTGTTTTGGACAACTTTTCTTTTCTTCATGCCAAACACTTGGCAGACCTCCGTGCAACGTCTAGAACACGATGGCAGATGTTTTCTGTGCTGGCACAGGTTTTCCCTGCCAGACATAGTGGAAAAGCTTTTTGCTAAGATGTAGACGAGAAGACGCGCTAAAGACGATAGTACGATGCTCTCCGGAGCTAAGAGCCGCTGCCGGGCGTCTTTCGGCAGAAGCAGCACTCCGGAGAGCACTGTGAGCGGCACCATCGTCTTCGCGCGAAGAAGCCGCTTCTTCGCCTCCGGGAGCCGGCGAGAGCGGCAGCTTCGGAAAGGTGAAGAAGGAAGCTGTACAACACTGGGATTGTGTGCGCAGCTTGCCAACTGATAGGAAACAGTACTTTTGCACTCTCCTGACTTTGCCAATCACATGAACATTCGATTGGAAGCTGTTTTGGACAACATTTCTTTTCTTCATGCCAAACACTTGGCAGACCTCCGTGCAACGTCTAGAACACGATGGCAGATGTTTTCTGTGCTGGCACAGGTTTTCCCTGCCAGACATAGTGGAAAAGCTTTTTGCTAAGATGTAGACGAGAAGACGCGCTAAAGACGATAGTACGATGCTCTCCGGAGCTAAGAGCCGCTGCCGGGCGTCTTTCGGCAGAAGCAGCGCTAAGGAGAGCACTGTGAGCGGCACCATCGTCTTTGCGCGAAGTAGCCGCTTCTTCGCCTCCGGGAGCCGGCGAGAGCGGCAGCTTCGGAAAGGTGAAGAAGAAAGCTGTACAACACTGGGATTGTGTGCGCAGCTTGCCAACTGATAGGAAACAGTACTTTTGCACTCTCCTGACTTTGCCAATCACATGAACATTCGATTGGAAGCTGTTTTGGACAACTTTTCTTTTCTTCATGCCAAACACTTGGCAGACCTCCGTGCAACGTCTAGAACACGATGGCAGATGTTTTCTGTGCTGGCACAGGTTTTCCCTGCCAGACATAGTGGAAAAGCTTTTTGCTAAGATGTAGACGAGAAGACGCGCTAAAGACGATAGTACGATGCTCTCCGGAGCTAAGAGCCGCTGCCGGGCGTCTTTCGGCAGAAGCAGCACTCCGGAGAGCACTGTGAGCGGCACCATCGTCCTTGCGGGAAGAAGCCGCTTCTTCGCCTCCGGGAGCCGGCGAGAGCGGCAGCTTCGGAAAGGTGAAGAAGGAAGCTGTACAACACTGGGATTGTGTGCGCAGCTTGCCAACTGATAGAAAACAGTACTTTTGCACTCTCCTGACTTTGCCAATCACATGAACATTCGATTGGAAGCTGTTTTGGACAACTTTTCTTTTCTTCATGCCAAACACTTGGCAGACCTCCGTGCAACGTCTAGAACACGATGGCAGATGTTTTCTGTGCTGGCACAGGTTTTCCCTGCCAGACATAGTGGAAAAGCTTTTTGCTAAGATGTAGACGAGAAGACGCGCTAAAGACGATAGTACGATGCTCTCCGGAGCTAAGAGCCGCTGCCGGGCGTCTTTCGGCAGAAGCAGCACTCCGGAGAGCACTGTGAGCGGCACCATCGTCTTCGCGCGAAGAAGCCGCTTCTTCGCCTCCGGGAGCCGGCGAGAGCGGCAGCTTCGGAAAGGTGAAGAAGGAAGCTGTACAACACTGGGATTGTGTGCGCAGCCTGCCAACTGATAGGAAACAGTACTTTTGCACTCTCCTGACTTTGCCAATCACATGAACATTCGATTGGAAGCTGTTTTGGACAACTTTTCTTTTCTCCCTTCCAAACACTTGGCAGACCTCCGTGCAACGTCTAGAACACGATGGCAGATGTTTTCTGTGCTGGCACAGTTTTTCCCTGCCAGACATAGTGGAAAAGCTTTTTGCTAAATGTAGACGAGAAGACGCGCTAAAGACGATAGTACGATGCTCTCCGGAGCTAAGAGCCGCTGCCGGGCGTCTTTCGGCAGAAGCCGCGCTAAGGAGAGCACTGTGAGCGGCACCATCGTCCTTTGGGGAAGAAGCCGCTTCTTCGCCTCCGGGAGCCGGCGAGAGCGGCAGCTTCGGAAAGGTGAAGAAGGAAGCTGTACAACACTGGGATTGTGTGCGCAGCTTGCCAACTGATAGAAAACAGTACTTTTGCACTCTCCTGACTTTGCCAATCACATGAACATTCGATTGGAAGCTGTTTTGGACAACTTTTCTTTTCTTCATGCCAAACACTTGGCAGACCTCCGTGCAACGTCTAGAACACGATGGCAGATGTTTTCTGTGCTGGCACAGTTTTTCCCTGCCAGACATAGTGGAAAAGCTTTTTGCTAAGATGTAGATGAGAAGACGCGCTAAAGACGATAGTACGATGCTCTCCGGAGCTAAGAGCCGCTGCCGGGCGTCTTTCGGCAGAAGCAGCACTTCGGAGAGCACTGTGAGCGGCACCATCGTCTTTGCGCGAAGAAGCCGCTTCTTCGCCTCCGGGAGCCGGCGAGAGCGGCAGCTTCGGAAAGGTGAAGAAGGAAGCTGTACAACACTGGGATTGTGTGCGCAGCTTGCCAACTGATAGGAAACAGTACTTTTGCACTCTCCTGACTTTGCCAATCACATGAACATTCGATTGGAAGCTGTTTTGGACAACTTTTCTTTTCTTCATGCCAAACACTTGGCAGACCTCCGTGCAACGTCTAGAACACGATGGCAGATGTTTTCTGTGCTGGCACAGGTTTTCCCTGCCAGACATAGTGGAAAAGCTTTTTGCTAAGATGTAGACGAGAAGACGCGCTAAAGACGATAGTACGATGCTCTCCGGAGCTAAGAGCCGCTGCCGGGCGTCTTTCGGCAGAAGCAGCACTCCGGAGAGCACTGTGAGCGGCACCATCGTCTTCGCGCGAAGAAGCCGCTTCTCCGCCTCCGGGAGCCGGCGAGAGCGGCAGCTTCGGAAAGGTGAAGAAGGAAGCTGTACAACACTGGGATTGTGTGCGCAGCTTGCCAACTGATAGGAAACAGTACTTTTGCACTCTCCTGACTTTGCCAATCACATGAACATTCGATTGGAAGCTGTTTTGGACAACTTTTCTTTTCTTCATGCCAAACACTTGGCAGACCTCCGTGCAACGTCTAGAACACGATGGCAGATGTTTTCTGTGCTGGCACAGTTTTTCCCTGCCAGACATAGTGGAAAAGCTTTTTGCTAAGATGTAGACGAGAAGACGCGCTAAAGACGATAGTACGATGCTCTCCAGAGCTAAGAGCCGCTGCCGGGCGTCTTTCGGCAGAAGCCGCGCTAAGGAGAGCACTGTGAGCGGCACCATCGTCTTTGCGCGAAGAAGCCGCTTCTTCGCCTCCGGGAGCCGGCGAGAGCGGCAGCTTCGGAAAGGTGAAGAAGCAAGCTGTACAACACTGGGATTGTGTGCGCAGCTTGCCAACTGATAGGAAACAGTACTTTTGCACTCTCCTGACTTTGCCAATCACATGAACATTCGATTGGAAGCTGTTTTGGACAACTTTTCTTTTCTTCATGCCAAACACTTGGCAGACCTCCGTGCAACGTCTAGAACACGATGGCAGATGTTTTCTGTGCTGGCACAGGTTTTCCCTGCCAGACATAGTGGAAAAGCTTTTTGCTAAGATGTAGACGAGAAGACGCGCTAAAGACGATAGTACGATGCTCTCCGGAGCTAAGAGCCGCTGCCGGGCGTCTTTCGGCAGAAGCAGCACTCCGGAGAGCACTGTGAGCGGCACCATCGTCCTTGCGGGAAGAAGCCGCTTCTTCGCCTCCGGGAGCCGGCGAGAGCGGCAGCTTCGGAAAGGTGAAGAAGGAAGCTGTACAACACTGGGATTGTGTGCGCAGCTTGCCAACTGATAGAAAACAGTACTTTTGCACTCTCCTGACTTTGCCAATCACATGAACATTCGATTGGAAGCTGTTTTGGACAACTTTTCTTTTCTTCATGCCAAACACTTGGCAGACCTCCGTGCAACGTCTAGAACACGATGGCAGATGTTTTCTGTGCTGGCACAGGTTTTCCCTGCCAGACATAGTGGAAAAGCTTTTTGCTAAGATGTAGACGAGAAGACGCGCTAAAGACGATAGTACGATGCTCTCCGGAGCTAAGAGCCGCTGCCGGGCGTCTTTCGGCAGAAGCCGCGCTAAGGAGAACACTGTGAGCGGCACCATCGTCTTCGCGCGAAGAAGCCGCTTCTTCGCCTCCGGGAGCCGGCGAGAGCGGCAGCTTCGGAAAGGTGAAGAAGGAAGCTGTACAACACTGGGATTGTGTGCGCAGCCTGCCAACTGATAGGAAACAGTACTTTTGCACTCTCCTGACTTTGCCAATCACATGAACATTCGATTGGAAGCTGTTTTGGACAACTTTTCTTTTCTCCCTTCCAAACACTTGGCAGACCTCCGTGCAACGTCTAGAACACGATGGCAGATGTTTTCTGTGCTGGCACAGTTTTTCCCTGCCAGACATAGTGGAAAAGCTTTTTGCTAAGATGTAGACGAGAAGACGCGCTAAAGACGATAGTACGATGCTCTCCGGAGCTAAGAGCCGCTGCCGGGCGTCTTTCGGCAGAAGCCGCGCTAAGGAGAGCACTGTGAGCGGCACCATCGTCCTTTGGGGAAGAAGCCGCTTCTTCGCCTCCGGGAGCCGGCGAGAGCGGCAGCTTCGGAAAGGTGAAGAAGGAAGCTGTACAACACTGGGATTGTGTGCGCAGCTTGCCAACTGATAGAAAACAGTACTTTTGCACTCTCCTGACTTTGCCAATCACATGAACATTCGATTGGAAGCTGTTTTGGACAACTTTTCTTTTCTTCATGCCAAACACTTGGCAGACCTCCGTGCAACGTCTAGAACACGATGGCAGATGTTTTCTGTGCTGGCACAGTTTTTCCCTGCCAGACATAGTGGAAAAGCTTTTTGCTAAGATGTAGATGAGAAGACGCACTAAAGACGATAGTACGATGCTCTCCGGAGTTAAGAGCCGCTGCCGGGCGTCTTTCGGCAGAAGCAGCGCTTCGGAGAGCACTGTGAGCGGCACCATCGTCTTTGCGCGAAGAAGCCGCTTCTTCGCCTCCGGGAGCCGGCGAGAGCGGCAGCTTCGGAAAGGTGAAGAAGGAAGCTGTACAACACTGGGATTGTGTGCGCAGCTTGCCAACTGATAGGAAACAGTACTTTTGCACTCTCCTGACTTTGCCAATCACATGAACATTCGATTGGAAGCTGTTTTGGACAACATTTCTTTTCTTCATGCCAAACACTTGGCAGACCTCCGTGCAACGTCTAGAACACGATGGCAGATGTTTTCTGTGCTGGCACAGGTTTTCCCTGCCAGACATAGTGGAAAAGCTTTTTGCTAAGATGTAGACGAGAAGACGCGCTAAAGACGATAGTACGATGCTCTCCGGAGCTAAGAGCCGCTGCCGGGCGTCTTTCGGCAGAAGCAGCGCTAAGGAGAGCACTGTGAGCGGCACCATCGTCTTTGCGCGAAGAAGCCGCTTCTTCGCCTCCGGGAGCCGGCGAGAGCGGCAGCTTCGGAAAGGTGAAGAAGAAAGCTGTACAACACTGGGATTGTGTGCGCAGCTTGCCAACTGATAGGAAACAGTACTTTTGCACTCTCCTGACTTTGCCAATCACATGAACATTCGATTGGAAGCTGTTTTGGACAACTTTTCTTTTCTTCATGCCAAACACTTGGCAGACCTCCGTGCAACGTCTAGAACACGATGGCAGATGTTTTCTGTGCTGGCACAGGTTTTCCCTGCCAGACATAGTGGAAAAGCTTTTTGCTAAGATGTAGACGAGAAGACGCGCTAAAGACGATAGTACGATGCTCTCCGGAGCTAAGAGCCGCTGCCGGGCGTCTTTCGGCAGAAGCAGCACTCCGGAGAGCACTGTGAGCGGCACCATCGTCCTTGCGGGAAGAAGCCGCTTCTTCGCCTCCGGGAGCCGGCGAGAGCGGCAGCTTCGGAAAGGTGAAGAAGGAAGCTGTACAACACTGGGATTGTGTGCGCAGCTTGCCAACTGATAGAAAACAGTACTTTTGCACTCTCCTGACTTTGCCAATCACATGAACATTCGATTGGAAGCTGTTTTGGACAACTTTTCTTTTCTTCATGCCAAACACTTGGCAGACCTCCGTGCAACGTCTAGAACACGATGGCAGATGTTTTCTGTGCTGGCACAGGTTTTCCCTGCCAGACATAGTGGAAAAGCTTTTTGCTAAGATGTAGACGAGAAGACGCGCTAAAGACGATAGTACGATGCTCTCCGGAGCTAAGAGCCGCTGCCGGGCGTCTTTCGGCAGAAGCAGCACTCCGGAGAGCACTGTGAGCGGCACCATCGTCTTCGCGCGAAGAAGCCGCTTCTTCGCCTCCGGGAGCCGGCGAGAGCGGCAGCTTCGGA
Source organism: Melospiza georgiana (assembly GCF_028018845.1). NCBI lineage: Eukaryota > Metazoa > Chordata > Aves > Passeriformes > Passerellidae > Melospiza > Melospiza georgiana. The sequence goes on along the minus strand of NC_080453.1, from coordinate 1,220,051 downwards.
AAGGTGAAGAAGGAAGCTGTACAACACTGGGATTGTGTGCGCAGCCTGCCAACTGATAGGAAACAGTACTTTTGCACTCTCCTGACTTTGCCAATCACATGAACATTCGATTGGAAGCTGTTTTGGACAACTTTTCTTTTCTCCCTTCCAAACACTTGGCAGACCTCCGTGCAACGTCTAGAACACGATGGCAGATGTTTTCTGTGCTGGCACAGTTTTTCCCTGCCAGACATAGTGGAAAAGCTTTTTGCTAAGATGTAGACGAGAAGACGCGCTAAAGACGATAGTACGATGCTCTCCGGAGCTAAGAGCCGCTGCCGGGCGTCTTTCGGCAGAAGCCGCGCTAAGGAGAGCACTGTGAGCGGCACCATCGTCCTTTGGGGAAGAAGCCGCTTCTTCGCCTCCGGGAGCCGGCGAGAGCGGCAGCTTCGGAAAGGTGAAGAAGGAAGCTGTACAACACTGGGATTGTGTGCGCAGCTTGCCAACTGATAGAAAACAGTACTTTTGCACTCTCCTGACTTTGCCAATCACATGAACATTCGATTGGAAGCTGTTTTGGACAACTTTTCTTTTCTTCATGCCAAACACTTGGCAGACCTCCGTGCAACGTCTAGAACACGATGGCAGATGTTTTCTGTGCTGGCACAGTTTTTCCCTGCCAGACATAGTGGAAAAGCTTTTTGCTAAGATGTAGATGAGAAGACGCACTAAAGACGATAGTACGATGCTCTCCGGAGCTAAGAGCCGCTGCCGGGCGTCTTTCGGCAGAAGCAGCGCTTCGGAGAGCACTGTGAGCGGCACCATCGTCTTTGCGCGAAGAAGCCGCTTCTTCGCCTCCGGGAGCCGGCGAGAGCGGCAGCTTCGGAAAGGTGAAGAAGGAAGCTGTACAACACTGGGATTGTGTGCGCAGCTTGCCAACTGATAGGAAACAGTACTTTTGCACTCTCCTGACTTTGCCAATCACATGAACATTCGATTGGAAGCTGTTTTGGACAACTTTTCTTTTCTTCATGCCAAACACTTGGCAGACCTCCGTGCAACGTCTAGAACACGATGGCAGATGTTTTCTGTGCTGGCACAGGTTTTCCCTGCCAGACATAGTGGAAAAGCTTTTTGCTAAGATGTAGACGAGAAGACGCGCTAAAGACGATAGTACGATGCTCTCCGGAGCTAAGAGCCGCTGCCGGGCGTCTTTCGGCAGAAGCAGCACTCCGGAGAGCACTGTGAGCGGCACCATCGTCTTCGCGCGAAGAAGCCGCTTCTTCGCCTCCGGGAGCCGGCGAGAGCGGCAGCTTCGGAAAGGTGAAGAAGGAAGCTGTACAACACTGGGATTGTGTGCGCAGCTTGCCAACTGATAGGAAACAGTACTTTTGCACTCTCCTGACTTTGCCAATCACATGAACATTCGATTGGAAGCTGTTTTGGACAACTTTTCTTTTCTTCATGCCAAACACTTGGCAGACCTCCGTGCAACGTCTAGAACACGATGGCAGATGTTTTCTGTGCTGGCACAGGTTTTCCCTGCCAGACATAGTGGAAAAGCTTTTTGCTAAGATGTAGACGAGAAGACGCGCTAAAGACAATAGTACGATGCTCTCCGGAGCTAAGAGCCGCTGCCGGGCGTCTTTCGGCAGAAGCAGCGCTAAGGAGAGCACTGTGAGCGGCACCATCGTCTTTGCGCGAAGAAGCCGCTTCTTCGCCTCCGGGAGCCGGCGAGAGCGGCAGCTTCGGAAAGGTGAAGAAGGAAGCTGTACAACACTGGGATTGTGTGCGCAGCTTGCCAACTGATAGGAAACAGTACTTTTGCACTCTCCTGACTTTGCCAATCACATGAACATTCGATTGGAAGCTGTTTTGGACAACTTTTCTTTTCTTCATGCCAAACACTTGGCAGACCTCCGTGCAACGTCTAGAAAACGATGGCAGATGTTTTCTGTGCTGGCACAGGTTTTCCCTGCCAGACATAGTGGAAAAGCTTTTTGCTAAGATGTAGACGAGAAGACGCGCTAAAGACGATAGTACGATGCTCTCCGGAGCTAAGAGCCGCTGCCGGGCGTCTTTCGGCAGAAGCCGCGTTAAGGAGAGCACTCTGAGCGGCACCATCGTCTTCGCGCGAAGAAGCCGCTTCTTCGCCTCCGGGAGCCGGCGAGAGCGGCAGCTTCGGAAAGGTGAAGAAGGAAGCTGTACAACACTGGGATTGTGTGCGCAGCTTGCCAACTGATAGGAAACAGTACTTTTGCACTCTCCTGACTTTGCCAATCACATGAACATTCGATTGGAAGCTGTTTTGGACAACTTTTCTTTTCTTCATGCCAAACACTTGGCAGACCTCCGTGCAACGTCTAGAACACGATGGCAGATGTTTTCTGTGCTGGCACAGGTTTTCCCTGCCAGACATAGTGGAAAAGCTTTTTGCTAAGATGTAGACGAGAAGACGCGCTAAAGACGATAGTACGATGCTCTCCGGAGCTAAGAGCCGCTGCCGGGCGTCTTTCGGCAGAAGCAGCACTCCGGAGAGCACTGTGAGCGGCACCATCGTCTTCGCGCGAAGAAGCCGCTTCTTCGCCTCGGGGAGCCGGCGAGAGCGGCAGCTTCGGAAAGGTGAAGAAGGAAGCTGTACAACACTGGGATTGTGTGCGCAGCTTGCCAACTGATAGGAAACAGTACTTTTGCACTCTCCTGACTTTGCCAATCACATGAACATTCGATTGGAAGCTGTTTTGGACAACTTTTCTTTTCTTCATGCCAAACACTTGGCAGACCTCCGTGCAACGTCTAGAACACGATGGCAGATGTTTTCTGTGCTGGCACAGGTTTTCCCTGCCAGACATAGTGGAAAAGCTTTTTGCTAAGATGTAGACGAGAAGACGCGCTAAAGATGATAGTACGATGCTCTCCGGAGCTAAGAGCCGCTGCCGGGCGTCTTTCGGCAGAAGCAGCACTCCGGAGAGCACTGTGAGCGGCACCATCGTCTTCGCGCGAAGAAGCCGCTTCTTCGCCTCGGGGAGCCGGCGAGAGCGGCAGCTTCGGAAAGGTGAAGAAGGAAGCTGTACAACACTGGGATTGTGTGCGCAGCTTGCCAACTGATAGGAAACAGTACTTTTGCACTCTCCTGACTTTGCCAATCACATGAACATTCGATTGGAAGCTGTTTTGGACAACTTTTCTTTTCTTCATGCCAAACACTTGGCAGACCTCCGTGCAACGTCTAGAACACGATGGCAGATGTTTTCTGTGCTGGCACAGTTTTTCCCTGCCAGACATAGTGGAAAAGCTTTTTGCTAAGATGTAGACGAGAAGACGCGCTAAAGACGATAGTACGATGCTCTCCGGAGCTAAGAGCCGCTGCCGGGCGTCTTTCGGCAGAAGCCGCGCTAAGGAGAGCACTGTGAGCGGCACCATCGTCTTTGCGCGAAGAAGCCGCTTCTTCGCCTCCGGGAGCCGGCGAGAGCAGCAGCTTCGGAAAGGTGAAGAAGCAAGCTGTACAACACTGGGATTGTGTGCGCAGCTTGCCAACTGATAGGAAACAGTACTTTTGCACTCTCCTGACTTTGCCAATCACATGAACATTCGATTGGAAGCTGTTTTGGACAACTTTTCTTTTCTTCATGCCAAACACTTGGCAGACCTCCGTGCAACGTCTAGAACACGATGGCAGATGTTTTCTGTGCTGGCACAGGTTTTCCCTGCCAGACATAGTGGAAAAGCTTTTTGCTAAGATGTAGACGAGAAGACGCGCTAAAGACGATAGTACGATGCTCTCCGGAGCTAAGAGCCGCTGCCGGGCGTCTTTCGGCAGAAGCAGCACTCCGGAGAGCACTGTGAGCGGCACCATCGTCTTCGCGCGAAGAAGCCGCTTCTTCGCCTCGGGGAGCCGGCGAGAGCGGCAGCTTCGGAAAGGTGAAGAAGGAAGCTGTACAACACTGGGATTGTGTGCGCAGCTTGCCAACTGATAGGAAACAGTACTTTTGCACTCTCCTGACTTTGCCAATCACATGAACATTCGATTGGAAGCTGTTTTGGACAACTTTTCTTTTCTTCATGCCAAACACTTGGCAGACCTCCGTGCAACGTCTAGAACACGATGGCAGATGTTTTCTGTGCTGGCACAGGTTTTCCCTGCCAGACATAGTGGAAAAGCTTTTTGCTAAGATGTAGACGAGAAGACGCGCTAAAGACGATAGTACGATGCTCTCCGGAGCTAAGAGCCGCTGCCGGGCGTCTTTCGGCAGAAGCAGCACTCCGGAGAGCACTGTGAGCGGCACCATCGTCTTCGCGCGAAGAAGCCGCTTCTTCGCCTCCGGGAGCCGGCGAGAGCGGCAGCTTCGGAAAGGTGAAGAAGGAAGCTGTACAACACTGGGATTGTGTGCGCAGCTTGCCAACTGATAGGAAACAGTACTTTTGCACTCTCCTGACTTTGCCAATCACATGAACATTCGATTGGAAGCTGTTTTGGACAACTTTTCTTTTCTTCATGCCAAACACTTGGCAGACCTCCGTGCAACGTCTAGAACACGATGGCAGATGTTTTCTGTGCTGGCACAGGTTTTCCCTGCCAGACATAGTGGAAAAGCTTTTTGCTAAGATGTAGACGAGAAGACGCGCTAAAGACGATAGTACGATGCTCTCCGGAGCTAAGAGCCGCTGCCGGGCGTCTTTCGGCAGAAGCAGCGCTAAGGAGAGCACTGTGAGCGGCACCATCGTCTTTGCGCGAAGAAGCCGCTTCTTCGCCTCCGGGAGCCGGCGAGAGCGGCAGCTTCGGAAAGGTGAAGAAGAAAGCTGTACAACACTGGGATTGTGTGCGCAGCTTGCCAACTGATAGGAAACAGTACTTTTGCACTCTCCTGACTTTGCCAATCACATGAACATTCGATTGGAAGCTGTTTTGGACAACTTTTCTTTTCTTCATGCCAAACACTTGGCAGACCTCCGTGCAACGTCTAGAACACGATGGCAGATGTTTTCTGTGCTGGCACAGGTTTTCCCTGCCAGACATAGTGGAAAAGCTTTTTGCTAAGATGTAGACGAGAAGACGCGCTAAAGACGATAGTACGATGCTCTCCGGAGCTAAGAGCCGCTGCCGGGCGTCTTTCGGCAGAAGCAGCACTCCGGAGAGCACTGTGAGCGGCACCATCGTCTTCGCGCGAAGAAGCCGCTTCTTCGCCTCGGGGAGCCGGCGAGAGCGGCAGCTTCGGAAAGGTGAAGAAGGAAGCTGTACAACACTGGGATTGTGTGCGCAGCTTGCCAACTGATAGGAAACAGTACTTTTGCACTCTCCTGACTTTGCCAATCACATGAACATTCGATTGGAAGCTGTTTTGGACAACTTTTCTTTTCTTCATGCCAAACACTTGGCAGACCTCCGTGCAACGTCTAGAACACGATGGCAGATGTTTTCTGTGCTGGCACAGGTTTTCCCTGCCAGACATAGTGGAAAAGCTTTTTGCTAAGATGTAGACGAGAAGACGCGCTAAAGACGATAGTACGATGCTCTCCGGAGCTAAGAGCCGCTGCCGGGCGTCTTTTGGCAGAAGCAGCACTCCGGAGAGCACTGTGAGCGGCACCATCGTCTTCGCGCGAAGAAGCCGCTTCTTCGCCTCCGGGAGCCGGCGAGAGCGGCAGCTTCGGAAAGGTGAAGAAGGAAGCTGTACAACACTGGGATTGTGTGCGCAGCTTGCCAACTGATAGGAAACAGTACTTTTGCACTCTCCTGACTTTGCCAATCACATGAACATTCGATTGGAAGCTGTTTTGGACAACATTTCTTTTCTTCATGCCAAACACTTGGCAGACCTCCGTGCAACGTCTAGAACACGATGGCAGATGTTTTCTGTGCTGGCACAGGTTTTCCCTGCCAGACATAGTGGAAAAGCTTTTTGCTAAGATGTAGACGAGAAGACGCGCTAAAGACGATAGTACGATGCTCTCCGGAGCTAAGAGCCGCTGCCGGGCGTCTTTCGGCAGAAGCAGCGCTAAGGAGAGCACTGTGAGCGGCACCATCGTCTTTGCGCGAAGAAGCCGCTTCTTCGCCTCCGGGAGCCGGCGAGAGCGGCAGCTTCGGAAAGGTGAAGAAGAAAGCTGTACAACACTGGGATTGTGTGCGCAGCTTGCCAACTGATAGGAAACAGTACTTTTGCACTCTCCTGACTTTGCCAATCACATGAACATTCGATTGGAAGCTGTTTTGGACAACTTTTCTTTTCTTCATGCCAAACACTTGGCAGACCTCCGTGCAACGTCTAGAACACGATGGCAGATGTTTTCTGTGCTGGCACAGTTTTTCCCTGCCAGACATAGTGGAAAAGCTTTTTGCTAAGATGTAGACGAGAAGACGCGCTAAAGACGATAGTACGATGCTCTCCGGAGCTAAGAGCCGCTGCCGGGCGTCTTTCGGCAGAAGCAGCACTCCGGAGAGCACTGTGAGCGGCACCATCGTCTTCGCGCGAAGAAGCCGCTTCTTCGCCTCGGGGAGCCGGCGAGAGCGGCAGCTTCGGAAAGGTGAAGAAGGAAGCTGTACAACACTGGGATTGTGTGCGCAGCTTGCCAACTGATAGGAAACAGTACTTTTGCACTCTCCTGACTTTGCCAATCACATGAACATTCGATTGGAAGCTGTTTTGGACAACTTTTCTTTTCTTCATGCCAAACACTTGGCAGACCTTCGTGCAACGTCTAGAACACGATGGCAGATGTTTTCTGTGCTGGCACAGGTTTTCCCTGCCAGACATAGTGGAAAAGCTTTTTGCTAAGATGTAGACGAGAAGACGCGCTAAAGACGATAGTACAATGCTCTCCGGAGCTAAGAGCCGCTGCCGGGCGTCTTTCGGCAGAAGCAGCACTCCGGAGAGCACTGTGAGCGGCACCATCGTCTTCGCGCGAAGAAGCCGCTTCTTCGGCTCCGGGAGCCGGCGAGAGCGGCAGCTTCGGAAAGGTGAAGAAGGAAGCTGTACAACACTGGGATTGTGTGCGCAGCTTGCCAACTGATAGGAAACAGTACTTTTGCACTCTCCTGACTTTGCCAATCACATGAACATTCGATTGGAAGCTGTTTTGGACAACATTTCTTTTCTTCATGCCAAACACTTGGCAGACCTCCGTGCAACGTCTAGAACACGATGGCAGATGTTTTCTGTGCTGGCACAGGTTTTCCCTGCCAGACATAGTGGAAAAGCTTTTTGCTAAGATGTAGACGAGAAGACGCGCTAAAGACGATAGTACGATGCTCTCCGGAGCTAAGAGCCGCTGCCGGGCGTCTTTCGGCAGAAGCAGCGCTAAGGAGAGCACTGTGAGCGGCACCATCGTCTTTGCGCGAAGAAGCCGCTTCTTCGCCTCCGGGAGCCGGCGAGAGCGGCAGCTTCGGAAAGGTGAAGAAGGAAGCTGTACAACACTGGGATTGTGTGCGCAGCTTGCCAACTGATAGGAAACAGTACTTTTGCACTCTCCTGACTTTGCCAATCACATGAACATTCGATTGGAAGCTGTTTTGGACAACTTTTCTTTTCTTCATGCCAAACACTTGGCAGACCTCCGTGCAACGTCTAGAACACGATGGCAGATTTTTTCTGTGCTGGCACAGTTTTTCCCTGCCAGACATAGTGGAAAAGCTTTTTGCTAAGATGTAGACGAGAAGACGCGCTAAAGACGATAGTACGATGCTCTCCGGAGCTAAGAGCCGCTGCCGGGCGTCTTTCGGCAGAAGCAGCACTCCGGAGAGCACTGTGAGCGGCACCATCGTCCTTGCGGGAAGAAGCCGCTTCTTCGCCTCCGGGAGCCGGCGAGAGCGGCAGCTTCGGAAAGGTGAAGAAGGAAGCTGTACAACACTGGGATTGTGTGCGCAGCTTGCCAACTGATAGGAAACAGTACTTTTGCACTCTCCTGACTTTGCCAATCACATGAACATTCGATTGGAAGCTGTTTTGGACAACTTTTCTTTTCTTCATGCCAAACACTTGGCAGACCTCCGTGCAACGTCTAGAACACGATGGCAGATGTTTTCTGTGCTGGCACAGGTTTTCCCTGCCAGACATAGTGGAAAAGCTTTTTGCTAAGATGTAGACGAGAAGACGCGCTAAAGACGATAGTACGATGCTCTCCGGAGCTAAGAGCCGCTGCCGGGCGTCTTTCGGCAGAAGCAGCACTTCGGAGAGCACTGTGAGCGGCACCATCGTCCTTTGGGGAAGAAGCCGCTTCTTCAGCTCCGGGAGCCGGCGAGAGCGGCAGCTTCGGAAAGGTGAAGAAGGAAGCTGTACAACACTGGGATTGTGTGCGCAGCTTGCCAACTGATAGGAAACAGTACTTTTGCACTCTCCTGACTTTGCCAATCACATGAACATTCGATTGGAAGCTGTTTTGGACAACTTTTCTTTTCTCCCTTCCAAACACTTGGCAGACCTCCGTGCAACGTCTAGAACACGATGGCAGATGTTTTCTGTGCTGGCACAGTTTTTCCCTGCCAGACATAGTGGAAAAGCTTTTTGCTAAGATGTAGACGAGAAGACGCGCTAAAGACGATAGTACGATGCTCTCCGGAGCTAAGAGCCGCTGCCGGGCGTCTTTCGGCAGAAGCCGCGCTAAGGAGAGCACTGTGAGCGGCACCATCGTCCTTTGGGGAAGAAGCCGCTTCTTCGCCTCCGGGAGCCGGCGAGAGCGGCAGCTTCGGAAAGGTGAAGAAGGAAGCTGTACAACACTGGGATTGTGTGCGCAGCTTGCCAACTGATAGGAAACAGTACTTTTGCACTCTCCTGACTTTGCCAATCACATGAACATTCGATTGGAAGCTGTTTTGGACAACTTTTCTTTTCTTCATGCCAAACACTTGGCAGACCTCCGTGCAACGTCTAGAACACGATGGCAGATGTTTTCTGTGCTGGCACAGGTTTTCCCTGCCAGACATAGTGGAAAAGCTTTTTGCTAAGATGTAGACGAGAAGACGCGCTAAAGACGATAGTACGATGCTCTCCGGAGCTAAGAGCCGCTGCCGGGCGTCTTTCGGCAGAAGCAGCACTCCGGAGAGCACTGTGAGCGGCACCATCGTCTTCGCGCGAAGAAGCCGCTTCTTCGCCTCCGGGAGCGGGCGAGAGCGGCAGCTTCGGAAAGGTGAAGAAGGAAGCTGTACAACACTGGGATTGTGTGCGCAGCTTGCCAACTGATAGAAAACAGTACTTTTGCACTCTCCTGACTTTGCCAATCACATGAACATTCGATTGGAAGCTGTTTTGGACAACTTTTCTTTTCTTCATGCCAAACACTTGGCAGACCTCCGTGCAACGTCTAGAACACGATGGCAGATGTTTTCTGTGCTGGCACAGGTTTTCCCTGCCAGACATAGTGGAAAAGCTTTTTGCTAAGATGTAGACGAGAAGACGCGCTAAAGACGATAGTACGATGCTCTCCGGAGCTAAGAGCCGCTGCCGGGCGTCTTTCGGCAGAAGCAGCACTCTGGAGAGCACTGTGAGCGGCACCATCGTCTTTGCGCGAAGAAGCCGCTTCTTCGCCTCCGGGAGCCGGCGAGAGCGGCAGCTTCGGAAAGGTGAAGAAGGAAGCTGTACAACACTGGGATTGTGTGCGCAGCTTGCCAACTGATAGGAAACAGTACTTTTGCACTCTCCTGACTTTGCCAATCACATGAACATTCGATTGGAAGCTGTTTTGGACAACTTTTCTTTTCTTCATGCCAAACACTTGGCAGACCTCCGTGCAACGTCTAGAACACGATGGCAGATGTTTTCTGTGCTGGCACAGTTTTTCCCTGCCAGACATAGTGGAAAAGCTTTTTGCTAAGATGTAGACGAGAAGACGCGCTAAAGACGATAGTACGATGCTCTCCGGAGCTAAGAGCCGCTGCCGGGCGTCTTTCGGCAGAAGCCGCGCTAAGGAGAGCACTGTGAGCGGCACCATCGTCCTTGCGGGAAGAAGCCGCTTCTTCGCCTCCGGGAGCCGGCGAGAGCGGCAGCTTCGGAAAGGTGAAGAAGGAAGCTGTACAACACTGGGATTGTGTGCGCAGCTTGCCAACTGATAGAAAACAGTACTTTTGCACTCTCCTGACTTTGCCAATCACATGAACATTCGATTGGAAGCTGTTTTGGACAACTTTTCTTTTCTTCATGCCAAACACTTGGCAGACCTCCGTGCAACGTCTAGAACACGATGGCAGATGTTTTCTGTGCTGGCACAGGTTTTCCCTGCCAGACATAGTGGAAAAGCTTTTTGCTAAGATGTAGACGAGAAGACGCGCTAAAGACGATAGTACGATGCTCTCCGGAGCTAAGAGCCGCTGCCGGGCGTCTTTCGGCAGAAGCAGCACTCCGGAGAGCACTGTGAGCGGCACCATCGTCTTTGCGCGAAGGAGCCGCTTCTTCGGCTCCGGGAGCCGGCGAGAGCGGCAGCTTCGGAAAGGTGAAGAAGGAAGCTGTACAACACTGGGATTGTGTGCGCAGCTTGCCAACTGATAGGAAACAGTACTTTTGCACTCTCCTGACTTTGCCAATCACATGAACATTCGATTGGAAGCTGTTTTGGACAACTTTTCTTTTCTTCATGCCAAACACTTGGCAGACCTCCGTGCAACGTCTAGAACACGATGGCAGATGTTTTCTGTGCTGGCACAGTTTTTCCCTGCCAGACATAGTGGAAAAGCTTTTTGCTAAGATGTAGACGAGAAGACGCGCTAAAGACGATAGTACGATGCTCTCCGGAGCTAAGAGCCGCTGCCGGGAGTCTTTCGGCAGAAGCAGCACTCCGGAGAGCACTGTGAGCGGCACCATCGTCCTTGCGGGAAGAAGCCGCTTCTTCGCCTCCGGGAGCCGGCGAGAGCGGCAGCTTCGGAAAGGTGAAGAAGGAAGCTGTACAACACTGGGATTGTGTGCGCAGCTTGCCAACTGATAGGAAACAGTACTTTTGCACTCTCCTGACTTTGCCAATCACATGAACATTCGATTGGAAGCTGTTTTGGACAACTTTTCTTTTCTCCCTTCCAAACACTTGGCAGACCTCCGTGCAACGTCTAGAACACGATGGCAGATGTTTTCTGTGCTGGCACAGTTTTTCCCTGCCAGACATAGTGGAAAAGCTTTTTGCTAAGATGTAGACGAGAAGACGCGCTAAAGACGATAGTACGATGCTCTCCGGAGCTAAGAGCCGCTGCCGGGCGTCTTTCGGCAGAAGCCGCGCTAAGGAGAGCACTGTGAGCGGCACCATCGTCCTTGCGCGAAGAAGCCGCTTCTTCGGCTCCGGGAGCCGGCGAGAGCGGCAGCTTCGGAAAGGTGAAGAAGGAAGCTGTACAACACTGGGATTGTGTGCGCAGCTTGCCAACTGATAGGAAACAGTACTTTTGCACTCTCCTGACTTTGCCAATCACATGAACATTCGATTGGAAGCTGTTTTGGACAACTTTTCTTTTCTTCATGCCAAACACTTGGCAGACCTCCGTGCAACGTCTAGAACACGATGGCAGATGTTTTCTGTGCTGGCACAGGTTTTCCCTGCCAGACATAGTGGAAAAGCTTTTTGCTAAGATGTAGACGAGAAGACGCGCTAAAGACGATAGTACGATGCTCTCCGGAGCTAAGAGCCGCTGCCGGGCGTCTTTCGGCAGAAGCAGCACTTCGGAGAGCACTGTGAGCGGCACCATCGTCTTTGCGCGAAGAAGCCGCTTCTTCGCCTCCGGGAGCCGGCGAGAGCGGCAGCTTCGGAAAGGTGAAGAAGGAAGCTGTACAACACTGGGATTGTGTGCGCAGCTTGCCAACTGATAGGAAACAGTACTTTTGCACTCTCCTGACTTTGCCAATCACATGAACATTCGATTGGAAGCTGTTTTGGACAACTTTTCTTTTCTTCATGCCAAACACTTGGCAAACCTCCGTGCAACGTCTAGAACACGATGGCAGATGTTTTCTGTGCTGGCACAGTTTTTCCCTGCCAGACATAGTGGAAAAGCTTTTTGCTAAGATGTAGACGAGAAGACGCGCTAAAGACGATAGTACGATGCTCTCCGGAGCTAAGAGCCACTGCCGGGCGTCTTTCGGCAGAAGCAGCACTCCGGAGAGCACTGTGAGCGGCACCATCGTCTTCGCGCGAAGAAGCCGCTTCTTCGCCTCCGGGAGCGGGCGAGAGCGGCAGCTTCGGAAAGGTGAAGAAGGAAGCTGTACAACACTGGGATTGTGTGCGCAGCTTGCCAACTGATAGGAAACAGTACTTTTGCACTCTCCTGACTTTGCCAATCACATGAACATTCGATTGGAAGCTGTTTTGGACAACTTTTCTTTTCTTCATGCCAAACACTTGGCAGACCTCCGTGCAACGTCTAGAACACGATGGCAGATGTTTTCTGTGCTGGCACAGGTTTTCCCTGCCAGACATAGTGGAAAAGCTTTTTGCTAAGATGTAGACGAGAAGACGCGCTAAAGACGATAGTACGATGCTCTCCGGAGCTAAGAGCCGCTGCCGGGCGTCTTTTGGCAGAAGCCGCGCTAAGGAGAGCACTGTGAGCGGCACCATCGTCCTTGCGGGAAGAAGCCGCTTCTTCGCCTCCGGGAGCCGGCGAGAGCGGCAGCTTCGGAAAGGTGAAGAAGGAAGCTGTACAACACTGGGATTGTGTGCGCAGCTTGCCAACTGATAGGAAACAGTACTTTTGCACTCTCCTGACTTTGCCAATCACATGAACATTCGATTGGAAGCTGTTTTGGACAACTTTTCTTTTCTTCATGCCAAACACTTGGCAGACCTCCGTGCAACGTCTAGAACACGATGGCAGATGTTTTCTGTGCTGGCACAGTTTTTCCCTGCCAGACATAGTGGAAAAGCTTTTTGCTAAGATGTAGACGAGAAGACGCGCTAAAGACGATAGTACGATGCTCTCCGGAGCTAAGAGCCGCTGCCGGGCGTCTTTCGGCAGAAGCCGCGCTAAGGAGAGCACTGTGAGCGGCACCATCGTCCTTGCGCGAAGAAGCCGCTTCTTCGCCTCCGGGAGCCGGCGAGAGCGGCAGCTTCGGAAAGGTGAAGAAGGAAGCTGTACAACACTGGGATTGTGTGCGCAGCTTGCCAACTGATAGGAAACAGTACTTTTGCACTCTCCTGACTTTGCCAATCACATGAACATTCGATTGGAAGCTGTTTTGGACAACTTTTCTTTTCTTCATGCCAAACACTTGGCAGACCTCCGTGCAACGTCTAGAACACGATGGCAGATGTTTTCTGTGCTGGCACAGGTTTTCCCTGCCAGACATAGTGGAAAAGCTTTTTGCTAAGATGTAGACGAGAAGACGCGCTAAAGACGATAGTACGATGCTCTCCGGAGCTAAGAGCCGCTGCCGGGCGTCTTTCGGCAGAAGCAGCACTCCGGAGAGCACTGTGAGCGGCACCATCGTCTTCGCGCGAAGAAGCCGCTTCTTCGCCTCCGGGAGCCGGCGAGAGCGGCAGCTTCGGAAAGGTGAAGAAGGAAGCTGTACAACACTGGGATTGTGTGCGCAGCTTGCCAACTGATAGGAAACAGTACTTTTGCACTCTCCTGACTTTGCCAATCACATGAACATTCGATTGGAAGCTGTTTTGGACAACTTTTCTTTTCTCCCTTCCAAACACTTGGCAGACCTCCGTGCAACGTCTAGAACACGATGGCAGATGTTTTCTGTGCTGGCACAGTTTTTCCCTGCCAGACATAGTGGAAAAGCTTTTTGCTAAGATGTAGACGAGAAGACGCGCTAAAGACGATAGTACGATGCTCTCCGGAGCTAAGAGCCGCTGCCGGGCGTCTTTCGGCAGAAGCCGCGCTAAGGAGAGCACTGTGAGCGGCACCATCGTCCTTTGGGGAAGAAGCCGCTTCTTCAGCTCCGGGAGCCGGCGAGAGCGGCAGCTTCGGAAAGGTGAAGAAGGAAGCTGTACAACACTGGGATTGTGTGCGCAGCTTGCCAACTGATAGGAAACAGTACTTTTGCACTCTCCTGACTTTGCCAATCACATGAACATTCGATTGGAAGCTGTTTTGGACAACTTTTCTTTTCTTCATGCCAAACACTTGGCAGACCTCCGTGCAACGTCTAGAACACGATGGCAGATGTTTTCTGTGCTGGCACAGTTTTTCCCTGCCAGACATAGTGGAAAAGCTTTTTGCTAAGATGTAGACGAGAAGACGCGCTAAAGACGATAGTACGATGCTCTCCGGAGCTAAGAGCCGCTGCCGGGCGTCTTTCGGCAGAAGCAGCACTCCGGAGAGCACTGTGAGCGGCACCATCGTCTTTGCGCGAAGAAGCCGCTTCTTCGCCTCCGGGAGCCGGCGAGAGCGGCAGCTTCGGAAAGGTGAAGAAGGAAGCTGTACAACACTGGGATTGTGTGCGCAGCTTGCCAACTGATAGGAAACAGTACTTTTGCACTCTCCTGACTTTGCCAATCACATGAACATTCGATTGGAAGCTGTTTTGGACAACTTTTCTTTTCTTCATGCCAAACACTTGGCAGACCTCCGTGCAACGTCTAGAACACGATGGCAGATGTTTTCTGTGCTGGCACAGGTTTTCCCTGCCAGACATAGTGGAAAAGCTTTTTGCTAAGATGTAGACGAGAAGACGCGCTAAAGACGATAGTACGATGCTCTCCGGAGCTAAGAGCCGCTGCCGGGCGTCTTTCGGCAGAAGCAGCACTCCGGAGAGCACTGTGAGCGGCACCATCGTCTTCGCGCGAAGAAGCCGCTTCTTCGCCTCCGGGAGCGGGCGAGAGCGGCAGCTTCGGAAAGGTGAAGAAGGAAGCTGTACAACACTGGGATTGTGTGCGCAGCTTGCCAACTGATAGAAAACAGTACTTTTGCACTCTCCTGACTTTGCCAATCACATGAACATTCGATTGGAAGCTGTTTTGGACAACTTTTCTTTTCTTCATGCCAAACACTTGGCAGACCTCCGTGCAACGTCTAGAACACGATGGCAGATGTTTTCTGTGCTGGCACAGGTTTTCCCTGCCAGACATAGTGGAAAAGCTTTTTGCTAAGATGTAGACGAGAAGACGCGCTAAAGACGATAGTACGATGCTCTCCGGAGCTAAGAGCCGCTGCCGGGCGTCTTTTGGCAGAAGCCGCGCTAAGGAGAGCACTGTGAGCGGCACCATCGTCCTTGCGGGAAGAAGCCGCTTCTTCGCCTCCGGGAGCCGGCGAGAGCGGCAGCTTCGGAAAGGTGAAGAAGGAAGCTGTACAACACTGGGATTGTGTGCGCAGCTTGCCAACTGATAGGAAACAGTACTTTTGCACTCTCCTGACTTTGCCAATCACATGAACATTCGATTGGAAGCTGTTTTGGACAACTTTTCTTTTCTTCATGCCAAACACTTGGCAGACCTCCGTGCAACGTCTAGAACACGATGGCAGATGTTTTCTGTGCTGGCACAGTTTTTCCCTGCCAGACATAGTGGAAAAGCTTTTTGCTAAGATGTAGACGAGAAGACGCGCTAAAGACGATAGTACGATGCTCTCCGGAGCTAAGAGCCGCTGCCGGGCGTCTTTCGGCAGAAGCCGCGCTAAGGAGAGCACTGTGAGCGGCACCATCGTCCTTGCGGGAAGAAGCCGCTTCTTCGCCTCCGGGAGCCGGCGAGAGCGGCAGCTTCGGAAAGGTGAAGAAGGAAGCTGTACAACACTGGGATTGTGTGCGCAGCTTGCCAACTGATAGGAAACAGTACTTTTGCACTCTCCTGACTTTGCCAATCACATGAACATTCGATTGGAAGCTGTTTTGGACAACTTTTCTTTTCTCTCATCCAAACACTTGGCAGACCTCGGTGCAACGTCTAGAACACGATGGCAGATGTTTTCTGTGCTGGCACAGGTTTTCCCTGCCAGACATAGTGGAAAAGCTTTTTGCTAAGATGTAGACGAGAAGACGCGCTAAAGACGATAGTACGATGCTCTCCGGAGCTAAGAGCCGCTGCCGGGCGTCTTTCGGCAGAAGCCGCGCTAAGGAGAGCACTCTGAGCGGCACCATCGTCCTTTGGGGAAGAAGCCGCTTCTTCAGCTCCGGGAGCCGGCGAGAGCGGCAGCTTCGGAAAGGTGAAGAAGGAAGCTGTACAACACTGGGATTGTGTGCGCAGCTTGCCAACTGATAGGAAACAGTACTTTTGCACTCTCCTGACTTTGCCAATCACATGAACATTCGATTGGAAGCTGTTTTGGACAACTTTTCTTTTCTTCATGCCAAACACTTGGCAGACCTCCGTGCAACGTCTAGAACACGATGGCAGATGTTTTCTGTGCTGGCACAGGTTTTCCCTGCCAGACATAGTGGAAAAGCTTTTTGCTAAGATGTAGACGAGAAGACGCGCTAAAGACGATAGTACGATGCTCTCCGGAGCTAAGAGCCGCTGCCGGGCGTCTTTCGGCAGAAGCAGCACTTCGGAGAGCACTGTGAGCGGCACCATCGTCTTTGCGCGAAGAAGCCGCTTCTTCGCCTCCGGGAGCCGGCGAGAGCGGCAGCTTCGGAAAGGTGAAGAAGGAAGCTGTACAACACTGGGATTGTGTGCGCAGCTTGCCAACTGATAGGAAACAGTACTTTTGCACTCTCCTGACTTTGCCAATCACATGAACATTCGATTGGAAGCTGTTTTGGACAACTTTTCTTTTCTTCATGCCAAACACTTGGCAAACCTCCGTGCAACGTCTAGAACACGATGGCAGATGTTTTCTGTGCTGGCACAGGTTTTCCCTGCCAGACATAGTGGAAAAGCTTTTTGCTAAGATGTAGACGAGAAGACGCGCTAAAGACGATAGTACGATGCTCTCCGGAGCTAAGAGCCGCTGCCGGGCGTCTTTCGGCAGAAGCAGCACTCCGGAGAGCACTGTGAGCGGCACCATCGTCTTCGCGCGAAGAAGCCGCTTCTTCGCCTCCGGGAGCGGGCGAGAGCGGCAGCTTCGGAAAGGTGAAGAAGGAAGCTGTACAACACTGGGATTGTGTGCGCAGCTTGCCAACTGATAGAAAACAGTACTTTTGCACTCTCCTGACTTTGCCAATCACATGAACATTCGATTGGAAGCTGTTTTGGACAACTTTTCTTTTCTTCATGCCAAACACTTGGCAGACCTCCGTGCAACGTCTAGAACACGATGGCAGATGTTTTCTGTGCTGGCACAGGTTTTCCCTGCCAGACATAGTGGAAAAGCTTTTTGCTAAGATGTAGACGAGAAGACGCGCTAAAGACGATAGTACGATGCTCTCCGGAGCTAAGAGCCGCTGCCGGGCGTCTTTCGGCAGAAGCAGCACTCCGGAGAGCACTGTGAGCGGCACCATCGTCTTTGCGCGAAGAAGCCGCTTCTTCGCCTCCGGGAGCCGGCGAGAGCGGCAGCTTCGGAAAGGTGAAGAAGGAAGCTGTACAACACTGGGATTGTGTGCGCAGCTTGCCAACTGATAGGAAACAGTACTTTTGCACTCTCCTGACTTTGCCAATCACATGAACATTCGATTGGAAGCTGTTTTGGACAACTTTTCTTTTCTTCATGCCAAACACTTGGCAGACCTCCGTGCAACGTCTAGAACACGATGGCAGATGTTTTCTGTGCTGGCACAGGTTTTCCCTGCCAGACATAGTGGAAAAGCTTTTTGCTAAGATGTAGACGAGAAGACGCGCTAAAGACGATAGTACGATGCTCTCCGGAGCTAAGAGCCGCTGCCGGGCGTCTTTCGGCAGAAGCCGCGCTAAGGAGAGCACTGTGAGCGGCACCATCGTCCTTGCGGGAAGAAGCCGCTTCTTCGCCTCCGGGAGCCGGCGAGAGCGGCAGCTTCGGAAAGGTGAAGAAGGAAGCTGTACAACACTGGGATTGTGTGCGCAGCTTGCCAACTGATAGGAAACAGTACTTTTGCACTCTCCTGACTTTGCCAATCACATGAACATTCGATTGGAAGCTGTTTTGGACAACTTTTCTTTTCTTCATGCCAAACACTTGGCAGACCTCCGTGCAACGTCTAGAACACGATGGCAGATGTTTTCTGTGCTGGCACAGGTTTTCCCTGCCAGACATAGTGGAAAAGCTTTTTGCTAAGATGTAGACAAGAAGACGCGCTAAAGACGATAGTACGATGCTCTCCGGAGCTAAGAGCCGCTGCCGGGCGTCTTTCGGCAGAAGCAGCACTCCGGAGAGCACTGTGAGCGGCACCATCGTCTTCGCGCGAAGAAGCCGCTTCTTCGCCTCCGGGAGCCGGCGAGAGCGGCAGCTTCGGAAAGGTGAAGAAGGAAGCTGTACAACACTGGGATTGTGTGCGCAGCTTGCCAACTGATAGGAAACAGTACTTTTGCACTCTCCTGACTTTGCCAATCACATGAACATTCGATTGGAAGCTGTTTTGGACAACTTTTCTTTTCTTCATGCCAAACACTTGGCAGACCTCCGTGCAACGTCTAGAACACGATGGCAGATGTTTTCTGTGCTGGCACAGGTTTTCCCTGCCAGACATAGTGGAAAAGCTTTTTGCTAAGATGTAGACAAGAAGACGCGCTAAAGACGATAGTACGATGCTCTCCGGAGCTAAGAGCCGCTGCCGGGCGTCTTTCGGCAGAAGCAGCACTCCGGAGAGCACTGTGAGCGGCACCATCGTCTTCGCGCGAAGAAGCCGCTTCTTCGCCTCGGGGAGCCGGCGAGAGCGGCAGCTTCGGAAAGGTGAAGAAGGAAGCTGTACAACACTGGGATTGTGTGCGCAGCTTGCCAACTGATAGGAAACAGTACTTTTGCACTCTCCTGACTTTGCCAATCACATGAACATTCGATTGGAAGCTGTTTTGGACAACTTTTCTTTTCTTCATGCCAAACACTTGGCAGACCTCCGTGCAACGTCTAGAACACGATGGCAGATGTTTTCTGTGCTGGCACAGGTTTTCCCTGCCAGACATAGTGGAAAAGCTTTTTGCTAAGATGTAGACGAGAAGACGCGCTAAAGACGATAGTACGATGCTCTCCGGAGCTAAGAGCCGCTGCCGGGCGTCTTTCGGCAGAAGCAGCACTCCGGAGAGCACTGTGAGCGGCACCATCGTCTTCGCGCGAAGAAGCCGCTTCTTCGCCTCGGGGAGCCGGCGAGAGCGGCAGCTTCGGAAAGGTGAAGAAGGAAGCTGTACAACACTGGGATTGTGTGCGCAGCTTGCCAACTGATAGGAAACAGTACTTTTGCACTCTCCTGACTTTGCCAATCACATGAACATTCGATTGGAAGCTGTTTTGGACAACTTTTCTTTTCTTCATGCCAAACACTTGGCAGACCTCCGTGCAACGTCTAGAACACGATGGCAGATGTTTTCTGTGCTGGCACAGGTTTTCCCTGCCAGACATAGTGGAAAAGCTTTTTGCTAAGATGTAGACGAGAAGACGCGCTAAAGATGATAGTACGATGCTCTCCGGAGCTAAGAGCCGCTGCCGGGCGTCTTTCGGCAGAAGCAGCACTCCGGAGAGCACTGTGAGCGGCACCATCGTCTTCGCGCGAAGAAGCTGCTTCTTCGCCTCGGGGAGCCGGCGAGAGCGGCAGCTTCGGAAAGGTGAAGAAGGAAGCTGTACAACACTGGGATTGTGTGCGCAGCTTGCCAACTGATAGGAAACAGTACTTTTGCACTCTCCTGACTTTGCCAATCACATGAACATTCGATTGGAAGCTGTTTTGGACAACTTTTCTTTTCTTCATGCCAAACACTTGGCAGACCTCCGTGCAACGTCTAGAACACGATGGCAGATGTTTTCTGTGCTGGCACAGTTTTTCCCTGCCAGACATAGTGGAAAAGCTTTTTGCTAAGATGTAGACGAGAAGACGCGCTAAAGACGATAGTACGATGCTCTCCGGAGCTAAGAGCCGCTGCCGGGCGTCTTTCGGCAGAAGCCGCGCTAAGGAGAGCACTGTGAGCGGCACCATCGTCTTTGCGCGAAGAAGCCGCTTCTTCGCCTCCGGGAGCCGGCGAGAGCGGCAGCTTCGGAAAGGTGAAGAAGGAAGCTGTACAACACTGGGATTGTGTGCGCAGCTTGCCAACTGATAGGAAACAGTACTTTTGCACTCTCCTGATTTTGCCAATCACATGAACATTCGATTGGAAGCTGTTTTGGACAACTTTTCTTTTCTTCATGCCAAACACTTGGCAGACCTCCGTGCAACGTCTAGAACACGATGGCAGATGTTTTCTGTGCTGGCACAGGTTTTCCCTGCCAGACATAGTGGAAAAGCTTTTTGCTAAGATGTAGACGAGAAGACGCGCTAAAGACGATAGTACGATGCTCTCCGGAGCTAAGAGCCGCTGCCGGGCGTCTTTCGGCAGAAGCAGCACTCCGGAGAGCACTGTGAGCGGCACCATCGTCTTCGCGCGAAGAAGCCGCTTCTTCGCCTCCGGGAGCCGGCGAGAGCGGCAGCTTCGGAAAGGTGAAGAAGGAAGCTGTACAACACTGGGATTGTGTGCGCAGCTTGCCAACTGATAGGAAACAGTACTTTTGCACTCTCCTGACTTTGCCAATCACATGAACATTCGATTGGAAGCTGTTTTGGACAACATTTCTTTTCTTCATGCCAAACACTTGGCAGACCTCCGTGCAACGTCTAGAACACGATGGCAGATGTTTTCTGTGCTGGCACAGGTTTTCCCTGCCAGACATAGTGGAAAAGCTTTTTGCTAAGATGTAGACGAGAAGACGCGCTAAAGACGATAGTACGATGCTCTCCGGAGCTAAGAGCCGCTGCCGGGCG
Organism: Melospiza georgiana; assembly: GCF_028018845.1. NCBI lineage: Eukaryota > Metazoa > Chordata > Aves > Passeriformes > Passerellidae > Melospiza > Melospiza georgiana. The sequence continues at coordinate 1,199,376 of NC_080453.1, read as the reverse complement.
TCTTTCGGCAGAAGCAGCGCTAAGGAGAGCACTGTGAGCGGCACCATCGTCTTTGCGCGAAGAAGCCGCTTCTTCGCCTCCGGGAGCCGGCGAGAGCGGCAGCTTCGGAAAGGTGAAGAAGAAAGCTGTACAACACTGGGATTGTGTGCGCAGCTTGCCAACTGATAGGAAACAGTACTTTTGCACTCTCCTGACTTTGCCAATCACATGAACATTCGATTGGAAGCTGTTTTGGACAACTTTTCTTTTCTTCATGCCAAACACTTGGCAGACCTCCGTGCAACGTCTAGAACACGATGGCAGATGTTTTCTGTGCTGGCACAGTTTTTCCCTGCCAGACATAGTGGAAAAGCTTTTTGCTAAGATGTAGACGAGAAGACGCGCTAAAGACGATAGTACGATGCTCTCCGGAGCTAAGAGCCGCTGCCGGGCGTCTTTCGGCAGAAGCAGCACTCCGGAGAGCACTGTGAGCGGCACCATCGTCTTCGCGCGAAGAAGCCGCTTCTTCGCCTCGGGGAGCCGGCGAGAGCGGCAGCTTCGGAAAGGTGAAGAAGGAAGCTGTACAACACTGGGATTGTGTGCGCAGCTTGCCAACTGATAGGAAACAGTACTTTTGCACTCTCCTGACTTTGCCAATCACATGAACATTCGATTGGAAGCTGTTTTGGACAACTTTTCTTTTCTTCATGCCAAACACTTGGCAGACCTCCGTGCAACGTCTAGAACACGATGGCAGATGTTTTCTGTGCTGGCACAGTTTTTCCCTGCCAGACATAGTGGAAAAGCTTTTTGCTAAGATGTAGACGAGAAGACGCGCTAAAGACGATAGTACGATGCTCTCCGGAGCTAAGAGCCGCTGCCGGGCGTCTTTCGGCAGAAGCAGCACTCCGGAGAGCACTGTGAGCGGCACCATCGTCTTCGCGCGAAGAAGCCGCTTCTTCGCCTCGGGGAGCCGGCGAGAGCGGCAGCTTCGGAAAGGTGAAGAAGAAAGCTGTACAACACTGGGATTGTGTGCGCAGCTTGCCAACTGATAGGAAACAGTACTTTTGCACTCTCCTGACTTTGCCAATCACATGAACATTCGATTGGAAGCTGTTTTGGACAACTTTTCTTTTCTTCATGCCAAACACTTGGCAGACCTCCGTGCAACGTCTAGAACACGATGGCAGATGTTTTCTGTGCTGGCACAGTTTTTCCCTGCCAGACATAGTGGAAAAGCTTTTTGCTAAGATGTAGACGAGAAGACGCGCTAAAGACGATAGTACGATGCTCTCCGGAGCTAAGAGCCGCTGCCGGGCGTCTTTCGGCAGAAGCAGCACTCCGGAGAGCACTGTGAGCGGCACCATCGTCTTCGCGCGAAGAAGCCGCTTCTTCGCCTCGGGGAGCCGGCGAGAGCGGCAGCTTCGGAAAGGTGAAGAAGGAAGCTGTACAACACTGGGATTGTGTGCGCAGCTTGCCAACTGATAGGAAACAGTACTTTTGCACTCTCCTGACTTTGCCAATCACATGAACATTCGATTGGAAGCTGTTTTGGACAACTTTTCTTTTCTTCATGCCAAACACTTGGCAGACCTTCGTGCAACGTCTAGAACACGATGGCAGATGTTTTCTGTGCTGGCACAGGTTTTCCCTGCCAGACATAGTGGAAAAGCTTTTTGCTAAGATGTAGACGAGAAGACGCGCTAAAGACGATAGTACAATGCTCTCCGGAGCTAAGAGCCGCTGCCGGGCGTCTTTCGGCAGAAGCAGCACTCCGGAGAGCACTGTGAGCGGCACCATCGTCTTCGCGCGAAGAAGCCGCTTCTTCGGCTCCGGGAGCCGGCGAGAGCGGCAGCTTCGGAAAGGTGAAGAAGGAAGCTGTACAACACTGGGATTGTGTGCGCAGCTTGCCAACTGATAGGAAACAGTACTTTTGCACTCTCCTGACTTTGCCAATCACATGAACATTCGATTGGAAGCTGTTTTGGACAACATTTCTTTTCTTCATGCCAAACACTTGGCAGACCTCCGTGCAACGTCTAGAACACGATGGCAGATGTTTTCTGTGCTGGCACAGGTTTTCCCTGCCAGACATAGTGGAAAAGCTTTTTGCTAAGATGTAGACGAGAAGACGCGCTAAAGACGATAGTACGATGCTCTCCGGAGCTAAGAGCCGCTGCCGGGCGTCTTTCGGCAGAAGCAGCGCTAAGGAGAGCACTGTGAGCGGCACCATCGTCTTTGCGCGAAGAAGCCGCTTCTTCGCCTCCGGGAGCCGGCGAGAGCGGCAGCTTCGGAAAGGTGAAGAAGGAAGCTGTACAACACTGGGATTGTGTGCGCAGCTTGCCAACTGATAGGAAACAGTACTTTTGCACTCTCCTGACTTTGCCAATCACATGAACATTCGATTGGAAGCTGTTTTGGACAACTTTTCTTTTCTTCATGCCAAACACTTGGCAGACCTCCGTGCAACGTCTAGAACACGATGGCAGATTTTTTCTGTGCTGGCACAGTTTTTCCCTGCCAGACATAGTGGAAAAGCTTTTTGCTAAGATGTAGACGAGAAGACGCGCTAAAGACGATAGTACGATGCTCTCCGGAGCTAAGAGCCGCTGCCGGGCGTCTTTCGGCAGAAGCAGCACTCCGGAGAGCACTGTGAGCGGCACCATCGTCCTTGCGGGAAGAAGCCGCTTCTTCGCCTCCGGGAGCCGGCGAGAGCGGCAGCTTCGGAAAGGTGAAGAAGGAAGCTGTACAACACTGGGATTGTGTGCGCAGCTTGCCAACTGATAGGAAACAGTACTTTTGCACTCTCCTGACTTTGCCAATCACATGAACATTCGATTGGAAGCTGTTTTGGACAACTTTTCTTTTCTTCATGCCAAACACTTGGCAGACCTCCGTGCAACGTCTAGAACACGATGGCAGATGTTTTCTGTGCTGGCACAGGTTTTCCCTGCCAGACATAGTGGAAAAGCTTTTTGCTAAGATGTAGACGAGAAGACGCGCTAAAGACGATAGTACGATGCTCTCCGGAGCTAAGAGCCGCTGCCGGGCGTCTTTCGGCAGAAGCAGCACTTCGGAGAGCACTGTGAGCGGCACCATCGTCCTTTGGGGAAGAAGCCGCTTCTTCAGCTCCGGGAGCCGGCGAGAGCGGCAGCTTCGGAAAGGTGAAGAAGGAAGCTGTACAACACTGGGATTGTGTGCGCAGCTTGCCAACTGATAGGAAACAGTACTTTTGCACTCTCCTGACTTTGCCAATCACATGAACATTCGATTGGAAGCTGTTTTGGACAACTTTTCTTTTCTCCCTTCCAAACACTTGGCAGACCTCCGTGCAACGTCTAGAACACGATGGCAGATGTTTTCTGTGCTGGCACAGTTTTTCCCTGCCAGACATAGTGGAAAAGCTTTTTGCTAAGATGTAGACGAGAAGACGCGCTAAAGACGATAGTACGATGCTCTCCGGAGCTAAGAGCCGCTGCCGGGCGTCTTTCGGCAGAAGCCGCGCTAAGGAGAGCACTGTGAGCGGCACCATCGTCCTTTGGGGAAGAAGCCGCTTCTTCGCCTCCGGGAGCCGGCGAGAGCGGCAGCTTCGGAAAGGTGAAGAAGGAAGCTGTACAACACTGGGATTGTGTGCGCAGCTTGCCAACTGATAGGAAACAGTACTTTTGCACTCTCCTGACTTTGCCAATCACATGAACATTCGATTGGAAGCTGTTTTGGACAACTTTTCTTTTCTTCATGCCAAACACTTGGCAGACCTCCGTGCAACGTCTAGAACACGATGGCAGATGTTTTCTGTGCTGGCACAGGTTTTCCCTGCCAGACATAGTGGAAAAGCTTTTTGCTAAGATGTAGACGAGAAGACGCGCTAAAGACGATAGTACGATGCTCTCCGGAGCTAAGAGCCGCTGCCGGGCGTCTTTCGGCAGAAGCAGCACTCCGGAGAGCACTGTGAGCGGCACCATCGTCTTCGCGCGAAGAAGCCGCTTCTTCGCCTCCAGGAGCGGGCGAGAGCGGCAGCTTCGGAAAGGTGAAGAAGGAAGCTGTACAACACTGGGATTGTGTGCGCAGCTTGCCAACTGATAGAAAACAGTACTTTTGCACTCTCCTGACTTTGCCAATCACATGAACATTCGATTGGAAGCTGTTTTGGACAACTTTTCTTTTCTTCATGCCAAACACTTGGCAGACCTCCGTGCAACGTCTAGAACACGATGGCAGATGTTTTCTGTGCTGGCACAGGTTTTCCCTGCCAGACATAGTGGAAAAGCTTTTTGCTAAGATGTAGACGAGAAGACGCGCTAAAGACGATAGTACGATGCTCTCCGGAGCTAAGAGCCGCTGCCGGGCGTCTTTCGGCAGAAGCAGCACTCTGGAGAGCACTGTGAGCGGCACCATCGTCTTTGCGCGAAGAAGCCGCTTCTTCGCCTCCGGGAGCCGGCGAGAGCGGCAGCTTCGGAAAGGTGAAGAAGGAAGCTGTACAACACTGGGATTGTGTGCGCAGCTTGCCAACTGATAGGAAACAGTACTTTTGCACTCTCCTGACTTTGCCAATCACATGAACATTCGATTGGAAGCTGTTTTGGACAACTTTTCTTTTCTTCATGCCAAACACTTGGCAGACCTCCGTGCAACGTCTAGAACACGATGGCAGATGTTTTCTGTGCTGGCACAGTTTTTCCCTGCCAGACATAGTGGAAAAGCTTTTTGCTAAGATGTAGACGAGAAGACGCGCTAAAGACGATAGTACGATGCTCTCCGGAGCTAAGAGCCGCTGCCGGGCGTCTTTCGGCAGAAGCCGCGCTAAGGAGAGCACTGTGAGCGGCACCATCGTCCTTGCGGGAAGAAGCCGCTTCTTCGCCTCCGGGAGCCGGCGAGAGCGGCAGCTTCGGAAAGGTGAAGAAGGAAGCTGTACAACACTGGGATTGTGTGCGCAGCTTGCCAACTGATAGAAAACAGTACTTTTGCACTCTCCTGACTTTGCCAATCACATGAACATTCGATTGGAAGCTGTTTTGGACAACTTTTCTTTTCTTCATGCCAAACACTTGGCAGACCTCCGTGCAACGTCTAGAACACGATGGCAGATGTTTTCTGTGCTGGCACAGGTTTTCCCTGCCAGACATAGTGGAAAAGCTTTTTGCTAAGATGTAGACGAGAAGACGCGCTAAAGACGATAGTACGATGCTCTCCGGAGCTAAGAGCCGCTGCCGGGCGTCTTTCGGCAGAAGCAGCACTCCGGAGAGCACTGTGAGCGGCACCATCGTCTTTGCGCGAAGGAGCCGCTTCTTCGGCTCCGGGAGCCGGCGAGAGCGGCAGCTTCGGAAAGGTGAAGAAGGAAGCTGTACAACACTGGGATTGTGTGCGCAGCTTGCCAACTGATAGGAAACAGTACTTTTGCACTCTCCTGACTTTGCCAATCACATGAACATTCGATTGGAAGCTGTTTTGGACAACTTTTCTTTTCTTCATGCCAAACACTTGGCAGACCTCCGTGCAACGTCTAGAACACGATGGCAGATGTTTTCTGTGCTGGCACAGTTTTTCCCTGCCAGACATAGTGGAAAAGCTTTTTGCTAAGATGTAGACGAGAAGACGCGCTAAAGACGATAGTACGATGCTCTCCGGAGCTAAGAGCCGCTGCCGGGCGTCTTTCGGCAGAAGCCGCGCTAAGGAGAGCACTGTGAGCGGCACCATCGTCCTTGCGGGAAGAAGCCGCTTCTTCGCCTCCGGGAGCCGGCGAGAGCGGCAGCTTCGGAAAGGTGAAGAAGGAAGCTGTACAACACTGGGATTGTGTGCGCAGCTTGCCAACTGATAGGAAACAGTACTTTTGCACTCTCCTGACTTTGCCAATCACATGAACATTCGATTGGAAGCTGTTTTGGACAACTTTTCTTTTCTCCCTTCCAAACACTTGGCAGACCTCCGTGCAACGTCTAGAACACGATGGCAGATGTTTTCTGTGCTGGCACAGTTTTTCCCTGCCAGACATAGTGGAAAAGCTTTTTGCTAAGATGTAGACGAGAAGACGCGCTAAAGACGATAGTACGATGCTCTCCGGAGCTAAGAGCCGCTGCCGGGCGTCTTTCGGCAGAAGCCGCGCTAAGGAGAGCACTGTGAGCGGCACCATCGTCCTTGCGCGAAGAAGCCGCTTCTTCGGCTCCGGGAGCCGGCGAGAGCGGCAGCTTCGGAAAGGTGAAGAAGGAAGCTGTACAACACTGGGATTGTGTGCGCAGCTTGCCAACTGATAGGAAACAGTACTTTTGCACTCTCCTGACTTTGCCAATCACATGAACATTCGATTGGAAGCTGTTTTGGACAACTTTTCTTTTCTTCATGCCAAACACTTGGCAGACCTCCGTGCAACGTCTAGAACACGATGGCAGATGTTTTCTGTGCTGGCACAGGTTTTCCCTGCCAGACATAGTGGAAAAGCTTTTTGCTAAGATGTAGACGAGAAGACGCGCTAAAGACGATAGTACGATGCTCTCCGGAGCTAAGAGCCGCTGCCGGGCGTCTTTCGGCAGAAGCAGCACTTCGGAGAGCACTGTGAGCGGCACCATCGTCTTTGCGCGAAGAAGCCGCTTCTTCGCCTCCGGGAGCCGGCGAGAGCGGCAGCTTCGGAAAGGTGAAGAAGGAAGCTGTACAACACTGGGATTGTGTGCGCAGCTTGCCAACTGATAGGAAACAGTACTTTTGCACTCTCCTGACTTTGCCAATCACATGAACATTCGATTGGAAGCTGTTTTGGACAACTTTTCTTTTCTTCATGCCAAACACTTGGCAAACCTCCGTGCAACGTCTAGAACACGATGGCAGATGTTTTCTGTGCTGGCACAGTTTTTCCCTGCCAGACATAGTGGAAAAGCTTTTTGCTAAGATGTAGACGAGAAGACGCGCTAAAGACGATAGTACGATGCTCTCCGGAGCTAAGAGCCACTGCCGGGCGTCTTTCGGCAGAAGCAGCACTCCGGAGAGCACTGTGAGCGGCACCATCGTCTTCGCGCGAAGAAGCCGCTTCTTCGCCTCCGGGAGCGGGCGAGAGCGGCAGCTTCGGAAAGGTGAAGAAGGAAGCTGTACAACACTGGGATTGTGTGCGCAGCTTGCCAACTGATAGGAAACAGTACTTTTGCACTCTCCTGACTTTGCCAATCACATGAACATTCGATTGGAAGCTGTTTTGGACAACTTTTCTTTTCTTCATGCCAAACACTTGGCAGACCTCCGTGCAACGTCTAGAACACGATGGCAGATGTTTTCTGTGCTGGCACAGGTTTTCCCTGCCAGACATAGTGGAAAAGCTTTTTGCTAAGATGTAGACGAGAAGACGCGCTAAAGACGATAGTACGATGCTCTCCGGAGCTAAGAGCCGCTGCCGGGCGTCTTTTGGCAGAAGCCGCGCTAAGGAGAGCACTGTGAGCGGCACCATCGTCCTTGCGGGAAGAAGCCGCTTCTTCGCCTCCGGGAGCCGGCGAGAGCGGCAGCTTCGGAAAGGTGAAGAAGGAAGCTGTACAACACTGGGATTGTGTGCGCAGCTTGCCAACTGATAGGAAACAGTACTTTTGCACTCTCCTGACTTTGCCAATCACATGAACATTCGATTGGAAGCTGTTTTGGACAACTTTTCTTTTCTTCATGCCAAACACTTGGCAGACCTCCGTGCAACGTCTAGAACACGATGGCAGATGTTTTCTGTGCTGGCACAGTTTTTCCCTGCCAGACATAGTGGAAAAGCTTTTTGCTAAGATGTAGACGAGAAGACGCGCTAAAGACGATAGTACGATGCTCTCCGGAGCTAAGAGCCGCTGCCGGGCGTCTTTCGGCAGAAGCCGCGCTAAGGAGAGCACTGTGAGCGGCACCATCGTCCTTGCGGGAAGAAGCCGCTTCTTCGCCTCCGGGAGCCGGCGAGAGCGGCAGCTTCGGAAAGGTGAAGAAGGAAGCTGTACAACACTGGGATTGTGTGCGCAGCTTGCCAACTGATAGGAAACAGTACTTTTGCACTCTCCTGACTTTGCCAATCACATGAACATTCGATTGGAAGCTGTTTTGGACAACTTTTCTTTTCTTCATGCCAAACACTTGGCAGACCTCCGTGCAACGTCTAGAACACGATGGCAGATGTTTTCTGTGCTGGCACAGGTTTTCCCTGCCAGACATAGTGGAAAAGCTTTTTGCTAAGATGTAGACGAGAAGACGCGCTAAAGACGATAGTACGATGCTCTCCGGAGCTAAGAGCCGCTGCCGGGCGTCTTTCGGCAGAAGCAGCACTCCGGAGAGCACTGTGAGCGGCACCATCGTCTTCGCGCGAAGAAGCCGCTTCTTCGCCTCCGGGAGCCGGCGAGAGCGGCAGCTTCGGAAAGGTGAAGAAGGAAGCTGTACAACACTGGGATTGTGTGCGCAGCTTGCCAACTGATAGGAAACAGTACTTTTGCACTCTCCTGACTTTGCCAATCACATGAACATTCGATTGGAAGCTGTTTTGGACAACTTTTCTTTTCTCCCTTCCAAACACTTGGCAGACCTCCGTGCAACGTCTAGAACACGATGGCAGATGTTTTCTGTGCTGGCACAGTTTTTCCCTGCCAGACATAGTGGAAAAGCTTTTTGCTAAGATGTAGACGAGAAGACGCGCTAAAGACGATAGTACGATGCTCTCCGGAGCTAAGAGCCGCTGCCGGGCGTCTTTCGGCAGAAGCCGCGCTAAGGAGAGCACTGTGAGCGGCACCATCGTCCTTTGGGGAAGAAGCCGCTTCTTCAGCTCCGGGAGCCGGCGAGAGCGGCAGCTTCGGAAAGGTGAAGAAGGAAGCTGTACAACACTGGGATTGTGTGCGCAGCTTGCCAACTGATAGGAAACAGTACTTTTGCACTCTCCTGACTTTGCCAATCACATGAACATTCGATTGGAAGCTGTTTTGGACAACTTTTCTTTTCTTCATGCCAAACACTTGGCAGACCTCCGTGCAACGTCTAGAACACGATGGCAGATGTTTTCTGTGCTGGCACAGGTTTTCCCTGCCAGACATAGTGGAAAAGCTTTTTGCTAAGATGTAGAAGAGAAGACGCGCTAAAGACGATAGTACGATGCTCTCCGGAGCTAAGAGCCGCTGCCGGGCGTCTTTCGGCAGAAGCAGCACTCCGGAGAGCACTGTGAGCGGCACCATCGTCTTTGCGCGAAGAAGCCGCTTCTTCGCCTCCGGGAGCCGGCGAGAGCGGCAGCTTCGGAAAGGTGAAGAAGGAAGCTGTACAACACTGGGATTGTGTGCGCAGCTTGCCAACTGATAGGAAACAGTACTTTTGCACTCTCCTGACTTTGCCAATCACATGAACATTCGATTGGAAGCTGTTTTGGACAACTTTTCTTTTCTTCATGCCAAACACTTGGCAGACCTCCGTGCAACGTCTAGAACACGATGGCAGATGTTTTCTGTGCTGGCACAGGTTTTCCCTGCCAGACATAGTGGAAAAGCTTTTTGCTAAGATGTAGACGAGAAGACGCGCTAAAGACGATAGTACGATGCTCTCCGGAGCTAAGAGCCGCTGCCGGGCGTCTTTCGGCAGAAGCAGCACTCCGGAGAGCACTGTGAGCGGCACCATCGTCTTCGCGCGAAGAAGCCGCTTCTTCGCCTCCGGGAGCGGGCGAGAGCGGCAGCTTCGGAAAGGTGAAGAAGGAAGCTGTACAACACTGGGATTGTGTGCGCAGCTTGCCAACTGATAGAAAACAGTACTTTTGCACTCTCCTGACTTTGCCAATCACATGAACATTCGATTGGAAGCTGTTTTGGACAACTTTTCTTTTCTTCATGCCAAACACTTGGCAGACCTCCGTGCAACGTCTAGAACACGATGGCAGATGTTTTCTGTGCTGGCACAGGTTTTCCCTGCCAGACATAGTGGAAAAGCTTTTTGCTAAGATGTAGACGAGAAGACGCGCTAAAGACGATAGTACGATGCTCTCCGGAGCTAAGAGCCGCTGCCGGGCGTCTTTCGGCAGAAGCAGCACTCTGGAGAGCACTGTGAGCGGCACCATCGTCTTTGCGCGAAGAAGCCGCTTCTTCGCCTCCGGGAGCCGGCGAGAGCGGCAGCTTCGGAAAGGTGAAGAAGGAAGCTGTACAACACTGGGATTGTGTGCGCAGCTTGCCAACTGATAGGAAACAGTACTTTTGCACTCTCCTGACTTTGCCAATCACATGAACATTCGATTGGAAGCTGTTTTGGACAACTTTTCTTTTCTTCATGCCAAACACTTGGCAGACCTCCGTGCAACGTCTAGAACACGATGGCAGATGTTTTCTGTGCTGGCACAGGTTTTCCCTGCCAGACATAGTGGAAAAGCTTTTTGCTAAGATGTAGACGAGAAGACGCGCTAAAGACGATAGTACGATGCTCTCCGGAGCTAAGAGCCGCTGCCGGGCGTCTTTCGGCAGAAGCCGCGCTAAGGAGAGCACTGTGAGCGGCACCATCGTCCTTGCGGGAAGAAGCCGCTTCTTCGCCTCCGGGAGCCGGCGAGAGCGGCAGCTTCGGAAAGGTGAAGAAGGAAGCTGTACAACACTGGGATTGTGTGCGCAGCTTGCCAACTGATAGGAAACAGTACTTTTGCACTCTCCTGACTTTGCCAATCACATGAACATTCGATTGGAAGCTGTTTTGGACAACTTTTCTTTTCTTCATGCCAAACACTTGGCAGACCTCCGTGCAACGTCTAGAACACGATGGCAGATGTTTTCTGTGCTGGCACAGGTTTTCCCTGCCAGACATAGTGGAAAAGCTTTTTGCTAAGATGTAGACGAGAAGACGCGCTAAAGACGATAGTACGATGCTCTCCGAAGCTACGAGCCGCTGCCGGGCGTCTTTCGGCAGAAGCAGCACTCCGGAGAGCACTGTGAGCGGCACCATCGTCTTCGCGCGAAGAAGCCGCTTCTTCGCCTCCGGGAGCCGGCGAGAGCGGCAGCTTCGGAAAGGTGAAGAAGGAAGCTGTACAACACTGGGATTGTGTGCGCAGCTTGCCAACTGATAGGAAACAGTACTTTTGCACTCTCCTGACTTTGCCAATCACATGAACATTCGATTGGAAGCTGTTTTGGACAACTTTTCTTTTCTCCCTTCCAAACACTTGGCAGACCTCCGTGCAACGTCTAGAACACGATGGCAGATGTTTTCTGTGCTGGCACAGTTTTTCCCTGCCAGACATAGTGGAAAAGCTTTTTGCTAAGATGTAGACGAGAAGACGCGCTAAAGACGATAGTACGATGCTCTCCGGAGCTAAGAGCCGCTGCCGGGCGTCTTTCGGCAGAAGCCGCGCTAAGGAGAGCACTCTGAGCGGCACCATCGTCCTTTGGGGAAGAAGCCGCTTCTTCAGCTCCGGGAGCCGGCGAGAGCGGCAGCTTCGGAAAGGTGAAGAAGGAAGCTGTACAACACTGGGATTGTGTGCGCAGCTTGCCAACTGATAGGAAACAGTACTTTTGCACTCTCCTGACTTTGCCAATCACATGAACATTCGATTGGAAGCTGTTTTGGACAACTTTTCTTTTCTTCATGCCAAACACTTGGCAGACCTCCGTGCAACGTCTAGAACACGATGGCAGATGTTTTCTGTGCTGGCACAGGTTTTCCCTGCCAGACATAGTGGAAAAGCTTTTTGCTAAGATGTAGACGAGAAGACGCGCTAAAGACGATAGTACGATGCTCTCCGGAGCTAAGAGCCGCTGCCGGGCGTCTTTCGGCAGAAGCAGCACTTCGGAGAGCACTGTGAGCGGCACCATCGTCTTTGCGCGAAGAAGCCGCTTCTTCGCCTCCGGGAGCCGGCGAGAGCGGCAGCTTCGGAAAGGTGAAGAAGGAAGCTGTACAACACTGGGATTGTGTGCGCAGCTTGCCAACTGATAGGAAACAGTACTTTTGCACTCTCCTGACTTTGCCAATCACATGAACATTCGATTGGAAGCTGTTTTGGACAACTTTTCTTTTCTTCATGCCAAACACTTGGCAGACCTCCGTGCAACGTCTAGAACACGATGGCAGATGTTTTCTGTGCTGGCACAGGTTTTCCCTGCCAGACATAGTGGAAAAGCTTTTTGCTAAGATGTAGACGAGAAGACGCGCTAAAGACGATAGTACGATGCTCTCCGGAGCTAAGAGCCGCTGCCGGGCGTCTTTCGGCAGAAGCAGCACTCCGGAGAGCACTGTGAGCGGCACCATCGTCTTCGCGCGAAGAAGCCGCTTCTTCGCCTCCGGGAGCGGGCGAGAGCGGCAGCTTCGGAAAGGTGAAGAAGGAAGCTGTACAACACTGGGATTGTGTGCGCAGCTTGCCAACTGATAGAAAACAGTACTTTTGCACTCTCCTGACTTTGCCAATCACATGAACATTCGATTGGAAGCTGTTTTGGACAACTTTTCTTTTCTTCATGCCAAACACTTGGCAGACCTCCGTGCAACGTCTAGAACACGATGGCAGATGTTTTCTGTGCTGGCACAGGTTTTCCCTGCCAGACATAGTGGAAAAGCTTTTTGCTAAGATGTAGACGAGAAGACGCGCTAAAGACGATAGTACGATGCTCTCCGGAGCTAAGAGCCGCTGCCGGGCGTCTTTCGGCAGAAGCAGCACTCTGGAGAGCACTGTGAGCGGCACCATCGTCTTTGCGCGAAGAAGCCGCTTCTTCGCCTCCGGGAGCCGGCGAGAGCGGCAGCTTCGGAAAGGTGAAGAAGGAAGCTGTACAACACTGGGATTGTGTGCGCAGCTTGCCAACTGATAGGAAACAGTACTTTTGCACTCTCCTGACTTTGCCAATCACATGAACATTCGATTGGAAGCTGTTTTGGACAACTTTTCTTTTCTTCATGCCAAACACTTGGCAGACCTCCGTGCAACGTCTAGAACACGATGGCAGATGTTTTCTGTGCTGGCACAGGTTTTCCCTGCCAGACATAGTGGAAAAGCTTTTTGCTAAGATGTAGACGAGAAGACGCGCTAAAGACGATAGTACGATGCTCTCCGGAGCTAAGAGCCGCTGCCGGGCGTCTTTCGGCAGAAGCCGCGCTAAGGAGAGCACTGTGAGCGGCACCATCGTCCTTGCGGGAAGAAGCCGCTTCTTCGCCTCCGGGAGCCGGCGAGAGCGGCAGCTTCGGAAAGGTGAAGAAGGAAGCTGTACAACACTGGGATTGTGTGCGCAGCTTGCCAACTGATAGGAAACAGTACTTTTGCACTCTCCTGACTTTGCCAATCACATGAACATTCGATTGGAAGCTGTTTTGGACAACTTTTCTTTTCTTCATGCCAAACACTTGGCAGACCTCCGTGCAACGTCTAGAACACGATGGCAGATGTTTTCTGTGCTGGCACAGGTTTTCCCTGCCAGACATAGTGGAAAAGCTTTTTGCTAAGATGTAGACGAGAAGACGCGCTAAAGACGATAGTACGATGCTCTCCGGAGCTAAGAGCCGCTGCCGGGAGTCTTTCGGCAGAAGCAGCACTCCGGAGAGCACTGTGAGCGGCACCATCGTCTTTGCGCGAAGGAGCCGCTTCTTCGGCTCCGGGAGCCGGCGAGAGCGGCAGCTTCGGAAAGGTGAAGAAGGAAGCTGTACAACACTGGGATTGTGTGCGCAGCTTGCCAACTGATAGGAAACAGTACTTTTGCACTCTCCTGACTTTGCCAATCACATGAACATTCGATTGGAAGCTGTTTTGGACAACTTTTCTTTTCTTCATGCCAAACACTTGGCAAACCTCCGTGCAACGTCTAGAACACGATGGCAGATGTTTTCTGTGCTGGCACAGTTTTTCCCTGCCAGACATAGTGGAAAAGCTTTTTGCTAAGATGTAGACGAGAAGACGCGCTAAAGACGATAGTACGATGCTCTCCGGAGCTAAGAGCCACTGCCGGGCGTCTTTCGGCAGAAGCAGCACTCCGGAGAGCACTGTGAGCGGCACCATCGTCTTCCCGCGAAGAAGCCGCTTCTTCGCCTCCGGGAGCGGGCGAGAGCGGCAGCTTCGGAAAGGTGAAGAAGGAAGCTGTACAACACTGGGATTGTGTGCGCAGCTTGCCAACTGATAGGAAACAGTACTTTTGCACTCTCCTGACTTTGCCAATCACATGAACATTCGATTGGAAGCTGTTTTGGACAACTTTTCTTTTCTTCATGCCAAACACTTGGCAGACCTCCGTGCAACGTCTAGAACACGATGGCAGATGTTTTCTGTGCTGGCACAGGTTTTCCCTGCCAGACATAGTGGAAAAGCTTTTTGCTAAGATGTAGACGAGAAGACGCGCTAAAGACGATAGTACGATGCTCTCCGGAGCTAAGAGCCGCTGCCGGGCGTCTTTTGGCAGAAGCCGCGCTAAGGAGAGCACTGTGAGCGGCACCATCGTCCTTGCGGGAAGAAGCCGCTTCTTCGCCTCCGGGAGCCGGCGAGAGCGGCAGCTTCGGAAAGGTGAAGAAGGAAGCTGTACAACACTGGGATTGTGTGCGCAGCTTGCCAACTGATAGGAAACAGTACTTTTGCACTCTCCTGACTTTGCCAATCACATGAACATTCGATTGGAAGCTGTTTTGGACAACTTTTCTTTTCTTCATGCCAAACACTTGGCAGACCTCCGTGCAACGTCTAGAACACGATGGCAGATGTTTTCTGTGCTGGCACAGTTTTTCCCTGCCAGACATAGTGGAAAAGCTTTTTGCTAAGATGTAGACGAGAAGACGCGCTAAAGACGATAGTACGATGCTCTCCGGAGCTAAGAGCCGCTGCCGGGCGTCTTTCGGCAGAAGCCGCGCTAAGGAGAGCACTGTGAGCGGCACCATCGTCCTTGCGGGAAGAAGCCGCTTCTTCGCCTCCGGGAGCCGGCGAGAGCGGCAGCTTCGGAAAGGTGAAGAAGGAAGCTGTACAACACTGGGATTGTGTGCGCAGCTTGCCAACTGATAGGAAACAGTACTTTTGCACTCTCCTGACTTTGCCAATCACATGAACATTCGATTGGAAGCTGTTTTGGACAACTTTTCTTTTCTCTCATCCAAACACTTGGCAGACCTCGGTGCAACGTCTAGAACACGATGGCAGATGTTTTCTGTGCTGGCACAGGTTTTCCCTGCCAGACATAGTGGAAAAGCTTTTTGCTAAGATGTAGACGAGAAGACGCGCTAAAGACGATAGTACGATGCTCTCCGGAGCTAAGAGCCGCTGCCGGGCGTCTTTCGGCAGAAGCCGCGCTAAGGAGAGCACTCTGAGCGGCACCATCGTCCTTTGGGGAAGAAGCCGCTTCTTCAGCTCCGGGAGCCGGCGAGAGCGGCAGCTTCGGAAAGGTGAAGAAGGAAGCTGTACAACACTGGGATTGTGTGCGCAGCTTGCCAACTGATAGGAAACAGTACTTTTGCACTCTCCTGACTTTGCCAATCACATGAACATTCGATTGGAAGCTGTTTTGGACAACTTTTCTTTTCTTCATGCCAAACACTTGGCAGACCTCCGTGCAACGTCTAGAACACGATGGCAGATGTTTTCTGTGCTGGCACAGGTTTTCCCTGCCAGACATAGTGGAAAAGCTTTTTGCTAAGATGTAGACGAGAAGACGCGCTAAAGACGATAGTACGATGCTCTCCGGAGCTAAGAGCCGCTGCCGGGCGTCTTTCGGCAGAAGCAGCACTTCGGAGAGCACTGTGAGCGGCACCATCGTCTTTGCGCGAAGAAGCCGCTTCTTCGCCTCCGGGAGCCGGCGAGAGCGGCAGCTTCGGAAAGGTGAAGAAGGAAGCTGTACAACACTGGGATTGTGTGCGCAGCTTGCCAACTGATAGGAAACAGTACTTTTGCACTCTCCTGACTTTGCCAATCACATGAACATTCGATTGGAAGCTGTTTTGGACAACTTTTCTTTTCTTCATGCCAAACACTTGGCAAACCTCCGTGCAACGTCTAGAACACGATGGCAGATGTTTTCTGTGCTGGCACAGGTTTTCCCTGCCAGACATAGTGGAAAAGCTTTTTGCTAAGATGTAGACGAGAAGACGCGCTAAAGACGATAGTACGATGCTCTCCGGAGCTAAGAGCCGCTGCCGGGCGTCTTTCGGCAGAAGCAGCACTCCGGAGAGCACTGTGAGCGGCACCATCGTCTTCGCGCGAAGAAGCCGCTTCTTCGCCTCCGGGAGCGGGCGAGAGCGGCAGCTTCGGAAAGGTGAAGAAGGAAGCTGTACAACACTGGGATTGTGTGCGCAGCTTGCCAACTGATAGAAAACAGTACTTTTGCACTCTCCTGACTTTGCCAATCACATGAACATTCGATTGGAAGCTGTTTTGGACAACTTTTCTTTTCTTCATGCCAAACACTTGGCAGACCTCCGTGCAACGTCTAGAACACGATGGCAGATGTTTTCTGTGCTGGCACAGGTTTTCCCTGCCAGACATAGTGGAAAAGCTTTTTGCTAAGATGTAGACGAGAAGACGCGCTAAAGACGATAGTACGATGCTCTCCGGAGCTAAGAGCCGCTGCCGGGCGTCTTTCGGCAGAAGCAGCACTCCGGAGAGCACTGTGAGCGGCACCATCGTCTTTGCGCGAAGAAGCCGCTTCTTCGCCTCCGGGAGCCGGCGAGAGCGGCAGCTTCGGAAAGGTGAAGAAGGAAGCTGTACAACACTGGGATTGTGTGCGCAGCTTGCCAACTGATAGGAAACAGTACTTTTGCACTCTCCTGACTTTGCCAATCACATGAACATTCGATTGGAAGCTGTTTTGGACAACTTTTCTTTTCTTCATGCCAAACACTTGGCAGACCTCCGTGCAACGTCTAGAACACGATGGCAGATGTTTTCTGTGCTGGCACAGGTTTTCCCTGCCAGACATAGTGGAAAAGCTTTTTGCTAAGATGTAGACGAGAAGACGCGCTAAAGACGATAGTACGATGCTCTCCGGAGCTAAGAGCCGCTGCCGGGCGTCTTTCGGCAGAAGCCGCGCTAAGGAGAGCACTGTGAGCGGCACCATCGTCCTTGCGGGAAGAAGCCGCTTCTTCGCCTCCGGGAGCCGGCGAGAGCGGCAGCTTCGGAAAGGTGAAGAAGGAAGCTGTACAACACTGGGATTGTGTGCGCAGCTTGCCAACTGATAGGAAACAGTACTTTTGCACTCTCCTGACTTTGCCAATCACATGAACATTCGATTGGAAGCTGTTTTGGACAACTTTTCTTTTCTTCATGCCAAACACTTGGCAGACCTCCGTGCAACGTCTAGAACACGATGGCAGATGTTTTCTGTGCTGGCACAGGTTTTCCCTGCCAGACATAGTGGAAAAGCTTTTTGCTAAGATGTAGACAAGAAGACGCGCTAAAGACGATAGTACGATGCTCTCCGGAGCTAAGAGCCGCTGCCGGGCGTCTTTCGGCAGAAGCAGCACTCCGGAGAGCACTGTGAGCGGCACCATCGTCTTCGCGCGAAGAAGCCGCTTCTTCGCCTCCGGGAGCCGGCGAGAGCGGCAGCTTCGGAAAGGTGAAGAAGGAAGCTGTACAACACTGGGATTGTGTGCGCAGCTTGCCAACTGATAGGAAACAGTACTTTTGCACTCTCCTGACTTTGCCAATCACATGAACATTCGATTGGAAGCTGTTTTGGACAACTTTTCTTTTCTTCATGCCAAACACTTGGCAGACCTCCGTGCAACGTCTAGAACACGATGGCAGATGTTTTCTGTGCTGGCACAGGTTTTCCCTGCCAGACATAGTGGAAAAGCTTTTTGCTAAGATGTAGACAAGAAGACGCGCTAAAGACGATAGTACGATGCTCTCCGGAGCTAAGAGCCGCTGCCGGGCGTCTTTCGGCAGAAGCAGCACTCCGGAGAGCACTGTGAGCGGCACCATCGTCTTCGCGCGAAGAAGCCGCTTCTTCGCCTCGGGGAGCCGGCGAGAGCGGCAGCTTCGGAAAGGTGAAGAAGGAAGCTGTACAACACTGGGATTGTGTGCGCAGCTTGCCAACTGATAGGAAACAGTACTTTTGCACTCTCCTGACTTTGCCAATCACATGAACATTCGATTGGAAGCTGTTTTGGACAACTTTTCTTTTCTTCATGCCAAACACTTGGCAGACCTCCGTGCAACGTCTAGAACACGATGGCAGATGTTTTCTGTGCTGGCACAGGTTTTCCCTGCCAGACATAGTGGAAAAGCTTTTTGCTAAGATGTAGACGAGAAGACGCGCTAAAGACGATAGTACGATGCTCTCCGGAGCTAAGAGCCGCTGCCGGGCGTCTTTCGGCAGAAGCAGCACTCCGGAGAGCACTGTGAGCGGCACCATCGTCTTCGCGCGAAGAAGCCGCTTCTTCGCCTCGGGGAGCCGGCGAGAGCGGCAGCTTCGGAAAGGTGAAGAAGGAAGCTGTACAACACTGGGATTGTGTGCGCAGCTTGCCAACTGATAGGAAACAGTACTTTTGCACTCTCCTGACTTTGCCAATCACATGAACATTCGATTGGAAGCTGTTTTGGACAACTTTTCTTTTCTTCATGCCAAACACTTGGCAGACCTCCGTGCAACGTCTAGAACACGATGGCAGATGTTTTCTGTGCTGGCACAGGTTTTCCCTGCCAGACATAGTGGAAAAGCTTTTTGCTAAGATGTAGACGAGAAGACGCGCTAAAGATGATAGTACGATGCTCTCCGGAGCTAAGAGCCGCTGCCGGGCGTCTTTCGGCAGAAGCAGCACTCCGGAGAGCACTGTGAGCGGCACCATCGTCTTCGCGCGAAGAAGCTGCTTCTTCGCCTCGGGGAGCCGGCGAGAGCGGCAGCTTCGGAAAGGTGAAGAAGGAAGCTGTACAACACTGGGATTGTGTGCGCAGCTTGCCAACTGATAGGAAACAGTACTTTTGCACTCTCCTGACTTTGCCAATCACATGAACATTCGATTGGAAGCTGTTTTGGACAACTTTTCTTTTCTTCATGCCAAACACTTGGCAGACCTCCGTGCAACGTCTAGAACACGATGGCAGATGTTTTCTGTGCTGGCACAGTTTTTCCCTGCCAGACATAGTGGAAAAGCTTTTTGCTAAGATGTAGACGAGAAGACGCGCTAAAGACGATAGTACGATGCTCTCCGGAGCTAAGAGCCGCTGCCGGGCGTCTTTCGGCAGAAGCCGCGCTAAGGAGAGCACTGTGAGCGGCACCATCGTCTTTGCGCGAAGAAGCCGCTTCTTCGCCTCCGGGAGCCGGCGAGAGCGGCAGCTTCGGAAAGGTGAAGAAGGAAGCTGTACAACACTGGGATTGTGTGCGCAGCTTGCCAACTGATAGGAAACAGTACTTTTGCACTCTCCTGATTTTGCCAATCACATGAACATTCGATTGGAAGCTGTTTTGGACAACTTTTCTTTTCTTCATGCCAAACACTTGGCAGACCTCCGTGCAACGTCTAGAACACGATGGCAGATGTTTTCTGTGCTGGCACAGGTTTTCCCTGCCAGACATAGTGGAAAAGCTTTTTGCTAAGATGTAGACGAGAAGACGCGCTAAAGACGATAGTACGATGCTCTCCGGAGCTAAGAGCCGCTGCCGGGCGTCTTTCGGCAGAAGCAGCACTCCGGAGAGCACTGTGAGCGGCACCATCGTCTTCGCGCGAAGAAGCCGCTTCTTCGCCTCCGGGAGCCGGCGAGAGCGGCAGCTTCGGAAAGGTGAAGAAGGAAGCTGTACAACACTGGGATTGTGTGCGCAGCTTGCCAACTGATAGGAAACAGTACTTTTGCACTCTCCTGACTTTGCCAATCACATGAACATTCGATTGGAAGCTGTTTTGGACAACATTTCTTTTCTTCATGCCAAACACTTGGCAGACCTCCGTGCAACGTCTAGAACACGATGGCAGATGTTTTCTGTGCTGGCACAGGTTTTCCCTGCCAGACATAGTGGAAAAGCTTTTTGCTAAGATGTAGACGAGAAGACGCGCTAAAGACGATAGTACGATGCTCTCCGGAGCTAAGAGCCGCTGCCGGGCGTCTTTCGGCAGAAGCAGCGCTAAGGAGAGCACTGTGAGCGGCACCATCGTCTTTGCGCGAAGAAGCCGCTTCTTCGCCTCCGGGAGCCGGCGAGAGCGGCAGCTTCGGAAAGGTGAAGAAGAAAGCTGTACAACACTGGGATTGTGTGCGCAGCTTGCCAACTGATAGGAAACAGTACTTTTGCACTCTCCTGACTTTGCCAATCACATGAACATTCGATTGGAAGCTGTTTTGGACAACTTTTCTTTTCTTCATGCCAAACACTTGGCAGACCTCCGTGCAACGTCTAGAACACGATGGCAGATGTTTTCTGTGCTGGCACAGTTTTTCCCTGCCAGACATAGTGGAAAAGCTTTTTGCTAAGATGTAGACGAGAAGACGCGCTAAAGACGATAGTACGATGCTCTCCGGAGCTAAGAGCCGCTGCCGGGCGTCTTTCGGCAGAAGCAGCACTCCGGAGAGCACTGTGAGCGGCACCATCGTCTTCGCGCGAAGAAGCCGCTTCTTCGCCTCGGGGAGCCGGCGAGAGCGGCAGCTTCGGAAAGGTGAAGAAGGAAGCTGTACAACACTGGGATTGTGTGCGCAGCTTGCCAACTGATAGGAAACAGTACTTTTGCACTCTCCTGACTTTGCCAATCACATGAACATTCGATTGGAAGCTGTTTTGGACAACTTTTCTTTTCTTCATGCCAAACACTTGGCAGACCTCCGTGCAACGTCTAGAACACGATGGCAGATGTTTTCTGTGCTGGCACAGGTTTTCCCTGCCAGACATAGTGGAAAAGCTTTTTGCTAAGATGTAGACGAGAAGACGCGCTAAAGACGATAGTACGATGCTCTCCGGAGCTAAGAGCCGCTGCCGGGCGTCTTTCGGCAGAAGCAGCACTCCGGAGAGCACTGTGAGCGGCACCATCGTCTTCGCGCGAAGAAGCCGCTTCTTCGCCTCCGGGAGCCGGCGAGAGCGGCAGCTTCGGAAAGGTGAAGAAGGAAGCTGTACAACACTGGGATTGTGTGCGCAGCTTGCCAACTGATAGGAAACAGTACTTTTGCACTCTCCTGACTTTGCCAATCACATGAACATTCGATTGGAAGCTGTTTTGGACAACATTTCTTTTCTTCATGCCAAACACTTGGCAGACCTCCGTGCAACGTCTAGAACACGATGGCAGATGTTTTCTGTGCTGGCACAGGTTTTCCCTGCCAGACATAGTGGAAAAGCTTTTTGCTAAGATGTAGACGAGAAGACGCGCTAAAGACGATAGTACGATGCTCTCCGGAGCTAAGAGCCGCTGCCGGGCGTCTTTCGGCAGAAGCAGCGCTAAGGAGAGCACTGTGAGCGGCACCATCGTCTTTGCGCGAAGAAGCCGCTTCTTCGCCTCCGGGAGCCGGCGAGAGCGGCAGCTTCGGAAAGGTGAAGAAGAAAGCTGTACAACACTGGGATTGTGTGCGCAGCTTGCCAACTGATAGGAAACAGTACTTTTGCACTCTCCTGACTTTGCCAATCACATGAACATTCGATTGGAAGCTGTTTTGGACAACTTTTCTTTTCTTCATGCCAAACACTTGGCAGACCTCCGTGCAACGTCTAGAACACGATGGCAGATGTTTTCTGTGCTGGCACAGTTTTTCCCTGCCAGACATAGTGGAAAAGCTTTTTGCTAAGATGTAGACGAGAAGACGCGCTAAAGACGATAGTACGATGCTCTCCGGAGCTAAGAGCCGCTGCCGGGCGTCTTTCGGCAGAAGCAGCACTCCGGAGAGCACTGTGAGCGGCACCATCGTCTTCGCGCGAAGAAGCCGCTTCTTCGCCTCGGGGAGCCGGCGAGAGCGGCAGCTTCGGAAAGGTGAAGAAGGAAGCTGTACAACACTGGGATTGTGTGCGCAGCTTGCCAACTGATAGGAAACAGTACTTTTGCACTCTCCTGACTTTGCCAATCACATGAACATTCGATTGGAAGCTGTTTTGGACAACTTTTCTTTTCTTCATGCCAAACACTTGGCAGACCTTCGTGCAACGTCTAGAACACGATGGCAGATGTTTTCTGTGCTGGCACAGGTTTTCCCTGCCAGACATAGTGGAAAAGCTTTTTGCTAAGATGTAGACGAGAAGACGCGCTAAAGACGATAGTACGATGCTCTCCGGAGCTAAGAGCCGCTGCCGGGCGTCTTTCGGCAGAAGCAGCACTCCGGAGAGCACTGTGAGCGGCACCATCGTCTTCGCGCGAAGAAGCCGCTTCTTCGCCTCCGGGAGCCGGCGAGAGCGGCAGCTTCGGAAAGGTGAAGAAGGAAGCTGTACAACACTGGGATTGTGTGCGCAGCTTGCCAACTGATAGGAAACAGTACTTTTGCACTCTCCTGACTTTGCCAATCACATGAACATTCGATTGGAAGCTGTTTTGGACAACTTTTCTTTTCTTCATGCCAAACACTTGGCAGACCTCCGTGCAACGTCTAGAACACGATGGCAGATGTTTTCTGTGCTGGCACAGGTTTTCCCTGCCAGACATAGTGGAAAAGCTTTTTGCTAAGATGTAGACGAGAAGACGCGCTAAAGACGATAGTACGATGCTCTCCGGAGCTAAGAGCCGCTGCCGGGCGTCTTTCGGCAGAAGCAGCACTCCGGAGAGCACTGTGAGCGGCACCATCGTCTTTGCGCGAAGGAGCCGCTTCTTCGGCTCCGGGAGCCGGCGAGAGCGGCAGCTTCGGAAAGGTGAAGAAGGAAGCTGTACAACACTGGGATTGTGTGCGCAGCTTGCCAACTGATAGGAAACAGTACTTTTGCACTCTCCTGACTTTGCCAATCACATGAACATTCGATTGGAAGCTGTTTTGGACAACTTTTCTTTTCTTCATGCCAAACACTTGGCAGACCTCCGTGCAACGTCTAGAACACGATGGCAGATGTTTTCTGTGCTGGCACAGTTTTTCCCTGCCAGACATAGTGGAAAAGCTTTTTGCTAAGATGTAGACGAGAAGACGCGCTAAAGACGATAGTACGATGCTCTCCGGAGCTAAGAGCCGCTGCCGGGCGTCTTTCGGCAGAAGCCGCGCTAAGGAGAGCACTGTGAGCGGCACCATCGTCCTTGCGGGAAGAAGCCGCTTCTTCGCCTCCGGGAGCCGGCGAGAGCGGCAGCTTCGGAAAGGTGAAGAAGGAAGCTGTACAACACTGGGATTGTGTGCGCAGCTTGCCAACTGATAGGAAACAGTACTTTTGCACTCTCCTGACTTTGCCAATCACATGAACATTCGATTGGAAGCTGTTTTGGACAACTTTTCTTTTCTCCCTTCCAAACACTTGGCAGACCTCCGTGCAACGTCTAGAACACGATGGCAGATGTTTTCTGTGCTGGCACAGTTTTTCCCTGCCAGACATAGTGGAAAAGCTTTTTGCTAAGATGTAGACGAGAAGACGCGCTAAAGACGATAGTACGATGCTCTCCGGAGCTAAGAGCCGCTGCCGGGCGTCTTTCGGCAGAAGCCGCGCTAAGGAGAGCACTGTGAGCGGCACCATCGTCCTTGCGCGAAGAAGCCGCTTCTTCGCCTCCGGGAGCCGGCGAGAGCGGCAGCTTCGGAAAGGTGAAGAAGGAAGCTGTACAACACTGGGATTGTGTGCGCAGCTTGCCAACTGATAGGAAACAGTACTTTTGCACTCTCCTGACTTTGCCAATCACATGAACATTCGATTGGAAGCTGTTTTGGACAACTTTTCTTTTCTTCATGCCAAACACTTGGCAGACCTCCGTGCAACGTCTAGAACACGATGGCAGATGTTTTCTGTGCTGGCACAGGTTTTCCCTGCCAGACATAGTGGAAAAGCTTTTTGCTAAGATGTAGACGAGAAGACGCGCTAAAGACAATAGTACGATGCTCTCCGGAGCTAAGAGCCGCTGCCGGGCGTCTTTCGGCAGAAGCAGCACTTCGGAGAGCACTGTGAGCGGCACCATCGTCTTTGCGCGAAGAAGCCGCTTCTTCGCCTCCGGGAGCCGGCGAGAGCGGCAGCTTCGGAAAGGTGAAGAAGGAAGCTGTACAACACTGGGATTGTGTGCGCAGCTTGCCAACTGATAGGAAACAGTACTTTTGCACTCTCCTGACTTTGCCAATCACATGAACATTCGATTGGAAGCTGTTTTGGACAACTTTTCTTTTCTTCATGCCAAACACTTGGCAAACCTCCGTGCAACGTCTAGAACACGATGGCAGATGTTTTCTGTGCTGGCACAGTTTTTCCCTGCCAGACATAGTGGAAAAGCTTTTTGCTAAGATGTAGACGAGAAGACGCGCTAAAGACGATAGTACGATGCTCTCCGGAGCTAAGAGCCACTGCCGGGCGTCTTTCGGCAGAAGCAGCACTCCGGAGAGCACTGTGAGCGGCACCATCGTCTTTGCGCGAAGAAGCCGCTTCTTCGCCTCCGGGAGCGGGCGAGAGCGGCAGCTTCGGAAAGGTGAAGAAGGAAGCTGTACAACACTGGGATTGTGTGCGCAGCTTGCCAACTGATAGAAAACAGTACTTTTGCACTCTCCTGACTTTGCCAATCACATGAACATTCGATTGGAAGCTGTTTTGGACAACTTTTCTTTTCTTCATGCCAAACACTTGGCAGACCTCCGTGCAACGTCTAGAACACGATGGCAGATGTTTTCTGTGCTGGCACAGGTTTTCCCTGCCAGACATAGTGGAAAAGCTTTTTGCTAAGATGTAGACGAGAAGACGCGCTAAAGACGATAGTACGATGCTCTCCGGAGCTAAGAGCCGCTGCCGGGCGTTTTTCGGCAGAAGCCGCGCTAAGGAGAGCACTGTGAGCGGCACCATCGTCTTTGCGCGAAGAAGCCGCTTCTTCGCCTCCAGGAGCCGGCGAGAGCGGCAGCTTCGGAAAGGTGAAGAAGGAAGCTGTACAACACTGGGATTGTGTGCGCAGCTTGCCAACTGATAGGAAACAGTACTTTTGCACTCTCCTGACTTTGCCAATCACATGAACATTCGATTGGAAGCTGTTTTGGACAACTTTTCTTTTCTTCATGCCAAACACTTGGCAGACCTCCGTGCAACGTCTAGAACACGATGGCAGATGTTTTCTGTGCTGGCACAGTTTTTCCCTGCCAGACATAGTGGAAAAGCTTTTTGCTAAGATGTAGACGAGAAGACGCGCTAAAGACGATAGTACGATGCTCTCCGGAGCTAAGAGCCGCTGCCGGGCGTCTTTCGGCAGAAGCCGCGCTAAGGAGAGCACTGTGAGCGGCACCATCGTCCTTGCGGGAAGAAGCCGCTTCTTCGCCTCCGGGAGCCGGCGAGAGCGGCAGCTTCGGAAAGGTGAAGAAGGAAGCTGTACAACACTGGGATTGTGTGCGCAGCTTGCCAACTGATAGAAAACAGTACTTTTGCACTCTCCTGACTTTGCCAATCACATGAACATTCGATTGGAAGCTGTTTTGGACAACTTTTCTTTTCTTCATGCCAAACACTTGGCAGACCTCCGTGCAACGTCTAGAACACGATGGCAGATGTTTTCTGTGCTGGCACAGGTTTTCCCTGCCAGACATAGTGGAAAAGCTTTTTGCTAAGATGTAGACGAGAAGACGCGCTAAAGACGATAGTACGATGCTCTCCGGAGCTAAGAGCCGCTGCCGGGAGTCTTTCGGCAGAAGCAGCACTCCGGAGAGCACTGTGAGCGGCACCATCGTCTTTGCGCGAAGAAGCCGCTTCTTCGGCTCCGGGAGCCGGCGAGAGCGGCAGCTTCGGAAAGGTGAAGAAGGAAGCTGTACAACACTGGGATTGTGTGCGCAGCTTGCCAACTGATAGGAAACAGTACTTTTGCACTCTCCTGACTTTGCCAATCACATGAACATTCGATTGGAAGCTGTTTTGGACAACTTTTCTTTTCTCCCTTCCAAACACTTGGCAGACCTCCGTGCAACGTCTAGAACACGATGGCAGATGTTTTCTGTGCTGGCACAGTTTTTCCCTGCCAGACATAGTGGAAAAGCTTTTTGCTAAGATGTAGACGAGAAGACGCGCTAAAGACGATAGTACGATGCTCTCCGGAGCTAAGAGCCGCTGCCGGGCGTCTTTCGGCAGAAGCCGCGCTAAGGAGAGCACTGTGAGCGGCACCATCGTCCTTGCGGGAAGAAGCCGCTTCTTCGCCTCCGGGAGCCGGCGAGAGCGGCAGCTTCGGAAAGGTGAAGAAGGAAGCTGTACAACACTGGGATTGTGTGCGCAGCTTGCCAACTGATAGGAAACAGTACTTTTGCACTCTCCTGACTTTGCCAATCACATGAACATTCGATTGGAAGCTGTTTTGGACAACTTTTCTTTTCTTCATGCCAAACACTTGGCAGACCTCCGTGCAACGTCTAGAACACGATGGCAGATGTTTTCTGTGCTGGCACAGGTTTTCCCTGCCAGACATAGTGGAAAAGCTTTTTGCTAAGATGTAGACGAGAAGACGCGCTAAAGACGATAGTACGATGCTCTCCGGAGCTAAGAGCCGCTGCCGGGAGTCTTTCGGCAGAAGCAGCACTCCGGAGAGCACTGTGAGCGGCACCATCGTCTTTGCGCGAAGAAGCCGCTTCTTCGGCTCCGGGAGCCGGCGAGAGCGGCAGCTTCGGAAAGGTGAAGAAGGAAGCTGTACAACACTGGGATTGTGTGCGCAGCTTGCCAACTGATAGGAAACAGTACTTTTGCACTCTCCTGACTTTGCCAATCACATGAACATTCGATTGGAAGCTGTTTTGGACAACTTTTCTTTTCTTCATGCCAAACACTTGGCAGACCTCCGTGCAACGTCTAGAACACGATGGCAGATGTTTTCTGTGCTGGCACAGTTTTTCCCTGCCAGACATAGTGGAAAAGCTTTTTGCTAAGATGTAGACGAGAAGACGCGCTAAAGACGATAGTACGATGCTCTCCGGAGCTAAGAGCCGCTGCCGGGCGTCTTTCGGCAGAAGCCGCGCTAAGGAGAGCACGGTGAGCGGCACCATCGTCCTTGCGGGAAGAAGCCGCTTCTTCGCCTCCGGGAGCCGGCGAGAGCGGCAGCTTCGGAAAGGTGAAGAAGGAAGCTGTACAACACTGGGATTGTGTGCGCAGCTTGCCAACTGATAGGAAACAGTACTTTTGCACTCTCCTGACTTTGCCAATCACATGAACATTCGATTGGAAGCTGTTTTGGACAACTTTTCTTTTCTTCATGCCAAACACTTGGCAGACCTCCGTGCAACGTCTAGAACACGATGGCAGATGTTTTCTGTGCTGGCACAGGTTTTCCCTGCCAGACATAGTGGAAAAGCTTTTTGCTAAGATGTAGACGAGAAGACGCGCTAAAGACGATAGTACGATGCTCTCCGGAGCTAAGAGCCGCTGCCGGGCGTCTTTCGGCAGAAGCAGCACTCCGGAGAGCACTGTGAGCGGCACCATCGTCTTCGCGCGAAGAAGCCGCTTCTTCGCCTCCGGGAGCCGGCGAGAGCGGCAGCTTCGGAAAGGTGAAGAAGGAAGCTGTACAACACTGGGATTGTGTGCGCAGCTTGCCAACTGATAGGAAACAGTACTTTTGCACTCTCCTGACTTTGCCAATCACATGAACATTCGATTGGAAGCTGTTTTGGACAACTTTTCTTTTCTCCCTTCCAAACACTTGGCAGACCTCCGTGCAACGTCTAGAACACGATGGCAGATGTTTTCTGTGCTGGCACAGTTTTTCCCTGCCAGACATAGTGGAAAAGCTTTTTGCTAAGATGTAGACGAGAAGACGCGCTAAAGACGATAGTACGATGCTCTCCGGAGCTAAGAGCCGCTGCCGGGCGTCTTTCGGCAGAAGCCGCGCTAAGGAGAGCACTGTGAGCGGCACCATCGTCCTTGCGCGAAGAAGCCGCTTCTTCGGCTCCGGGAGCCGGCGAGAGCGGCAGCTTCGGAAAGGTGAAGAAGGAAGCTGTACAACACTGGGATTGTGTGCGCAGCTTGCCAACTGATAGGAAACAGTACTTTTGCACTCTCCTGACTTTGCCAATCACATGAACATTCGATTGGAAGCTGTTTTGGACAACTTTTCTTTTCTTCATGCCAAACACTTGGCAAACCTCCGTGCAACGTCTAGAACACGATGGCAGATGTTTTCTGTGCTGGCACAGTTTTTCCCTGCCAGACATAGTGGAAAAGCTTTTTGCTAAGATGTAGACGAGAAGACGCGCTAAAGACGATAGTACGATGCTCTCCGGAGCTAAGAGCCACTGCCGGGCGTCTTTCGGCAGAAGCAGCACTCCGGAGAGCACTGTGAGCGGCACCATCGTCTTCGCGCGAAGAAGCCGCTTCTTCGCCTCCGGGAGCGGGCGAGAGCGGCAGCTTCGGAAAGGTGAAGAAGGAAGCTGTACAACACTGGGATTGTGTGCGCAGCTTGCCAACTGATAGGAAACAGTACTTTTGCACTCTCCTGACTTTGCCAATCACATGAACATTCGATTGGAAGCTGTTTTGGACAACTTTTCTTTTCTTCATGCCAAACACTTGGCAGACCTCCGTGCAACGTCTAGAACACGATGGCAGATGTTTTCTGTGCTGGCACAGGTTTTCCCTGCCAGACATAGTGGAAAAGCTTTTTGCTAAGATGTAGACGAGAAGACGCGCTAAAGACGATAGTACGATGCTCTCCGGAGCTAAGAGCCGCTGCCGGGCGTCTTTCGGCAGAAGCCGCGCTAAGGAGAGCACTCTGAGCGGCACCATCGTCCTTTGGGGAAGAAGCCGCTTCTTCAGCTCCGGGAGCCGGCGAGAGCGGCAGCTTCGGAAAGGTGAAGAAGGAAGCTGTACAACACTGGGATTGTGTGCGCAGCTTGCCAACTGATAGGAAACAGTACTTTTGCACTCTCCTGACTTTGCCAATCACATGAACATTCGATTGGAAGCTGTTTTGGACAACTTTTCTTTTCTTCATGCCAAACACTTGGCAGACCTCCGTGCAACGTCTAGAACACGATGGCAGATGTTTTCTGTGCTGGCACAGGTTTTCCCTGCCAGACATAGTGGAAAAGCTTTTTGCTAAGATGTAGACGAGAAGACGCGCTAAAGACGATAGTACGATGCTCTCCGGAGCTAAGAGCCGCTGCCGGGCGTCTTTCGGCAGAAGCAGCACTTCGGAGAGCACTGTGAGCGGCACCATCGTCTTTGCGCGAAGAAGCCGCTTCTTCGCCTCCGGGAGCCGGCGAGAGCGGCAGCTTCGGAAAGGTGAAGAAGGAAGCTGTACAACACTGGGATTGTGTGCGCAGCTTGCCAACTGATAGGAAACAGTACTTTTGCACTCTCCTGACTTTGCCAATCACATGAACATTCGATTGGAAGCTGTTTTGGACAACTTTTCTTTTCTTCATGCCAAACACTTGGCAAACCTCCGTGCAACGTCTAGAACACGATGGCAGATGTTTTCTGTGCTGGCACAGGTTTTCCCTGCCAGACATAGTGGAAAAGCTTTTTGCTAAGATGTAGACGAGAAGACGCGCTAAAGACGATAGTACGATGCTCTCCGGAGCTAAGAGCCGCTGCCGGGCGTCTTTCGGCAGAAGCAGCACTCCGGAGAGCACTGTGAGCGGCACCATCGTCTTCGCGCGAAGAAGCCGCTTCTTCGCCTCCGGGAGCGGGCGAGAGCGGCAGCTTCGGAAAGGTGAAGAAGGAAGCTGTACAACACTGGGATTGTGTGCGCAGCTTGCCAACTGATAGAAAACAGTACTTTTGCACTCTCCTGACTTTGCCAATCACATGAACATTCGATTGGAAGCTGTTTTGGACAACTTTTCTTTTCTTCATGCCAAACACTTGGCAGACCTCCGTGCAACGTCTAGAACACGATGGCAGATGTTTTCTGTGCTGGCACAGGTTTTCCCTGCCAGACATAGTGGAAAAGCTTTTTGCTAAGATGTAGACGAGAAGACGCGCTAAAGACGATAGTACGATGCTCTCCGGAGCTAAGAGCCGCTGCCGGGCGTTTTTCGGCAGAAGCCGCGCTAAGGAGAGCACTGTGAGCGGCACCATCGTCTTTGCGCGAAGAAGCCGCTTCTTCGCCTCCGGGAGCCGGCGAGAGCGGCAGCTTCGGAAAGGTGAAGAAGGAAGCTGTACAACACTGGGATTGTGTGCGCAGCTTGCCAACTGATAGGAAACAGTACTTTTGCACTCTCCTGACTTTGCCAATCACATGAACATTCGATTGGAAGCTGTTTTGGACAACTTTTCTTTTCTTCATGCCAAACACTTGGCAGACCTCCGTGCAACGTCTAGAACACGATGGCAGATGTTTTCTGTGCTGGCACAGTTTTTCCCTGCCAGACATAGTGGAAAAGCTTTTTGCTAAGATGTAGACGAGAAGACGCGCTAAAGACGATAGTACGATGCTCTCCGGAGCTAAGAGCCGCTGCCGGGCGTCTTTCGGCAGAAGCCGCGCTAAGGAGAGCACTGTGAGCGGCACCATCGTCCTTGCGGGAAGAAGCCGCTTCTTCGCCTCCGGGAGCCGGCGAGAGCGGCAGCTTCGGAAAGGTGAAGAAGGAAGCTGTACAACACTGGGATTGTGTGCGCAGCTTGCCAACTGATAGGAAACAGTACTTTTGCACTCTCCTGACTTTGCCAATCACATGAACATTCGATTGGAAGCTGTTTTGGACAACTTTTCTTTTCTTCATGCCAAACACTTGGCAGACCTCCGTGCAACGTCTAGAACACGATGGCAGATGTTTTCTGTGCTGGCACAGGTTTTCCCTGCCAGACATAGTGGAAAAGCTTTTTGCTAAGATGTAGACGAGAAGACGCGCTAAAGACGATAGTACGATGCTCTCCGGAGCTAAGAGCCGCTGCCGGGCGTCTTTCGGCAGAAGCAGCACTCCGGAGAGCACTGTGAGCGGCACCATCGTCTTCGCGCGAAGAAGCCGCTTCTTCGCCTCCGGGAGCCGGCGAGAGCGGCAGCTTCGGAAAGGTGAAGAAGGAAGCTGTACAACACTGGGATTGTGTGCGCAGCTTGCCAACTGATAGGAAACAGTACTTTTGCACTCTCCTGACTTTGCCAATCACATGAACATTCGATTGGAAGCTGTTTTGGACAACTTTTCTTTTCTTCATGCCAAACACTTGGCAGACCTCCGTGCAACGTCTAGAACACGATGGCAGATGTTTTCTGTGCTGGCACAGGTTTTCCCTGCCAGACATAGTGGAAAAGCTTTTTGCTAAGATGTAGACGAGAAGACGCGCTAAAGACGATAGTACGATGCTCTCCGGAGCTAAGAGCCGCTGCCGGGCGTCTTTCGGCAGAAGCAGCACTCCGGAGAGCACTGTGAGCGGCACCATCGTCTTCGCGCGAAGAAGCCGCTTCTTCGCCTCGGGGAGCCGGCGAGAGCGGCAGCTTCGGAAAGGTGAAGAAGGAAGCTGTACAACACTGGGATTGTGTGCGCAGCTTGCCAACTGATAGGAAACAGTACTTTTGCACTCTCCTGACTTTGCCAATCACATGAACATTCGATTGGAAGCTGTTTTGGACAACTTTTCTTTTCTTCATGCCAAACACTTGGCAGACCTCCGTGCAACGTCTAGAACACGATGGCAGATGTTTTCTGTGCTGGCACAGGTTTTCCCTGCCAGACATAGTGGAAAAGCTTTTTGCTAAGATGTAGACGAGAAGACGCGCTAAAGACGATAGTACGATGCTCTCCGGAGCTAAGAGCCGCTGCCGGGCGTCTTTCGGCAGAAGCCGCGCTAAGGAGAGCACTCTGAGCGGCACCATCGTCCTTTGGGGAAGAAGCCGCTTCTTCAGCTCCGGGAGCCGGCGAGAGCGGCAGCTTCGGAAAGGTGAAGAAGGAAGCTGTACAACACTGGGATTGTGTGCGCAGCTTGCCAACTGATAGGAAACAGTACTTTTGCACTCTCCTGACTTTGCCAATCACATGAACATTCGATTGGAAGCTGTTTTGGACAACTTTTCTTTTCTTCATGCCAAACACTTGGCAGACCTCCGTGCAACGTCTAGAACACGATGGCAGATGTTTTCTGTGCTGGCACAGGTTTTCCCTGCCAGACATAGTGGAAAAGCTTTTTGCTAAGATGTAGACGAGAAGACGCGCTAAAGACGATAGTACGATGCTCTCCGGAGCTAAGAGCCGCTGCCGGGCGTCTTTCGGCAGAAGCAGCACTTCGGAGAGCACTGTGAGCGGCACCATCGTCTTTGCGCGAAGAAGCCGCTTCTTCGCCTCCGGGAGCCGGCGAGAGCGGCAGCTTCGGAAAGGTGAAGAAGGAAGCTGTACAACACTGGGATTGTGTGCGCAGCTTGCCAACTGATAGGAAACAGTACTTTTGCACTCTCCTGACTTTGCCAATCACATGAACATTCGATTGGAAGCTGTTTTGGACAACTTTTCTTTTCTTCATGCCAAACACTTGGCAAACCTCCGTGCAACGTCTAGAACACGATGGCAGATGTTTTCTGTGCTGGCACAGGTTTTCCCTGCCAGACATAGTGGAAAAGCTTTTTGCTAAGATGTAGACGAGAAGACGCGCTAAAGACGATAGTACGATGCTCTCCGGAGCTAAGAGCCGCTGCCGGGCGTCTTTCGGCAGAAGCAGCACTCCGGAGAGCACTGTGAGCGGCACCATCGTCTTCGCGCGAAGAAGCCGCTTCTTCGCCTCCGGGAGCGGGCGAGAGCGGCAGCTTCGGAAAGGTGAAGAAGGAAGCTGTACAACACTGGGATTGTGTGCGCAGCTTGCCAACTGATAGAAAACAGTACTTTTGCACTCTCCTGACTTTGCCAATCACATGAACATTCGATTGGAAGCTGTTTTGGACAACTTTTCTTTTCTTCATGCCAAACACTTGGCAGACCTCCGTGCAACGTCTAGAACACGATGGCAGATGTTTTCTGTGCTGGCACAGGTTTTCCCTGCCAGACATAGTGGAAAAGCTTTTTGCTAAGATGTAGACGAGAAGACGCGCTAAAGACGATAGTACGATGCTCTCCGGAGCTAAGAGCCGCTGCCGGGCGTCTTTCGGCAGAAGCAGCACTCCGGAGAGCACTGTGAGCGGCACCATCGTCTTTGCGCGAAGAAGCCGCTTCTTCGCCTCCGGGAGCCGGCGAGAGCGGCAGCTTCGGAAAGGTGAAGAAGGAAGCTGTACAACACTGGGATTGTGTGCGCAGCTTGCCAACTGATAGGAAACAGTACTTTTGCACTCTCCTGACTTTGCCAATCACATGAACATTCGATTGGAAGCTGTTTTGGACAACTTTTCTTTTCTTCATGCCAAACACTTGGCAGACCTCCGTGCAACGTCTAGAACACGATGGCAGATGTTTTCTGTGCTGGCACAGTTTTTCCCTGCCAGACATAGTGGAAAAGCTTTTTGCTAAGATGTAGACGAGAAGACGCGCTAAAGACGATAGTACGATGCTCTCCGGAGCTAAGAGCCGCTGCCGGGCGTCTTTCGGCAGAAGCCGCGCTAAGGAGAGCACTGTGAGCGGCACCATCGTCCTTGCGGGAAGAAGCCGCTTCTTCGCCTCCGGGAGCCGGCGAGAGCGGCAGCTTCGGAAAGGTGAAGAAGGAAGCTGTACAACACTGGGATTGTGTGCGCAGCTTGCCAACTGATAGGAAACAGTACTTTTGCACTCTCCTGACTTTGCCAATCACATGAACATTCGATTGGAAGCTGTTTTGGACAACTTTTCTTTTCTTCATGCCAAACACTTGGCAGACCTCCGTGCAACGTCTAGAACACGATGGCAGATGTTTTCTGTGCTGGCACAGGTTTTCCCTGCCAGACATAGTGGAAAAGCTTTTTGCTAAGATGTAGACGAGAAGACGCGCTAAAGACGATAGTACGATGCTCTCCGGAGCTAAGAGCCGCTGCCGGGCGTCTTTCGGCAGAAGCAGCACTCCGGAGAGCACTGTGAGCGGCACCATCGTCTTCGCGCGAAGAAGCCGCTTCTTCGCCTCCGGGAGCCGGCGAGAGCGGCAGCTTCGGAAAGGTGAAGAAGGAAGCTGTACAACACTGGGATTGTGTGCGCAGCTTGCCAACTGATAGGAAACAGTACTTTTGCACTCTCCTGACTTTGCCAATCACATGAACATTCGATTGGAAGCTGTTTTGGACAACTTTTCTTTTCTTCATGCCAAACACTTGGCAGACCTCCGTGCAACGTCTAGAACACGATGGCAGATGTTTTCTGTGCTGGCACAGGTTTTCCCTGCCAGACATAGTGGAAAAGCTTTTTGCTAAGATGTAGACGAGAAGACGCGCTAAAGACGATAGTACGATGCTCTCCGGAGCTAAGAGCCGCTGCCGGGCGTCTTTCGGCAGAAGCAGCACTCCGGAGAGCACTGTGAGCGGCACCATCGTCTTCGCGCGAAGAAGCCGCTTCTTCGCCTCGGGGAGCCGGCGAGAGCGGCAGCTTCGGAAAGGTGAAGAAGGAAGCTGTACAACACTGGGATTGTGTGCGCAGCTTGCCAACTGATAGGAAACAGTACTTTTGCACTCTCCTGACTTTGCCAATCACATGAACATTCGATTGGAAGCTGTTTTGGACAACTTTTCTTTTCTTCATGCCAAACACTTGGCAGACCTCCGTGCAACGTCTAGAACACGATGGCAGATGTTTTCTGTGCTGGCACAGGTTTTCCCTGCCAGACATAGTGGAAAAGCTTTTTGCTAAGATGTAGACGAGAAGACGCGCTAAAGACGATAGTACGATGCTCTCCGGAGCTAAGAGCCGCTGCCGGGCGTCTTTCGGCAGAAGCCGCGCTAAGGAGAGCACTCTGAGCGGCACCATCGTCTTCGCGCGAAGAAGCCGCTTCTTCGCCTCGGGGAGCCGGCGAGAGCGGCAGCTTCGGAAAGGTGAAGAAGGAAGCTGTACAACACTGGGATTGTGTGCGCAGCTTGCCAACTGATAGGAAACAGTACTTTTGCACTCTCCTGACTTTGCCAATCACATGAACATTCGATTGGAAGCTGTTTTGGACAACTTTTCTTTTCTTCATGCCAAACACTTGGCAGACCTCCGTGCAACGTCTAGAACACGATGGCAGATGTTTTCTGTGCTGGCACAGGTTTTCCCTGCCAGACATAGTGGAAAAGCTTTTTGCTAAGATGTAGACGAGAAGACGCGCTAAAGATGATAGTACGATGCTCTCCGGAGCTAAGAGCCGCTGCCGGGCGTCTTTCGGCAGAAGCAGCACTCCGGAGAGCACTGTGAGCGGCACCATCGTCTTCGCGCGAAGAAGCCGCTTCTTCGCCTCGGGGAGCCGGCGAGAGCGGCAGCTTCGGAAAGGTGAAG
This sequence comes from Melospiza georgiana, assembly GCF_028018845.1. Lineage (NCBI taxonomy): Eukaryota > Metazoa > Chordata > Aves > Passeriformes > Passerellidae > Melospiza > Melospiza georgiana. The sequence continues at coordinate 1,164,185 of NC_080453.1, read as the reverse complement.
AAGGAAGCTGTACAACACTGGGATTGTGTGCGCAGCTTGCCAACTGATAGGAAACAGTACTTTTGCACTCTCCTGACTTTGCCAATCACATGAACATTCGATTGGAAGCTGTTTTGGACAACTTTTCTTTTCTTCATGCCAAACACTTGGCAGACCTCCGTGCAACGTCTAGAACACGATGGCAGATGTTTTCTGTGCTGGCACAGTTTTTCCCTGCCAGACATAGTGGAAAAGCTTTTTGCTAAGATGTAGACGAGAAGACGCGCTAAAGACGATAGTACGATGCTCTCCGGAGCTAAGAGCCGCTGCCGGGCGTTTTTCGGCAGAAGCCGCGCTAAGGAGAGCACTGTGAGCGGCACCATCGTCTTTGCGCGAAGAAGCCGCTTCTTCGCCTCCGGGAGCCGGCGAGAGCGGCAGCTTCGGAAAGGTGAAGAAGGAAGCTGTACAACACTGGGATTGTGTGCGCAGCTTGCCAACTGATAGGAAACAGTACTTTTGCACTCTCCTGACTTTGCCAATCACATGAACATTCGATTGGAAGCTGTTTTGGACAACTTTTCTTTTCTTCATGCCAAACACTTGACAGACCTCCGTGCAACGTCTAGAACACGATGGCAGATGTTTTCTGTGCTGGCACAGGTTTTCCCTGCCAGACATAGTGGAAAAGCTTTTTGCTAAGATGTAGACGAGAAGACGCGCTAAAGACGATAGTACGATGCTCTCCGGAGCTAAGAGCCGCTGCCGGGCGTCTTTCGGCAGAAGCAGCACTCCGGAGAGCACTGTGAGCGGCACCATCGTCTTCGCGCGAAGAAGCCGCTTCTTCGCCTCCGGGAGCCGGCGAGAGCGGCAGCTTCGGAAAGGTGAAGAAGGAAGCTGTACAACACTGGGATTGTGTGCGCAGCTTGCCAACTGATAGGAAACAGTACTTTTGCACTCTCCTGACTTTGCCAATCACATGAACATTCGATTGGAAGCTGTTTTGGACAACATTTCTTTTCTTCATGCCAAACACTTGGCAGACCTCCGTGCAACGTCTAGAACACGATGGCAGATGTTTTCTGTGCTGGCACAGGTTTTCCCTGCCAGACATAGTGGAAAAGCTTTTTGCTAAGATGTAGACGAGAAGACGCGCTAAAGACGATAGTACGATGCTCTCCGGAGCTAAGAGCCGCTGCCGGGAGTCTTTCGGCAGAAGCAGCACTCCGGAGAGCACTGTGAGCGGCACCATCGTCTTTGCGCGAAGGAGCCGCTTCTTCGGCTCCGGGAGCCGGCGAGAGCGGCAGCTTCGGAAAGGTGAAGAAGGAAGCTGTACAACACTGGGATTGTGTGCGCAGCTTGCCAACTGATAGGAAACAGTACTTTTGCACTCTCCTGACTTTGCCAATCACATGAACATTCGATTGGAAGCTGTTTTGGACAACTTTTCTTTTCTTCATGCCAAACACTTGGCAGACCTCCGTGCAACGTCTAGAACACGATGGCAGATGTTTTCTGTGCTGGCACAGGTTTTCCCTGCCAGACATAGTGGAAAAGCTTTTTGCTAAGATGTAGACGAGAAGACGCGCTAAAGACGATAGTACGATGCTCTCCGGAGCTAAGAGCCGCTGCCGGGCGTCTTTCGGCAGAAGCAGCACTCCGGAGAGCACTGTGAGCGGCACCATCGTCTTTGCGCGAAGAAGCCGCTTCTTCGCCTCGGGGAGCCGGCGAGAGCGGCAGCTTCGGAAAGGTGAAGAAGGAAGCTGTACAACACTGGGATTGTGTGCGCAGCTTGCCAACTGATAGGAAACAGTACTTTTGCACTCTCCTGACTTTGCCAATCACATGAACATTCGATTGGAAGCTGTTTTGGACAACTTTTCTTTTCTTCATGCCAAACACTTGGCAGACCTCCGTGCAACGTCTAGAACACGATGGCAGATGTTTTCTGTGCTGGCACAGTTTTTCCCTGCCAGACATAGTGGAAAAGCTTTTTGCTAAGATGTAGACGAGAAGACGCGCTAAAGACGATAGTACGATGCTCTCCGGAGCTAAGAGCCGCTGCCGGGCGTCTTTCGGCAGAAGCCGCGCTAAGGAGAGCACTGTGAGCGGCACCATCGTCCTTGCGGGAAGAAGCCGCTTCTTCGCCTCCGGGAGCCGGCGAGAGCGGCAGCTTCGGAAAGGTGAAGAAGGAAGCTGTACAACACTGGGATTGTGTGCGCAGCTTGCCAACTGATAGAAAACAGTACTTTTGCACTCTCCTGACTTTGCCAATCACATGAACATTCGATTGGAAGCTGTTTTGGACAACTTTTCTTTTCTTCATGCCAAACACTTGGCAGACCTCCGTGCAACGTCTAGAACACGATGGCAGATGTTTTCTGTGCTGGCACAGGTTTTCCCTGCCAGACATAGTGGAAAAGCTTTTTGCTAAGATGTAGACGAGAAGACGCGCTAAAGACGATAGTACGATGCTCTCCGGAGCTAAGAGCCGCTGCCGGGAGTCTTTCGGCAGAAGCAGCACTCCGGAGAGCACTGTGAGCGGCACCATCGTCTTTGCGCGAAGAAGCCGCTTCTTCGGCTCCGGGAGCCGGCGAGAGCGGCAGCTTCGGAAAGGTGAAGAAGGAAGCTGTACAACACTGGGATTGTGTGCGCAGCTTGCCAACTGATAGGAAACAGTACTTTTGCACTCTCCTGACTTTGCCAATCACATGAACATTCGATTGGAAGCTGTTTTGGACAACTTTTCTTTTCTTCATGCCAAACACTTGGCAGACCTCCGTGCAACGTCTAGAACACGATGGCAGATGTTTTCTGTGCTGGCACAGGTTTTCCCTGCCAGACATAGTGGAAAAGCTTTTTGCTAAGATGTAGACGAGAAGACGCGCTAAAGACGATAGTACGATGCTCTCCGGAGCTAAGAGCCGCTGCCGGGCGTCTTTCGGCAGAAGCCGCGCTAAGGAGAGCACTGTGAGCGGCACCATCGTCCTTGCGGGAAGAAGCCGCTTCTTCGCCTCCGGGAGCCGGCGAGAGCGGCAGCTTCGGAAAGGTGAAGAAGGAAGCTGTACAACACTGGGATTGTGTGCGCAGCTTGCCAACTGATAGGAAACAGTACTTTTGCACTCTCCTGACTTTGCCAATCACATGAACATTCGATTGGAAGCTGTTTTGGACAACTTTTCTTTTCTTCATGCCAAACACTTGGCAGACCTCCGTGCAACGTCTAGAACACGATGGCAGATGTTTTCTGTGCTGGCACAGGTTTTCCCTGCCAGACATAGTGGAAAAGCTTTTTGCTAAGATGTAGACGAGAAGACGCGCTAAAGACGATAGTACGATGCTCTCCGGAGCTAAGAGCCGCTGCCGGGCGTCTTTCGGCAGAAGCAGCACTCCGGAGAGCACTGTGAGCGGCACCATCGTCTTCGCGCGAAGAAGCCGCTTCTTCGCCTCCGGGAGCCGGCGAGAGCGGCAGCTTCGGAAAGGTGAAGAAGGAAGCTGTACAACACTGGGATTGTGTGCGCAGCTTGCCAACTGATAGGAAACAGTACTTTTGCACTCTCCTGACTTTGCCAATCACATGAACATTCGATTGGAAGCTGTTTTGGACAACTTTTCTTTTCTCCCTTCCAAACACTTGGCAGACCTCCGTGCAACGTCTAGAACACGATGGCAGATGTTTTCTGTGCTGGCACAGTTTTTCCCTGCCAGACATAGTGGAAAAGCTTTTTGCTAAGATGTAGACGAGAAGACGCGCTAAAGACGATAGTACGATGCTCTCCGGAGCTAAGAGCCGCTGCCGGGCGTCTTTCGGCAGAAGCCGCGCTAAGGAGAGCACTGTGAGCGGCACCATCGTCATTGCGCGAAGAAGCCGCTTCTTCGGCTCCGGGAGCCGGCGAGAGCGGCAGCTTCGGAAAGGTGAAGAAGGAAGCTGTACAACACTGGGATTGTGTGCGCAGCTTGCCAACTGATAGGAAACAGTACTTTTGCACTCTCCTGACTTTGCCAATCACATGAACATTCGATTGGAAGCTGTTTTGGACAACTTTTCTTTTCTTCATGCCAAACACTTGGCAGACCTCCGTGCAACGTCTAGAACACGATGGCAGATGTTTTCTGTGCTGGCACAGGTTTTCCCTGCCAGACATAGTGGAAAAGCTTTTTGCTAAGATGTAGACGAGAAGACGCGCTAAAGACGATAGTACGATGCTCTCCGGAGCTAAGAGCCGCTGCCGGGCGTCTTTCGGCAGAAGCAGCACTTCGGAGAGCACTGTGAGCGGCACCATCGTCTTTGCGCGAAGAAGCCGCTTCTTCGCCTCCGGGAGCCGGCGAGAGCGGCAGCTTCGGAAAGGTGAAGAAGGAAGCTGTACAACACTGGGATTGTGTGCGCAGCTTGCCAACTGATAGGAAACAGTACTTTTGCACTCTCCTGACTTTGCCAATCACATGAACATTCGATTGGAAGCTGTTTTGGACAACTTTTCTTTTCTTCATGCCAAACACTTGGCAAACCTCCGTGCAACGTCTAGAACACGATGGCAGATGTTTTCTGTGCTGGCACAGTTTTTCCCTGCCAGACATAGTGGAAAAGCTTTTTGCTAAGATGTAGACGAGAAGACGCGCTAAAGACGATAGTACGATGCTCTCCGGAGCTAAGAGCCACTGCCGGGCGTCTTTCGGCAGAAGCAGCACTCCGGAGAGCACTGTGAGCGGCACCATCGTCTTCGCGCGAAGAAGCCGCTTCTTCGCCTCCGGGAGCGGGCGAGAGCGGCAGCTTCGGAAAGGTGAAGAAGGAAGCTGTACAACACTGGGATTGTGTGCGCAGCTTGCCAACTGATAGGAAACAGTACTTTTGCACTCTCCTGACTTTGCCAATCACATGAACATTCGATTGGAAGCTGTTTTGGACAACTTTTCTTTTCTTCATGCCAAACACTTGGCAGACCTCCGTGCAACGTCTAGAACACGATGGCAGATGTTTTCTGTGCTGGCACAGTTTTTCCCTGCCAGACATAGTGGAAAAGCTTTTTGCTAAGATGTAGACGAGAAGACGCGCTAAAGACGATAGTACGATGCTCTCCGGAGCTAAGAGCCGCTGCCGGGCGTCTTTCGGCAGAAGCAGCACTCCGGAGAGCACTGTGAGCGGCACCATCGTCTTTGCGCGAAGAAGCCGCTTCTTCGCCTCCGGGAGCTGGCGAGAGCGGCAGCTTCGGAAAGGTGAAGAAGGAAGCTGTACAACACTGGGATTGTGTGCGCAGCTTGCCAACTGATAGGAAACAGTACTTTTGCACTCTCCTGACTTTGCCAATCACATGAACATTCGATTGGAAGCTGTTTTGGACAACTTTTCTTTTCTTCATGCCAAACACTTGGCAGACCTCCGTGCAACGTCTAGAACACGATGGCAGATGTTTTCTGTGCTGGCACAGTTTTTCCCTGCCAGACATAGTGGAAAAGCTTTTTGCTAAGATGTAGACGAGAAGACGCGCTAAAGACGATAGTACGATGCTCTCCGGAGCTAAGAGCCGCTGCCGGGCGTCTTTCGGCAGAAGCAGCACTCCGGAGAGCACTGTGAGCGGCACCATCGTCTTCGCGCGAAGAAGCCGCTTCTTCGCCTCCGGGAGCCGGCGAGAGCGGCAGCTTCGGAAAGGTGAAGAAGGAAGCTGTACAACACTGGGATTGTGTGCGCAGCTTGCCAACTGATAGGAAACAGTACTTTTGCACTCTCCTGACTTTGCCAATCACATGAACATTCGATTGGAAGCTGTTTTGGACAACTTTTCTTTTCTTCATGCCAAACACTTGGCAGACCTCCGTGCAACGTCTAGAACACGATGGCAGATGTTTTCTGTGCTGGCACAGGTTTTCCCTGCCAGACATAGTGGAAAAGCTTTTTGCTAAGATGTAGACGAGAAGACGCGCTAAAGACGATAGTACGATGCTCTCCGGAGCTAAGAGCCGCTGCCGGGCGTCTTTCGGCAGAAGCAGCACTCCGGAGAGCACTGTGAGCGGCACCATCGTCTTCGCGCGAAGAAGCCGCTTCTTCGCCTCGGGGAGCCGGCGAGAGCGGCAGCTTCGGAAAGGTGAAGAAGGAAGCTGTACAACACTGGGATTGTGTGCGCAGCTTGCCAACTGATAGGAAACAGTACTTTTGCACTCTCCTGACTTTGCCAATCACATGAACATTCGATTGGAAGCTGTTTTGGACAACTTTTCTTTTCTTCATGCCAAACACTTGGCAGACCTCCGTGCAACGTCTAGAACACGATGGCAGATGTTTTCTGTGCTGGCACAGGTTTTCCCTGCCAGACATAGTGGAAAAGCTTTTTGCTAAGATGTAGACGAGAAGACGCGCTAAAGACGATAGTACGATGCTCTCCGGAGCTAAGAGCCGCTGCCGGGAGTCTTTCGGCAGAAGCAGCACTCCGGAGAGCACTGTGAGCGGCACCATCGTCTTTGCGCGAAGAAGCCGCTTCTTCGGCTCCGGGAGCCGGCGAGAGCGGCAGCTTCGGAAAGGTGAAGAAGGAAGCTGTACAACACTGGGATTGTGTGCGCAGCTTGCCAACTGATAGGAAACAGTACTTTTGCACTCTCCTGACTTTGCCAATCACATGAACATTCGATTGGAAGCTGTTTTGGACAACTTTTCTTTTCTTCATGCCAAACACTTGGCAGACCTCCGTGCAACGTCTAGAACACGATGGCAGATGTTTTCTGTGCTGGCACAGTTTTTCCCTGCCAGACATAGTGGAAAAGCTTTTTGCTAAGATGTAGACGAGAAGACGCGCTAAAGACGATAGTACGATGCTCTCCGGAGCTAAGAGCCGCTGCCGGGCGTCTTTCGGCAGAAGCCGCGCTAAGGAGAGCACTGTGAGCGGCACCATCGTCCTTGCGGGAAGAAGCCGCTTCTTCGCCTCCGGGAGCCGGCGAGAGCGGCAGCTTCGGAAAGGTGAAGAAGGAAGCTGTACAACACTGGGATTGTGTGCGCAGCTTGCCAACTGATAGGAAACAGTACTTTTGCACTCTCCTGACTTTGCCAATCACATGAACATTCGATTGGAAGCTGTTTTGGACAACTTTTCTTTTCTTCATGCCAAACACTTGGCAGACCTCCGTGCAACGTCTAGAACACGATGGCAGATGTTTTCTGTGCTGGCACAGGTTTTCCCTGCCAGACATAGTGGAAAAGCTTTTTGCTAAGATGTAGACGAGAAGACGCGCTAAAGACGATAGTACGATGCTCTCCGGAGCTAAGAGCCGCTGCCGGGCGTCTTTCGGCAGAAGCAGCACTCCGGAGAGCACTGTGAGCGGCACCATCGTCTTCGCGCGAAGAAGCCGCTTCTTCGCCTCGGGGAGCCGGCGAGAGCGGCAGCTTCGGAAAGGTGAAGAAGGAAGCTGTACAACACTGGGATTGTGTGCGCAGCTTGCCAACTGATAGGAAACAGTACTTTTGCACTCTCCTGACTTTGCCAATCACATGAACATTCGATTGGAAGCTGTTTTGGACAACTTTTCTTTTCTTCATGCCAAACACTTGGCAGACCTCCGTGCAACGTCTAGAACACGATGGCAGATGTTTTCTGTGCTGGCACAGGTTTTCCCTGCCAGACATAGTGGAAAAGCTTTTTGCTAAGATGTAGACGAGAAGACGCGCTAAAGACGATAGTACGATGCTCTCCGGAGCTAAGAGCCGCTGCCGGGCGTCTTTCGGCAGAAGCAGCACTCCGGAGAGCACTGTGAGCGGCACCATCGTCTTTGCGCGAAGAAGCCGCTTCTTCGCCTCCGGGAGCCGGCGAGAGCGGCAGCTTCGGAAAGGTGAAGAAGGAAGCTGTACAACACTGGGATTGTGTGCGCAGCTTGCCAACTGATAGGAAACAGTACTTTTGCACTCTCCTGACTTTGCCAATCACATGAACATTCGATTGGAAGCTGTTTTGGACAACTTTTCTTTTCTTCATGCCAAACACTTGGCAGACCTCCGTGCAACGTCTAGAACACGATGGCAGATGTTTTCTGTGCTGGCACAGTTTTTCCCTGCCAGACATAGTGGAAAAGCTTTTTGCTAAGATGTAGACGAGAAGACGCGCTAAAGACGATAGTACGATGCTCTCCGGAGCTAAGAGCCGCTGCCGGGCGTCTTTCGGCAGAAGCAGCACTCCGGAGAGCACTGTGAGCGGCACCATCGTCTTCGCGCGAAGAAGCCGCTTCTTCGCCTCGGGGAGCCGGCGAGAGCGGCAGCTTCGGAAAGGTGAAGAAGGAAGCTGTACAACACTGGGATTGTGTGCGCAGCTTGCCAACTGATAGGAAACAGTACTTTTGCACTCTCCTGACTTTGCCAAACACATGAACATTCGATTGGAAGCTGTTTTGGACAACTTTTCTTTTCTTCATGCCAAACACTTGGCAGACCTCCGTGCAACGTCTAGAACACGATGGCAGATGTTTTCTGTGCTGGCACAGGTTTTCCCTGCCAGACATAGTGGAAAAGCTTTTTGCTAAGATGTAGACGAGAAGACGCGCTAAAGACGATAGTACGATGCTCTCCGGAGCTAAGAGCCGCTGCCGGGCGTCTTTCGGCAGAAGCAGCACTCCGGAGAGCACTGTGAGCGGCACCATCGTCTTCGCGCGAAGAAGCCGCTTCTTCGCCTCCGGGAGCCGGCGAGAGCGGCAGCTTCGGAAAGGTGAAGAAGGAAGCTGTACAACACTGGGATTGTGTGCGCAGCTTGCCAACTGATAGGAAACAGTACTTTTGCACTCTCCTGACTTTGCCAATCACATGAACATTCGATTGGAAGCTGTTTTGGACAACTTTTCTTTTCTTCATGCCAAACACTTGGCAGACCTCCGTGCAACGTCTAGAACACGATGGCAGATGTTTTCTGTGCTGGCACAGTTTTTCCCTGCCAGACATAGTGGAAAAGCTTTTTGCTAAGATGTAGACGAGAAGACGCGCTAAAGACGATAGTACGATGCTCTCCGGAGCTAAGAGCCGCTGCCGGGCGTCTTTCGGCAGAAGCCGCGCTAAGGAGAGCACTCTGAGCGGCACCATCGTCTTCGCGCGAAGCAGCCGCTTCTTCGCCTCCGGGAGCCGGCGAGAGCGGCAGCTTCGGAAAGGTGAAGAAGGAAGCTGTACAACACTGGGATTGTGTGCGCAGCTTGCCAACTGATAGGAAACAGTACTTTTGCACTCTCCTGACTTTGCCAATCACATGAACATTCGATTGGAAGCTGTTTTGGACAACTTTTCTTTTCTTCATGCCAAACACTTGGCAGACCTCCGTGCAACGTCTAGAACACGATGGCAGATGTTTTCTGTGCTGGCACAGGTTTTCCCTGCCAGACATAGTGGAAAAGCTTTTTGCTAAGATGTAGACGAGAAGACGCGCTAAAGACGATAGTACGATGCTCTCCGGAGCTAAGAGCCGCTGCCGGGCGTCTTTCGGCAGAAGCAGCACTCCGGAGAGCACTGTGAGCGGCACCATCGTCTTTGCGCGAAGAAGCCGCTTCTTCGCCTCCGGGAGCCGGCGAGAGCGGCAGCTTCGGAAAGGTGAAGAAGGAAGCTGTACAACACTGGGATTGTGTGCGCAGCTTGCCAACTGATAGGAAACAGTACTTTTGCACTCTCCTGACTTTGCCAATCACATGAACATTCGATTGGAAGCTGTTTTGGACAACTTTTCTTTTCTTCATGCCAAACACTTGGCAGACCTCCGTGCAACGTCTAGAACACGATGGCAGATGTTTTCTGTGCTGGCACAGGTTTTCCCTGCCAGACATAGTGGAAAAGCTTTTTGCTAAGATGTAGACGAGAAGACGCGCTAAAGACGATAGTACGATGCTCTCCGGAGCTAAGAGCCGCTGCCGGGCGTCTTTCGGCAGAAGCAGCGCTAAGGAGAGCACTGTGAGCGGCACCATCGTCTTTGCGCGAAGAAGCCGCTTCTTCGCCTCCGGGAGCCGGCGAGAGCGGCAGCTTCGGAAAGGTGAAGAAGAAAGCTGTACAACACTGGGATTGTGTGCGCAGCTTGCCAACTGATAGGAAACAGTACTTTTGCACTCTCCTGACTTTGCCAATCACATGAACATTCGATTGGAAGCTGTTTTGGACAACTTTTCTTTTCTTCATGCCAAACACTTGGCAGACCTCCGTGCAACGTCTAGAACACGATGGCAGATGTTTTCTGTGCTGGCACAGTTTTTCCCTGCCAGACATAGTGGAAAAGCTTTTTGCTAAGATGTAGACGAGAAGACGCGCTAAAGACGATAGTACGATGCTCTCCGGAGCTAAGAGCCGCTGCCGGGCGTCTTTCGGCAGAAGCAGCACTCCGGAGAGCACTGTGAGCGGCACCATCGTCTTCGCGCGAAGAAGCCGCTTCTTCGCCTCGGGGAGCCGGCGAGAGCGGCAGCTTCGGAAAGGTGAAGAAGGAAGCTGTACAACACTGGGATTGTGTGCGCAGCCTGCCAACTGATAGGAAACAGTACTTTTGCACTCTCCTGACTTTGCCAATCACATGAACATTCGATTGGAAGCTGTTTTGGACAACTTTTCTTTTCTCTCTTCCAAACACTTGGCAGACCTCCGTGCAACGTCTAGAACACGATGGCAGATGTTTTCTGTGCTGGCACAGTTTTTCCCTGCCAGACATAGTGGAAAAGCTTTTTGCTAAGATGTAGACGAGAAGACGCGCTAAAGACGATAGTACGATGCTCTCCGGAGCTAAGAGCCGCTGCCGGGCGTCTTTCGGCAGAAGCAGCACTTCGGAGAGCACTGTGAGCGGCACCATCGTCTTTGCGCGAAGAAGCCGCTTCTTCGCCTCCGGGAGCCGGCGAGAGCGGCAGCTTCGGAAAGGTGAAGAAGAAAGCTGTACAACACTGGGATTGTGTGCGCAGCTTGCCAACTGATAGGAAACAGTACTTTTGCACTCTCCTGACTTTGCCAATCACATGAACATTCGATTGGAAGCTGTTTTGGACAACTTTTCTTTTCTTCATGCCAAACACTTGGCAGACCTCCGTGCAACGTCTAGAACACGATGGCAGATGTTTTCTGTGCTGGCACAGTTTTTCCCTGCCAGACATAGTGGAAAAGCTTTTTGCTAAGATGTAGACGAGAAGACGCGCTAAAGACGATAGTACAATGCTCTCCGGAGCTAAGAGCCGCTGCCGGGCGTCTTTCGGCAGAAGCAGCACTCCGGAGAGCACTGTGAGTGGCACCATCGTCCTTGCGGGAAGAAGCCGCTTCTTCGGCTCCGGGAGCCGGCGAGAGCGGCAGCTTCGGAAAGGTGAAGAAGGAAGCTGTACAACACTGGGATTGTGTGCGCAGCTTGCCAACTGATAGGAAACAGTACTTTTGCACTCTCCTGACTTTGCCAATCACATGAACATTCGATTGGAAGCTGTTTTGGACAACTTTTCTTTTCTTCATGCCAAACACTTGGCAGACCTCCGTGCAACGTCTAGAACACGATGGCAGATGTTTTCTGTGCTGGCACAGTTTTTCCCTGCCAGACATAGTGGAAAAGCTTTTTGCTAAGATGTAGACGAGAAGACGCGCTAAAGACGATAGTACGATGCTCTCCGGAGCTAAGAGCCGCTGCCGGGCGTCTTTCGGCAGAAGCAGCACTCCGGAGAGCACTGTGAGCGGCACCATCGTCTTCGCGCGAAGAAGCCGCTTCTTCGCCTCGGGGAGCCGGCGAGAGCGGCAGCTTCGGAAAGGTGAAGAAGGAAGCTGTACAACACTGGGATTGTGTGCGCAGCCTGCCAACTGATAGGAAACAGTACTTTTGCACTCTCCTGACTTTGCCAATCACATGAACATTCGATTGGAAGCTGTTTTGGACAACTTTTCTTTTCTCCCTTCCAAACACTTGGCAGACCTCCGTGCAACGTCTAGAACACGATGGCAGATGTTTTCTGTGCTGGCACAGTTTTTCCCTGCCAGACATAGTGGAAAAGCTTTTTGCTAAGATGTAGACGAGAAGACGCGCTAAAGACGATAGTACGATGCTCTCCGGAGCTAAGAGCCGCTGCCGGGCGTCTTTCGGCAGAAGCCGCGCTAAGGAGAGCACTGTGAGCGGCACCATCGTCCTTGCGGGAAGAAGCCGCTTCTTCGCCTCCGGGAGCCGGCGAGAGCGGCAGCTTCGGAAAGGTGAAGAAGGAAGCTGTACAACACTGGGATTGTGTGCGCAGCTTGCCAACTGATAGGAAACAGTACTTTTGCACTCTCCTGACTTTGCCAATCACATGAACATTCGATTGGAAGCTGTTTTGGACAACTTTTCTTTTCTTCATGCCAAACACTTGGCAGACCTCCGTGCAACGTCTAGAACACGATGGCAGATGTTTTCTGTGCTGGCACAGGTTTTCCCTGCCAGACATAGTGGAAAAGCTTTTTGCTAAGATGTAGACGAGAAGACGCGCTAAAGACGATAGTACGATGCTCTCCGGAGCTAAGAGCCGCTGCCGGGCGTCTTTCGGCAGAAGCAGCACTTCGGAGAGCACTGTGAGCGGCACCATCGTCTTTGCGCGAAGAAGCCGCTTCTTCGCCTCCGGGAGCCGGCGAGAGCGGCAGCTTCGGAAAGGTGAAGAAGGAAGGTGTACAACACTGGGATTGTGTGCGCAGCTTGCCAACTGATAGGAAACAGTACTTTTGCACTCTCCTGACTTTGCCAATCACATGAACATTCGATTGGAAGCTGTTTTGGACAACTTTTCTTTTCTTCATGCCAAACACTTGGCAAACCTCCGTGCAACGTCTAGAACACGATGGCAGATGTTTTCTGTGCTGGCACAGTTTTTCCCTGCCAGACATAGTGGAAAATCTTTTTGCTAAGATGTAGACGAGAAGACGCGCTAAAGACGATAGTACGATGCTCTCCGGAGCTAAGAGCCGCTGCCGGGCGTCTTTCGGCAGAAGCAGCACTCCGGAGAGCACTGTGAGCGGCACCATCGTCTTCGCGCGAAGAAGCCGCTTCTTCGCCTCCGGGAGCCGGCGAGAGCGGCAGCTTCGGAAAGGTGAAGAAGGAAGCTGTACAACACTGGGATTGTGTGCGCAGCTTGCCAACTGATAGAAAACAGTACTTTTGCACTCTCCTGACTTTGCCAATCACATGAACATTCGATTGGAAGCTGTTTTGGACAACTTTTCTTTTCTTCATGCCAAACACTTGGCAGACCTCCGTGCAACGTCTAGAACACGATGGCAGATGTTTTCTGTGCTGGCACAGGTTTTCCCTGCCAGACATAGTGGAAAAGCTTTTTGCTAAGATGTAGACGAGAAGACGCGCTAAAGACGATAGTACGATGCTCTCCGGAGCTAAGAGCCGCTGCCGGGCGTCTTTCGGCAGAAGCAGCACTCCGGAGAGCACTGTGAGCGGCACCATCGTCTTTGCGCGAAGAAGCCGCTTCTTCGCCTCCGGGAGCCGGCGAGAGCGGCAGCTTCGGAAAGGTGAAGAAGAAAGCTGTACAACACTGGGATTGTGTGCGCAGCTTGCCAACTGATAGGAAACAGTACTTTTGCACTCTCCTGACTTTGCCAATCACATGAACATTCGATTGGAAGCTGTTTTGGACAACTTTTCTTTTCTTCATGCCAAACACTTGGCAGACCTCCGTGCAACGTCTAGAACACGATGGCTGATGTTTTCTGTGCTGGCACAGTTTTTCCCTGCCAGACATAGTGGAAAAGCTTTTTGCTAAGATGTAGACGAGAAGACGCGCTAAAGACGATAGTACGATGCTCTCCGGAGCTAAGAGCCGCTGCCGGGCGTCTTTCGGCAGAAGCCGCGCTAAGGAGAGCACTGTGAGCGGCACCATCGTCCTTTGGGGAAGAAGCCGCTTCTTCGCCTCGGGGAGCCGGCGAGAGCGGCAGCTTCGGAAAGGTGAAGAAGGAAGCTGTACAACACTGGGATTGTGTGCGCAGCTTGCCAACTGATAGGAAACAGTACTTTTGCACTCTCCTGACTTTGCCAATCACATGAACATTCGATTGGAAGCTGTTTTGGACAACTTTTCTTTTCTTCATGCCAAACACTTGGCAGACCTCCGTGCAACGTCTAGAACACGATGGCAGATGTTTTCTGTGCTGGCACAGGTTTTCCCTGCCAGACATAGTGGAAAAGCTTTTTGCTAAGATGTAGACGAGAAGACGCGCTAAAGACGATAGTACGATGCTCTCCGGAGCTAAGAGCCGCTGCCGGGCGTCTTTCGGCAGAAGCCGCGCTAAGGAGAGCACTGTGAGCGGCACCATCGTCCTTGCGGGAAGAAGCCGCTTCTTCGCCTCCGGGAGCCGGCGAGAGCGGCAGCTTCGGAAAGGTGAAGAAGGAAGCTGTACAACACTGGGATTGTGTGCGCAGCTTGCCAACTGATAGGAAACAGTACTTTTGCACTCTCCTGACTTTGCCAATCACATGAACATTCGATTGGAAGCTGTTTTGGACAACTTTTCTTTTCTTCATGCCAAACACTTGGCAGACCTCCGTGCAACGTCTAGAACACGATGGCAGATGTTTTCTGTGCTGGCACAGGTTTTCCCTGCCAGACATAGTGGAAAAGCTTTTTGCTAAGATGTAGACGAGAAGACGCGCTAAAGACGATAGTACGATGCTCTCCGGAGCTAAGAGCCGCTGCCGGGCGTCTTTCGGCAGAAGCAGCACTCCGGAGAGCACTGTGAGCGGCACCATCGTCTTCGCGCGAAGAAGCCGCTTCTTCGCCTCCGGGAGCCGGCGAGAGCGGCAGCTTCGGAAAGGTGAAGAAGGAAGCTGTACAACACTGGGATTGTGTGCGCAGCTTGCCAACTGATAGGAAACAGTACTTTTGCACTCTCCTGACTTTGCCAATCACATGAACATTCGATTGGAAGCTGTTTTGGACAACTTTTCTTTTCTTCATGCCAAACACTTGGCAGACCTCCGTGCAACGTCTAGAACACGATGGCAGATGTTTTCTGTGCTGGCACAGGTTTTCCCTGCCAGACATAGTGGAAAAGCTTTTTGCTAAGATGTAGACGAGAAGACGCGCTAAAGACGATAGTACGATGCTCTCCGGAGCTAAGAGCCGCTGCCGGGCGTCTTTCGGCAGAAGCAGCGCTAAGGAGAGCACTGTGAGCGGCACCATCGTCTTTGCGCGAAGAAGCCGCTTCTTCGCCTCCGGGAGCCGGCGAGAGCGGCAGCTTCGGAAAGGTGAAGAAGGAAGCTGTACAACACTGGGATTGTGTGCGCAGCCTGCCAACTGATAGGAAACAGTACTTTTGCACTCTCCTGACTTTGCCAATCACATGAACATTCGATTGGAAGCTGTTTTGGACAACTTTCCTTTTCTCCCTTCCAAACACTTGGCAGACCTCCGTGCAACGTCTAGAACACGATGGCAGATGTTTTCTGTGCTGGCACAGTTTTTCCCTGCCAGACATAGTGGAAAAGCTTTTTGCTAAGATGTAGACGAGAAGACGCGCTAAAAACGATAGTACGATGCTCTCCGGAGCTAAGAGCCGCTGCCGGGCGTCTTTCGGCAGAAGCCGCGCTAAGGAGAGCACTGTGAGCGGCACCATCGTCCTTGCGGGAAGAAGCCGCTTCTTCGCCTCCGGGAGCCGGCGAGAGCGGCAGCTTCGGAAAGGTGAAGAAGGAAGCTGTACAACACTGGGATTGTGTGCGCAGCTTGCCAACTGATAGAAAACAGTACTTTTGCACTCTCCTGACTTTGCCAATCACATGAACATTCGATTGGAAGCTGTTTTGGACAACTTTTCTTTTCTTCATGCCAAACACTTGGCAGACCTCCGTGCAACGTCTAGAACACGATGGCAGATGTTTTCTGTGCTGGCACAGGTTTTCCCTGCCAGACATAGTGGAAAAGCTTTTTGCTAAGATGTAGACGAGAAGACGCGCTAAAGACGATAGTACGATGCTCTCCGGAGCTAAGAGCCGCTGCCGGGCGTCTTTCGGCAGAAGCAGCACTTCGGAGAGCACTGTGAGCGGCACCATCGTCTTTGCGCGAAGAAGCCGCTTCTTCGCCTCCGGGAGCCGGCGAGAGCGGCAGCTTCGGAAAGGTGAAGAAGGAAGGTGTACAACACTGGGATTGTGTGCGCAGCTTGCCAACTGATAGGAAACAGTACTTTTGCACTCTCCTGACTTTGCCAATCACATGAACATTCGATTGGAAGCTGTTTTGGACAACTTTTCTTTTCTTCATGCCAAACACTTGGCAAACCTCCGTGCAACGTCTAGAACACGATGGCAGATGTTTTCTGTGCTGGCACAGTTTTTCCCTGCCAGACATAGTGGAAAATCTTTTTGCTAAGATGTAGACGAGAAGACGCGCTAAAGACGATAGTACGATGCTCTCCGGAGCTAAGAGCCGCTGCCGGGCGTCTTTCGGCAGAAGCAGCACTCCGGAGAGCACTGTGAGCGGCACCATCGTCTTCGCGCGAAGAAGCCGCTTCTTCGCCTCCGGGAGCCGGCGAGAGCGGCAGCTTCGGAAAGGTGAAGAAGGAAGCTGTACAACACTGGGATTGTGTGCGCAGCTTGCCAACTGATAGAAAACAGTACTTTTGCACTCTCCTGACTTTGCCAATCACATGAACATTCGATTGGAAGCTGTTTTGGACAACTTTTCTTTTCTTCATGCCAAACACTTGGCAGACCTCCGTGCAACGTCTAGAACACGATGGCAGATGTTTTCTGTGCTGGCACAGGTTTTCCCTGCCAGACATAGTGGAAAAGCTTTTTGCTAAGATGTAGACGAGAAGACGCGCTAAAGACGATAGTACGATGCTCTCCGGAGCTAAGAGCCGCTGCCGGGCGTCTTTCGGCAGAAGCAGCACTCCGGAGAGCACTGTGAGCGGCACCATCGTCTTTGCGCGAAGAAGCCGCTTCTTCGCCTCCGGGAGCCGGCGAGAGCGGCAGCTTCGGAAAGGTGAAGAAGAAAGCTGTACAACACTGGGATTGTGTGCGCAGCTTGCCAACTGATAGGAAACAGTACTTTTGCACTCTCCTGACTTTGCCAATCACATGAACATTCGATTGGAAGCTGTTTTGGACAACTTTTCTTTTCTTCATGCCAAACACTTGGCAGACCTCCGTGCAACGTCTAGAACACGATGGCTGATGTTTTCTGTGCTGGCACAGTTTTTCCCTGCCAGACATAGTGGAAAAGCTTTTTGCTAAGATGTAGACGAGAAGACGCGCTAAAGACGATAGTACGATGCTCTCCGGAGCTAAGAGCCGCTGCCGGGCGTCTTTCGGCAGAAGCCGCGCTAAGGAGAGCACTGTGAGCGGCACCATCGTCCTTTGGGGAAGAAGCCGCTTCTTCGCCTCGGGGAGCCGGCGAGAGCGGCAGCTTCGGAAAGGTGAAGAAGGAAGCTGTACAACACTGGGATTGTGTGCGCAGCTTGCCAACTGATAGGAAACAGTACTTTTGCACTCTCCTGACTTTGCCAATCACATGAACATTCGATTGGAAGCTGTTTTGGACAACTTTTCTTTTCTTCATGCCAAACACTTGGCAGACCTCCGTGCAACGTCTAGAACACGATGGCAGATGTTTTCTGTGCTGGCACAGGTTTTCCCTGCCAGACATAGTGGAAAAGCTTTTTGCTAAGATGTAGACGAGAAGACGCGCTAAAGACGATAGTACGATGCTCTCCGGAGCTAAGAGCCGCTGCCGGGCGTCTTTCGGCAGAAGCCGCGCTAAGGAGAGCACTGTGAGCGGCACCATCGTCCTTGCGGGAAGAAGCCGCTTCTTCGCCTCCGGGAGCCGGCGAGAGCGGCAGCTTCGGAAAGGTGAAGAAGGAAGCTGTACAACACTGGGATTGTGTGCGCAGCTTGCCAACTGATAGGAAACAGTACTTTTGCACTCTCCTGACTTTGCCAATCACATGAACATTCGATTGGAAGCTGTTTTGGACAACTTTTCTTTTCTTCATGCCAAACACTTGGCAGACCTCCGTGCAACGTCTAGAACACGATGGCAGATGTTTTCTGTGCTGGCACAGGTTTTCCCTGCCAGACATAGTGGAAAAGCTTTTTGCTAAGATGTAGACGAGAAGACGCGCTAAAGACGATAGTACGATGCTCTCCGGAGCTAAGAGCCGCTGCCGGGCGTCTTTCGGCAGAAGCAGCACTCCGGAGAGCACTGTGAGCGGCACCATCGTCTTCGCGCGAAGAAGCCGCTTCTTCGCCTCCGGGAGCCGGCGAGAGCGGCAGCTTCGGAAAGGTGAAGAAGGAAGCTGTACAACACTGGGATTGTGTGCGCAGCTTGCCAACTGATAGGAAACAGTACTTTTGCACTCTCCTGACTTTGCCAATCACATGAACATTCGATTGGAAGCTGTTTTGGACAACTTTTCTTTTCTTCATGCCAAACACTTGGCAGACCTCCGTGCAACGTCTAGAACACGATGGCAGATGTTTTCTGTGCTGGCACAGGTTTTCCCTGCCAGACATAGTGGAAAAGCTTTTTGCTAAGATGTAGACGAGAAGACGCGCTAAAGACGATAGTACGATGCTCTCCGGAGCTAAGAGCCGCTGCCGGGCGTCTTTCGGCAGAAGCAGCGCTAAGGAGAGCACTGTGAGCGGCACCATCGTCTTTGCGCGAAGAAGCCGCTTCTTCGCCTCCGGGAGCCGGCGAGAGCGGCAGCTTCGGAAAGGTGAAGAAGGAAGCTGTACAACACTGGGATTGTGTGCGCAGCCTGCCAACTGATAGGAAACAGTACTTTTGCACTCTCCTGACTTTGCCAATCACATGAACATTCGATTGGAAGCTGTTTTGGACAACTTTCCTTTTCTCCCTTCCAAACACTTGGCAGACCTCCGTGCAACGTCTAGAACACGATGGCAGATGTTTTCTGTGCTGGCACAGTTTTTCCCTGCCAGACATAGTGGAAAAGCTTTTTGCTAAGATGTAGACGAGAAGACGCGCTAAAGACGATAGTACGATGCTCTCCGGAGCTAAGAGCCGCTGCCGGGCGTCTTTCGGCAGAAGCCGCGCTAAGGAGAGCACTGTGAGCGGCACCATCGTCCTTGCGGGAAGAAGCCGCTTCTTCGCCTCCGGGAGCCGGCGAGAGCGGCAGCTTCGGAAAGGTGAAGAAGGAAGCTGTACAACACTGGGATTGTGTGCGCAGCTTGCCAACTGATAGAAAACAGTACTTTTGCACTCTCCTGACTTTGCCAATCACATGAACATTCGATTGGAAGCTGTTTTGGACAACTTTTCTTTTCTTCATGCCAAACACTTGGCAGACCTCCGTGCAACGTCTAGAACACGATGGCAGATGTTTTCTGTGCTGGCACAGGTTTTCCCTGCCAGACATAGTGGAAAAGCTTTTTGCTAAGATGTAGACGAGAAGACGCGCTAAAGACGATAGTACGATGCTCTCCGGAGCTAAGAGCCGCTGCCGGGCGTCTTTCGGCAGAAGCCGCGCTAAGGAGAGCACTCTGAGCGGCACCATCGTCTTCGCGCGAAGAAGCCGCTTCTTCGCCTCCGGGAGCCGGCGAGAGCGGCAGCTTCGGAAAGGTGAAGAAGGAAGCTGTACAACACTGGGATTGTGTGCGCAGCTTGCCAACTGATAGGAAACAGTACTTTTGCACTCTCCTGACTTTGCCAATCACATGAACATTCGATTGGAAGCTGTTTTGGACAACTTTTCTTTTCTTCATGCCAAACACTTGGCAGACCTCCGTGCAACGTCTAGAACACGATGGCAGATGTTTTCTGTGCTGGCACAGGTTTTCCCTGCCAGACATAGTGGAAAAGCTTTTTGCTAAGATGTAGACGAGAAGACGCGCTAAAGACGATAGTACGATGCTCTCCGGAGCTAAGAGCCGCTGCCGGGCGTCTTTCGGCAGAAGAAGCACTCCGGAGAGCACTGTGAGCGGCACCATCGTCTTCGCGCGAAGAAGCCGCTTCTTCGCCTCGGGGAGCCGGCGAGAGCGGCAGCTTCGGAAAGGTGAAGAAGGAAGCTGTACAACACTGGGATTGTGTGCGCAGCTTGCCAACTGATAGGAAACAGTACTTTTGCACTCTCCTGACTTTGCCAATCACATGAACATTCGATTGGAAGCTGTTTTGGACAACTTTTCTTTTCTTCATGCCAAACACTTGGCAGACCTCCGTGCAACGTCTAGAACACGATGGCAGATGTTTTCTGTGCTGGCACAGGTTTTCCCTGCCAGACATAGTGGAAAAGCTTTTTGCTAAGATGTAGACGAGAAGACGCGCTAAAGACGATAGTACGATGCTCTCCGGAGCTAAGAGCCGCTGCCGGGCGTCTTTCGGCAGAAGCAGCACTCCGGAGAGCACTGTGAGCGGCACCATCGTCTTCGCGCGAAGAAGCCGCTTCTTCGCCTCCGGGAGCCGGCGAGAGCGGCAGCTTCGGAAAGGTGAAGAAGGAAGCTGTACAACACTGGGATTGTGTGCGCAGCTTGCCAACTGATAGGAAACAGTACTTTTGCACTCTCCTGACTTTGCCAATCACATGAACATTCGATTGGAAGCTGTTTTGGACAACTTTTCTTTTCTTCATGCCAAACACTTGGCAGACCTCCGTGCAACGTCTAGAACACGATGGCTGATGTTTTCTGTGCTGGCACAGTTTTTCCCTGCCAGACATAGTGGAAAAGCTTTTTGCTAAGATGTAGACGAGAAGACGCGCTAAAGACGATAGTACGATGCTCTCCGGAGCTAAGAGCCGCTGCCGGGCGTCTTTCGGCAGAAGCCGCGCTAAGGAGAGCACTGTGAGCGGCACCATCGTCCTTTGGGGAAGAAGCCGCTTCTTCGCCTCCGGGAGCCGGCGAGAGCGGCAGCTTCGGAAAGGTGAAGAAGGAAGCTGTACAACACTGGGATTGTGTGCGCAGCTTGCCAACTGATAGAAAACAGTACTTTTGCACTCTCCTGACTTTGCCAATCACATGAACATTCGATTGGAAGCTGTTTTGGACAACTTTTCTTTTCTTCATGCCAAACACTTGGCAGACCTCCGTGCAACGTCTAGAACACGATGGCAGATGTTTTCTGTGCTGGCACAGGTTTTCCCTGCCAGACATAGTGGAAAAGCTTTTTGCTAAGATGTAGACGAGAAGACGCGCTAAAGACGATAGTACGATGCTCTCCGGAGCTAAGAGCCGCTGCCGGGAGTCTTTCGGCAGAAGCAGCACTCCGGAGAGCACTGTGAGCGGCACCATCGTCTTTGCGCGAAGAAGCCGCTTCTTCGGCTCCGGGAGCCGGCGAGAGCGGCAGCTTCGGAAAGGTGAAGAAGGAAGCTGTACAACACTGGGATTGTGTGCGCAGCTTGCCAACTGATAGGAAACAGTACTTTTGCACTCTCCTGACTTTGCCAATCACATGAACATTCGATTGGAAGCTGTTTTGGACAACTTTTCTTTTCTTCATGCCAAACACTTGGCAGACCTCCGTGCAACGTCTAGAACACGATGGCAGATGTTTTCTGTGCTGGCACAGTTTTTCCCTGCCAGACATAGTGGAAAAGCTTTTTGCTAAGATGTAGACGAGAAGACGCGCTAAAGACGATAGTACGATGCTCTCCGGAGCTAAGAGCCGCTGCCGGGCGTCTTTCGGCAGAAGCCGCGCTAAGGAGAGCACTGTGAGCGGCACCATCGTCCTTTGGGGAAGAAGCCGCTTCTTCGCCTCCGGGAGCCGGCGAGAGCGGCAGCTTCGGAAAGGTGAAGAAGGAAGCTGTACAACACTGGGATTGTGTGCGCAGCTTGCCAACTGATAGAAAACAGTACTTTTGCACTCTCCTGACTTTGCCAATCACATGAACATTCGATTGGAAGCTGTTTTGGACAACTTTTCTTTTCTTCATGCCAAACACTTGGCAGACCTCCGTGCAACGTCTAGAACACGATGGCAGATGTTTTCTGTGCTGGCACAGGTTTTCCCTGCCAGACATAGTGGAAAAGCTTTTTGCTAAGATGAAGACGAGAAGACGCGCTAAAGACGATAGTACGATGCTCTCCGGAGCTAAGAGCCGCTGCCGGGCGTCTTTCGGCAGAAGCCGCGCTAAGGAGAGCACTGTGAGCGGCACCATCGTCCTTGCGGGAAGAAGCCGCTTCTTCGCCTCCGGGAGCCGGCGAGAGCGGCAGCTTCGGAAAGGTGAAGAAGGAAGCTGTACAACACTGGGATTGTGTGCGCAGCTTGCCAACTGATAGGAAACAGTACTTTTGCACTCTCCTGACTTTGCCAATCACATGAACATTCGATTGGAAGCTGTTTTGGACAACTTTTCTTTTCTTCATGCCAAACACTTGGCAGACCTCCGTGCAACGTCTAGAACACGATGGCAGATGTTTTCTGTGCTGGCACAGGTTTTCCCTGCCAGACATAGTGGAAAAGCTTTTTGCTAAGATGTAGACGAGAAGACGCGCTAAAGACGATAGTACGATGCTCTCCGGAGCTAAGAGCCGCTGCCGGGCGTCTTTCGGCAGAAGCAGCACTCCGGAGAGCACTGTGAGCGGCACCATCGTCTTTGCGCGAAGAAGCCGCTTCTTCGCCTCCGGGAGCCGGCGAGAGCGGCAGCTTCGGAAAGGTGAAGAAGGAAGCTGTACAACACTGGGATTGTGTGCGCAGCTTGCCAACTGATAGGAAACAGTACTTTTGCACTCTCCTGACTTTGCCAATCACATGAACATTCGATTGGAAGCTGTTTTGGACAACTTTTCTTTTCTTCATGCCAAACACTTGGCAGACCTCCGTGCAACGTCTAGAACACGATGGCAGATGTTTTCTGTGCTGGCACAGGTTTTCCCTGCCAGACATAGTGGAAAAGCTTTTTGCTAAGATGTAGACGAGAAGACGCGCTAAAGACGATAGTACGATGCTCTCCGGAGCTAAGAGCCGCTGCCGGGCGTCTTTCGGCAGAAGCAGCGCTAAGGAGAGCACTGTGAGCGGCACCATCGTCTTTGCGCGAAGAAGCCGCTTCTTCGCCTCCGGGAGCCGGCGAGAGCGGCAGCTTCGGAAAGGTGAAGAAGGAAGCTGTACAACACTGGGATTGTGTGCGCAGCCTGCCAACTGATAGGAAACAGTACTTTTGCACTCTCCTGACTTTGCCAATCACATGAACATTCGATTGGAAGCTGTTTTGGACAACTTTCCTTTTCTCCCTTCCAAACACTTGGCAGACCTCCGTGCAACGTCTAGAACACGATGGCAGATGTTTTCTGTGCTGGCACAGTTTTTCCCTGCCAGACATAGTGGAAAAGCTTTTTGCTAAGATGTAGACGAGAAGACGCGCTAAAGACGATAGTACGATGCTCTCCGGAGCTAAGAGCCGCTGCCGGGCGTCTTTCGGCAGAAGCCGCGCTAAGGAGAGCACTGTGAGCGGCACCATCGTCCTTGCGGGAAGAAGCCGCTTCTTCGCCTCCGGGAGCCGGCGAGAGCGGCAGCTTCGGAAAGGTGAAGAAGGAAGCTGTACAACACTGGGATTGTGTGCGCAGCTTGCCAACTGATAGGAAACAGTACTTTTGCACTCTCCTGACTTTGCCAATCACATGAACATTCGATTGGAAGCTGTTTTGGACAACTTTTCTTTTCTTCATGCCAAACACTTGGCAGACCTCCGTGCAACGTCTAGAACACGATGGCAGATGTTTTCTGTGCTGGCACAGGTTTTCCCTGCCAGACATAGTGGAAAAGCTTTTTGCTAAGATGTAGACGAGAAGACGCGCTAAAGACGATAGTACGATGCTCTCCGGAGCTAAGAGCCGCTGCCGGGCGTCTTTCGGCAGAAGCAGCACTCCGGAGAGCACTGTGAGCGGCACCATCGTCTTTGCGCGAAGAAGCCGCTTCTTCGCCTCCGGGAGCCGGCGAGAGCGGCAGCTTCGGAAAGGTGAAGAAGGAAGCTGTACAACACTGGGATTGTGTGCGCAGCTTGCCAACTGATAGGAAACAGTACTTTTGCACTCTCCTGACTTTGCCAATCACATGAACATTCGATTGGAAGCTGTTTTGGACAACTTTTCTTTTCTTCATGCCAAACACTTGGCAGACCTCCGTGCAACGTCTAGAACACGATGGCAGATGTTTTCTGTGCTGGCACAGGTTTTCCCTGCCAGACATAGTGGAAAAGCTTTTTGCTAAGATGTAGACGAGAAGACGCGCTAAAGACGATAGTACGATGCTCTCCGGAGCTAAGAGCCGCTGCCGGGCGTCTTTCGGCAGAAGCAGCGCTAAGGAGAGCACTGTGAGCGGCACCATCGTCTTTGCGCGAAGAAGCCGCTTCTTCGCCTCCGGGAGCCGGCGAGAGCGGCAGCTTCGGAAAGGTGAAGAAGGAAGCTGTACAACACTGGGATTGTGTGCGCAGCCTGCCAACTGATAGGAAACAGTACTTTTGCACTCTCCTGACTTTGCCAATCACATGAACATTCGATTGGAAGCTGTTTTGGACAACTTTCCTTTTCTCCCTTCCAAACACTTGGCAGACCTCCGTGCAACGTCTAGAACACGATGGCAGATGTTTTCTGTGCTGGCACAGTTTTTCCCTGCCAGACATAGTGGAAAAGCTTTTTGCTAAGATGTAGACGAGAAGACGCGCTAAAGACGATAGTACGATGCTCTCCGGAGCTAAGAGCCGCTGCCGGGCGTCTTTCGGCAGAAGCCGCGCTAAGGAGAGCACTGTGAGCGGCACCATCGTCCTTGCGGGAAGAAGCCGCTTCTTCGCCTCCGGGAGCCGGCGAGAGCGGCAGCTTCGGAAAGGTGAAGAAGGAAGCTGTACAACACTGGGATTGTGTGCGCAGCTTGCCAACTGATAGAAAACAGTACTTTTGCACTCTCCTGACTTTGCCAATCACATGAACATTCGATTGGAAGCTGTTTTGGACAACTTTTCTTTTCTTCATGCCAAACACTTGGCAGACCTCCGTGCAACGTCTAGAACACGATGGCAGATGTTTTCTGTGCTGGCACAGGTTTTCCCTGCCAGACATAGTGGAAAAGCTTTTTGCTAAGATGTAGACGAGAAGACGCGCTAAAGACGATAGTACGATGCTCTCCGGAGCTAAGAGCCGCTGCCGGGCGTCTTTCGGCAGAAGCCGCGCTAAGGAGAGCACTGTGAGCGGCACCATCGTCTTCGCGCGAAGAAGCCGCTTCTTCGCCTCCGGGAGCCGGCGAGAGCGGCAGCTTCGGAAAGGTGAAGAAGGAAGGTGTACAACACTGGGATTGTGTGCGCAGCTTGCCAACTGATAGGAAACAGTACTTTTGCACTCTCCTGACTTTGCCAATCACATGAACATTCGATTGGAAGCTGTTTTGGACAACTTTTCTTTTCTTCATGCCAAACACTTGGCAGACCTCCGTGCAACGTCTAGAACACGATGGCAGATGTTTTCTGTGCTGGCACAGGTTTTCCCTGCCAGACATAGTGGAAAAGCTTTTTGCTAAGATGTAGACGAGAAGACGCGCTAAAGACGATAGTACGATGCTCTCCGGAGCTAAGAGCCGCTGCCGGGCGTCTTTCGGCAGAAGCAGCACTCCGGAGAGCACTGTGAGCGACACCATCGTCTTCGCGCGAAGAAGCCGCTTCTTCGCCTCGGGGAGCCGGCGAGAGCGGCAGCTTCGGAAAGGTGAAGAAGGAAGCTGTACAACACTGGGATTGTGTGCGCAGCTTGCCAACTGATAGGAAACAGTACTTTTGCACTCTCCTGACTTTGCCAATCACATGAACATTCGATTGGAAGCTGTTTTGGACAACTTTTCTTTTCTTCATGCCAAACACTTGGCAGACCTCCGTGCAACGTCTAGAACACGATGGCAGATGTTTTCTGTGCTGGCACAGGTTTTCCCTGCCAGACATAGTGGAAAAGCTTTTTGCTAAGATGTAGACGAGAAGACGCGCTAAAGACGATAGTACAATGCTCTCCGGAGCTAAGAGCCGCTGCCGGGCGTCTTTCGGCAGAAGCAGCACTCCGGAGAGCACTGTGAGCGGCACCATCGTCTTTGCGCGAAGAAGCCGCTTCTTCGCCTCCGGGAGCCGGCGAGAGCGGCAGCTTCGGAAAGGTGAAGAAGAAAGCTGTACAACACTGGGATTGTGTGCGCAGCTTGCCAACTGATAGGAAACAGTACTTTTGCACTCTCCTGACTTTGCCAATCACATGAACATTCGATTGGAAGCTGTTTTGGACAACTTTTCTTTTCTTCATGCCAAACACTTGGCAGACCTCCGTGCAACGTCTAGAACACGATGGCAGATGTTTTCTGTGCTGGCACAGTTTTTCCCTGCCAGACATAGTGGAAAAGCTTTTTGCTAAGATGTAGACGAGAAGACGCGCTAAAGACGATAGTACGATGCTCTCCGGAGCTAAGAGCCGCTGCCGGGCGTCTTTCGGCAGAAGCAGCACTCCGGAGAGCACTGTGAGCGGCACCATCGTCCTTGCGGGAAGAAGCCGCTTCTTCGCCTCCGGGAGCCGGCGAGAGCGGCAGCTTCGGAAAGGTGAAGAAGGAAGCTGTACAACACTGGGATTGTGTGCGCAGCTTGCCAACTGATAGAAAACAGTACTTTTGCACTCTCCTGACTTTGCCAATCACATGAACATTCGATTGGAAGCTGTTTTGGACAACTTTTCTTTTCTTCATGCCAAACACTTGGCAGACCTCCGTGCAACGTCTAGAACACGATGGCAGATGTTTTCTGTGCTGGCACAGGTTTTCCCTGCCAGACATAGTGGAAAAGCTTTTTGCTAAGATGTAGACGAGAAGACGCGCTAAAGACGATAGTACGATGCTCTCCGGAGCTAAGAGCCGCTGCCGGGCGTCTTTCGGCAGAAGCAGCACTCCGGAGAGCACTGTGAGCGGCACCATCGTCTTCGCGCGAAGAAGCCGCTTCTTCGCCTCCGGGAGCCGGCGAGAGCGGCAGCTTCGGAAAGGTGAAGAAGGAAGCTGTACAACACTGGGATTGTGTGCGCAGCCTGCCAACTGATAGGAAACAGTACTTTTGCACTCTCCTGACTTTGCCAATCACATGAACATTCGATTGGAAGCTGTTTTGGACAACTTTTCTTTTCTCCCTTCCAAACACTTGGCAGACCTCCGTGCAACGTCTAGAACACGATGGCAGATGTTTTCTGTGCTGGCACAGTTTTTCCCTGCCAGACATAGTGGAAAAGCTTTTTGCTAAGATGTAGACGAGAAGACGCGCTAAAGACGATAGTACGATGCTCTCCGGAGCTAAGAGCCGCTGCCGGGCGTCTTTCGGCAGAAGCCGCGCTAAGGAGAGCACTGTGAGCGGCACCATCGTCCTTTGGGGAAGAAGCCGCTTCTTCGGCTCCGGGAGCCGGCGAGAGCGGCAGCTTCGGAAAGGTGAAGAAGGAAGCTGTACAACACTGGGATTGTGTGCGCAGCTTGCCAACTGATAGGAAACAGTACTTTTGCACTCTCCTGACTTTGCCAATCACATGAACATTCGATTGGAAGCTGTTTTGGACAACTTTTCTTTTCTTCATGCCAAACACTTGGCAGACCTCCGTGCAACGTCTAGAACACGATGGCAGATGTTTTCTGTGCTGGCACAGGTTTTCCCTGCCAGACATAGTGGAAAAGCTTTTTGCTAAGATGTAGACGAGAAGACGCGCTAAAGATGATAGTACGATGCTCTCCGGAGCTAAGAGCCGCTGCCGGGCGTCTTTCGGCAGAAGCCGCGCTAAGGAGAGCACTGTGAGCGGCACCATCGTCCTTGCGGGAAGAAGCCGCTTCTTCGGCTCCGGGAGCCGGCGAGAGCGGCAGCTTCGGAAAGGTGAAGAAGGAAGCTGTACAACACTGGGATTGTGTGCGCAGCTTGCCAACTGATAGGAAACAGTACTTTTGCACTCTCCTGACTTTGCCAATCACATGAACATTCGATTGGAAGCTGTTTTGGACAACTTTTCTTTTCTTCATGCCAAACACTTGGCAAACCTCCGTGCAACGTCTAGAACACGATGGCAGATGTTTTCTGTGCTGGCACAGTTTTTCCCTGCCAGACATAGTGGAAAAGCTTTTTGCTAAGATGTAGACGAGAAGACGCGCTAAAGACGATAGTACGATGCTCTCCGGAGCTAAGAGCCGCTGCCGGGCGTCTTTCGGCAGAAGCAGCACTCCGGAGAGCACTGTGAGCGGCACCATCGTCTTCGCGCGAAGAAGCCGCTTCTTCGCCTCGGGGAGCCGGCGAGAGCGGCAGCTTCGGAAAGGTGAAGAAGGAAGCTGTACAACACTGGGATTGTGTGCGCAGCCTGCCAACTGATAGGAAACAGTACTTTTGCACTCTCCTGACTTTGCCAATCACATGAACATTCGATTGGAAGCTGTTTTGGACAACTTTTCTTTTCTTCATGCCAAACACTTGGCAGACCTCCGTGCAACGTCTAGAACACGATGGCAGATGTTTTCTGTGCTGGCACAGGTTTTCCCTGCCAGACATAGTGGAAAAGCTTTTTGCTAAGATGTAGACGAGAAGACGCGCTAAAGACGATAGTACGATGCTCTCCGGAGCTAAGAGCCGCTGCCGGGCGTCTTTCGGCAGAAGCAGCACTCCGGAGAGCACTGTGAGCGGCACCATCGTCTTCGCGCGAAGAAGCCGCTTCTTCGCCTCCGGGAGCCGGCAAGAGCGGCAGCTTCGGAAAGGTGAAGAAGGAAGCTGTACAACACTGGGATTGTGTGCGCAGCCTGCCAACTGATAGGAAACAGTACTTTTGCACTCTCCTGACTTTGCCAATCACATGAACATTCGATTGGAAGCTGTTTTGGACAACTTTTCTTTTCTCCCTTCCAAACACTTGGCAGACCTCCGTGCAACGTCTAGAACACGATGGCAGATGTTTTCTGTGCTGGCACAGTTTTTCCCTGCCAGACATAGTGGAAAAGCTTTTTGCTAAGATGTAGACGAGAAGACGCGCTAAAGACGATAGTACGATGCTCTCCGGAGCTAAGAGCCGCTGCCGGGCGTCTTTCGGCAGAAGCCGCGCTAAGGAGAGCACTGTGAGCGGCACCATCGTCCTTGCGGGAAGAAGCCGCTTCTTCGGCTCCGGGAGACGGCGAGAGCGGCAGCTTCGGAAAGGTGAAGAAGGAAGCTGTACAACACTGGGATTGTGTGCGCAGCTTGCCAACTGATAGGAAACAGTACTTTTGCACTCTCCTGACTTTGCCAATCACATGAACATTCGATTGGAAGCTGTTTTGGACAACTTTTCTTTTCTTCATGCCAAACACTTGGCAGACCTCCGTGCAACGTCTAGAACACGATGGCAGATGTTTTCTGTGCTGGCACAGGTTTTCCCTGCCAGACATAGTGGAAAAGCTTTTTGCTAAGATGTAGACGAGAAGACGCGCTAAAGACGATAGTACGATGCTCTCCGGAGCTAAGAGCCGCTGCCGGGCGTCTTTCGGCAGAAGCCGCGCTAAGGAGAGCACTGTGAGCGGCACCATCGTCCTTGCGGGAAGAAGCCGCTTCTTCGGCTCCGGGAGCCGGCGAGAGCGGCAGCTTCGGAAAGGTGAAGAAGGAAGCTGTACAACACTGGGATTGTGTGCGCAGCTTGCCAACTGATAGGAAACAGTACTTTTGCACTCTCCTGACTTTGCCAATCACATGAACATTCGATTGGAAGCTGTTTTGGACAACTTTTCTTTTCTTCATGCCAAACACTTGGCAGACCTCCGTGCAACGTCTAGAACACGATGGCAGATGTTTTCTGTGCTGGCACAGTTTTTCCCTGCCAGACATAGTGGAAAAGCTTTTTGCTAAGATGTAGACGAGAAGACGCGCTAAAGACGATAGTACGATGCTCTCCGGAGCTAAGAGCCGCTGCCGGGCGTCTTTCGGCAGAAGCAGCACTCCGGAGAGCACTGTGAGCGGCACCATCGTCTTTGCGCGAAGAAGCCGCTTCTTCGCCTCCGGGAGCGGGCGAGAGCGGCAGCTTCGGAAAGGTGAAGAAGGAAGCTGTACAACACTGGGATTGTGTGCGCAGCTTGCCAACTGATAGGAAACAGTACTTTTGCACTCTCCTGACTTTGCCAATCACATGAACATTCGATTGGAAGCTGTTTTGGACAACTTTTCTTTTCTTCATGCCAAACACTTGGCAGACCTCCGTGCAATGTCTAGAACACGATGGCAGATGTTTTCTGTGCTGGCACAGGTTTTCCCTGCCAGACATAGTGGAAAAGCTTTTTGCTAAGATGTAGACGAGAAGACGCGCTAAAGACGATAGTACGATGCTCTCCGGAGCTAAGAGCCGCTGCCGGGCGTCTTTCGGCAGAAGCAGCGCTAAGGAGAGCACTGTGAGCGGCACCATCGTCTTTGCGCGAAGAAGCCGCTTCTTCGCCTCCGGGAGCCGGCGAGAGCGGCAGCTTCGGAAAGGTGAAGAAGGAAGCTGTACAACACTGGGATTGTGTGCGCAGCTTGCCAACTGATAGGAAACAGTACTTTTGCACTCTCCTGACTTTGCCAATCACATGAACATTCGATTGGAAGCTGTTTTGGACAACTTTTCTTTTCTTCATGCCAAACACTTGGCAGACCTCCGTGCAACGTCTAGAACACGATGGCAGATGTTTTCTGTGCTGGCACAGGTTTTCCCTGCCAGACATAGTGGAAAAGCTTTTTGCTAAGATGTAGACGAGAAGACGCGCTAAAGACGATAGTACGATGCTCTCCGGAGCTAAGAGCCGCTGCCGGGCGTCTTTCGGCAGAAGCCGCGCTAAGGAGAGCACTGTGAGCGGCACCATCGTCTTTGCGCGAAGAAGCCGCTTCTTCGCCTCCGGGAGCCGGCGAGTGCGGCAGCTTCGGAAAGGTGAAGAAGGAAGCTGTACAACACTGGGATTGTGTGCGCAGCTTGCCAACTGATAGGAAACAGTACTTTTGCACTCTCCTGTCTTTGCCAATCACATGAACATTCGATTGGAAGCTGTTTTGGACAACTTTTCTTTTCTTCATGCCAAACACTTGGCAGACCTCCGTGCAACGTCTAGAACACGATGGCTGATGTTTTCTGTGCTGGCACAGTTTTTCCCTGCCAGACATAGTGGAAAAGCTTTTTGCTAAGATGTAGACGAGAAGACGCGCTAAAGACGATAGTACGATGCTCTCCGGAGCTAAGAGCCGCTGCCGGGCGTCTTTCGGCAGAAGCAGCACTCCGGAGAGCACTGTGAGCGGCACCATCGTCTTCGCGCGAAGAAGCCGCTTCTTCGCCTCCGGGAGCCGGCGAGAGCGGCAGCTTCGGAAAGGTGAAGAAGGAAGCTGTACAACACTGGGATTGTGTGCGCAGCTTGCCAACTGATAGGAAACAGTACTTTTGCACTCTCCTGACTTTGCCAATCACATGAACATTCGATTGGAAGCTGTTTTGGACAACTTTTCTTTTCTTCATGCCAAACACTTGGCAGACCTCCGTGCAACGTCTAGAACACGATGGCAGATGTTTTCTGTGCTGGCACAGTTTTTCCCTGCCAGACATAGTGGAAAAGCTTTTTGCTAAGATGTAGACGAGAAGACGCGCTAAAGACGATAGTACGATGCTCTCCGGAGCTAAGAGCCGCTGCCGGGCGTCTTTCGGCAGAAGCAGCACTTCGGAGAGCACTGTGAGCGGCACCATCGTCTTTGCGCGAAGAAGCCGCTTCTTCGCCTCCGGGAGCCGGCGAGAGCGGCAGCTTCGGAAAGGTGAAGAAGGAAGCTGTACAACACTGGGATTGTGTGCGCAGCTTGCCAACTGATAGAAAACAGTACTTTTGCACTCTCCTGACTTTGCCAATCACATGAACATTCGATTGGAAGCTGTTTTGGACAACTTTTCTTTTCTTCATGCCAAACACTTGGCAGACCTCCGTGCAACGTCTAGAACACGATGGCAGATGTTTTCTGTGCTGGCACAGTTTTTCCCTGCCAGACATAGTGGAAAAGCTTTTTGCTAAGATGTAGACGAGAAGACGCGCTAAAGACGATAGTACGATGCTCTCCGGAGCTAAGAGCCGCTGCCGGGCGTCTTTCGGCAGAAGCAGCACTCCGGAGAGCACTGTGAGCGGCACCATCGTCTTCGCGCGAAGAAGCCGCTTCTTCGCCTCCGGGAGCCGGCGAGAGCGGCAGCTTCGGAAAGGTGAAGAAGGAAGCTGTACAACACTGGGATTGTGTGCGCAGCTTGCCAACTGATAGGAAACAGTACTTTTGCACTCTCCTGACTTTGCCAATCACATGAACATTCGATTGGAAGCTGTTTTGGACAACTTTTCTTTTCTTCATGCCAAACACTTGGCAGACCTCCGTGCAACGTCTAGAACACGATGGCAGATGTTTTCTGTGCTGGCACAGGTTTTCCCTGCCAGACATAGTGGAAAAGCTTTTTGCTAAGATGTAGACGAGAAGACGCGCTAAAGACGATAGTACGATGCTCTCCGGAGCTAAGAGCCGCTGCCGGGCGTCTTTCAGCAGAAGCAGCACTTCGGAGAGCACTGTGAGCGGCACCATCGTCTTTGCGCGAAGAAGCCGCTTCTTCGCCTCCGGGAGCGGGCGAGAGCGGCAGCTTCGGAAAGGTGAAGAAGGAAGCTGTACAACACTGGGATTGTGTGCGCAGCTTGCCAACTGATAGGAAACAGTACTTTTGCACTCTCCTGACTTTGCCAATCACATGAACATTCGATTGGAAGCTGTTTTGGACAACTTTTCTTTTCTTCATGCCAAACACTTGGCAGACCTCCGTGCAACGTCTAGAACACGATGGCAGATGTTTTCTGTGCTGGCACAGTTTTTCCCTGCCAGACATAGTGGAAAAGCTTTTTGCTAAGATGTAGACGAGAAGACGCGCTAAAGACGATAGTACGATGCTCTCCGGAGCTAAGAGCCGCTGCCGGGCGTCTTTCGGCAGAAGCCGCGCTAAGGAGAGCACTGTGAGCTGCACCATCGTCCTTGCGGGAAGAAGCCGCTTCTTCGGCTCCGGGAGCCGGCGAGAGCGGCAGCTTCGGAAAGGTGAAGAAGGAAGCTGTACAACACTGGGATTGTGTGCGCAGCTTGCCAACTGATAGGAAACAGTACTTTTGCACTCTCCTGACTTTGCCAATCACATGAACATTCGATTGGAAGCTGTTTTGGACAACTTTTCTTTTCTTCATGCCAAACACTTGGCAGACCTCCGTGCAACGTCTAGAACACGATGGCAGATGTTTTCTGTGCTGGCACAGGTTTTCCCTGCCAGACATAGTGGAAAAGCTTTTTGCTAAGATGTAGACGAGAAGACGCGCTAAAGACGATAGTACGATGCTCTCCGGAGCTAAGAGCCGCTGCCGGGCGTCTTTCGGCAGAAGCAGCGCTAAGGAGAGCACTGTGAGCGGCACCATCGTCCTTGCGGGAAGAAGCCACTTCTTCGGCTCCGGGAGCCGGCGAGAGCGGCAGCTTCGGAAAGGTGAAGAAGGAAGCTGTACAACACTGGGATTGTGTGCGCAGCTTGCCAACTGATAGAAAACAGTACTTTTGCACTCTCCTGACTTTGCCAATCACATGAACATTCGATTGGAAGCTGTTTTGGACAACTTTTCTTTTCTTCATGCCAAACACTTGGCAGACCTCCGTGCAACGTCTAGAACACGATGGCAGATGTTTTCTGTGCTGGCACAGGTTTTCCCTGCCAGACATAGTGGAAAAGCTTTTTGCTAAGATGTAGACGAGAAGACGCGCTAAAGACGATAGTACGATGCTCTCCGGAGCTAAGAGCCGCTGCCGGGCGTCTTTCGGCAGAAGCAGCACTCCGGAGAGCACTGTGAGCGGCACCATCGTCTTCGCGCGAAGAAGCCGCTTCTTCGCCTCCGGGAGCCGGCGAGAGCGGCAGCTTCGGAAAGGTGAAGAAGGAAGCTGTACAACACTGGGATTGTGTGCGCAGCTTGCCAACTGATAGGAAACAGTACTTTTGCACTCTCCTGACTTTGCCAATCACATGAACATTCGATTGGAAGCTGTTTTGGACAACTTTTCTTTTCTTCATGCCAAACACTTGGCAGACCTCCGTGCAACGTCTAGAACACGATGGCAGATGTTTTCTGTGCTGGCACAGTTTTTCCCTGCCAGACATAGTGGAAAAGCTTTTTGCTAAGATGTAGACGAGAAGACGCGCTAAAGACGATAGTACGATGCTCTCCGGAGCTAAGAGCCGCTGCCGGGCGTCTTTCGGCAGAAGCAGCACTCCGGAGAGCACTGTGAGCGGCACCATCGTCTTTGCGCGAAGAAGCCTCTTCTTCGCCTCCGGGAGCGGGCGAGAGCGGCAGCTTCGGAAAGGTGAAGAAGGAAGCTGTACAACACTGGGATTGTGTGCGCAGCTTGCCAACTGATAGGAAACTGTACTTTTGCACTCTCCTGACTTTGCCAATCACATGAACATTCGATTGGAAGCTGTTTTGGACAACTTTTCTTTTCTTCATGCCAAACACTTGGCAGACCTCCGTGCAACGTCTAGAACACGATGGCAGATGTTTTCTGTGCTGGCACAGGTTTTCCCTGCCAGACATAGTGGAAAAGCTTTTTGCTAAGATGTAGACGAGAAGACGCGCTAAAGACGATAGTACGATGCTCTCCGGAGCTAAGAGCCGCTGCCGGGCGTCTTTCGGCAGAAGCAGCGCTAAGGAGAGCACTGTGAGCGGCACCATCGTCTTTGCGCGAAGAAGCCGCTTCTTCGCCTCCGGGAGCCGGCGAGAGCGGCAGCTTCGGAAAGGTGAAGAAGGAAGCTGTACAACACTGGGATTGTGTGCGCAGCCTGCCAACTGATAGGAAACAGTACTTTTGCACTCTCCTGACTTTGCCAATCACATGAACATTCGATTGGAAGCTGTTTTGGACAACTTTCCTTTTCTCCCTTCCAAACACTTGGCAGACCTCCGTGCAACGTCTAGAACACGATGGCAGATGTTTTCTGTGCTGGCACAGTTTTTCCCTGCCAGACATAGTGGAAAAGCTTTTTGCTAAGATGTAGACGAAAAGACGCGCTAAAGACGATAGTACGATGCTCTCCGGAGCTAAGAGCCGCTGCCGGGCGTCTTTCGGCAGAAGCCGCGCTAAGGAGAGCACTGTGAGCGGCACCATCGTCTTTGCGTGAAGAAGCCGCTTCTTCGCCTCCGGGAGCCGGCGAGAGCGGCAGCTTCGGAAAGGTGAAGAAGGAAGCTGTACAACACTGGGATTGTGTGCGCAGCTTGCCAACTGATAGGAAACAGTACTTTTGCACTCTCCTGACTTTGCCAATCACATGAACATTCGATTGGAAGCTGTTTTGGACAACTTTTCTTTTCTTCATGCCAAACACTTGGCAGACCTCCGTGCAACGTCTAGAACACGATGGCTGATGTTTTCTGTGCTGGCACAGTTTTTCCCTGCCAGACATAGTGGAAAAGCTTTTTGCTAGGATGTAGACGAGAAGACGCGCTAAAGACGATAGTACGATGCTCTCCGGAGCTAAGAGCCGCTGCCGGGCGTCTTTCGGCAGAAGCAGCGCTAAGGAGAGCACTGTGAGCGGCACCATCGTCTTTGCGCGAAGAAGCCGCTTCTTCGCCTCCGGGAGCCGGCGAGAGCGGCAGCTTCGGAAAGGTGAAGAAGGAAGCTGTACAACACTGGGATTGTGTGCGCAGCTTGCCAACTGATAGGAAACAGTACTTTTGCACTCTCCTGACTTTGCCAATCACATGAACATTCGATTGGAAGCTGTTTTGGACAACTTTTCTTTTCTTCATGCCAAACACTTGGCAGACCTCCGTGCAACGTCTAGAACACGATGGCAGATGTTTTCTGTGCTGGCACAGGTTTTCCCTGCCAGACATAGTGGAAAAGCTTTTTGCTAAGATGTAGACGAGAAGACGCGCTAAAGACGATAGTACGATGCTCTCCGGAGCTAAGAGCCGCTGCCGGGCGTCTTTCGGCAGAAGCCGCGCTAAGGAGAGCACTGTGAGCGGCACCATCGTCTTTGCGCGAAGAAGCCGCTTCTTCGCCTCCGGGAGCCGGCGAGTGCGGCAGCTTCGGAAAGGTGAAGAAGGAAGCTGTACAACACTGGGATTGTGTGCGCAGCTTGCCAACTGATAGGAAACAGTACTTTTGCACTCTCCTGTCTTTGCCAATCACATGAACATTCGATTGGAAGCTGTTTTGGACAACTTTTCTTTTCTTCATGCCAAACACTTGGCAGACCTCCGTGCAACGTCTAGAACACGATGGCTGATGTTTTCTGTGCTGGCACAGTTTTTCCCTGCCAGACATAGTGGAAAAGCTTTTTGCTAAGATGTAGACGAGAAGACGCGCTAAAGACGATAGTACGATGCTCTCCGGAGCTAAGAGCCGCTGCCGGGCGTCTTTCGGCAGAAGCAGCACTCCGGAGAGCACTGTGAGCGGCACCATCGTCTTCGCGCGAAGAAGCCGCTTCTTCGCCTCCGGGAGCCGGCGAGAGCGGCAGCTTCGGAAAGGTGAAGAAGGAAGCTGTACAACACTGGGATTGTGTGCGCAGCTTGCCAACTGATAGGAAACAGTACTTTTGCACTCTCCTGACTTTGCCAATCAGATGAACATTCGATTGGAAGCTGTTTTGGACAACTTTTCTTTTCTTCATGCCAAACACTTGGCAGACCTCCGTGCAACGTCTAGAACACGATGGCAGATGTTTTCTGTGCTGGCACAGTTTTTCCCTGCCAGACATAGTGGAAAAGCTTTTTGCTAAGATGTAGACGAGAAGACGCGCTAAAGACGATAGTACGATGCTCTCCGGAGCTAAGAGCCGCTGCCGGGCGTCTTTCGGCAGAAGCAGCACTTCGGAGAGCACTGTGAGCGGCACCATCGTCTTTGCGCGAAGAAGCCGCTTCTTCGCCTCCGGGAGCCGGCGAGAGCGGCAGCTTCGGAAAGGTGAAGAAGGAAGCTGTACAACACTGGGATTGTGTGCGCAGCTTGCCAACTGATAGAAAACAGTACTTTTGCACTCTCCTGACTTTGCCAATCACATGAACATTCGATTGGAAGCTGTTTTGGACAACTTTTCTTTTCTTCCTGCCAAACACTTGGCAGACCTCCGTGCAACGTCTAGAACACGATGGCAGATGTTTTCTGTGCTGGCACAGTTTTTCCCTGCCAGACATAGTGGAAAAGCTTTTTGCTAAGATGTAGACGAGAAGACGCGCTAAAGACGATAGTACGATGCTCTCCGGAGCTAAGAGCCGCTGCCGGGCGTCTTTCGGCAGAAGCAGCACTCCGGAGAGCACTGTGAGCGGCACCATCGTCTTCGCGCGAAGAAGCCGCTTCTTCGCCTCCGGGAGCCGGCGAGAGCGGCAGCTTCGGAAAGGTGAAGAAGGAAGCTGTACAACACTGGGATTGTGTGCGCAGCTTGCCAACTGATAGGAAACAGTACTTTTGCACTCTCCTGACTTTGCCAATCACATGAACATTCGATTGGAAGCTGTTTTGGACAACTTTTCTTTTCTTCATGCCAAACACTTGGCAGACCTCCGTGCAACGTCTAGAACACGATGGCAGATGTTTTCTGTGCTGGCACAGGTTTTCCCTGCCAGACATAGTGGAAAAGCTTTTTGCTAAGATGTAGACGAGAAGACGCGCTAAAGACGATAGTACGATGCTCTCCGGAGCTAAGAGCCGCTGCCGGGCGTCTTTCAGCAGAAGCAGCACTTCGGAGAGCACTGTGAGCGGCACCATCGTCTTTGCGCGAAGAAGCCGCTTCTTCGCCTCCGGGAGCGGGCGAGAGCGGCAGCTTCGGAAAGGTGAAGAAGGAAGCTGTACAACACTGGGATTGTGTGCGCAGCTTGCCAACTGATAGGAAACAGTACTTTTGCACTCTCCTGACTTTGCCAATCACATGAACATTCGATTGGAAGCTGTTTTGGACAACTTTTCTTTTCTTCATGCCAAACACTTGGCAGACCTCCGTGCAACGTCTAGAACACGATGGCAGATGTTTTCTGTGCTGGCACAGTTTTTCCCTGCCAGACATAGTGGAAAAGCTTTTTGCTAAGATGTAGACGAGAAGACGCGCTAAAGACGATAGTACGATGCTCTCCGGAGCTAAGAGCCGCTGCCGGGCGTCTTTCGGCAGAAGCCGCGCTAAGGAGAGCACTGTGAGCTGCACCATCGTCCTTGCGGGAAGAAGCCGCTTCTTCGGCTCCGGGAGCCGGCGAGAGCGGCAGCTTCGGAAAGGTGAAGAAGGAAGCTGTACAACACTGGGATTGTGTGCGCAGCTTGCCAACTGATAGGAAACAGTACTTTTGCACTCTCCTGACTTTGCCAATCACATGAACATTCGATTGGAAGCTGTTTTGGACAACTTTTCTTTTCTTCATGCCAAACACTTGGCAGACCTCCGTGCAACGTCTAGAACACGATGGCAGATGTTTTCTGTGCTGGCACAGGTTTTCCCTGCCAGACATAGTGGAAAAGCTTTTTGCTAAGATGTAGACGAGAAGACGCGCTAAAGACGATAGTACGATGCTCTCCGGAGCTAAGAGCCGCTGCCGGGCGTCTTTCGGCAGAAGCAGCGCTAAGGAGAGCACTGTGAGCGGCACCATCGTCCTTGCGGGAAGAAGCCACTTCTTCGGCTCCGGGAGCCGGCGAGAGCGGCAGCTTCGGAAAGGTGAAGAAGGAAGCTGTACAACACTGGGATTGTGTGCGCAGCTTGCCAACTGATAGAAAACAGTACTTTTGCACTCTCCTGACTTTGCCAATCACATGAACATTCGATTGGAAGCTGTTTTGGACAACTTTTCTTTTCTTCATGCCAAACACTTGGCAGACCTCCGTGCAACGTCTAGAACACGATGGCAGATGTTTTCTGTGCTGGCACAGGTTTTCCCTGCCAGACATAGTGGAAAAGCTTTTTGCTAAGATGTAGACGAGAAGACGCGCTAAAGACGATAGTACGATGCTCTCCGGAGCTAAGAGCCGCTGCCGGGCGTCTTTCGGCAGAAGCAGCACTCCGGAGAGCACTGTGAGCGGCACCATCGTCTTCGCGCGAAGAAGCCGCTTCTTCGCCTCCGGGAGCCGGCGAGAGCGGCAGCTTCGGAAAGGTGAAGAAGGAAGCTGTACAACACTGGGATTGTGTGCGCAGCTTGCCAACTGATAGGAAACAGTACTTTTGCACTCTCCTGACTTTGCCAATCACATGAACATTCGATTGGAAGCTGTTTTGGACAACTTTTCTTTTCTTCATGCCAAACACTTGGCAGACCTCCGTGCAACGTCTAGAACACGATGGCAGATGTTTTCTGTGCTGGCACAGTTTTTCCCTGCCAGACATAGTGGAAAAGCTTTTTGCTAAGATGTAGACGAGAAGACGCGCTAAAGACGATAGTACGATGCTCTCCGGAGCTAAGAGCCGCTGCCGGGCGTCTTTCGGCAGAAGCAGCACTCCGGAGAGCACTGTGAGCGGCACCATCGTCTTTGCGCGAAGAAGCCTCTTCTTCGCCTCCGGGAGCGGGCGAGAGCGGCAGCTTCGGAAAGGTGAAGAAGGAAGCTGTACAACACTGGGATTGTGTGCGCAGCTTGCCAACTGATAGGAAACTGTACTTTTGCACTCTCCTGACTTTGCCAATCACATGAACATTCGATTGGAAGCTGTTTTGGACAACTTTTCTTTTCTTCATGCCAAACACTTGGCAGACCTCCGTGCAACGTCTAGAACACGATGGCAGATGTTTTCTGTGCTGGCACAGGTTTTCCCTGCCAGACATAGTGGAAAAGCTTTTTGCTAAGATGTAGACGAGAAGACGCGCTAAAGACGATAGTACGATGCTCTCCGGAGCTAAGAGCCGCTGCCGGGCGTCTTTCGGCAGAAGCAGCGCTAAGGAGAGCACTGTGAGCGGCACCATCGTCTTTGCGCGAAGAAGCCGCTTCTTCGCCTCCGGGAGCCGGCGAGAGCGGCAGCTTCGGAAAGGTGAAGAAGGAAGCTGTACAACACTGGGATTGTGTGCGCAGCCTGCCAACTGATAGGAAACAGTACTTTTGCACTCTCCTGACTTTGCCAATCACATGAACATTCGATTGGAAGCTGTTTTGGACAACTTTTCTTTTCTTCATGCCAAACACTTGGCAGACCTCCGTGCAACGTCTA
Source organism: Melospiza georgiana (assembly GCF_028018845.1). NCBI lineage: Eukaryota > Metazoa > Chordata > Aves > Passeriformes > Passerellidae > Melospiza > Melospiza georgiana. Next base: position 1,124,178 of record NC_080453.1, on the reverse strand, counting down.
GAACACGATGGCAGATGTTTTCTGTGCTGGCACAGGTTTTCCCTGCCAGACATAGTGGAAAAGCTTTTTGCTAAGATGTAGACGAGAAGACGCGCTAAAGACGATAGTACGATGCTCTCCGGAGCTAAGAGCCGCTGCCGGGCGTCTTTCGGCAGAAGCCGCGCTAAGGAGAGCACTGTGAGCGGCACCATCGTCTTTGCGTGAAGAAGCCGCTTCTTCGCCTCCGGGAGCCGGCGAGAGCGGCAGCTTCGGAAAGGTGAAGAAGGAAGCTGTACAACACTGGGATTGTGTGCGCAGCTTGCCAACTGATAGGAAACAGTACTTTTGCACTCTCCTGACTTTGCCAATCACATGAACATTCGATTGGAAGCTGTTTTGGACAACTTTTCTTTTCTTCATGCCAAACACTTGGCAGACCTCCGTGCAACGTCTAGAACACGATGGCTGATGTTTTCTGTGCTGGCACAGTTTTTCCCTGCCAGACATAGTGGAAAAGCTTTTTGCTAGGATGTAGACGAGAAGACGCGCTAAAGACGATAGTACGATGCTCTCCGGAGCTAAGAGCCGCTGCCGGGCGTCTTTCGGCAGAAGCAGCACTCCGGAGAGCACTGTGAGCGGCACCATCGTCTTCGCGTGAAGAAGCCGCTTCTTCGCCTCCGGGAGCCGGCGAGAGCGGCAGCTTCGGAAAGGTGAAGAAGGAAGCTGTACAACACTGGGATTGTGTGCGCAGCTTGCCAACTGATAGAAAACAGTACTTTTGCACTCTCCTGACTTTGCCAATCACATGAACATTCGATTGGAAGCTGTTTTGGACAACTTTTCTTTTCTTCATGCCAAACACTTGGCAGACCTCCGTGCAACGTCTAGAACACGATGGCAGATGTTTTCTGTGCTGGCACAGTTTTTCCCTGCCAGACATAGTGGAAAAGCTTTTTGCTAAGATGTAGACGAGAAGACGCGCTAAAGACGATAGTACGATGCTCTCCGGAGCTAAGAGCCGCTGCCGGGCGTCTTTCGGCAGAAGCAGCACTCCGGAGAGCACTGTGAGCGGCACCATCGTCTTTGCGCGAAGAAGCCGCTTCTTCGCCTCCGGGAGCCGGCGAGAGCGGCAGCTTCGGAAAGGTGAAGAAGGAAGCTGTACAACACTGGGATTGTGTGCGCAGCTTGCCAACTGATAGGAAACAGTACTTTTGCACTCTCCTGACTTTGCCAATCACATGAACATTCGATTGGAAGCTGTTTTGGACAACTTTTCTTTTCTTCATGCCAAATACTTGGCAGACCTCCGTGCAACGTCTAGAACACGATGGCAGATGTTTTCTGTGCTGGCACAGGTTTTCCCTGCCAGACATAGTGGAAAAGCTTTTTGCTAAGATGTAGACGAGAAGACGCGCTAAAGACGATAGTACGATGCTCTCCGGAGCTAAGAGCCGCTGCCGGGCGTCTTTCGGCAGAAGCAGCACTTCGGAGAGCACTGTGAGCGGCACCATCGTCTTTGCGCGAAGAAGCCGCTTCTTCGCCTCCGGGAGCGGGCGAGAGCGGCAGCTTCGGAAAGGTGAAGAAGGAAGCTGTACAACACTGGGATTGTGTGCGCAGCTTGCCAACTGATAGGAAACAGTACTTTTGCACTCTCCTGACTTTGCCAATCACATGAACATTCGATTGGAAGCTGTTTTGGACAACTTTTCTTTTCTTCATGCCAAACACTTGGCAGACCTCCGTGCAACGTCTAGAACACGATGGCAGATGTTTTCTGTGCTGGCACAGGTTTTCCCTGCCAGACATAGTGGAAAAGCTTTTTGCTAAGATGTAGACGAGAAGACGCGCTAAAGACGATAGTACGATGCTCTCCGGAGCTAAGAGCCGCTGCCGGGCGTCTTTCGGCAGAAGCAGCGCTAAGGAGAGCACTGTGAGCGGCACCATCGTCTTTGCGCGAAGAAGCCGCTTCTTCGCCTCCGGGAGCCGGCGAGAGCGGCAGCTTCGGAAAGGTGAAGAAGGAAGCTGTACAACACTGGGATTGTGTGCGCAGCCTGCCAACTGATAGGAAACAGTACTTTTGCACTCTCCTGACTTTGCCAATCACATGAACATTCGATTGGAAGCTGTTTTGGACAACTTTTCTTTTCTTCATGCCAAACACTTGGCAGACCTCCGTGCAACGTCTAGAACACGATGGCAGATGTTTTCTGTGCTGGCACAGGTTTTCCCTGCCAGACATAGTGGAAAAGCTTTTTGCTAAGATGTAGACGAGAAGACGCGCTAAAGACGATAGTACGATGCTCTCCGGAGCTAAGAGCCGCTGCCGGGCGTCTTTCGGCAGAAGCCGCGCTAAGGAGAGCACTGTGAGCTGCACCATCGTCCTTGCGGGAAGAAGCCGCTTCTTCGGCTCCGGGAGCCGGCGAGAGCGGCAGCTTCGGAAAGGTGAAGAAGGAAGCTGTACAACACTGGGATTGTGTGCGCAGCTTGCCAACTGATAGAAAACAGTACTTTTGCACTCTCCTGACTTTGCCAATCACATGAACATTCAATTGGAAGCTGTTTTGGACAACTTTTCTTTTCTTCATGCCAAACACTTGGCAGACCTCCGTGCAACGTCTAGAACACGATGGCAGATGTTTTCTGTGCTGGCACAGGTTTTCCCTGCCAGACATAGTGGAAAAGCTTTTTGCTAAGATGTAGACGAGAAGACGCGCTAAAGACGATAGTACGATGCTCTCCGGAGCTAAGAGCCGCTGCCGGGCGTCTTTCGGCAGAAGCAGCACTCCGGAGAGCACTGTGAGCGGCACCATCGTCTTCGCGCGAAGAAGCCGCTTCTTCGCCTCCGGGAGCCGGCGAGAGCGGCAGCTTCGGAAAGGTGAAGAAGGAAGCTGTACAACACTGGGATTGTGTGCGCAGCTTGCCAACTGATAGGAAACAGTACTTTTGCACTCTCCTGACTTTGCCAATCACATGAACATTCGATTGGAAGCTGTTTTGGACAACTTTTCTTTTCTTCATGCCAAACACTTGGCAGACCTCCGTGCAACGTCTAGAACACGATGGCAGATGTTTTCTGTGCTGGCACAGTTTTTCCCTGCCAGACATAGTGGAAAAGCTTTTTGCTAAGATGTAGACGAGAAGACGCGCTAAAGACGATAGTACGATGCTCTCCGGAGCTAAGAGCCGCTGCCGGGCGTCTTTCGGCAGAAGCAGCGCTAAGGAGAGCACTGTGAGCGGCACCATCGTCTTTGCGTGAAGAAGCCGCTTCTTCGCCTCCGGGAGCCGGTGAAAGCGGCAGCTTCGGAAAGGTGAAGAAGGAAGCTGTACAACACTGGGATTGTGTGCGCAGCTTGCCAACTGATAGGAAACAGTACTTTTGCACTCTCCTGACTTTGCCAATCACATGAACATTCGATTGGAAGCTGTTTTGGACAACTTTTCTTTTCTTCATGCCAAACACTTGGCAGACCTCCGTGCAACGTCTAGAACACGATGGCAGATGTTTTCTGTGCTGGCACAGTTTTTCCCTGCCAGACATAGTGGAAAAGCTTTTTGCTAAGATGTAGACGAGAAGACGCGCTAAAGACGATAGTACGATGCTCTCCGGAGCTAAGAGCCGCTGCCGGGCGTCTTTCGGCAGAAGCAGCACTCCGGAGAGCACTGTGAGCGGCACCATCGTCTTTGCGCGAAGAAGCCGCTTCTTCGCCTCCGGGAGCCGGCGAGAGCGGCAGCTTCGGAAAGGTGAAGAAGGAAGCTGTACAACACTGGGATTGTGTGCGCAGCTTGCCAACTGATAGGAAACAGTACTTTTGCACTCTCCTGACTTTGCCAATCACATGAACATTTGATTGGAAGCTGTTTTGGACAACTTTTCTTTTCTTCATGCCAAACACTTGGCAGACCTCCGTGCAACGTCTAGAACACGATGGCAGATGTTTTCTGTGCTGGCACAGTTTTTCCCTGCCAGACATAGTGGAAAAGCTTTTTGCTAAGATGTAGACGAGAAGACGCGCTAAAGACGATAGTACGATGCTCTCCGGAGCTAAGAGCCGCTGCCGGGCGTCTTTCGGCAGAAGCAGCACTCCGGAGAGCACTGTGAGCGGCACCATCGTCTTCGCGCGAAGAAGCCGCTTCTTCGCCTCCGGGAGCCGGCGAGAGCGGCAGCTTCGGAAAGGTGAAGAAGGAAGCTGTACAACACTGGGATTGTGTGCGCAGCTTGCCAACTGATAGGAAACAGTACTTTTGCACTCTCCTGACTTTGCCAATCACATGAACATTCGATTGGAAGCTGTTTTGGACAACTTTTCTTTTCTTCATGCCAAACACTTGGCAGACCTCCATGCAACGTCTAGAACACGATGGCAGATGTTTTCTGTGCTGGCACAGGTTTTCCCTGCCAGACATAGTGGAAAAGCTTTTTGCTAAGATGTAGACGAGAAGACGCGCTAAAGACGATAGTACGATGCTCTCCGGAGCTAAGAGCCGCTGCCGGGCGTCTTTCGGCAGAAGCAGCACTTCGGAGAGCACTGTGAGCGGCACCATCGTCTTTGCGGGAAGAAGCCGCTTCTTCGCCTCCGGGAGCGGGCGAGAGCGGCAGCTTCGGAAAGGTGAAGAAGGAAGCTGTACAACACTGGGATTGTGTGCGCAGCTTGCCAACTGATAGGAAACAGTACTTTTGCACTCTCCTGACTTTGCCAATCACATGAACATTCGATTGGAAGCTGTTTTGGACAACTTTTCTTTTCTTCATGCCAAACACTTGGCAGACCTCCGTGCAACGTCTAGAACACGATGGCAGATGTTTTCTGTGCTGGCACAGTTTTTCCCTGCCAGACATAGTGGAAAAGCTTTTTGCTAAGATGTAGACGAGAAGACGCGCTAAAGACGATAGTACGATGCTCTCCGGAGCTAAGAGCCGCTGCCGGGCGTCTTTCGGCAGAAGCAGCGCTAAGGAGAGCACTGTGAGCGGCACCATCGTCCTTGCGGGAAGAAGCCGCTTCTTCGGCTCGGGGAGCCGGCGAGAGCGGCAGCTTCGGAAAGGTGAAGAAGGAAGCTGTACAACACTGGGATTGTGTGCGCAGCTTGCCAACTGATAGAAAACAGTACTTTTGCACTCTCCTGACTTTGCCAATCACATGAACATTCGATTGGAAGCTGTTTTGGACAACTTTTCTTTTCTTCATGCCAAACACTTGGCAGACCTCCGTGCAACGTCTAGAACACGATGGCAGATGTTTTCTGTGCTGGCACAGGTTTTCCCTGCCAGACATAGTGGAAAAGCTTTTTGCTAAGATGTAGATGAGAAGACGCGCTAAAGACGATAGTACGATGCTCTCCGGAGCTAAGAGCCGCTGCCGGGCGTCTTTCGGCAGAAGCAGCACTCCGGAGAGCACTGTGAGCGGCACCATCGTCTTCGCGCGAAGAAGCCGCTTCTTCGCCTCTGGGAGCCGGCGAGAGCGGCAGCTTCGGAAAGGTGAAGAAGGAAGCTGTACAACACTGGGATTGTGTGCGCAGCCTGCCAACTGATAGGAAACAGTACTTTTGCACTCTCCTGACTTTGCCAATCACATGAACATTCGATTGGAAGCTGTTTTGGACAACTTTTCTTTTCTCCCTTCCAAACACTTGGCAGACCTCCGTGCAACGTCTAGAACACGATGGCAGATGTTTTCTGTGCTGGCACAGTTTTTCCCTGCCAGACATAGTGGAAAAGCTTTTTGCTAAGATGTAGACGAGAAGACGCGCTAAAGACGATAGTACGATGCTCTCCGGAGCTAAGAGCCGCTGCCGGGCGTCTTTCGGCAGAAGCCGCGCTAAGGAGAGCACTGTGAGCGGCACCATCGTCCTTGCGGGAAGAAGCCGCTTCTTCGGCTCCGGGAGCCGGCGAGAGCGGCAGCTTCGGAAAGGTGAAGAAGGAAGCTGTACAACACTGGGATTGTGTGCGCAGCTTGCCAACTGATAGGAAACAGTACTTTTGCACTCTCCTGACTTTGCCAATCACATGAACATTCGATTGGAAGCTGTTTTGGACAACTTTTCTTTTCTTCATGCCAAACACTTGGCAGACCTCCGTGCAACGTCTAGAACACGATGGCAGATGTTTTCTGTGCTGGCACAGGTTTTCCCTGCCAGACATAGTGGAAAAGCTTTTTGCTAAGATGTAGACGAGAAGACGCGCTAAAGACGATAGTACGATGCTCTCCGGAGCTAAGAGCCGCTGCCGGGCGTCTTTCGGCAGAAGCAGCACTCCGGAGAGCACTGTGAGCGGCACCATCGTCTTCGCGCGAAGAAGCCGCTTCTTCGCCTCCGGGAGCCGGCGAGAGCGGCAGCTTCGGAAAGGTGAAGAAGGAAGCTGTACAACACTGGGATTGTGTGCGCAGCTTGCCAACTGATAGGAAACAGTACTTTTGCACTCTCCTGACTTTGCCAATCACATGAACATTCGATTGGAAGCTGTTTTGGACAACTTTTCTTTTCTTCATGCCAAACACTTGGCAGACCTCCGTGCAACGTCTAGAACACGATGGCAGATGTTTTCTGTGCTGGCACAGGTTTTCCCTGCCAGACATAGTGGAAAAGCTTTTTGCTAAGATGTAGACGAGAAGACGCGCTAAAGACGATAGTACGATGCTCTCCGGAGCTAAGAGCCGCTGCCGGGCGTCTTTCGGCAGAAGCAGCACTCCGGAGAGCACTGTGAGCGGCACCATCGTCTTTGCGCGAAGAAGCCGCTTCTTCGCCTCCGGGAGCGGGCGAGAGCGGCAGCTTCGGAAAGGTGAAGAAGGAAGCTGTACAACACTGGGATTGTGTGCGCAGCTTGCCAACTGATAGAAAACAGTACTTTTGCACTCTCCTGACTTTGCCAATCACATGAACATTCGATTGGAAGCTGTTTTGGACAACTTTTCTTTTCTTCATGCCAAACACTTGGCAGACCTCCGTGCAACGTCTAGAACACGATGGCAGATGTTTTCTGTGCTGGCACAGGTTTTCCCTGCCAGACATAGTGGAAAAGCTTTTTGCTAAGATGTAGACGAGAAGACGCGCTAAAGACGATAGTACGATGCTCTCCGGAGCTAAGAGCCGCTGCCGGGCGTCTTTCGGCAGAAGCAGCACTTCGGAGAGCACTGTGAGCGGCACCATCGTCTTTGCGCGAAGAAGCCGCTTCTTCGCCTCCGGGAGCGGGCGAGAGCGGCAGCTTCGGAAAGGTGAAGAAGGAAGCTGTACAACACTGGGATTGTGTGCGCAGCTTGCCAACTGATAGAAAACAGTACTTTTGCACTCTCCTGACTTTGCCAATCACATGAACATTCGATTGGAAGCTGTTTTGGACAACTTTTTTTTTCTTCATGCCAAACACTTGGCAGACCTCCGTGCAACGTCTAGAACACGATGGCAGATGTTTTCTGTGCTGGCACAGTTTTTCCCTGCCAGACATAGTGGAAAAGCTTTTTGCTAAGATGTAGACGAGAAGACGCGCTAAAGACGATAGTACGATGCTCTCCGGAGCTAAGAGCCGCTGCCGGGCGTCTTTCGGCAGAAGCAGCACTTCGGAGAGCACTGTGAGCGGCACCATCGTCTTTGCGGGAAGAAGCCGCTTCTTCGCCTCCGGGAGCGGGCGAGAGCGGCAGCTTCGGAAAGGTGAAGAAGGAAGCTGTACAACACTGGGATTGTGTGCGCAGCTTGCCAACTGATAGGAAACAGTACTTTTGCACTCTCCTGACTTTGCCAATCACATGAACATTCGATTGGAAGCTGTTTTGGACAACTTTTCTTTTCTTCATGCCAAACACTTGGCAGACCTCCGTGCAACGTCTAGAACACGATGGCAGATGTTTTCTGTGCTGGCACAGTTTTTCCCTGCCAGACATAGTGGAAAAGCTTTTTGCTAAGATGTAGACGAGAAGACGCGCTAAAGACGATAGTACGATGCTCTCCGGAGCTAAGAGCCGCTGCCGGGCGTCTTTCGGCAGAAGCAGCACTCCGGAGAGCACTGTGAGCGGCACCATCGTCTTCGCGCGAAGAAGCCGCTTCTTCGCCTCCGGGAGCCGGCGAGAGCGGCAGCTTCGGAAAGGTGAAGAAGCAAGCTGTACAACACTGGGATTGTGTGCGCAGCTTGCCAACTGATAGGAAACAGTACTTTTGCACTCTCCTGACTTTGCCAATCACATGAACATTCGATTGGAAGCTGTTTTGGACAACTTTTCTTTTCTTCATGCCAAACACTTGGCAGACCTCCGTGCAACGTCTAGAACACGATGGCTGATGTTTTCTGTGCTGGCACAGTTTTTCCCTGCCAGACATAGTGGAAAAGCTTTTTGCTAAGATGTAGACGAGAAGACGCGCTAAAGACGATAGTACGATGCTCTCCGGAGCTAAGAGCCGCTGCCGGGCGTCTTTCGGCAGAAGCAGCACTCCGGAGAGCACTGTGAGCGGCACCATCGTCTTCGCGCGAAGAAGCCGCTTCTTCGCCTCGGGGAGCCGGCGAGAGCGGCAGCTTCGGAAAGGTGAAGAAGGAAGCTGTACAACACTGGGATTGTGTGCGCAGCTTGCCAACTGATAGGAAACAGTACTTTTGCACTCTCCTGACTTTGCCAATCACATGAACATTCGATTGGAAGCTGTTTTGGACAACTTTTCTTTTCTTCATGCCAAACACTTGGCAGACCTCCGTGCAACGTCTAGAACACGATGGCAGATGTTTTCTGTGCTGGCACAGGTTTTCCCTGCCAGACATAGTGGAAAAGCTTTTTGCTAAGATGTAGACGAGAAGACGCGCTAAAGACGATAGTACGATGCTCTCCGGAGCTAAGAGCCGCTGCCGGGCGTCTTTCGGCAGAAGCAGCACTTCGGAGAGCACTGTGAGCGGCACCATCGTCTTTGCACGAAGAAGCCGCTTCTTCGCCTCGGGGAGCCGGCGAGAGCGGCAGCTTCGGAAAGGTGAAGAAGGAAGCTGTACAACACTGGGATTGTGTGCGCAGCTTGCCAACTGATAGAAAACAGTACTTTTGCACTCTCCTGACTTTGCCAATCACATGAACATTCGATTGGAAGCTGTTTTGGACAACTTTTCTTTTCTTCATGCCAAACACTTGGCAGACCTCCGTGCAACGTCTAGAACACGATGGCAGATGTTTTCTGTGCTGGCACAGTTTTTCCCTGCCAGACATAGTGGAAAAGCTTTTTGCTAAGATGTAGACGAGAAGACGCGCTAAAGACGATAGTACGATGCTCTCCGGAGCTAAGAGCCGCTGCCGGGCGTCTTTCGGCAGAAGCAGCACTCCGGAGAGCACTGTGAGCGGCACCATCGTCTTCGCGCGAAGAAGCCGCTTCTTCGCCTCCGGGAGCCGGCGAGAGCGGCAGCTTCGGAAAGGTGAAGAAGGAAGCTGTACAACACTGGGATTGTGTGCGCAGCTTGCCAACTGATAGGAAACAGTACTTTTGCACTCTCCTGACTTTGCCAATCACATGAACATTCGATTGGAAGCTGTTTTGGACAACTTTTCTTTTCTTCATGCCAAACACTTGGCAGACCTCCGTGCAACGTCTAGAACACGATGGCAGATGATTTCTGTGCTGGCACAGGTTTTCCCTGCCAGACATAGTGGAAAAGCTTTTTGCTAAGATGTAGACGAGAAGACGCGCTAAAGACGATAGTACGATGCTCTCCGGAGCTAAGAGCCGCTGCCGGGCGTCTTTCGGCAGAAGCAGCACTCCGGAGAGCACTGTGAGCGGCACCATCGTCTTTGCGCGAAGAAGCCGCTTCTTCGCCTCCGGGAGCGGGCGAGAGCGGCAGCTTCGGAAAGGTGAAGAAGGAAGCTGTACAACACTGGGATTGTGTGCGCAGCTTGCCAACTGATAGAAAACAGTACTTTTGCACTCTCCTGACTTTGCCAATCACATGAACATTCGATTGGAAGCTGTTTTGGACAACTTTTCTTTTCTTCCTGCCAAACACTTGGCAGACCTCCGTGCAACGTCTAGAACACGATGGCAGATGTTTTCTGTGCTGGCACAGGTTTTCCCTGCCAGACAGAGTGGAAAAGCTTTTTGCTAAGATGTAGACGAGAAGACGCGCTAAAGACGATAGTACGATGCTCTCCGGAGCTAAGAGCCGCTGCCGGGCGTCTTTCGGCAGAAGCAGCACTTCGGAGAGCACTGTGAGCGGCACCATCGTCTTTGCGGGAAGAAGCCGCTTCTTCGCCTCCGGGAGCGGGCGAGAGCGGCAGCTTCGGAAAGGTGAAGAAGGAAGCTGTACAACACTGGGATTGTGTGCGCAGCTTGCCAACTGATAGGAAACAGTACTTTTGCACTCTCCTGACTTTGCCAATCACATGAACATTCGATTGGAAGCTGTTTTGGACAACTTTTCTTTTCTTCATGCCAAACACTTGGCAGACCTCCGTGCAACGTCTAGAACACGATGGCAGATGTTTTCTGTGCTGGCACAGTTTTTCCCTGCCAGACATAGTGGAAAAGCTTTTTGCTAAGATGTAGACGAGAAGACGCGCTAAAGACGATAGTACGATGCTCTCCGGAGCTAAGAGCCGCTGCCGGGCGTCTTTCGGCAGAAGCAGCACTCCGGAGAGCACTGTGAGCGGCACCATCGTCTTCGCGCGAAGAAGCCGCTTCTTCGCCTCCGGGAGCCGGCGAGAGCGGCAGCTTCGGAAAGGTGAAGAAGCAAGCTGTACAACACTGGGATTGTGTGCGCAGCTTGCCAACTGATAGGAAACAGTACTTTTGCACTCTCCTGACTTTGCCAATCACATGAACATTCGATTGGAAGCTGTTTTGGACAACTTTTCTTTTCTTCATGCCAAACACTTGGCAGACCTCCGTGCAACGTCTAGAACACGATGGCTGATGTTTTCTGTGCTGGCACAGTTTTTCCCTGCCAGACATAGTGGAAAAGCTTTTTGCTAAGATGTAGACGAGAAGACGCGCTAAAGACGATAGTACGATGCTCTCCGGAGCTAAGAGCCGCTGCCGGGCGTCTTTCGGCAGAAGCAGCACTCCGGAGAGCACTGTGAGCGGCACCATCGTCTTCGCGCGAAGAAGCCGCTTCTTCGCCTCGGGGAGCCGGCGAGAGCGGCAGCTTCGGAAAGGTGAAGAAGGAAGCTGTACAACACTGGGATTGTGTGCGCAGCTTGCCAACTGATAGGAAACAGTACTTTTGCACTCTCCTGACTTTGCCAATCACATGAACATTCGATTGGAAGCTGTTTTGGACAACTTTTCTTTTCTTCATGCCAAACACTTGGCAGACCTCCGTGCAACGTCTAGAACACGATGGCAGATGTTTTCTGTGCTGGCACAGGTTTTCCCTGCCAGACATAGTGGAAAAGCTTTTTGCTAAGATGTAGACGAGAAGACGCGCTAAAGACGATAGTACGATGCTCTCCGGAGCTAAGAGCCGCTGCCGGGCGTCTTTCGGCAGAAGCAGCACTTCGGAGAGCACTGTGAGCGGCACCATCGTCTTTGCGGGAAGAAGCCGCTTCTTCGCCTCGGGGAGCCGGCGAGAGCGGCAGCTTCGGAAAGGTGAAGAAGGAAGCTGTACAACACTGGGATTGTGTGCGCAGCTTGCCAACTGATAGAAAACAGTACTTTTGCACTCTCCTGACTTTGCCAATCACATGAACATTCGATTGGAAGCTGTTTTGGACAACTTTTCTTTTCTTCATGCCAAACACTTGGCAGACCTCCGTGCAACGTCTAGAACACGATGGCAGATGTTTTCTGTGCTGGCACAGTTTTTCCCTGCCAGACATAGTGGAAAAGCTTTTTGCTAAGATGTAGACGAGAAGACGCGCTAAAGACGATAGTACGATGCTCTCCGGAGCTAAGAGCCGCTGCCGGGCGTCTTTCGGCAGAAGCAGCACTCCGGAGAGCACTGTGAGCGGCACCATCGTCTTCGCGCGAAGAAGCCGCTTCTTCGCCTCCGGGAGCCGGCGAGAGCGGCAGCTTCGGAAAGGTGAAGAAGGAAGCTGTACAACACTGGGATTGTGTGCGCAGCTTGCCAACTGATAGGAAACAGTACTTTTGCACTCTCCTGACTTTGCCAATCACATGAACATTCGATTGGAAGCTGTTTTGGACAACTTTTCTTTTCTTCATGCCAAACACTTGGCAGACCTCCGTGCAACGTCTAGAACACGATGGCAGATGTTTTCTGTGCTGGCACAGGTTTTCCCTGCCAGACATAGTGGAAAAGCTTTTTGCTAAGATGTAGACGAGAAGACGCGCTAAAGACGATAGTACGATGCTCTCCGGAGCTAAGAGCCGCTGCCGGGCGTCTTTCGGCAGAAGCAGCACTTCGGAGAGCACTGTGAGCGGCACCATCGTCTTTGCGCGAAGAAGCCGCTTCTTCGCCTCCGGGAGCGGGCGAGAGCGGCAGCTTCGGAAAGGTGAAGAAGGAAGCTGTACAACACTGGGATTGTGTGCGCAGCTTGCCAACTGATAGGAAACAGTACTTTTGCACTCTCCTGACTTTGCCAATCACATGAACATTCGATTGGAAGCTGTTTTGGACAACTTTTCTTTTCTTCATGCCAAACACTTGGCAGACCTCCGTGCAACGTCTAGAACACGATGGCAGATGTTTTCTGTGCTGGCACAGTTTTTCCCTGCCAGACATAGTGGAAAAGCTTTTTGCTAAGATGTAGACGAGAAGACGCGCTAAAGACGATAGTACGATGCTCTCCGGAGCTAAGAGCCGCTGCCGGGCGTCTTTCGGCAGAAGCAGCACTCCGGAGAGCACTGTGAGCGGCACCATCGTCTTCGCGCGAAGAAGCCGCTTCTTCGCCTCGGGGAGCCGGCGAGAGCGGCAGCTTCGGAAAGGTGAAGAAGGAAGCTGTACAACACTGGGATTGTGTGCGCAGCTTGCCAACTGATAGGAAACAGTACTTTTGCACTCTCCTGACTTTGCCAATCACATGAACATTCGATTGGAAGCTGTTTTGGACAACTTTTCTTTTCTTCATGCCAAACACTTGGCAAACCTCCGTGCAACGTCTAGAACACGATGGCAGATGTTTTCTGTGCTGGCACAGTTTTTCCCTGCCAGACATAGTGGAAAAGCTTTTTGCTAAGATGTAGACGAGAAGACGCGCTAAAGACGATAGTACGATGCTCTCCGGAGCTAAGAGCCGCTGCCGGGCGTCTTTCGGCAGAAGCAGCACTCCGGAGAGCACTGTCAGCGGCACCATCGTCTTCGCGCGAAGAAGCCGCTTCTTCGCCTCCGGGAGCCGGCGAGAGCGGCAGCTTCGGAAAGGTGAAGAAGGAAGCTGTACAACACTGGGATTGTGTGCGCAGCTTGCCAACTGATAGGAAACAGTACTTTTGCACTCTCCTGACTTTGCCAATCACATGAACATTCGATTGGAAGCTGTTTTGGACAACTTTTCTTTTCTTCATGCCAAACACTTGGCAGACCTCCGTGCAACGTCTAGAACACGATGGCAGATGTTTTCTGTGCTGGCACAGGTTTTCCCTGCCAGACATAGTGGAAAAGCTTTTTGCTAAGATGTAGACGAGAAGACGCGCTAAAGACGATAGTACGATGCTCTCCGGAGCTAAGAGCCGCTGCCGGGTGTCTTTCGGCAGAAGCAGCACTTCGGAGAGCACTGTGAGCGGCACCATCGTCTTTGCGCGAAGAAGCCGCTTCTTCGCCTCCGGGAGCGGGCGAGAGCGGCAGCTTCGGAAAGGTGAAGAAGGAAGCTGTACAACACTGGGATTGTGTGCGCAGCTTGCCAACTGATAGGAAACAGTACTTTTGCACTCTCCTGACTTTGCCAATCACATGAACATTCGATTGGAAGCTGTTTTGGACAACTTTTCTTTTCTTCATGCCAAACACTTGGCAGACCTCCGTGCAACGTCTAGAACACGATGGCAGATGTTTTCTGTGCTGGCACAGTTTTTCCCTGCCAGACATAGTGGAAAAGCTTTTTGCTAAGATGTAGACGAGAAGACGCGCTAAAGACGATAGTACGATGCTCTCCAGAGCTAAGAGCCGCTGCCGGGCGTCTTTCGGCAGAAGCAGCGCTAAGGAGAGCACTGTGAGCGGCACCATCGTCTTTGCGCGAAGAAGCCGCTTCTTCGCCTCCGGGAGCCGGCGAGAGCGGCAGCTTCGGAAAGGTGAAGAAGCAAGCTGTACAACACTGGGATTGTGTGCGCAGCTTGCCAACTGATAGGAAACAGTACTTTTGCACTCTCCTGACTTTGCCAATCACATGAACATTCGATTGGAAGCTGTTTTGGACAACTTTTCTTTTCTTCATGCCAAACACTTGGCAAACCTCCGTGCAACGTCTAGAACACGATGGCAGATGTTTTCTGTGCTGGCACAGGTTTTCCCTGCCAGACATAGTGGAAAAGCTTTTTGCTAAGATGTAGACGAGAAGACGCGCTAAAGACGATAGTACGATGCTCTCCGGAGCTAAGAGCCGCTGCCGGGCGTCTTTCGGCAGAAGCAGCACTCCGGAGAGCACTGTGAGCGGCACCATCGTCTTCGCGCGAAGAAGCCGCTTCTTCGCCTCCGGGAGCCGGCGAGAGCGGCAGCTTCGGAAAGGTGAAGAAGGAAGCTGTACAACACTGGGATTGTGTGCGCAGCCTGCCAACTGATAGGAAACAGCACTTTTGCACTCTCCTGACTTTGCCAATCACATGAACATTCGATTGGAAGCTGTTTTGGACAACTTTTCTTTTCTTCATGCCAAACACTTGGCAGACCTCCGTGCAACGTCTAGAACACGATGGCAGATGTTTTCTGTGCTGGCACAGGTTTTCCCTGCCAGACATAGTGGAAAAGCTTTTTGCTAAGATGTAGACGAGAAGACGCGCTAAAGACGATAGTACGATGCTCTCCGGAGCTAAGAGCCGCTGCCGGGCGTCTTTCGGCAGAAGCAGCACTCCGGAGAGCACTGTGAGCGGCACCATCGTCTTCGCGGGAAGAAGCCGCTTCTTCGCCTCGGGGAGCCGGCGAGAGCGGCAGCTTCGGAAAGGTGAAGAAGGAAGCTGTACAACACTGGGATTGTGTGCGCAGCTTGCCAACTGATAGAAAACAGTACTTTTGCACTCTCCTGACTTTGCCAATCACATGAACATTCGATTGGAAGCTGTTTTGGACAACTTTTCTTTTCTTCATGCCAAACACTTGGCAGACCTCCGTGCAACGTCTAGAACACGATGGCAGATGTTTTCTGTGCTGGCACAGGTTTTCCCTGCCAGACATAGTGGAAAAGCTTTTTGCTAAGATGTAGACGAGAAGACGCGCTAAAGACGATAGTACGATGCTCTCCGGAGCTAAGAGCCGCTGCCGGGCGTCTTTCGGCAGAAGCAGCACTTCGGAGAGCACTGTGAGCGGCACCATCGTCTTTGCGCGAAGAAGCCGCTTCTTCGCCTCGGGGAGCCGGCGAGAGCGGCAGCTTCGGAAAGGTGAAGAAGGAAGCTGTACAACACTGGGATTGTGTGCGCAGCTTGCCAACTGATAGGAAACAGTACTTTTGCACTCTCCTGACTTTGCCAATCACATGAACATTCGATTGGAAGCTGTTTTGGACAACTTTTCTTTTCTTCATGCCAAACACTTGGCAGACCTCCGTGCAACGTCTAGAACACGATGGCAGATGTTTTCTGTGCTGGCACAGGTTTTCCCTGCCAGACATAGTGGAAAAGCTTTTTGCTAAGATGTAGACGAGAAGACGCGCTAAAGACGATAGTACGATGCTCTCCGGAGCTAAGAGCCGCTGCCGGGCGTCTTTCGGCAGAAGCAGCGCTAAGGAGAGCACTGTGAGCGGCACCATCGTCTTTGCGCGAAGAAGCCGCTTCTTCGCCTCCGGGAGCCGGCGAAAGCGGCAGCTTCGGAAAGGTGAAGAAGGAAGCTGTACAACACTGGGATTGTGTGCGCAGCTTGCCAACTGATAGGAAACAGTACTTTTGCACTCTCCTGACTTTGCCAATCACATGAACATTCGATTGGAAGCTGTTTTGGACAACTTTTCTTTTCTTCATGCCAAACACTTGGCAGACCTCCGTGCAACGTCTAGAACACGATGGCAGATGTTTTCTGTGCTGGCACAGGTTTTCCCTGCCAGACATAGTGGAAAAGCTTTTTGCTAAGATGTAGACGAGAAGACGCGCTAAAGACGATAGTACGATGCTCTCCGGAGCTAAGAGCCGCTGCCGGGCGTCTTTCGGCAGAAGCAGCACTTCGGAGAGCACTGTGAGCGGCACCATCGTCTTTGCGCGAAGAAGCCGCTTCTTCGCCTCCGGGAGCGGGCGAGAGCGGCAGCTTCGGAAAGGTGAAGAAGGAAGCTGTACAACACTGGGATTGTGTGCGCAGCTTGCCAACTGATAGGAAACAGTACTTTTGCACTCTCCTGACTTTGCCAATCACATGAACATTCGATTGGAAGCTGTTTTGGACAACTTTTCTTTTCTTCATTACAAACACTTGGCAGACCTCCGTGCAACGTCTAGAACACGATGGCTGATGTTTTCTGTGCTGGCACAGTTTTTCCCTGCCAGACATAGTGGAAAAGCTTTTTGCTAAGATGTAGACGAGAAGACGCGCTAAAGACGATAGTACGATGCTCTCCGGAGCTAAGAGCCGCTGCCGGGCGTCTTTCGGCAGAAGCAGCACTCCGGAGAGCACTGTGAGCGGCACCATCGTCTTCGCGCGAAGAAGCCGCTTCTTCGCCTCGGGGAGCCGGCGAGAGCGGCAGCTTCGGAAAGGTGAAGAAGGAAGCTGTACAACACTGGGATTGTGTGCGCAGCTTGCCAACTGATAGGAAACAGTACTTTTGCACTCTCCTGACTTTGCCAATCACATGAACATTCGATTGGAAGCTGTTTTGGACAACTTTTCTTTTCTTCATGCCAAACACTTGGCAGACCTCCGTGCAACGTCTAGAACACGATGGCAGATGTTTTCTGTGCTGGCACAGGTTTTCCCTGCCAGACATAGTGGAAAAGCTTTTTGCTAAAGATGTAGACGAGAAGACGCGCTAAAGACGATAGTACGATGCTCTCCGGAGCTAAGAGCCGCTGCCGGGCGTCTTTCGGCAGAAGCAGCGCTAAGGAGAGCACTGTGAGCGGCACCATCGTCTTTGCGCGAAGAAGCCGCTTCTTCGCCTCCGGGAGCCGGCGAGAGCGGCAGCTTCGGAAAGGTGAAGAAGGAAGCTGTACAACACTGGGATTGTGTGCGCAGCCTGCCAACTGATAGGAAACAGTACTTTTGCACTCTCCTGACTTTGCCAATCACATGAACATTCGATTGGAAGCTGTTTTGGACAACTTTTCTTTTCTTCATGCCAAACACTTGGCAGACCTCCGTGCAACGTCTAGAACACGATGGCAGATGTTTTCTGTGCTGGCACAGGTTTTCCCTGCCAGACATAGTGGAAAAGCTTTTTGCTAAGATGTAGACGAGAAGACGCGCTAAAGACGATAGTACGATGCTCTCCGGAGCTAAGAGCCGCTGCCGGGCGTCTTTCGGCAGAAGCCGCGCTAAGGAGAGCACTGTGAGCTGCACCATCGTCTTTGCGGGAAGAAGCCGCTTCTTCGGCTCCGGGAGCCGGCGAGAGCGGCAGCTTCGGAAAGGTGAAGAAGAAAGCTGTACAACACTGGGATTGTGTGTGCAGCTTGCCAACTGATAGAAAACAGTACTTTTGCACTCTCCTGACTTTGCCAATCACATGAACATTCGATTGGAAGCTGTTTTGGACAACTTTTCTTTTCTTCATGCCAAACACTTGGCAGACCTCCGTGCAACTTCTAGAACAAGATGGCAGATGTTTTCTGTGCTGGCACAGGTTTTCCCTGCCAGACATAGTGGAAAAGCTTTTTGCTAAGATGTAGACGAGAAGACGCGCTAAAGACGATAGTACGATGCTCTCCGGAGCTAAGAGCCGCTGCCGGGCGTCTTTCGGCAGAAGCAGCACTCCGGAGAGCACTGTGAGCGGCACCATCGTCTTCGCGCGAAGAAGCCGCTTCTTCGCCTCCGGGAGCCGGCGAGAGCGGCAGCTTCGGAAAGGTGAAGAAGGAAGCTGTACAACACTGGGATTGTGTGCGCAGCCTGCCAACTGATAGGAAACAGTACTTTTGCACTCTCCTGACTTTGCCAATCACATGAACATTCGATTGGAAGCTGTTTTGGACAACTTTTCTTTTCTCCCTTCCAAACACTTGGCAGACCTCCGTGCAACGTCTAGAACACGATGGCAGATGTTTTCTGTGCTGGCACAGGTTTTCCCTGCCAGACATAGTGGAAAAGCTTTTTGCTAAGATGTAGACGAGAAGACGCGCTAAAGACGATAGTACGATGCTCTCCGGAGCTAAGAGCCGCTGCCGGGCGTCTTTCGGCAGAAGCCGCGCTAAGGAGAGCACTGTGAGCGGCACCATCGTCCTTGCGGGAAGAAGCCGCTTCTTCGCCTCCGGGAGCCGGCGAGAGCGGCAGCTTCGGAAAGGTGAAGAAGGAAGCTGTACAACACTGGGATTGTGTGCGCAGCTTGCCAACTGATAGAAAACAGCACTTTTGCACTCTCCTGACTTTGCCAATCACATGAACATTCGATTGGAAGCTGTTTTGGACAACTTTTCTTTTCTTCATGCCAAACACTTGGCAGACCTCCGTGCAACGTCTAGAACACGATGGCAGATGTTTTCTGTGCTGGCACAGGTTTTCCCTGCCAGACATAGTGGAAAAGCTTTTTGCTAAGATGTAGACAAGAAGACGCGCTAAAGACGATAGTACGATGCTCTCCGGAGCTAAGAGCCGCTGCCGGGCGTCTTTCGGCAGAAGCCGCGCTAAGGAGAGCACTGTGAGTGGCACCATCGTCTTTGCGCGAAGAAGCCGCTTCTTCGCCTCCGGGAGCCGGCGAGAGCGGCAGCTTCGGAAAGGTGAAGAAGGAAGCTGTACAACACTGGGATTGTGTGCGCAGCTTGCCAACTGATAGGAAACAGTACTTTTGCACTCTCCTGACTTTGCCAATCACATGAACATTCGATTGGAAGCTGTTTTGGACAACTTTTCTTTTCTTCATGCCAAACACTTGGCAAACCTCCGTGCAACGTCTAGAACACGATGGCAGATGTTTTCTGTGCTGGCACAGTTTTTCCCTGCCAGACATAGTGGAAAAGCTTTTTGCTAAGATGTAGACGAGAAGACGCGCTAAAGACGATAGTACGATGCTCTCCGGAGCTAAGAGCCGCTGCCGGGCGTCTTTCGGCAGAAGCAGCACTCCGGAGAGCACTGTGAGCGGCACCATCGTCTTCGCGCGAAGAAGCCGCTTCTTCGCCTCCGGGAGCCGGCGAGAGCGGCAGCTTCGGAAAGGTGAAGAAGGAAGGTGTACAACACTGGGATTGTGTGCGCAGCTTGCCAACTGATAGGAAACAGTACTTTTGCACTCTCCTGACTTTGCCAATCACATGAACATTCGATTGGAAGCTGTTTTGGACAACTTTTCTTTTCTTCATGCCAAACACTTGGCAGACCTCCGTGCAACGTCTAGAACACGATGGCAGATGTTTTCTGTGCTGGCACAGTTTTTCCCTGCCAGACATAGTGGAAAAGCTTTTTGCTAAGATGTAGACGAGAAGACGCGCTAAAGACGATAGTACGATGCTCTCCGGAGCTAAGAGCCGCTGCCGGGCGTCTTTCGGCAGAAGCAGCACTTCGGAGAGCACTGTGAGCGGCACCATCGTCTTTGCGCGAAGAAGCCGCTTCTTCGCCTCCGGGAGCGGGCGAGAGCGGTAGCTTCGGAAAGGTGAAGAAGGAAGGTGTACAACACTGGGATTGTGTGCGCAGCTTGCCAACTGATAGGAAACAGTACTTTTGCACTCTCCTGACTTTGCCAATCACATGAACATTCGATTGGAAGCTGTTTTGGACAACTTTTCTTTTCTTCATGCCAAACACTTGGCAGACCTCCGTGCAACGTCTAGAACACGATGGCAGATGTTTTCTGTGCTGGCACAGGTTTTCCCTGCCAGACATAGTGGAAAAGCTTTTTGCTAAGATGTAGACGAGAAGACGCGCTAAAGACGATAGTACGATGCTCTCCGGAGCTAAGAGCCGCTGCCGGGCGTCTTTCGGCAGAAGCAGCGCTAAGGAGAGCACTGTGAGCGGCACCATCGTCTTCGCGCGAAGAAGCCGCTTCTTCGCCTCCGGGAGCCGGCGAGAGCGGCAGCTTCGGAAAGGTGAAGAAGGAAGCTGTACAACACTGGGATTGTGTGCGCAGCTTGCCAACTGATAGGAAACAGTACTTTTGCACTCTCCTGACTTTGCCAATCACATGAACATTCGATTGGAAGCTGTTTTGGACAACTTTTCTTTTCTTCATGCCAAACACTTGGCAGACCTCCGTGCAACGTCTAGAACACGATGGCAGATGTTTTCTGTGCTGGCACAGGTTTTCCCTGCCAGACATAGTGGAAAAGCTTTTTGCTAAGATGTAGACGAGAAGACGCGCTAAAGACGATAGTACGATGCTCTCCGGAGCTAAGAGCCGCTGCCGGGCGTCTTTCGGCAGAAGCAGCACTCCGGAGAGCACTGTGAGCGGCACCATCGTCTTCGCGCGAAGAAGCCGCTTCTTCGCCTCGGGGAGCCGGCGAGAGCGGCAGCTTCGGAAAGGTGAAGAAGGAAGCTGTACAACACTGGGATTGTGTGCGCAGCTTGCCAACTGATAGGAAACAGTACTTTTGCACTCTCCTGACTTTGCCAATCACATGAACATTCGATTGGAAGCTGTTTTGGACAACTTTTCTTTTCTTCATGCCAAACACTTGGCAGACCTCCGTGCAACGTCTAGAACACGATGGCAGATGTTTTCTGTGCTGGCACAGGTTTTCCCTGCCAGACATAGTGGAAAAGCTTTTTGCTAAGATGTAGACGAGAAGACGCGCTAAAGACGATAGTACGATGCTCTCCGGAGCTAAGAGCCGCTGCCGGGCGTCTTTCGGCAGAAGCAGCACTTCGGAGAGCACTGTGAGCGGCACCATCGTCGTTGCGCGAAGAAGCCGCTTCTTCGCCTCGGGGAGCCGGCGAGAGCGGCAGCTTCGGAAAGGTGAAGAAGGAAGCTGTACAACACTGGGATTGTGTGCGCAGCTTGCCAACTGATAGGAAACAGTACTTTTGCACTCTCCTGACTTTGCCAATCACATGAACATTCGATTGGAAGCTGTTTTGGACAACTTTTCTTTTCTTCATGCCAAACACTTGGCAGACCTCCGTGCAACGTCTAGAACACGATGGCAGATATTTTCTGTGCTGGCACAGGTTTTCCCTGCCAGACATAGTGGAAAAGCTTTTTGCTAAGATGTAGACGAGAAGACGCGCTAAAGACGATAGTACGATGCTCTCCGGAGCTAAGAGCCGCTGCCGGGCGTCTTTCGGCAGAAGCAGCACTTCGGAGAGCACTGTGAGCGGCACCATCGTCTTTGCGCGAAGAAGCCGCTTCTTCGCCTCCGGGAGCGGGCGAGAGCGGCAGCTTCGGAAAGGTGAAGAAGGAAGCTGTACAACACTGGGATTGTGTGCGCAGCTTGCCAACTGATAGGAAACAGTACTTTTGCACTCTCCTGACTTTGCCAATCACATGAACATTCGATTGGAAGCTGTTTTGGACAACTTTTCTTTTCTTCATGCCAAACACTTGGCAGACCTCCGTGCAACGTCTAGAACACGATGGCAGATGTTTTCTGTGCTGGCACAGGTTTTCCCTGCCAGACATAGTGGAAAAGCTTTTTGCTAAGATGTAGACGAGAAGACGCGCTAAAGACGATAGTACGATGCTCTCCGGAGCTAAGAGCCGCTGCCGGGCGTCTTTCGGCAGAAGCAGCGCTAAGGAGAGCACTGTGAGCGGCACCATCGTCTTTGCGCGAAGAAGCCGCTTCTTCGCCTCCGGGAGCCGGCGAAAGCGGCAGCTTCGGAAAGGTGAAGAAGCAAGCTGTACAACACTGGGATTGTGTGCGCAGCTTGCCAACTGATAGGAAACAGTACTTTTGCACTCTCCTGACTTTGCCAATCACATGAACATTCGATTGGAAGCTGTTTTGGACAACTTTTCTTTTCTTCATGCCAAACACTTGGCAGACCTCCGTGCAACGTCTAGAACACGATGGCAGATGTTTTCTGTGCTGGCACAGGTTTTCCCTGCCAGACATAGTGGAAAAGCTTTTTGCTAAGATGTAGACGAGAAGACGCGCTAAAGACGATAGTACGATGCTCTCCGGAGCTAAGAGCCGCTGCCGGGCGTCTTTCGGCAGAAGCAGCACTTCGGAGAGCACTGTGAGCGGCACCATCGTCTTTGCGCGAAGAAGCCGCTTCTTCGCCTCCGGGAGCGGGCGAGAGCGGCAGCTTCGGAAAGGTGAAGAAGGAAGCTGTACAACACTGGGATTGTGTGCGCAGCTTGCCAACTGATAGGAAACAGTACTTTTGCACTCTCCTGACTTTGCCAATCACATGAACATTCGATTGGAAGCTGTTTTGGACAACTTTTCTTTTCTTCATGCCAAACACTTGGCAGACCTCCGTGCAACGTCTAGAACATGATGGCAGATGTTTTCTGTGCTGGCACAGGTTTTCCCTGCCAGACATAGTGGAAAAGCTTTTTGCTAAGATGTAGACGAGAAGACGCGCTAAAGACGATAGTACGATGCTCTCCGGAGCTAAGAGCCGCTGCCGGGCGTCTTTCGGCAGAAGCAGCGCTAAGGAGAGCACTGTGAGCGGCACCATCGTCTTCGCGCGAAGAAGCCGCTTCTTCGCCTCCGGGAGCCGGCGAGAGCGGCAGCTTCGGAAAGGTGAAGAAGGAAGCTGTACAACACTGGGATTGTGTGCGCAGCCTGCCAACTGATAGGAAACAGCACTTTTGCACTCTCCTGACTTTGCCAATCACATGAACATTCGATTGGAAGCTGTTTTGGACAACTTTTCTTTTCTTCATGCCAAACACTTGGCAGACCTCCGTGCAACGTCTAGAACACGATGGCAGATGTTTTCTGTGCTGGCACAGGTTTTCCCTGCCAGACATAGTGGAAAAGCTTTTTGCTAAGATGTAGACGAGAAGACGCGCTAAAGACGATAGTACGATGCTCTCCGGAGCTAAGAGCCGCTGCCGGGCGTCTTTCGGCAGAAGCAGCACTCCGGAGAGCACTGTGAGCGGCACCATCGTCTTCGCGCGAAGAAGCCGCTTCTTCGCCTCGGGGAGCCGGCGAGAGCGGCAGCTTCGGAAAGGTGAAGAAGGAAGCTGTACAACACTGGGATTGTGTGCGCAGCTTGCCAACTGATAGGAAACAGTACTTTTGCACTCTCCTGACTTTGCCAATCACATGAACATTCGATTGGAAGCTGTTTTGGACAACTTTTCTTTTCTTCATGCCAAACACTTGGCAGACCTCCGTGCAACGTCTAGAACACGATGGCAGATGTTTTCTGTGCTGGCACAGGTTTTCCCTGCCAGACATAGTGGAAAAGCTTTTTGCTAAGATGTAGACGAGAAGACGCGCTAAAGACGATAGTACGATGCTCTCCGGAGCTAAGAGCCGCTGCCGGGCGTCTTTCGGCAGAAGCAGCACTTCGGAGAGCACTGTGAGCGGCACCATCGTCTTTGCGCGAAGAAGCCGCTTCTTCGCCTCGGGGAGCCGGCGAGAGCGGCAGCTTCGGAAAGGTGAAGAAGGAAGCTGTACAACACTGGGATTGTGTGCGCAGCTTGCCAACTGATAGGAAACAGTACTTTTGCACTCTCCTGACTTTGCCAATCACATGAACATTCGATTGGAAGCTGTTTTGGACAACTTTTCTTTTCTTCATGCCAAACACTTGGCAGACCTCCGTGCAACGTCTAGAACACGATGGCAGATATTTTCTGTGCTGGCACAGGTTTTCCCTGCCAGACATAGTGGAAAAGCTTTTTGCTAAGATGTAGAAGAGAAGACGCGCTAAAGACGATAGTACGATGCTCTCCGGAGCTAAGAGCCGCTGCCGGGCGTCTTTCGGCAGAAGCAGCACTTCGGAGAGCACTGTGAGCGGCACCATCGTCTTTGCGCGAAGAAGCCGCTTCTTCGCCTCCGGGAGCGGGCGAGAGCGGCAGCTTCGGAAAGGTGAAGAAGGAAGCTGTACAACACTGGGATTGTGTGCGCAGCTTGCCAACTGATAGGAAACAGTACTTTTGCACTCTCCTGACTTTGCCAATCACATGAACATTCGATTGGAAGCTGTTTTGGACAACTTTTCTTTTCTTCATGCCAAACACTTGGCAGACCTCCGTGCAACGTCTAGAACACGATGGCAGATGTTTTCTGTGCTGGCACAGGTTTTCCCTGCCAGACATAGTGGAAAAGCTTTTTGCTAAGATGTAGACGAGAAGACGCGCTAAAGACGATAGTACGATGCTCTCCGGAGCTAAGAGCCGCTGCCGGGCGTCTTTCGGCAGAAGCAGCGCTAAGGAGAGCACTGTGAGCGGCACCATCGTCTTTGCGCGAAGAAGCCGCTTCTTCGCCTCCGGGAGCCGGCGAAAGCGGCAGCTTCGGAAAGGTGAAGAAGCAAGCTGTACAACACTGGGATTGTGTGCGCAGCTTGCCAACTGATAGGAAACAGTACTTTTGCACTCTCCTGACTTTGCCAATCACATGAACATTCGATTGGAAGCTGTTTTGGACAACTTTTCTTTTCTTCATGCCAAACACTTGGCAGACCTCCGTGCAACGTCTAGAACACGATGGCAGATGTTTTCTGTGCTGGCACAGGTTTTCCCTGCCAGACATAGTGGAAAAGCTTTTTGCTAAGATGTAGACGAGAAGACGCGCTAAAGACGATAGTACGATGCTCTCCGGAGCTAAGAGCCGCTGCCGGGCGTCTTTCGGCAGAAGCAGCACTTCGGAGAGCACTGTGAGCGGCACCATCGTCTTTGCGCGAAGAAGCCGCTTCTTCGCCTCCCGGAGCGGGCGAGAGCGGCAGCTTCGGAAAGGTGAAGAAGGAAGCTGTACAACACTGGGATTGTGTGCGCAGCTTGCCAACTGATAGGAAACAGTACTTTTGCACTCTCCTGACTTTGCCAATCACATGAACATTCGATTGGAAGCTGTTTTGGACAACTTTTCTTTTCTTCATGCCAAACACTTGGCAGACCTCCGTGCAACGTCTAGAACACGATGGCAGATGTTTTCTGTGCTGGCACAGGTTTTCCCTGCCAGACATAGTGGAAAAGCTTTTTGCTAAGATGTAGACGAGAAGACGCGCTAAAGACGATAGTACGATGCTCTCCGGAGCTAAGAGCCGCTGCCGGGCGTCTTTCGGCAGAAGCAGCGCTAAGGAGAGCACTGTGAGCGGCACCATCGTCTTCGCGCGAAGAAGCCGCTTCTTCGCCTCCGGGAGCCGGCGAGAGCGGCAGCTTCGGAAAGGTGAAGAAGGAAGCTGTACAACACTGGGATTGTGTGCGCAGCCTGCCAACTGATAGGAAACAGCACTTTTGCACTCTCCTGACTTTGCCAATCACATGAACATTCGATTGGAAGCTGTTTTGGACAACTTTTCTTTTCTTCATGCCAAACACTTGGCAGACCTCCGTGCAACGTCTAGAACACGATGGCAGATGTTTTCTGTGCTGGCACAGGTTTTCCCTGCCAGACATAGTGGAAAAGCTTTTTGCTAAGATGTAGACGAGAAGACGCGCTAAAGACGATAGTACGATGCTCTCCGGAGCTAAGAGCCGCTGCCGGGCGTCTTTCGGCAGAAGCAGCACTCCGGAGAGCACTGTGAGCGGCACCATCGTCTTCGCGCGAAGAAGCCGCTTCTTCGCCTCGGGGAGCCGGCGAGAGCGGCAGCTTCGGAAAGGTGAAGAAGGAAGCTGTACAACACTGGGATTGTGTGCGCAGCTTGCCAACTGATAGGAAACAGTACTTTTGCACTCTCCTGACTTTGCCAATCACATGAACATTCGATTGGAAGCTGTTTTGGACAACTTTTCTTTTCTTCATGCCAAACACTTGGCAGACCTCCGTGCAACGTCTAGAACACGATGGCAGATGTTTTCTGTGCTGGCACAGGTTTTCCCTGCCAGACATAGTGGAAAAGCTTTTTGCTAAGATGTAGACGAGAAGACGCGCTAAAGACGATAGTACGATGCTCTCCGGAGCTAAGAGCCGCTGCCGGGCGTCTTTCGGCAGAAGCAGCACTTCGGAGAGCACTGTGAGCGGCACCATCGTCTTTGCGCGAAGAAGCCGCTTCTTCGCCTCGGGGAGCCGGCGAGAGCGGCAGCTTCGGAAAGGTGAAGAAGGAAGCTGTACAACACTGGGATTGTGTGCGCAGCTTGCCAACTGATAGGAAACAGTACTTTTGCACTCTCCTGACTTTGCCAATCACATGAACATTCGATTGGAAGCTGTTTTGGACAACTTTTCTTTTCTTCATGCCAAACACTTGGCAGACCTCCGTGCAACGTCTAGAACACGATGGCAGATGTTTTCTGTGCTGGCACAGGTTTTCCCTGCCAGACATAGTGGAAAAGCTTTTTGCTAAGATGTAGACGAGAAGACGCGCTAAAGACGATAGTACGATGCTCTCCGGAGCTAAGAGCCGCTGCCGGGCGTCTTTCGGCAGAAGCCGCGCTAAGGAGAGCACTCTGAGCGGCACCATCGTCTTTGCGCGAAGAAGCCGCTTCTTCGCCTCCGGGAGCCGGCGAGAGCGGCAGCTTCGGAAAGGTGAAGAAGGAAGCTGTACAACACTGGGATTGTGTGCGCAGCTTGCCAACTGATAGGAAACAGTACTTTTGCACTCTCCTGACTTTGCCAATCACATGAACATTCGATTGGAAGCTGTTTTGGACAACTTTTCTTTTCTTCATGCCAAACACTTGGCAAAACTCCGTGCAACGTCTAGAACACGATGGCAGATGTTTTCTGTGCTGGCACAGTTTTTCCCTGCCAGACATAGTGGAAAAGCTTTTTGCTAAGATGTAGACGAGAAGACGCGCTAAAGACGATAGTACGATGCTCTCCGGAACTAAGAGCCGCTGCCGGGCGTCTTTCGGCAGAAGCAGCACTCCGGAGAGCACTGTGAGCGGCACCATCGTCTTCGCGCGAAGAAGCCGCTTCTTCGCCTCCGGGAGCCGGCGAGAGCGGCAGCTTCGGAAAGGTGAAGAAGGAAGCTGTACAACACTGGGATTGTGTGCGCAGCTTGCCAACTGATAGGAAACAGTACTTTTGCACTCTCCTGAC
Organism: Melospiza georgiana; assembly: GCF_028018845.1. Lineage (NCBI taxonomy): Eukaryota > Metazoa > Chordata > Aves > Passeriformes > Passerellidae > Melospiza > Melospiza georgiana. The sequence goes on along the minus strand of NC_080453.1, from coordinate 1,096,992 downwards.
TTTGCCAATCACATGAACATTCGATTGGAAGCTGTTTTGGACAACTTTTCTTTTCTTCATGCCAAACACTTGGCAGACCTCCGTGCAACGTCTAGAACACGATGGCAGATGTTTTCTGTGCTGGCACAGGTTTTCCCTGCCAGACATAGTGGAAAAGCTTTTTGCTAAGATGTAGACGAGAAGACGCGCTAAAGACGATAGTACGATGCTCTCCGGAGCTAAGAGCCGCTGCCGGGCATCTTTCGGCAGAAGCAGCACTTCGGAGAGCACTGTGAGCGGCACCATCGTCTTTGCGCGAAGAAGCCGCTTCTTCGCCTCCGGGAGCGGGCGAGAGCGGCAGCTTCGGAAAGGTGAAGAAGGAAGCTGTACAACACTGGGATTGTGTGCGCAGCTTGCCAACTGATAGGAAACAGTACTTTTGCACTCTCCTGACTTTGCCAATCACATGAACATTCGATTGGAAGCTGTTTTGGACAACTTTTCTTTTCTCCCTTCCAAACACTTGGCAGACCTCCGTGCAACGTCTAGAACACGATGGCAGATGTTTTCTGTGCTGGCACAGGTTTTCCCTGCCAGACATAGTGGAAAAGCTTTTTGCTAAGATGTAGACGAGAAGACGCGCTAAAGACGATAGTACGATGCTCTCCGGAGCTAAGAGCCGCTGCCGGGCGTCTTTCGGCAGAAGCCGCGCTAAGGAGAGCACTGTGAGCGGCACTATCGTCTTTGCGCGAAGAAGCCGCTTCTTCGCCTCCGGGAGCCGGCGAGAGCGGCAGCTTCGGAAAGGTGAAGAAGGAAGCTGTACAACACTGGGATTGTGTGCGCAGCCTGCCAACTGATAGGAAACAGTACTTTTGCACTCTCCTGACTTTGCCAATCACATGAACATTCGATTGGAAGCTGTTTTGGACAACTTTTCTTTTCTCCCTTCCAAACACTTGGCAGACCTCCGTGCAACGTCTAGAACACGATGGCAGATGTTTTCTGTGCTGGCACAGGTTTTCCCTGCCAGACATAGTGGAAAAGCTTTTTGCTAAGATGTAGACGAGAAGACGCGCTAAAGACGATAGTACGATGCTCTCCGGAGCTAAGAGCCGCTGCCGGGCGTCTTTCGGCAGAAGCAGCACTCCGGAGAGCACTGTGAGCGGCACCATCGTCTTCGCGCGAAGAAGCCGCTTCTTCGCCTCCGGGAGCCGGCGAGAGCAGCAGCTTCGGAAAGGTGAAGAAGGAAGCTGTACAACACTGGGATTGTGTGCGCAGCTTGCCAACTGATAGGAAACAGTACTTTTGCACTCTCCTGACTTTGCCAATCACATGAACATTCGATTGGAAGCTGTTTTGGACAACTTTTCTTTTCTTCATGCCAAACACTTGGCAGACCTCCGTGCAACGTCTAGAACACGATGGCAGATGTTTTCTGTGCTGGCACAGTTTTTCCCTGCCAGACATAGTGGAAAAGCTTTTTGCTAAGATGTAGACGAGAAGACGCGCTAAAGACGATAGTACGATGCTCTCCGGAGCTAAGAGCCGCTGCCGGGCGTCTTTCGGCAGAAGCAGCACTTCGGAGAGCACTGTGAGCGGCACCATCGTCTTTGCGCGAAGAAGCCGCTTCTTCGCCTCCGGGAGCGGGCGAGAGCGGCAGCTTCGGAAAGGTGAAGAAGGAAGCTGTACAACACTGGGATTGTGTGCGCAGCTTGCCAACTGATAGGAAACAGTACTTTTGCACTCTCCTGACTTTGCCAATCACATGAACATTCGATTGGAAGCTGTTTTGGACAACTTTTCTTTTCTTCATGCCAAACACTTGGCAGACCTCCGTGCAACGTCTAGAACACGATGGCAGATGTTTTCTGTGCTGGCACAGGTTTTCCCTGCCAGACATAGTGGAAAAGCTTTTTGCTAAGATGTAGACGAGAAGACGCGCTAAAGACGATAGTACGATGCTCTCCGGAGCTAAGAGCCGCTGCCGGGCGTCTTTCGGCAGAAGCAGCGCTAAGGAGAGCACTGTGAGCGGCACCATCGTCTTCGCGCGAAGAAGCCGCTTCTTCGCCTCCGGGAGCCGGCGAGAGCGGCAGCTTCGGAAAGGTGAAGAAGGAAGCTGTACAACACTGGGATTGTGTGCGCAGCTTGCCAACTGATAGGAAACAGTACTTTTGCACTCTCCTGACTTTGCCAATCACATGAACATTCGATTGGAAGCTGTTTTGGACAACTTTTCTTTTCTTCATGCCAAACACTTGGCAGACCTCCGTGCAACGTCTAGAACATGATGGCAGATGTTTTCTGTGCTGGCACAGGTTTTCCCTGCCAGACATAGTGGAAAAGCTTTTTGCTAAGATGTAGACGAGAAGACGCGCTAAAGACGATAGTACGATGCTCTCCGGAGCTAAGAGCCGCTGCCGGGCGTCTTTCGGCAGAAGCAGCGCTAAGGAGAGCACTGTGAGCGGCACCATCGTCTTCGCGCGAAGAAGCCGCTTCTTCGCCTCCGGGAGCCGGCGAGAGCGGCAGCTTCGGAAAGGTGAAGAAGGAAGCTGTACAACACTGGGATTGTGTGCGCAGCCTGCCAACTGATAGGAAACAGCACTTTTGCACTCTCCTGACTTTGCCAATCACATGAACATTCGATTGGAAGCTGTTTTGGACAACTTTTCTTTTCTTCATGCCAAACACTTGGCAGACCTCCGTGCAACGTCTAGAACACGATGGCAGATGTTTTCTGTGCTGGCACAGGTTTTCCCTGCCAGACATAGTGGAAAAGCTTTTTGCTAAGATGTAGACGAGAAGACGCGCTAAAGACGATAGTACGATGCTCTCCGGAGCTAAGAGCCGCTGCCGGGCGTCTTTCGGCAGAAGCAGCACTCCGGAGAGCACTGTGAGCGGCACCATCGTCTTTGCGCGAAGAAGCCGCTTCTTCGCCTCGGGGAGCCGGCGAGAGCGGCAGCTTCGGAAAGGTGAAGAAGGAAGCTGTACAACACTGGGATTGTGTGCGCAGCTTGCCAACTGATAGGAAACAGTACTTTTGCACTCTCCTGACTTTGCCAATCACATGAACATTCGATTGGAAGCTGTTTTGGACAACTTTTCTTTTCTTCATGCCAAACACTTGGCAGACCTCCGTGCAACGTCTAGAACACGATGGCAGATGTTTTCTGTGCTGGCACAGGTTTTCCCTGCCAGACATAGTGGAAAAGCTTTTTGCTAAGATGTAGACGAGAAGACGCGCTAAAGACGATAGTACGATGCTCTCCGGAGCTAAGAGCCGCTGCCGGGCGTCTTTCGGCAGAAGCAGCACTTCGGAGAGCACTGTGAGCGGCACCATCGTCTTTGCGCGAAGAAGCCGCTTCTTCGCCTCGGGGAGCCGGCGAGAGCGGCAGCTTCGGAAAGGTGAAGAAGGAAGCTGTACAACACTGGGATTGTGTGCGCAGCTTGCCAACTGATAGGAAACAGTACTTTTGCACTCTCCTGACTTTGCCAATCACATGAACATTCGATTGGAAGCTGTTTTGGACAACTTTTCTTTTCTTCATGCCAAACACTTGGCAGACCTCCGTGCAACGTCTAGAACACGATGGCAGATATTTTCTGTGCTGGCACAGGTTTTCCCTGCCAGACATAGTGGAAAAGCTTTTTGCTAAGATGTAGACGAGAAGACGCGCTAAAGACGATAGTACGATGCTCTCCGGAGCTAAGAGCCGCTGCCGGGCGTCTTTCGGCAGAAGCAGCACTTCGGAGAGCACTGTGAGCGGCACCATCGTCTTTGCGCGAAGAAGCCGCTTCTTCGCCTCCGGGAGCGGGCGAGAGCGGCAGCTTCGGAAAGGTGAAGAAGGAAGCTGTACAACACTGGGATTGTGTGCGCAGCTTGCCAACTGATAGGAAACAGTACTTTTGCACTCTCCTGACTTTGCCAATCACATGAACATTCGATTGGAAGCTGTTTTGGACAACTTTTCTTTTCTTCATGCCAAACACTTGGCAGACCTCCGTGCAACGTCTAGAACACGATGGCAGATGTTTTCTGTGCTGGCACAGGTTTTCCCTGCCAGACATAGTGGAAAAGCTTTTTGCTAAGATGTAGACGAGAAGACGCGCTAAAGACGATAGTACGATGCTCTCCGGAGCTAAGAGCCGCTGCCGGGCGTCTTTCGGCAGAAGCAGCGCTAAGGAGAGCACTGTGAGCGGCACCATCGTCTTTGCGCGAAGAAGCCGCTTCTTCGCCTCCGGGAGCCGGCGAAAGCGGCAGCTTCGGAAAGGTGAAGAAGCAAGCTGTACAACACTGGGATTGTGTGCGCAGCTTGCCAACTGATAGGAAACAGTACTTTTGCACTCTCCTGACTTTGCCAATCACATGAACATTCGATTGGAAGCTGTTTTGGACAACTTTTCTTTTCTTCATGCCAAACACTTGGCAGACCTCCGTGCAACGTCTAGAACACGATGGCAGATGTTTTCTGTGCTGGCACAGGTTTTCCCTGCCAGACATAGTGGAAAAGCTTTTTGCTAAGATGTAGACGAGAAGACGCGCTAAAGACGATAGTACGATGCTCTCCGGAGCTAAGAGCCGCTGCCGGGCGTCTTTCGGCAGAAGCAGCACTTCGGAGAGCACTGTGAGCGGCACCATCGTCTTTGCGCGAAGAAGCCGCTTCTTCGCCTCCGGGAGCGGGCGAGAGCGGCAGCTTCGGAAAGGTGAAGAAGGAAGCTGTACAACACTGGGATTGTGTGCGCAGCTTGCCAACTGATAGGAAACAGTACTTTTGCACTCTCCTGACTTTGCCAATCACATGAACATTCGATTGGAAGCTGTTTTGGACAACTTTTCTTTTCTTCATGCCAAACACTTGGCAGACCTCCGTGCAACGTCTAGAACACGATGGCAGATGTTTTCTGTGCTGGCACAGGTTTTCCCTGCCAGACATAGTGGAAAAGCTTTTTGCTAAGATGTAGACAAGAAGACGCGCTAAAGACGATAGTACGATGCTCTCCGGAGCTAAGAGCCGCTGCCGGGCGTCTTTCGGCAGAAGCAGCGCTAAGGAGAGCACTGTGAGCGGCACCATCGTCTTCGCGCGAAGAAGCCGCTTCTTCGCCTCCGGGAGCCGGCGAGAGCGGCAGCTTCGGAAAGGTGAAGAAGGAAGCTGTACAACACTGGGATTGTGTGCGCAGCCTGCCAACTGATAGGAAACAGCACTTTTGCACTCTCCTGACTTTGCCAATCACATGAACATTCGATTGGAAGCTGTTTTGGACAACTTTTCTTTTCTTCATGCCAAACACTTGGCAGACCTCCGTGCAACGTCTAGAACACGATGGCAGATGTTTTCTGTGCTGGCACAGGTTTTCCCTGCCAGACATAGTGGAAAAGCTTTTTGCTAAGATGTAGACGAGAAGACGCGCTAAAGACGATAGTACGATGCTCTCCGGAGCTAAGAGCCGCTGCCGGGCGTCTTTCGGCAGAAGCAGCACTCCGGAGAGCACTGTGAGCGGCACCATCGTCTTCGCGCGAAGAAGCCGCTTCTTCGCCTCGGGGAGCCGGCGAGAGCGGCAGCTTCGGAAAGGTGAAGAAGGAAGCTGTACAACACTGGGATTGTGTGCGCAGCTTGCCAACTGATAGGAAACAGTACTTTTGCACTCTCCTGACTTTGCCAATCACATGAACATTCGATTGGAAGCTGTTTTGGACAACTTTTCTTTTCTTCATGCCAAACACTTGGCAGACCTCCGTGCAACGTCTAGAACACGATGGCAGATGTTTTCTGTGCTGGCACAGGTTTTCCCTGCCAGACATAGTGGAAAAGCTTTTTGCTAAGATGTAGACGAGAAGACGCGCTAAAGACGATAGTACGATGCTCTCCGGAGCTAAGAGCCGCTGCCGGGCGTCTTTCGGCAGAAGCAGCACTTCGGAGAGCACTGTGAGCGGCACCATCGTCTTTGCGCGAAGAAGCCGCTTCTTCGCCTCGGGGAGCCGGCGAGAGCGGCAGCTTCGGAAAGGTGAAGAAGGAAGCTGTACAACACTGGGATTGTGTGCGCAGCTTGCCAACTGATAGGAAACAGTACTTTTGCACTCTCCTGACTTTGCCAATCACATGAACATTCGATTGGAAGCTGTTTTGGACAACTTTTCTTTTCTTCATGCCAAACACTTGGCAGACCTCCGTGCAACGTCTAGAACACGATGGCAGATGTTTTCTGTGCTGGCACAGGTTTTCCCTGCCAGACATAGTGGAAAAGCTTTTTGCTAAGATGTAGACGAGAAGACGCGCTAAAGACGATAGTACGATGCTCTCCGGAGCTAAGAGCCGCTGCCGGGCGTCTTTCGGCAGAAGCCGCGCTAAGGAGAGCACTCTGAGCGGCACCATCGTCTTTGCGCGAAGAAGCCGCTTCTTCGCCTCCGGGAGCCGGCGAGAGCGGCAGCTTCGGAAAGGTGAAGAAGGAAGCTGTACAACACTGGGATTGTGTGCGCAGCTTGCCAACTGATAGGAAACAGTACTTTTGCACTCTCCTGACTTTGCCAATCACATGAACATTCGATTGGAAGCTGTTTTGGACAACTTTTCTTTTCTTCATGCCAAACACTTGGCAAAACTCCGTGCAACGTCTAGAACACGATGGCAGATGTTTTCTGTGCTGGCACAGTTTTTCCCTGCCAGACATAGTGGAAAAGCTTTTTGCTAAGATGTAGACGAGAAGACGCGCTAAAGACGATAGTACGATGCTCTCCGGAACTAAGAGCCGCTGCCGGGCGTCTTTCGGCAGAAGCAGCACTCCGGAGAGCACTGTGAGCGGCACCATCGTCTTCGCGCGAAGAAGCCGCTTCTTCGCCTCCGGGAGCCGGCGAGAGCGGCAGCTTCGGAAAGGTGAAGAAGGAAGCTGTACAACACTGGGATTGTGTGCGCAGCTTGCCAACTGATAGGAAACAGTACTTTTGCACTCTCCTGACTTTGCCAATCACATGAACATTCGATTGGAAGCTGTTTTGGACAACTTTTCTTTTCTTCATGCCAAACACTTGGCAGACCTCCGTGCAACGTCTAGAACACGATGGCAGATGTTTTCTGTGCTGGCACAGGTTTTCCCTGCCAGACATAGTGGAAAAGCTTTTTGCTAAGATGTAGACGAGAAGACGCGCTAAAGACGATAGTACGATGCTCTCCGGAGCTAAGAGCCGCTGCCGGGCGTCTTTCGGCAGAAGCAGCACTTCGGAGAGCACTGTGAGCGGCACCATCGTCTTTGCGCGAAGAAGCCGCTTCTTCGCCTCCGGGAGCGGGCGAGAGCGGCAGCTTCGGAAAGGTGAAGAAGGAAGCTGTACAACACTGGGATTGTGTGCGCAGCTTGCCAACTGATAGGAAACAGTACTTTTGCACTCTCCTGACTTTGCCAATCACATGAACATTCGATTGGAAGCTGTTTTGGACAACTTTTCTTTTCTCCCTTCCAAACACTTGGCAGACCTCCGTGCAACGTCTAGAACACGATGGCAGATGTTTTCTGTGCTGGCACAGGTTTTCCCTGCCAGACATAGTGGAAAAGCTTTTTGCTAAGATGTAGACGAGAAGACGCGCTAAAGACGATAGTACGATGCTCTCCGGAGCTAAGAGCCGCTGCCGGGCGTCTTTCGGCAGAAGCCGCGCTAAGGAGAGCACTGTGAGCGGCACTATCGTCTTTGCGCGAAGAAGCCGCTTCTTCGCCTCCGGGAGCCGGCGAGAGCGGCAGCTTCGGAAAGGTGAAGAAGGAAGCTGTACAACACTGGGATTGTGTGCGCAGCCTGCCAACTGATAGGAAACAGTACTTTTGCACTCTCCTGACTTTGCCAATCACATGAACATTCGATTGGAAGCTGTTTTGGACAACTTTTCTTTTCTCCCTTCCAAACACTTGGCAGACCTCCGTGCAACGTCTAGAACACGATGGCAGATGTTTTCTGTGCTGGCACAGGTTTTCCCTGCCAGACATAGTGGAAAAGCTTTTTGCTAAGATGTAGACGAGAAGACGCGCTAAAGACGATAGTACGATGCTCTCCGGAGCTAAGAGCCGCTGCCGGGCGTCTTTCGGCAGAAGCAGCACTCCGGAGAGCACTGTGAGCGGCACCATCGTCTTCGCGCGAAGAAGCCGCTTCTTCGCCTCCGGGAGCCGGCGAGAGCGGCAGCTTCGGAAAGGTGAAGAAGGAAGCTGTACAACACTGGGATTGTGTGCGCAGCTTGCCAACTGATAGGAAACAGTACTTTTGCACTCTCCTGACTTTGCCAATCACATGAACATTCGATTGGAAGCTGTTTTGGACAACTTTTCTTTTCTTCATGCCAAACACTTGGCAGACCTCCGTGCAACGTCTAGAACACGATGGCAGATGTTTTCTGTGCTGGCACAGTTTTTCCCTGCCAGACATAGTGGAAAAGCTTTTTGCTAAGATGTAGACGAGAAGACGCGCTAAAGACGATAGTACGATGCTCTCCGGAGCTAAGAGCCGCTGCCGGGCGTCTTTCGGCAGAAGCAGCACTTCGGAGAGCACTGTGAGCGGCACCATCGTCTTTGCGCGAAGAAGCCGCTTCTTCGCCTCCGGGAGCGGGCGAGAGCGGCAGCTTCGGAAAGGTGAAGAAGGAAGCTGTACAACACTGGGATTGTGTGCGCAGCTTGCCAACTGATAGGAAACAGTACTTTTGCACTCTCCTGACTTTGCCAATCACATGAACATTCGATTGGAAGCTGTTTTGGACAACTTTTCTTTTCTTCATGCCAAACACTTGGCAGACCTCCGTGCAACGTCTAGAACACGATGGCAGATGTTTTCTGTGCTGGCACAGGTTTTCCCTGCCAGACATAGTGGAAAAGCTTTTTGCTAAGATGTAGACGAGAAGACGCGCTAAAGACGATAGTACGATGCTCTCCGGAGCTAAGAGCCGCTGCCGGGCGTCTTTCGGCAGAAGCAGCGCTAAGGAGAGCACTGTGAGCGGCACCATCGTCTTCGCGCGAAGAAGCCGCTTCTTCGCCTCCGGGAGCCGGCGAGAGCGGCAGCTTCGGAAAGGTGAAGAAGGAAGCTGTACAACACTGGGATTGTGTGCGCAGCCTGCCAACTGATAGGAAACAGCACTTTTGCACTCTCCTTACTTTGCCAATCACATGAACATTCGATTGGAAGCTGTTTTGGACAACTTTTCTTTTCTTCATGCCAAACACTTGGCAGACCTCCGTGCAACGTCTAGAACACGATGGCAGATGTTTTCTGTGCTGGCACAGGTTTTCCCTGCCAGACATAGTGGAAAAGCTTTTTGCTAAGATGTAGACGAGAAGACGCGCTAAAGACGATAGTACGATGCTCTCCGGAGCTAAGAGCCGCTGCCGGGCGTCTTTCGGCAGAAGCAGCACTCCGGAGAGCACTGTGAGCGGCACCATCGTCTTCGCGCGAAGAAGCCGCTTCTTCGCCTCGGGGAGCCGGCGAGAGCGGCAGCTTCGGAAAGGTGAAGAAGGAAGCTGTACAACACTGGGATTGTGTGCGCAGCTTGCCAACTGATAGGAAACAGTACTTTTGCACTCTCCTGACTTTGCCAATCACATGAACATTCGATTGGAAGCTGTTTTGGACAACTTTTCTTTTCTTCATGCCAAACACTTGGCAGACCTCCGTGCAACGTCTAGAACACGATGGCAGATGTTTTCTGTGCTGGCACAGGTTTTCCCTGCCAGACATAGTGGAAAAGCTTTTTGCTAAGATGTAGACGAGAAGACGCGCTAAAGACGATAGTACGATGCTCTCCGGAGCTAAGAGCCGCTGCCGGGCGTCTTTCGGCAGAAGCAGCACTTCGGAGAGCACTGTGAGCGGCACCATCGTCTTTGCGCGAAGAAGCCGCTTCTTCGCCTCGGGGAGTCGGCGAGAGCGGCAGCTTCGGAAAGGTGAAGAAGGAAGCTGTACAACACTGGGATTGTGTGCGCAGCTTGCCAACTGATAGGAAACAGAACTTTTGCACTCTCCTGACTTTGCCAATCACATGAACATTCGATTGGAAGCTGTTTTGGACAACTTTTCTTTTCTTCATGCCAAACACTTGGCAGACCTCCGTGCAACGTCTAGAACACGATGGCAGATATTTTCTGTGCTGGCACAGGTTTTCCCTGCCAGACATAGTGGAAAAGCTTTTTGCTAAGATGTAGACGAGAAGACGCGCTAAAGACGATAGTACGATGCTCTCCGGAGCTAAGAGCCGCTGCCGGGCGTCTTTCGGCAGAAGCAGCACTTCGGAGAGCACTGTGAGCGGCACCATCGTCTTTGCGCGAAGAAGCCGCTTCTTCGCCTCCGGGAGCGGGCGAGAGCGGCAGCTTCGGAAAGGTGAAGAAGGAAGCTGTACAACACTGGGATTGTGTGCGCAGCTTGCCAACTGATAGGAAACAGTACTTTTGCACTCTCCTGACTTTGCCAATCACATGAACATTCGATTGGAAGCTGTTTTGGACAACTTTTCTTTTCTTCATGCCAAACACTTGGCAGACCTCCGTGCAACGTCTAGAACACGATGGCAGATGTTTTCTGTGCTGGCACAGGTTTTCCCTGCCAGACATAGTGGAAAAGCTTTTTGCTAAGATGTAGACGAGAAGACGCGCTAAAGACGATAGTACGATGCTCTCCGGAGCTAAGAGCCGCTGCCGGGCGTCTTTCGGCAGAAGCAGCGCTAAGGAGAGCACTGTGAGCGGCACCATCGTCTTTGCGCGAAGAAGCCGCTTCTTCGCCTCCGGGAGCCGGCGAAAGCGGCAGCTTCGGAAAGGTGAAGAAGCAAGCTGTACAACACTGGGATTGTGTGCGCAGCTTGCCAACTGATAGGAAACAGTACTTTTGCACTCTCCTGACTTTGCCAATCACATGAACATTCGATTGGAAGCTGTTTTGGACAACTTTTCTTTTCTTCATGCCAAACACTTGGCAGACCTCCGTGCAACGTCTAGAACACGATGGCAGATGTTTTCTGTGCTGGCACAGGTTTTCCCTGCCAGACATAGTGGAAAAGCTTTTTGCTAAGATGTAGACGAGAAGACGCGCTAAAGACGATAGTACGATGCTCTCCGGAGCTAAGAGCCGCTGCCGGGCGTCTTTCGGCAGAAGCAGCACTTCGGAGAGCACTGTGAGCGGCACCATCGTCTTTGCGCGAAGAAGCCGCTTCTTCGCCTCCGGGAGCGGGCGAGAGCGGCAGCTTCGGAAAGGTGAAGAAGGAAGCTGTACAACACTGGGATTGTGTGCGCAGCTTGCCAACTGATAGGAAACAGTACTTTTGCACTCTCCTGACTTTGCCAATCACATGAACATTCGATTGGAAGCTGTTTTGGACAACTTTTCTTTTCTTCATGCCAAACACTTGGCAGACCTCCGTGCAACGTCTAGAACATGATGGCAGATGTTTTCTGTGCTGGCACAGGTTTTCCCTGCCAGACATAGTGGAAAAGCTTTTTGCTAAGATGTAGACGAGAAGACGCGCTAAAGACGATAGTACGATGCTCTCCGGAGCTAAGAGCCGCTGCCGGGCGTCTTTCGGCAGAAGCAGCGCTAAGGAGAGCACTGTGAGCGGCACCATCGTCTTCGCGCGAAGAAGCCGCTTCTTCGCCTCCGGGAGCCGGCGAGAGCGGCAGCTTCGGAAAGGTGAAGAAGGAAGCTGTACAACACTGGGATTGTGTGCGCAGCCTGCCAACTGATAGGAAACAGCACTTTTGCACTCTCCTGACTTTGCCAATCACATGAACATTCGATTGGAAGCTGTTTTGGACAACTTTTCTTTTCTTCATGCCAAACACTTGGCAGACCTCCGTGCAACGTCTAGAACACGATGGCAGATGTTTTCTGTGCTGGCACAGGTTTTCCCTGCCAGACATAGTGGAAAAGCTTTTTGCTAAGATGTAGACGAGAAGACGCGCTAAAGACGATAGTACGATGCTCTCCGGAGCTAAGAGCCGCTGCCGGGCGTCTTTCGGCAGAAGCAGCACTCCGGAGAGCACTGTGAGCGGCACCATCGTCTTCGCGCGAAGAAGCCGCTTCTTCGCCTCGGGGAGCCGGCGAGAGCGGCAGCTTCGGAAAGGTGAAGAAGGAAGCTGTACAACACTGGGATTGTGTGCGCAGCTTGCCAACTGATAGGAAACAGTACTTTTGCACTCTCCTGACTTTGCCAATCACATGAACATTCGATTGGAAGCTGTTTTGGACAACTTTTCTTTTCTTCATGCCAAACACTTGGCAGACCTCCGTGCAACGTCTAGAACACGATGGCAGATGTTTTCTGTGCTGGCACAGGTTTTCCCTGCCAGACATAGTGGAAAAGCTTTTTGCTAAGATGTAGACGAGAAGACGCGCTAAAGACGATAGTACGATGCTCTCCGGAGCTAAGAGCCGCTGCCGGGCGTCTTTCGGCAGAAGCAGCACTTCGGAGAGCACTGTGAGCGGCACCATCGTCTTTGCGCGAAGAAGCCGCTTCTTCGCCTCGGGGAGCCGGCGAGAGCGGCAGCTTCGGAAAGGTGAAGAAGGAAGCTGTACAACACTGGGATTGTGTGCGCAGCTTGCCAACTGATAGGAAACAGTACTTTTGCACTCTCCTGACTTTGCCAATCACATGAACATTCGATTGGAAGCTGTTTTGGACAACTTTTCTTTTCTTCATGCCAAACACTTGGCAGACCTCCGTGCAACGTCTAGAACACGATGGCAGATATTTTCTGTGCTGGCACAGGTTTTCCCTGCCAGACATAGTGGAAAAGCTTTTTGCTAAGATGTAGACGAGAAGACGCGCTAAAGACGATAGTACGATGCTCTCCGGAGCTAAGAGCCGCTGCCGGGCGTCTTTCGGCAGAAGCAGCACTTCGGAGAGCACTGTGAGCGGCACCATCGTCTTTGCGCGAAGAAGCCGCTTCTTCGCCTCCGGGAGCGGGCGAGAGCGGCAGCTTCGGAAAGGTGAAGAAGGAAGCTGTACAACACTGGGATTGTGTGCGCAGCTTGCCAACTGATAGGAAACAGTACTTTTGCACTCTCCTGACTTTGCCAATCACATGAACATTCGATTGGAAGCTGTTTTGGACAACTTTTCTTTTCTTCATGCCAAACACTTGGCAGACCTCCGTGCAACGTCTAGAACACGATGGCAGATGTTTTCTGTGCTGGCACAGGTTTTCCCTGCCAGACATAGTGGAAAAGCTTTTTGCTAAGATGTAGACGAGAAGACGCGCTAAAGACGATAGTACGATGCTCTCCGGAGCTAAGAGCCGCTGCCGGGCGTCTTTCGGCAGAAGCAGCGCTAAGGAGAGCACTGTGAGCGGCACCATCGTCTTTGCGCGAAGAAGCCGCTTCTTCGCCTCCGGGAGCCGGCGAAAGCGGCAGCTTCGGAAAGGTGAAGAAGCAAGCTGTACAACACTGGGATTGTGTGCGCAGCTTGCCAACTGATAGGAAACAGTACTTTTGCACTCTCCTGACTTTGCCAATCACATGAACATTCGATTGGAAGCTGTTTTGGACAACTTTTCTTTTCTTCATGCCAAACACTTGGCAGACCTCCGTGCAACGTCTAGAACACGATGGCAGATGTTTTCTGTGCTGGCACAGGTTTTCCCTGCCAGACATAGTGGAAAAGCTTTTTGCTAAGATGTAGACGAGAAGACGCGCTAAAGACGATAGTACGATGCTCTCCGGAGCTAAGAGCCGCTGCCGGGCGTCTTTCGGCAGAAGCAGCACTTCGGAGAGCACTGTGAGCGGCACCATCGTCTTTGCGCGAAGAAGCCGCTTCTTCGCCTCCGGGAGCCGGCGAGAGCGGCAGCTTCGGAAAGGTGAAGAAGGAAGCTGTACAACACTGGGATTGTGTGCGCAGCTTGCCAACTGATAGGAAACAGTACTTTTGCACTCTCCTGACTTTGCCAATCACATGAACATTCGATTGGAAGCTGTTTTGGACAACTTTTCTTTTCTTCATGCCAAACACTTGGCAGACCTCCGTGCAACGTCTAGAACACGATGGCAGATGTTTTCTGTGCTGGCACAGGTTTTCCCTGCCAGACATAGTGGAAAAGCTTTTTGCTAAGATGTAGACAAGAAGACGCGCTAAAGACGATAGTACGATGCTCTCCGGAGCTAAGAGCCGCTGCCGGGCGTCTTTCGGCAGAAGCAGCGCTAAGGAGAGCACTGTGAGCGGCACCATCGTCTTCGCGCGAAGAAGCCGCTTCTTCGCCTCCGGGAGCCGGCGAGAGCGGCAGCTTCGGAAAGGTGAAGAAGGAAGCTGTACAACACTGGGATTGTGTGCGCAGCCTGCCAACTGATAGGAAACAGCACTTTTGCACTCTCCTGACTTTGCCAATCACATGAACATTCGATTGGAAGCTGTTTTGGACAACTTTTCTTTTCTTCATGCCAAACACTTGGCAGACCTCCGTGCAACGTCTAGAACACGATGGCAGATGTTTTCTGTGCTGGCACAGGTTTTCCCTGCCAGACATAGTGGAAAAGCTTTTTGCTAAGATGTAGACGAGAAGACGCGCTAAAGACGATAGTACGATGCTCTCCGGAGCTAAGAGCCGCTGCCGGGCGTCTTTCGGCAGAAGCAGCACTCCGGAGAGCACTGTGAGCGGCACCATCGTCTTCGCGCGAAGAAGCCGCTTCTTCGCCTCGGGGAGCCGGCGAGAGCGGCAGCTTCGGAAAGGTGAAGAAGGAAGCTGTACAACACTGGGATTGTGTGCGCAGCTTGCCAACTGATAGGAAACAGTACTTTTGCACTCTCCTGACTTTGCCAATCACATGAACATTCGATTGGAAGCTGTTTTGGACAACTTTTCTTTTCTTCATGCCAAACACTTGGCAGACCTCCGTGCAACGTCTAGAACACGATGGCAGATGTTTTCTGTGCTGGCACAGGTTTTCCCTGCCAGACATAGTGGAAAAGCTTTTTGCTAAGATGTAGACGAGAAGACGCGCTAAAGACGATAGTACGATGCTCTCCGGAGCTAAGAGCCGCTGCCGGGCGTCTTTCGGCAGAAGCAGCACTTCGGAGAGCACTGTGAGCGGCACCATCGTCTTTGCGCGAAGAAGCCGCTTCTTCGCCTCGGGGAGCCGGCGAGAGCGGCAGCTTCGGAAAGGTGAAGAAGGAAGCTGTACAACACTGGGATTGTGTGCGCAGCTTGCCAACTGATAGGAAACAGTACTTTTGCACTCTCCTGACTTTGCCAATCACATGAACATTCGATTGGAAGCTGTTTTGGACAACTTTTCTTTTCTTCATGCCAAACACTTGGCAGACCTCCGTGCAACGTCTAGAACACGATGGCAGATGTTTTCTGTGCTGGCACAGGTTTTCCCTGCCAGACATAGTGGAAAAGCTTTTTGCTAAGATGTAGACGAGAAGACGCGCTAAAGACGATAGTACGATGCTCTCCGGAGCTAAGAGCCGCTGCCGGGCGTCTTTCGGCAGAAGCAGCGCTAAGGAGAGCACTCTGAGCGGCACCATCGTCTTTGCGCGAAGAATCCGCTTCTTCGCCTCCGGGAGCCGGCGAGAGCGGCAGCTTCGGAAAGGTGAAGAAGGAAGCTGTACAACACTGGGATTGTGTGCGCAGCTTGCCAACTGATAGGAAACAGTACTTTTGCACTCTCCTGACTTTGCCAATCACATGAACATTCGATTGGAAGCTGTTTTGGACAACTTTTCTTTTCTTCATGCCAAACACTTGGCAAAACTCCGTGCAACGTCTAGAACACGATGGCAGATGTTTTCTGTGCTGGCACAGTTTTTCCCTGCCAGACATAGTGGAAAAGCTTTTTGCTAAGATGTAGACGAGAAGACGCGCTAAAGACGATAGTACGATGCTCTCCGGAACTAAGAGCCGCTGCCGGGCGTCTTTCGGCAGAAGCAGCACTCCGGAGAGCACTGTGAGCGGCACCATCGTCTTCGCGCGAAGAAGCCGCTTCTTCGCCTCCGGGAGCCGGCGAGAGCGGCAGCTTCGGAAAGGTGAAGAAGGAAGCTGTACAACACTGGGATTGTGTGCGCAGCTTGCCAACTGATAGGAAACAGTACTTTTGCACTCTCCTGACTTTGCCAATCACATGAACATTCGATTGGAAGCTGTTTTGGACAACTTTTCTTTTCTTCATGCCAAACACTTGGCAGACCTCCGTGCAACGTCTAGAACACGATGGCAGATGTTTTCTGTGCTGGCACAGGTTTTCCCTGCCAGACATAGTGGAAAAGCTTTTTGCTAAGATGTAGACGAGAAGACGCGCTAAAGACGATAGTACGATGCTCTCCGGAGCTAAGAGCCGCTGCCGGGCGTCTTTCGGCAGAAGCCGCGCTAAGGAGAGCACTGTGAGCGGCACCATCGTCCTTGCGGGAAGAAGCCGCTTCTTCGGCTCCGGGAGCCGGCGAGAGCGGCAGCTTCGGAAAGGTGAAGAAGGAAGCTGTACAACACTGGGATTGTGTGCGCAGCTTGCCAACTGATAGAAAACAGTACTTTTGCACTCTCCTGACTTTGCCAATCACATGAACATTCGATTGGAAGCTGTTTTGGACAACTTTTCTTTTCTTCATGCCAAACACTTGGCAGACCTCCGTGCAACGTCTAGAACACGATGGCAGATGTTTTCTGTGCTGGCACAGGTTTTCCCTGCCAGACATAGTGGAAAAGCTTTTTGCTGAGATGTAGACAAGAAGACGCGCTAAAGACGATAGTACGATGCTCTCCGGAGCTAAGAGCCGCTGCCGGGCGTCTTTCGGCAGAAGCCGCGCTAAGGAGAGCACTGTGAGTGGCACCATCGTCTTTGCGCGAAGAAGCCGCTTCTTCGCCTCGGGGAGCCGGCGAGAGCGGCAGCTTCGGAAAGGTGAAGAAGGAAGCTGTACAACACTGGGATTGTGTGCGCAGCTTGCCAACTGATAGGAAACAGTACTTTTGCACTCTCCTGACTTTGCCAATCACATGAACATTCGATTGGAAGCTGTTTTGGACAACTTTTCTTTTCTTCATGCCAAACACTTGGCAAACCTCCGTGCAACGTCTAGAACACGATGGCAGATGTTTTCTGTGCTGGCACAGTTTTTCCCTGCCAGACATAGTGGAAAAGCTTTTTGCTAAGATGTAGACGAGAAGACGCGCTAAAGACGATAGTACGATGCTCTCCGGAGCTAAGAGCCGCTGCCGGGCGTCTTTCGGCAGAAGCAGCACTCCGGAGAGCACTGTGAGCGGCACCATCGTCTTCGCGCGAAGAAGCCGCTTCTTCGCCTCCGGGAGCCGGCGAGAGCGGCAGCTTCGGAAAGGTGAAGAAGGAAGCTGTACAACACTGGGATTGTGTGCGCAGCTTGCCAACTGATAGGAAACAGTACTTTTGCACTCTCCTGACTTTGCCAATCACATGAACATTCGATTGGAAGCTGTTTTGGACAACTTTTCTTTTCTTCATGCCAAACACTTGGCAGACCTCCGTGCAACGTCTAGAACACGATGGCAGATGTTTTCTGTGCTGGCACAGTTTTTCCCTGCCAGACATAGTGGAAAAGCTTTTTGCTAAGATGTAGACGAGAAGACGCGCTAAAGACGATAGTACGATGCTCTCCGGAGCTAAGAGCCGCTGCCGGGCGTCTTTCGGCAGAAGCAGCACTTCGGAGAGCACTGTGAGCGGCACCATCGTCTTTGCGCGAAGAAGCCGCTTCTTCGCCTCCGGGAGCGGGCGAGAGCGGCAGCTTCGGAAAGGTGAAGAAGGAAGCTGTACAACACTGGGATTGTGTGCGCAGCTTGCCAACTGATAGGAAACAGTACTTTTGCACTCTCCTGACTTTGCCAATCACATGAACATTCGATTGGAAGCTGTTTTGGACAACTTTTCTTTTCTTCATGCCAAACACTTGGCAGACCTCCGTGCAACGTCTAGAACACGATGGCAGATGTTTTCTGTGCTGGCACAGGTTTTCCCTGCCAGACATAGTGGAAAAGCTTTTTGCTAAGATGTAGACGAGAAGACGCGCTAAAGACGATAGTACGATGCTCTCCGGAGCTAAGAGCCGCTGCCGGGCGTCTTTCGGCAGAAGCAGCACTTCGGAGAGCACTGTGAGCGGCACCATCGTCTTTGCGCGAAGAAGCCGCTTCTTCGCCTCGGGGAGCCGGCGAGAGCGGCAGCTTCGGAAAGGTGAAGAAGGAAGCTGTACAACACTGGGATTGTGTGCGCAGCTTGCCAACTGATAGGAAACAGTACTTTTGCACTCTCCTGACTTTGCCAATCACATGAACATTCGATTGGAAGCTGTTTTGGACAACTTTTCTTTTCTTCATGCCAAACACTTGGCAGACCTCCGTGCAACGTCTAGAACACGATGGCAGATGTTTTCTGTGCTGGCACAGGTTTTCCCTGCCAGACATAGTGGAAAAGCTTTTTGCTAAGATGTAGACGAGAAGACGCGCTAAAGACGATAGTACGATGCTCTCCGGAGCTAAGAGCCGCTGCCGGGCGTCTTTCGGCAGAAGCAGCGCTAAGGAGAGCACTCTGAGCGGCACCATCGTCTTTGCGCGAAGAAGCCGCTTCTTCGCCTCCGGGAGCCGGCGAGAGCGGCAGCTTCGGAAAGGTGAAGAAGGAAGCTGTACAACACTGGGATTGTGTGCGCAGCTTGCCAACTGATAGGAAACAGTACTTTTGCACTCTCCTGACTTTGCCAATCACATGAACATTCGATTGGAAGCTGTTTTGGACAACTTTTCTTTTCTTCATGCCAAACACTTGGCAAAACTCCGTGCAACGTCTAGAACACGATGGCAGATGTTTTCTGTGCTGGCACAGTTTTTCCCTGCCAGACATAGTGGAAAAGCTTTTTGCTAAGATGTAGACGAGAAGACGCGCTAAAGACGATAGTACGATGCTCTCCGGAACTAAGAGGCGCTGCCGGGCGTCTTTCGGCAGAAGCAGCACTCCGGAGAGCACTGTGAGCGGCACCATCGTCTTCGCGCGAAGAAGCCGCTTCTTCGCCTCCGGGAGCCGGCGAGAGCGGCAGCTTCGGAAAGGTGAAGAAGGAAGCTGTACAACACTGGGATTGTGTGCGCAGCTTGCCAACTGATAGGAAACAGTACTTTTGCACTCTCCTGACTTTGCCAATCACATGAACATTCGATTGGAAGCTGTTTTGGACAACTTTTCTTTTCTCCCTTCCAAACACTTGGCAGACCTCCGTGCAACGTCTAGAACACGATGGCAGATGTTTTCTGTGCTGGCACAGGTTTTCCCTGCCAGACATAGTGGAAAAGCTTTTTGCTAAGATGTAGACGAGAAGACGCGCTAAAGACGATAGTACGATGCTCTCCGGAGCTAAGAGCCGCTGCCGGGCGTCTTTCGGCAGAAGCCGCGCTAAGGAGAGCACTGTGAGCGGCACCATCGTCCTTGCGGGAAGAAGCCGCTTCTTCGGCTCCGGGAGCCGGCGAGAGCGGCAGCTTCGGAAAGGTGAAGAAGGAAGCTGTACAACACTGGGATTGTGTGCGCAGCTTGCCAACTGATAGAAAACAGTACTTTTGCACTCTCCTGACTTTGCCAATCACATGAACATTCGATTGGAAGCTGTTTTGGACAACTTTTCTTTTCTTCATGCCAAACACTTGGCAGACCTCCGTGCAACGTCTAGAACACGATGGCAGATGTCTTCTGTGCTGGCACAGGTTTTCCCTGCCAGACATAGTGGAAAAGCTTTTTGCTAAGATGTAGACAAGAAGACGCGCTAAAGACGATAGTACGATGCTCTCCGGAGCTAAGAGCCGCTGCCGGGCGTCTTTCGGCAGAAGCCGCGCTAAGGAGAGCACTGTGAGTGGCACCATCGTCTTTGCGCGAAGAAGCCGCTTCTTCGCCTCGGGGAGCCGGCGAGAGCGGCAGCTTCGGAAAGGTGAAGAAGGAAGCTGTACAACACTGGGATTGTGTGCGCAGCTTGCCAACTGATAGGAAACAGTACTTTTGCACTCTCCTGACTTTGCCAATCACATGAACATTCGATTGGAAGCTGTTTTGGACAACTTTTCTTTTCTTCATGCCAAACACTTGGCAAACCTCCGTGCAACGTCTAGAACACGATGGCAGATGTTTTCTGTGCTGGCACAGTTTTTCCCTGCCAGACATAGTGGAAAAGCTTTTTGCTAAGATGTAGACGAGAAGACGCGCTAAAGACGATAGTACGATGCTCTCCGGAACTAAGAGCCGCTGCCGGGCGTCTTTCGGCAGAAGCAGCACTCCGGAGAGCACTGTGAGCGGCACCATCGTCTTCGCGCGAAGAAGCCGCTTCTTCGCCTCCGGGAGCCGGCGAGAGCGGCAGCTTCGGAAAGGTGAAGAAGGAAGCTGTACAACACTGGGATTGTGTGCGCAGCTTGCCAACTGATAGGAAACAGTACTTTTGCACTCTCCTGACTTTGCCAATCACATGAACATTCGATTGGAAGCTGTTTTGGACAACTTTTCTTTTCTTCATGCCAAACACTTGGCAGACCTCCGTGCAACGTCTAGAACACGATGGCAGATGTTTTCTGTGCTGGCACAGTTTTTCCCTGCCAGACATAGTGGAAAAGCTTTTTGCTAAGATGTAGACAAGAAGACGCGCTAAAGACGATAGTACGATGCTCTCCGGAGCTAAGAGCCGCTGCCGGGCGTCTTTCGGCAGAAGCAGCACTTCGGAGAGCACTGTGAGCGGCACCATCGTCTTTGCGCGAAGAAGCCGCTTCTTCGCCTCCGGGAGCGGGCGAGAGCGGCAGCTTCGGAAAGGTGAAGAAGGAAGCTGTACAACACTGGGATTGTGTGCGCAGCTTGCCAACTGATAGGAAACAGTACTTTTGCACTCTCCTGACTTTGCCAATCACATGAACATTCGATTGGAAGCTGTTTTGGACAACTTTTCTTTTCTTCATGCCAAACACTTGGCAGACCTCCGTGCAACGTCTAGAACACGATGGCAGATGTTTTCTGTGCTGGCACAGGTTTTCCCTGCCAGACATAGTGGAAAAGCTTTTTGCTAAGATGTAGACGAGAAGACGCGCTAAAGACGATAGTACGATGCTCTCCGGAGCTAAGAGCCGCTGCCGGGCGTCTTTCGGCAGAAGCAGCGCTAAGGAGAGCACTGTGAGCGGCACCATCGTCTTCGCGCGAAGAAGCCGCTTCTTCGCCTCCGGGAGCCGGCGAGAGCGGCAGCTTCGGAAAGGTGAAGAAGGAAGCTGTACAACACTGGGATTGTGTGCGCAGCCTGCCAACTGATAGGAAACAGCACTTTTGCACTCTCCTGACTTTGCCAATCACATGAACATTCGATTGGAAGCTGTTTTGGACAACTTTTCTTTTCTTCATGCCAAACACTTGGCAGACCTCCGTGCAACGTCTAGAACACGATGGCAGATGTTTTCTGTGCTGGCACAGGTTTTCCCTGCCAGACATAGTGGAAAAGCTTTTTGCTAAGATGTAGACGAGAAGACGCGCTAAAGACGATAGTACGATGCTCTCCGGAGCTAAGAGCCGCTGCCGGGCGTCTTTCGGCAGAAGCAGCGCTAAGGAGAGCACTGTGAGCGGCACCATCGTCTTTGCGCGAAGAAGCCGCTTCTTCGCCTCCGGGAGCCGGCGAAAGCGGCAGCTTCGGAAAGGTGAAGAAGGAAGCTGTACAACACTGGGATTGTGTGCGCAGCTTGCCAACTGATAGGAAACAGTACTTTTGCACTCTCCTGACTTTGCCAATCACATGAACATTCGATTGGAAGCTGTTTTGGACAACTTTTCTTTTCTTCATGCCAAACACTTGGCAGACCTCCGTGCAACGTCTAGAACACGATGGCAGATGTTTTCTGTGCTGGCACAGGTTTTCCCTGCCAGACATAGTGGAAAAGCTTTTTGCTAAGATGTAGACGAGAAGACGCGCTAAAGACGATAGTACGATGCTCTCCGGAGCTAAGAGCCGCTGCCGGGCGTCTTTCGGCAGAAGCAGCACTCCGGAGAGCACTGTGAGCGGCACCATCGTCTTCGCGCGAAGAAGCCGCTTCTTCGCCTCCGGGAGCCGGCGAGAGCGGCAGCTTCGGAAAGGTGAAGAAGGAAGCTGTACAACACTGGGATTGTGTGCGCAGCTTGCCAACTGATAGGAAACAGTACTTTTGCACTCTCCTGACTTTGCCAATCACATGAACATTCGATTGGAAGCTGTTTTGGACAACTTTTCTTTTCTTCATGCCAAACACTTGGCAGACCTCCGTGCAACGTCTAGAACACGATGGCTGATGTTTTCTGTGCTGGCACAGTTTTTCCCTGCCAGACATAGTGGAAAAGCTTTTTGCTAAGATGTAGACGAGAAGACGCGCTAAAGACGATAGTACGATGCTCTCCGGAGCTAAGAGCCGCTGCCGGGCGTCTTTCGGCAGAAGCAGCACTCCGGAGAGCACTGTGAGCGGCACCATCGTCTTCGCGCGAAGAAGCCGCTTCTTCGCCTCCGGGAGCCGGCGAGAGCGGCAGCTTCGGAAAGGTGAAGAAGGAAGCTGTACAACACTGGGATTGTGTGCGCAGCTTGCCAACTGATAGGAAACAGTACTTTTGCACTCTCCTGACTTTGCCAATCACATGAACATTCGATTGGAAGCTGTTTTGGACAACTTTTCTTTTCTTCATGCCAAACACTTGGCAGACCTCCGTGCAACGTCTAGAACACGATGGCAGATGTTTTCTGTGCTGGCACAGGTTTTCCCTGCCAGACATAGTGGAAAAGCTTTTTGCTAAGATGTAGACGAGAAGACGCGCTAAAGACGATAGTACGATGCTCTCCGGAGCTAAGAGCCGCTGCCGGGCGTCTTTCGGCAGAAGCAGCACTTCGGAGAGCACTGTGAGCGGCACCATCGTCTTTGCGCGAAGAAGCCGCTTCTTCGCCTCCGGGAGCGGGCGAGAGCGGCAGCTTCGGAAAGGTGAAGAAGGAAGCTGTACAACACTGGGATTGTGTGCGCAGCTTGCCAACTGATAGGAAACAGTACTTTTGCACTCTCCTGACTTTGCCAATCACATGAACATTCGATTGGAAGCTGTTTTGGACAACTTTTCTTTTCTTCATGCCAAACACTTGGCAGACCTCCGTGCAACGTCTAGAACACGATGGCAGATGTTTTCTGTGCTGGCACAGGTTTTCCCTGCCAGACATAGTGGAAAAGCTTTTTGCTAAGATGTAGACGAGAAGACGCGCTAAAGACGATAGTACGATGCTCTCCGGAGCTAAGAGCCGCTGCCGGGCGTCTTTCGGCAGAAGCAGCACTCCGGAGAGCACTGTGAGCGGCACCATCGTCTTCGCGCGAAGAAGCCGCTTCTTCGCCTCCGGGAGCCGGCGAGAGCGGCAGCTTCGGAAAGGTGAAGAAGGAAGCTGTACAACACTGGGATTGTGTGCGCAGCTTGCCAACTGATAGGAAACAGTACTTTTGCACTCTCCTGACTTTGCCAATCACATGAACATTCGATTGGAAGCTGTTTTGGACAACTTTTCTTTTCTTCATGCCAAACACTTGGCAGACCTCCGTGCAACGTCTAGAACACGATGGCAGATGTTTTCTGTGCTGGCACAGGTTTTCCCTGCCAGACATAGTGGAAAAGCTTTTTGCTAAAGATGTAGACGAGAAGACGCGCTAAAGACGATAGTACGATGCTCTCCGGAGCTAAGAGCCGCTGCCGGGCGTCTTTCGGCAGAAGCAGCGCTAAGGAGAGCACTGTGAGCGGCACCATCGTCTTTGCGCGAAGAAGCCGCTTCTTCGCCTCCGGGAGCCGGCGAGAGCGGCAGCTTCGGAAAGGTGAAGAAGGAAGCTGTACAACACTGGGATTGTGTGCGCAGCTTGCCAACTGATAGAAAACAGTACTTTTGCACTCTCCTGACTTTGCCAATCACATGAACATTCGATTGGAAGCTGTTTTGGACAACTTTTCTTTTCTTCATGCCAAACACTTGGCAGACCTCCGTGCAACGTCTAGAACACGATGGCAGATGTTTTCTGTGCTGGCACAGTTTTTCCCTGCCAGACATAGTGGAAAAGCTTTTTGCTAAGATGTAGACGAGAAGACGCGCTAAAGACGATAGTACGATGCTCTCCGGAGCTAAGAGCCGCTGCCGGGCGTCTTTCGGCAGAAGCCGCGCTAAGGAGAGCACTGTGAGCTGCACCATCGTCCTTGCGGGAAGAAGCTGCTTCTTCGGCTCCGGGAGCCGGCGAGAGCGGCAGCTTCGGAAAGGTGAAGAAGGAAGCTGTACAACACTGGGATTGTGTGCGCAGCTTGCCAACTGATAGAAAACAGTACTTTTGCACTCTCCTGACTTTGCCAATCACATGAACATTCGATTGGAAGCTGTTTTGGACAACTTTTCTTTTCTTCATGCCAAACACTTGGCAGACCTCCGTGCAACGTCTAGAACACGATGGCAGATGTTTTCTGTGCTGGCACAGGTTTTCCCTGCCAGACATAGTGGAAAAGCTTTTTGCTAAGATGTAGACGAGAAGACGCGCTAAAGACGATAGTACGATGCTCTCCGGAGCTAAGAGCCGCTGCCGGGCGTCTTTCGGCAGAAGCAGCGCTAAGGAGAGCACTGTGAGCGGCACCATCGTCCTTGCGGGAAGAAGCCGCTTCTTCGCCTCCGGGAGCGGGCGAGAGCGGCAGCTTCGGAAAGGTGAAGAAGGAAGCTGTACAACACTGGGATTGTGTGCGCAGCCTGCCAACTGATAGGAAACAGTACTTTTGCACTCTCCTGACTTTGCCAATCACATGAACATTCGATTGGAAGCTGTTTTGGACAACTTTTCTTTTCTCCCTTCCAAACACTTGGCAGACCTCCGTGCAACGTCTAGAACACGATGGCAGATGTTTTCTGTGCTGGCACAGGTTTTCCCTGCCAGACATAGTGGAAAAGCTTTTTGCTAAGATGTAGACGAGAAGACGCGCTAAAGACGATAGTACGATGCTCTCCGGAGCTAAGAGCCGCTGCCGGGCGTCTTTCGGCAGAAGCCGCGCTAAGGAGAGCACTGTGAGCGGCACCATCGTCCTTGCGGGAAGAAGCCGCTTCTTCGCCTCCGGGAGCCGGCGAGAGCGGCAGCTTCGGAAAGGTGAAGAAGGAAGCTGTACAACACTGGGATTGTGTGCGCAGCTTGCCAACTGATAGAAAACAGTACTTTTGCACTCTCCTGACTTTGCCAATCACATGAACATTCGATTGGAAGCTGTTTTGGACAACTTTTCTTTTCTTCATGCCAAACACTTGGCAGACCTCCGTGCAACGTCTAGAACACGATGACAGATGTTTTCTGTGCTGGCACAGGTTTTCCCTGCCAGACATAGTGGAAAAGCTTTTTGCTAAGATGTAGACGAGAAGACGCGCTAAAGACGATAGTACGATGCTCTCCGGAGCTAAGAGCCGCTGCCGGGCGTCTTTCGGCAGAAGCCGCGCTAAGGAGAGCACTGTGAGTGGCACCATCGTCTTTGCGCGAAGAAGCCGCTTCTTCGCCTCCGGGAGCCGGCGAGAGCGGCAGCTTCGGAAAGGTGAAGAAGGAAGCTGTACAACACTGGGATTGTGTGCGCAGCTTGCCAACTGATAGGAAACAGTACTTTTGCACTCTCCTGACTTTGCCAATCACATGAACATTCGATTGGAAGCTGTTTTGGACAACTTTTCTTTTCTTCATGCCAAACACTTGGCAAACCTCCGTGCAACGTCTAGAACACGATGGCAGATGTTTTCTGTGCTGGCACAGTTTTTCCCTGCCAGACATAGTGGAAAAGCTTTTTGCTAAGATGTAGACGAGAAGACGCGCTAAAGACGATAGTACGATGCTCTCCGGAGCTAAGAGCCGCTGCCGGGCGTCTTTCGGCAGAAGCAGCACTCCGGAGAGCACTGTGAGCGGCACCATCGTCTTCGCGCGAAGAAGCCGCTTCTTCGCCTCCGGGAGCCGGCGAGAGCGGCAGCTTCGGAAAGGTGAAGAAGGAAGCTGTACAACACTGGGATTGTGTGTGCAGCTTGCCAACTGATAGGAAACAGTACTTTTGCACTCTCCTGACTTTGCCAATCACATGAACATTCGATTGGAAGCTGTTTTGGACAACTTTTCTTTTCTTCATGCCAAACACTTGGCAGACCTCCGTGCAACGTCTAGAACACGATGGCAGATGTTTTCTGTGCTGGCACAGTTTTTCCCTGCCAGACATAGTGGAAAAGCTTTTTGCTAAGATGTAGACGAGAAGACGCGCTAAAGACGATAGTACGATGCTCTCCGGAGCTAAGAGCCGCTGCCGGGCGTCTTTCGGCAGAAGCAGCACTTCGGAGAGCACTGTGAGCGGCACCATCGTCTTTGCGCGAAGAAGCCGCTTCTTCGCCTCCGGGAGCGGGCGAGAGCGGCAGCTTCGGAAAGGTGAAGAAGGAAGCTGTACAACACTGGGATTGTGTGCGCAGCTTGCCAACTGATAGGAAACAGTACTTTTGCACTCTCGTGACTTTGCCAATCACATGAACATTCGATTGGAAGCTGTTTTGGACAACTTTTCTTTTCTTCATGCCAAACACTTGGCAGACCTCCGTGCAACGTCTAGAACACGATGGCAGATGTTTTCTGTGCTGGCACAGGTTTTCCCTGCCAGACATAGTGGAAAAGCTTTTTGCTAAGATGTAGACGAGAAGACGCGCTAAAGACGATAGTACGATGCTCTCCGGAGCTAAGAGCCGCTGCCGGGCGTCTTTCGGCAGAAGCAGCGCTAAGGAGAGCACTGTGAGCGGCACCATCGTCTTTGCGCGAAGAAGCCGCTTCTTCGCCTCCGGGAGCCGGCGAAAGCGGCAGCTTCGGAAAGGTGAAGAAGGAAGCTGTACAACACTGGGATTGTGTGCGCAGCTTGCCAACTGATAGGAAACAGTACTTTTGCACTCTCCTGACTTTGCCAATCACATGAACATTCGATTGGAAGCTGTTTTGGACAACTTTTCTTTTCTTCATGCCAAACACTTGGCAGACCTCCGTGCAACGTCTAGAACACGATGGCAGATGTTTTCTGTGCTGGCACAGGTTTTCCCTGCCAGACATAGTGGAAAAGCTTTTTGCTAAAGATGTAGACGAGAAGACGCGCTAAAGACGATAGTACGATGCTCTCCGGAGCTAAGAGCCGCTGCCGGGCGTCTTTCGGCAGAAGCAGCACTTCGGAGAGCACTGTGAGCGGCACCATCGTCTTTGCGGGAAGAAGCCGCTTCTTCGCCTCCGGGAGCGGGCGAGAGCGGCAGCTTCGGAAAGGTGAAGAAGGAAGCTGTACAACACTGGGATTGTGTGCGCAGCTTGCCAACTGATAGGAAACAGTACTTTTGCACTCTCCTGACTTTGCCAATCACATGAACATTCGATTGGAAGCTGTTTAGGACAACTTTTCTTTTCTTCATGCCAAACACTTGGCAGACCTCCGTGCAACGTCTAGAACACGATGGCAGATGTTTTCTGTGCTGGCACAGTTTTTCCCTGCCAGACATAGTGGAAAAGCTTTTTGCTAAGATGTAGACGAGAAGACGCGCTAAAGACGATAGTACGATGCTCTCCGGAGCTAAGAGCCGCTGCCGGGCGTCTTTCGGCAGAAGCCGCGCTAAGGAGAGCACTGTGAGCGGCACCATCGTCCTTGCGGGAAGAAGCCGCTTCTTCGCCTCCGGGAGCCGGCGAGAGCGGCAGCTTCGGAAAGGTGAAGAAGGAAGCTGTACAACACTGGGATTGTGTGCGCAGCTTGCCAACTGATAGAAAACAGTACTTTTGCACTCTCCTGACTTTGCCAATCACATGAACATTCGATTGGAAGCTGTTTTGGACAACTTTTCTTTTCTTCATGCCAAACACTTGGCAGACCTCCGTGCAACGTCTAGAACACGATGGCAGATGTTTTCTGTGCTGGCACAGGTTTTCCCTGCCAGACATAGTGGAAAAGCTTTTTGCTAAGATGTAGACGAGAAGACGCGCTAAAGACGATAGTACGATGCTCTCCGGAACTAAGAGCCGCTGCCGGGCGTCTTTCGGCAGAAGCAGCACTCCGGAGAGCACTGTGAGCGGCACCATCGTCTTTGCGCGAAGAAGCCGCTTCTTCGCCTCCGGGAGCCGGCGAGAGCGGCAGCTTCGGAAAGGTGAAGAAGGAAGCTGTACAACACTGGGATTGTGTGCGCAGCTTGCCAACTGATAGGAAACAGTACTTTTGCACTCTCCTGACTTTGCCAATCACATGAACATTCGATTGGAAGCTGTTTTGGACAACTTTTCTTTTCTTCATGCCAAACACTTGGCAGACCTCCGTGCAACGTCTAGAACACGATGGCAGATGTTTTCTGTGCTGGCACAGTTTTTCCCTGCCAGACATAGTGGAAAAGCTTTTTGCTAAGATGTAGACGAGAAGACGCGCTAAAGACGATAGTACGATGCTCTCCGGAGCTAAGAGCCGCTGCCGGGCGTCTTTCGGCAGAAGCAGCACTTCGGAGAGCACTGTGAGCGGCACCATCGTCTTCGCGCGAAGAAGCCGCTTCTTCGCCTCCGGGAGCGGGCGAGAGCGGCAGCTTCGGAAAGGTGAAGAAGGAAGCTGTACAACACTGGGATTGTGTGCGCAGCTTGCCAACTGATAGGAAACAGTACTTTTGCACTCTCCTGACTTTGCCAATCACATGAACATTCGATTGGAAGCTGTTTTGGACAACTTTTCTTTTCTTCATGCCAAACACTTGGCAGACCTCCGTGCAACGTCTAGAACACGATGGCAGATGTTTTCTGTGCTGGCACAGGTTTTCCCTGCCAGACATAGTGGAAAAGCTTTTTGCTAAGATGTAGACGAGAAGACGCGCTAAAGACGATAGTACGATGCTCTCCGGAGCTAAGAGCCGCTGCCGGGCGTCTTTCGGCAGAAGCAGCGCTAAGGAGAGCACTGTGAGCGGCACCATCGTCTTTGCGCGAAGAAGCCGCTTCTTCGCCTCCGGGAGCCAGCGAAAGCGGCAGCTTCGGAAAGGTGAAGAAGGAAGCTGTACAACACTGGGATTGTGTGCGCAGCTTGCCAACTGATAGGAAACAGTACTTTTGCACTCTCCTGACTTTGCCAATCACATGAACATTCGATTGGAAGCTGTTTTGGACAACTTTTCTTTTCTTCATGCCAAACACTTGGCAGACCTCCGTGCAACGTCTAGAACACGATGGCAGATGTTTTCTGTGCTGGCACAGGTTTTCCCTGCCAGACATAGTGGAAAAGCTTTTTGCTAAGATGTAGACGAGAAGACGCGCTAAAGACGATAGTACGATGCTCTCCGGAGCTAAGAGCCGCTGCCGGGCGTCTTTCGGCAGAAGCAGCACTCCGGAGAGCACTGTGAGCGGCACCATCGTCTTCGCGCGAAGAAGCCGCTTCTTCGCCTCCGGGAGCCGGCGAGAGCGGCAGCTTCGGAAAGGTGAAGAAGGAAGCTGTACAACACTGGGATTGTGTGCGCAGCTTGCCAACTGATAGGAAACAGTACTTTTGCACTCTCCTGACTTTGCCAATCACATGAACATTCGATTGGAAGCTGTTTTGGACAACTTTTCTTTTCTTCATGCCAAACACTTGGCAGACCTCCGTGCAACGTCTAGAACACGATGGCAGATGTTTTCTGTGCTGGCACAGGTTTTCCCTGCCAGACATAGTGGAAAAGCTTTTTGCTAAGATGTAGACGAGAAGACGCGCTAAAGACGATAGTACGATGCTCTCCGGAGCTAAGAGCCGCTGCCGGGCGTCTTTCGGCAGAAGCAGCGCTAAGGAGAGCACTGTGAGCGGCACCATCGTCTTTGCGCGACGAAGCCGCTTCTTCGGCTCCGGGAGCCCGCGAGAGCGGCAGCTTCGCAGAGGTGAAGAAGAAAGCTGTACAACACTGGGATTGTGTGCGCAGCTTGCCAACTGATAGGAAACAGTACTTTTGCACTCTCCTGACTTTGCCAATCAGATGAACATTCGATTGGAAGCTGTTTTGGACAACTTTTCTTTTCTTCATGCCAAACACTTGGCAGACCTCCGTGCAACGTCTAGAACACGATGGCAGATGTTTTCTGTGCTGGCACAGTTTTTCCCTGCCAGACATAGTGGAAAAGCTTTTTGCTAAGATGTAGACGAGAAGACGCGCTAAAGACGATAGTACGATGCTCTCCGGAGCTAAGAGCCGCTGCCGGGCGTCTTTCGGCAGAAGCAGCACTTCGGAGAGCACTGTGAGCGGCACCATCGTCTTTGCGCGAAGAAGCCGCTTCTTCGCCTCCGGGAGCGGGCGAGAGCGGCAGCTTCGGAAAGGTGAAGAAGGAAGCTGTACAACACTGGGATTGTGTGCGCAGCTTGCCAACTGATAGGAAACAGTACTTTTGCACTCTCCTGACTTTGCCAATCACATGAACATTCGATTGGAAGCTGTTTTGGACAACTTTTCTTTTCTTCATGCCAAACACTTGGCAGACCTCCGTGCAACGTCTAGAACACGATGGCAGATGTTTTCTGTGCTGGCACAGGTTTTCCCTGCCAGACATAGTGGAAAAGCTTTTTGCTAAGATGTAGACGAGAAGACGCGCTAAAGACGATAGTACGATGCTCTCCGGAGCTAAGAGCCGCTGCCGGGCGTCTTTCGGCAGAAGCAGCGCTAAGGAGAGCACTGTGAGCGGCACCATCGTCTTTGCGCGAAGAAGCCGCTTCTTCGCCTCCGGGAGCCGGCGAAAGCGGCAGCTTCGGAAAGGTGAAGAAGGAAGCTGTACAACACTGGGATTGTGTGCGCAGCTTGCCAACTGATAGGAAACAGTACTTTTGCACTCTCCTGACTTTGCCAATCACATGAACATTCGATTGGAAGCTGTTTTGGACAACTTTTCTTTTCTTCATGCCAAACACTTGGCAGACCTCCGTGCAACGTCTAGAACACGATGGCAGATGTTTTCTGTGCTGGCACAGGTTTTCCCTGCCAGACATAGTGGAAAAGCTTTTTGCTAAGATGTAGACGAGAAGACGCGCTAAAGACGATAGTACGATGCTCTCCGGAGCTAAGAGCCGCTGCCGGACGTCTTTCGGCAGAAGCAGCACTTCGGAGAGCACTGTGAGCGGCACCATCGTCTTTGCGCGAAGAAGCCGCTTCTTCGCCTCCGGGAGCGGGCGAGAGCGGCAGCTTCGGAAAGGTGAAGAAGGAAGCTGTACAACACTGGGATTGTGTGCGCAGCTTGCCAACTGATAGGAAACAGTACTTTTGCACTCTCCTGACTTTGCCAATCACATGAACATTCGATTGGAAGCTGTTTTGGACAACTTTTCTTTTCTTCATGCCAAACACTTGGCAGACCTCCGTGCAACGTCTAGAACACGATGGCAGATGTTTTCTGTGCTGGCACAGGTTTTCCCTGCCAGACATAGTGGAAAAGCTTTTTGCTAAGATGTAGACGAGAAGACGCGCTAAAGACGATAGTACGATGCTCTCCGGAGCTAAGAGCCGCTGCCGGGCGTCTTTCGGCAGAAGCAGCACTCCGGAGAGCACTGTGAGCGGCACCATCGTCTTCGCGCGAAGAAGCCGCTTCTTCGCCTCCGGGAGCCGGCGAGAGCGGCAGCTTCGGAAAGGTGAAGAAGGAAGCTGCACAACACTGGGATTGTGTGCGCAGCTTGCCAACTGATAGGAAACAGTACTTTTGCACTCTCCTGACTTTGCCAATCACATGAACATTCGATTGGAAGCTGTTTTGGACAACTTTTCTTTTCTTCATGCCAAACACTTGGCAGACCTCCGTGCAACGTCTAGAACACGATGGCTGATGTTTTCTGTGCTGGCACAGTTTTTCCCTGCCAGACATAGTGGAAAAGCTTTTTGCTAAGATGTAGACGAGAAGACGCGCTAAAGACGATAGTACGATGCTCTCCGGAGCTAAGAGCCGCTGCCGGGCGTCTTTCGGCAGAAGCAGCACTCCGGAGAGCACTGTGAGCGGCACCATCGTCTTCGCGCGAAGAAGCCTCTTCTTCGCCTCGGGGAGCCGGCGAGAGCGGCAGCTTCGGAAAGGTGAAGAAGGAAGCTGTACAACACTGGGATTGTGTGCGCAGCTTGCCAACTGATAGGAAACAGTACTTTTGCACTCTCCTGACTTTGCCAATCACATGAACATTCGATTGGAAGCTGTTTTGGACAACTTTTCTTTTCTTCATGCCAAACACTTGGCAGACCTCCGTGCAACGTCTAGAACACGATGGCAGATGTTTTCTGTGCTGGCACAGGTTTTCCCTGCCAGACATAGTGGAAAAGCTTTTTGCTAAGATGTAGACGAGAAGACGCGCTAAAGACGATAGTACGATGCTCTCCGGAGCTAAGAGCCGCTGCCGGGCGTCTTTCGGCAGAAGCAGCACTTCGGAGAGCACTGTGAGCGGCACCATCGTCTTTGCGCGAAGAAGCCGCTTCTTCGCCTCCGGGAGCGGGCGAGAGCGGCAGCTTCGGAAAGGTGAAGAAGGAAGCTGTACAACACTGGGATTGTGTGCGCAGCTTGCCAACTGATAGGAAACAGTACTTTTGCACTCTCCTGACTTTGCCAATCACATGAACATTCGATTGGAAGCTGTTTTGGACAACTTTTCTTTTCTTCATGCCAAACACTTGGCAGACCTCCGTGCAACGTCTAGAACACGATGGCTGATGTTTTCTGTGCTGGCACAGTTTTTCCCTGCCAGACATAGTGGAAAAGCTTTTTGCTAAGATGTAGACGAGAAGACGCGCTAAAGACGATAGTACGATGCTCTCCGGAGCTAAGAGCCGCTGCCGGGCGTCTTTCGGCAGAAGCAGCACTCCGGAGAGCACTGTGAGCGGCACCATCGTCTTCGCGCGAAGAAGCCGCTTCTTCGCCTCGGGGAGCCGGCGAGAGCGGCAGCTTCGGAAAGGTGAAGAAGGAAGCTGTACAACACTGGGATTGTGTGCGCAGCTTGCCAACTGATAGGAAACAGTACTTTTGCACTCTCCTGACTTTGCCAATCACATGAACATTCGATTGGAAGCTGTTTTGGACAACTTTTCTTTTCTTCATGCCAAACACTTGGCAGACCTCCGTGCAACGTCTAGAACACGATGGCAGATGTTTTCTGTGCTGGCACAGGTTTTCCCTGCCAGACATAGTGGAAAAGCTTTTTGCTAAGATGTAGACGAGAAGACGCGCTAAAGACGATAGTACGATGCTCTCCGGAGCTAAGAGCCGCTGCCGGGCGTCTTTCGGCAGAAGCAGCGCTAAGGAGAGCACTGTGAGCGGCACCATCGTCTTTGCGCGAAGAAGCCGCTTCTTCGCCTCCGGGAGCCGGCGAGAGCGGCAGCTTCGGAAAGGTGAAGAAGGAAGCTGTACAACACTGGGATTGTGTGCGCAGCTTGCCAACTGATAGAAAACAGTACTTTTGCACTCTCCTGACTTTGCCAATCACATGAACATTCGATTGGAAGCTGTTTTGGACAACTTTTCTTTTCTTCATGCCAAACACTTGGCAGACCTCCGTGCAACGTCTAGAACACGATGGCAGATGTTTTCTGTGCTGGCACAGGTTTTCCCTGCCAGACATAGTGGAAAAGCTTTTTGCTAAGATGTAGACGAGAAGACGCGCTAAAGACGATAGTACGATGCTCTCCGGAGCTAAGAGCCGCTGCCGGGCGTCTTTCGGCAGAAGCAGCGCTAAGGAGAGCACTGTGAGCGGCACCATCGTCTTTGCGCGAAGAAGCCGCTTCTTCGCCTCCGGGAGCCGGCGAAAGCGGCAGCTTCGGAAAGGTGAAGAAGGAAGCTGTACAACACTGGGATTGTGTGCGCAGCTTGCCAACTGATAGAAAACAGTACTTTTGCACTCTCCTGACTTTGCCAATCACATGAACATTCGATTGGAAGCTGTTTTGGACAACTTTTCTTTTCTTCATGCCAAACACTTGGCAGACCTCCGTGCAATGTCTAGAACACGATGGCAGATGTTTTCTGTGCTGGCACAGGTTTTCCCTGCCAGACATAGTGGAAAAGCTTTTTGCTAAGATGTAGACGAGAAGACGCGCTAAAGACGATAGTATGATGCTCTCCGGAGCTAAGAGCCGCTGCCGGGCGTCTTTCGGCAGAAGCAGCACTTCGGAGAGCACTGTGAGCGGCACCATCGTCTTTGCGGGAAGAAGCCGCTTCTTCGCCTCCGGGAGCGGGCGAGAGCGGCAGCTTCGGAAAGGTGAAGAAGGAAGCTGTACAACACTGGGATTGTGTGCGCAGCTTGCCAACTGATAGGAAACAGTACTTTTGCACTCTCCTGACTTTGCCAATCACATGAACATTCGATTGGAAGCTGTTTTGGACAACTTTTCTTTTCTTCATGCCAAACACTTGGCAGACCTCCGTGCAACGTCTAGAACACGATGGCAGATGTTTTCTGTGCTGGCACAGGTTTTCCCTGCCAGACATAGTGGAAAAGCTTTTTGCTAAGATGTAGACGAGAAGACGCGCTAAAGACGATAGGACGATGCTCTCCGGAGCTAAGAGCCGCTGCCGGGCGTCTTTCGGCAGAAGCAGCACTCCGGAGAGCACTGTGAGCGGCACCATCGTCTTCGCGCGAAGAAGCCGCTTCTTCGCCTCGGGGAGCCGGCGAGAGCGGCAGCTTCGGAAAGGTGAAGAAGGAAGCTGTACAACACTGGGATTGTGTGCGCAGCTTGCCAACTGATAGGAAACAGTACTTTTGCACTCTCCTGACTTTGCCAATCACATGAACATTCGATTGGAAGCTGTTTTGGACAACTTTTCTTTTCTTCATGCCAAACACTTGGCAGACCTCCGTGCAACGTCTAGAACACGATGGCAGATGTTTTCTGTGCTGGCACAGTTTTTCCCTGCCAGACATAGTGGAAAAGCTTTTTGCTAAGATGTAGACGAGAAGACGCGCTAAAGACGATAGTACGATGCTCTCCGGAGCTAAGAGCCGCTGCCGGGCGTCTTTCGGCAGAAGCAGCACTCCGGAGAGCACTGTGAGCGGCACCATCGTCTTCGCGCGAAGAAGCCGCTTCTTCGCCTCCGGGAGCCGGCGAGAGCGGCAGCTTCGGAAAGGTGAAGAAGGAAGCTGTACAACACTGGGATTGTGTGCGCAGCTTGCCAACTGATAGGAAACAGTACTTTTGCACTCTCCTGACTTTGCCAATCAGATGAACATTCGATTGGAAGCTGTTTTGGACAACTTTTCTTTTCTTCATGCCAAACACTTGGCAGACCTCCGTGCAACGTCTAGAACACGATGGCAGATGTTTTCTGTGCTGGCACAGGTTTTCCCTGCCAGACATAGTGGAAAAGCTTTTTGCTAAAGATGTAGACGAGAAGACGCGCTAAAGACGATAGTACGATGCTCTCCGGAGCTAAGAGCCGCTGCCGGGCGTCTTTCGACAGAAGCAGCGCTAAGGAGAGCACTGTGAGCGGCACCATCGTCTTTGCGCGAAGAAGCCGCTTCTTCGCCTCCGGGAGCCGGCGAGAGCGGCAGCTTCGGAAAGGTGAAGAAGGAAGCTGTACAACACTGGGATTGTGTGCGCAGCCTGCCAACTGATAGGAAACAGTACTTTTGCACTCTCCTGACTTTGCCAATCACATGAACATTCGATTGGAAGCTGTTTTGGACAACTTTTCTTTTCTTCATGCCAAACACTTGGCAGACCTCCGTGCAACGTCTAGAACACGATGGCAGATGTTTTCTGTGCTGGCACAGGTTTTCCCTGCCAGACATAGTGGAAAAGCTTTTTGCTAAGATGTAGACGAGAAGACGCGCTAAAGACGATAGTACGATGCTCTCCGGAGCTAAGAGCCGCTGCCGGGCGTCTTTCGGCAGAAGCCGCGCTAAGGAGAGCACTGTGAGCTGCACCATCGTCCTTGCGGGAAGAAGCCGCTTCTTCGGCTCCGGGAGCCGGCGAGAGCGGCAGCTTCGGAAAGGTGAAGAAGGAAGCTGTACAACACTGGGATTGTGTGCGCAGCTTGCCAACTGATAGAAAACAGTACTTTTGCACTCTCCTGACTTTGCCAATCAGATGAACATTCGATTGGAAGCTGTTTTGGACAACTTTTCTTTTCTTCATGCCAAACACTTGGCAGACCTCCGTGCAACGTCTAGAACACGATGGCAGATGTTTTCTGTGCTGGCACAGTTTTTCCCTGCCAGACATAGTGGAAAAGCTTTTTGCTAAGATGTAGACGAGAAGACGCGCTAAAGACGATAGTACGATGCTCTCCGGAGCTAAGAGCCGCTGCCGGGCGTCTTTCGGCAGAAGCAGCACTCCGGAGAGCACTGTGAGCGGCACCATCGTCTTCGCGCGAAGAAGCCGCTTCTTCGCCTCGGGGAGCCGGCGAGAGCGGCAGCTTCGGAAAGGTGAAGAAGGAAGCTGTACAACACTGGGATTGTGTGCGCAGCTTGCCAACTGATAGGAAACAGTACTTTTGCACTCTCCTGACTTTGCCAATCACATGAACATTCGATTGGAAGCTGTTTTGGACAACTTTTCTTTTCTTCATGCCAAACACTTGGCAGACCTCCGTGCAACGTCTAGAACACGATGGCAGATGTTTTCTGTGCTGGCACAGGTTTTCCCTGCCAGACATAGTGGAAAAGCTTTTTGCTAAAGATGTAGACGAGAAGACGCGCTAAAGACGATAGTACGATGCTCTCCGGAGCTAAGAGCCGCTGCCGGGCGTCTTTCGGCAGAAGCAGCGCTAAGGAGAGCACTGTGAGCGGCACCATCGTCTTTGCGCGAAGAAGCCGCTTCTTCGCCTCCGGGAGCCGGCGAGAGCGGCAGCTTCGGAAAGGTGAAGAAGGAAGCTGTACAACACTGGGATTGTGTGCGCAGCCTGCCAACTGATAGGAAACAGTACTTTTGCACTCTCCTGACTTTGCCAATCACATGAACATTCGATTGGAAGCTGTTTTGGACAACTTTTCTTTTCTTCATGCCAAACACTTGGCAGACCTCCGTGCAACGTCTAGAACACGATGGCAGATGTTTTCTGTGCTGGCACAGTTTTTCCCTGCCAGACATAGTGGAAAAGCTTTTTGCTAAGATGTAGACGAGAAGACGCGCTAAAGACGATAGTACGATGCTCTCCGGAGCTAAGAGCCGCTGCCGGGCGTCTTTCGGCAGAAGCCTCGCTAAGGAGAGCACTGTGAGCTGCACCATCATCCTTGCGGGAAGAAGCCGCTTCTTCGGCTCCGGGAGCCGGCGAGAGCGGCAGCTTCGGAAAGGTGAAGAAGGAAGCTGTACAACACTGGGATTGTGTGCGCAGCTTGCCAACTGATAGAAAACAGTACTTTTGCACTCTCCTGACTTTGCCAATCACATGAACATTCGATTGGAAGCTGTTTTGGACAACTTTTCTTTTCTTCATGCCAAACACTTGGCAGACCTCCGTGCAACGTCTAGAACACGATGGCTGATGTTTTCTGTGCTGGCACAGTTTTTCCCTGCCAGACATAGTGGAAAAGCTTTTTGCTAAGATGTAGACGAGAAGACGCGCTAAAGACGATAGTACGATGCTCTCCGGAGCTAAGAGCCGCTGCCGGGCGTCTTTCGGCAGAAGCAGCACTCCGGAGAGCACTGTGAGCGGCACCATCGTCTTCGCGCGAAGAAGCCGCTTCTTCGCCTCCGGGAGCCGGCGAGAGCGGCAG
Organism: Melospiza georgiana; assembly: GCF_028018845.1. Lineage (NCBI taxonomy): Eukaryota > Metazoa > Chordata > Aves > Passeriformes > Passerellidae > Melospiza > Melospiza georgiana. The sequence continues at coordinate 1,059,410 of NC_080453.1, read as the reverse complement.
CTTCGGAAAGGTGAAGAAGGAAGCTGTACAACACTGGGATTGTGTGCGCAGCTTGCCAACTGATAGGAAACAGTACTTTTGCACTCTCCTGACTTTGCCAATCACATGAACATTCGATTGGAAGCTGTTTTGGACAACTTTTCTTTTCTTCATGCCAAACACTTGGCAGACCTCCGTGCAACGTCTAGAACACGATGGCAGATGTTTTCTGTGCTGGCACAGGTTTTCCCTGCCAGACATAGTGGAAAAGCTTTTTGCTAAAGATGTAGACGAGAAGACGCGCTAAAGACGATAGTACGATGCTCTCCGGAGCTAAGAGCCGCTGCCGGGCGTCTTTCGGCAGAAGCAGCGCTAAGGAGAGCACTGTGAGCGGCACCATCGTCTTTGCGCGAAGAAGCCGCTTCTTCGCCTCCGGGAGCCGGCGAGAGCGGCAGCTTCGGAAAGGTGAAGAAGGAAGCTGTACAACACTGGGATTGTGTGCGCAGCCTGCCAACTGATAGGAAACAGTACTTTTGCACTCTCCTGACTTTGCCAATCACATGAACATTCGATTGGAAGCTGTTTTGGACAACTTTTCTTTTCTTCATGCCAAACACTTGGCAGACCTCCGTGCAACGTCTAGAACACGATGGCAGATGTTTTCTGTGCTGGCACAGGTTTTCCCTGCCAGACATAGTGGAAAAGCTTTTTGCTAAGATGTAGACGAGAAGACGCGCTAAAGACGATAGTACGATGCTCTCCGGAGCTAAGAGCCGCTGCCGGGCGTCTTTCGGCAGAAGCCGCGCTAAGGAGAGCACTGTGAGCTGCACCATCGTCCTTGCGGGAAGAAGCCGCTTCTTCGGCTCCGGGAGCCGGCGAGAGCGGCAGCTTCGGAAAGGTGAAGAAGGAAGCTGTACAACACTGGGATTGTGTGCGCAGCTTGCCAACTGATAGAAAACAGTACTTTTGCACTCTCCTGACTTTGCCAATCACATGAACATTCGATTGGAAGCTGTTTTGGACAACTTTTCTTTTCTTCATGCCAAACACTTGGCAGACCTCCGTGCAACGTCTAGAACACGATGGCAGATGTTTTCTGTGCTGGCACAGGTTTTCCCTGCCAGACATAGTGGAAAAGCTTTTTGCTAAGATGTAGACGAGAAGACGCGCTAAAGACGATAGTACGATGCTCTCCGGAGCTAAGAGCCGCTGCCGGGCGTCTTTCGGCAGAAGCAGCACTCCGGAGAGCACTGTGAGCGGCACCATCGTCTTCGCGCGAAGAAGCCGCTTCTTCGCCTCCGGGAGCCGGCGAGAGCGGCAGCTTCGGAAAGGTGAAGAAGGAAGCTGTAAAACATTGGGATTGTGTGCGCAGCTTGCCAACTGATAGGAAACAGTACTTTTGCACTCTCCTGACTTTGCCAATCAGATGAACATTCGATTGGAAGCTGTTTTGGACAACTTTTCTTTTCTTCATGCCAAACACTTGGCAGACCTCCGTGCAACGTCTAGAACACGATGGCAGATGTTTTCTGTGCTGGCACAGTTTTTCCCTGCCAGACATAGTGGAAAAGCTTTTTGCTAAGATGTAGACGAGAAGACGCGCTAAAGACGATAGTACGATGCTCTCCGGAGCTAAGAGCCGCTGCCGGGCGTCTTTCGGCAGAAGCCTCGCTAAGGAGAGCACTGTGAGCTGCACCATCATCCTTGCGGGAAGAAGCCGCTTCTTCGGCTCCGGGAGCCGGCGAGAGCGGCAGCTTCGGAAAGGTGAAGAAGGAAGCTGTACAACACTGGGATTGTGTGCGCAGCTTGCCAACTGATAGAAAACAGTACTTTTGCACTCTCCTGACTTTGCCAATCACATGAACATTCGATTGGAAGCTGTTTTGGACAACTTTTCTTTTCTTCATGCCAAACACTTGGCAGACCTCCGTGCAACGTCTAGAACACGATGGCAGATGTTTTCTGTGCTGGCACAGGTTTTCCCTGCCAGACATAGTGGAAAAGCTTTTTGCTAAGATGTAGACGAGAAGACGCGCTAAAGACGATAGTACGATGCTCTCCGGAGCTAAGAGCCGCTGCCGGGCGTCTTTCGGCAGAAGCAGCACTCCGGAGAGCACTGTGAGCGGCACCATCGTCTTCGCGCGAAGAAGCCGCTTCTTCGCCTCGGGGAGCCGGCGAGAGCGGCAGCTTCGGAAAGGTGAAGAAGGAAGCTGTAAAACACTGGGATTGTGTGCGCAGCTTGCCAACTGATAGAAAACAGTACTTTTGCACTCTCCTGACTTTGCCAATCACATGAACATTCGATTGGAAGCTGTTTTGGACAACTTTTCTTTTCTTCATGCCAAACACTTGGCAGACCTCCGTGCAACGTCTAGAACACGATGGCAGATGTTTTCTGTGCTGGCACAGGTTTTCCCTGCCAGACATAGTGGAAAAGCTTTTTGCTAAGATGTAGACGAGAAGACGCGCTAAAGACGATAGTACGATGCTCTCCGGAGCTAAGAGCCGCTGCCGGGCGTCTTTCGGCAGAAGCAGCGCTAAGGAGAGCACTGTGAGCGGCACCATCGTCCTTGCGCGAAGAAGCCGCTTCTTCGCCTCCGGGAGCCGGCGAGAGCGGCAGCTTCGGAAAGGTGAAGAAGGAAGCTGTACAACACTGGGATTGTGTGCGCAGCTTGCCAACTGATAGGAAACAGTACTTTTGCACTCTCCTGACTTTGCCAATCACATGAACATTCGATTGGAAGCTGTTTTGGACAACTTTTCTTTTCTTCATGCCAAACACTTGGCAGACCTCCGTGCAACGTCTAGAACACGATGGCAGATGTTTTCTGTGCTGGCACAGTTTTTCCCTGCCAGACATAGTGGAAAAGCTTTTTGCTAAGATGTAGACGAGAAGACGCGCTAAAGACGATAGTACGATGCTCTCCGGAGCTAAGAGCCGCTGCCGGGCGTCTTTCGGCAGAAGCAGCACTTCGGAGAGCACTGTGAGCGGCACCATCGTCTTTGCGCGAAGAAGCCGCTTCTTCGCCTCCGGGAGCGGGCGAGAGCGGCAGCTTCGGAAAGGTGAAGAAGGAAGCTGTACAACACTGGGATTGTGTGCGCAGCTTGCCAACTGATAGAAAACAGTACTTTTGCACTCTCCTGACTTTGCCAATCACATGAACATTCGATTGGAAGCTGTTTTGGACAACTTTTCTTTTCTTCATGCCAAACACTTGGCAGACCTCCGTGCAACGTCTAGAACACGATGGCAGATGTTTTCTGTGCTGGCACAGGTTTTCCCTGCCAGACATAGTGGAAAAGCTTTTTGCTAAGATGTAGACGAGAAGACGCGCTAAAGACGATAGTACGATGCTCTCCGGAGCTAAGAGCCGCTGCCGGACGTCTTTCGGCAGAAGCAGCACTTCGGAGAGCACTGTGAGCGGCACCATCGTCTTTGCGCGAAGAAGCCGCTTCTTCGCCTCCGGGAGCGGGCGAGAGCGGCAGCTTCGGAAAGGTGAAGAAGGAAGCTGTACAACACTGGGATTGTGTGCGCAGCTTGCCAACTGATAGGAAACAGTACTTTTGCACTCTCCTGACTTTGCCAATCACATGAACATTCGATTGGAAGCTGTTTTGGACAACTTTTCTTTTCTTCATGCCAAACACTTGGCAGACCTCCGTGCAACGTCTAGAACACGATGGCAGATGTTTTCTGTGCTGGCACAGGTTTTCCCTGCCAGACATAGTGGAAAAGCTTTTTGCTAAGATGTAGACGAGAAGACGCGCTAAAGACGATAGTACGATGCTCTCCGGAGCTAAGAGCCGCTGCCGGGCGTCTTTCGGCAGAAGCAGCACTCCGGAGAGCACTGTGAGCGGCACCATCGTCTTCGCGCGAAGAAGCCGCTTCTTCGCCTCCGGGAGCCGGCGAGAGCGGCAGCTTCGGAAAGGTGAAGAAGGAAGCTGCACAACACTGGGATTGTGTGCGCAGCTTGCCAACTGATAGGAAACAGTACTTTTGCACTCTCCTGACTTTGCCAATCACATGAACATTCGATTGGAAGCTGTTTTGGACAACTTTTCTTTTCTTCATGCCAAACACTTGGCAGACCTCCGTGCAACGTCTAGAACACGATGGCTGATGTTTTCTGTGCTGGCACAGTTTTTCCCTGCCAGACATAGTGGAAAAGCTTTTTGCTAAGATGTAGACGAGAAGACGCGCTAAAGACGATAGTACGATGCTCTCCGGAGCTAAGAGCCGCTGCCGGGCGTCTTTCGGCAGAAGCAGCACTCCGGAGAGCACTGTGAGCGGCACCATCGTCTTCGCGCGAAGAAGCCGCTTCTTCGCCTCGGGGAGCCGGCGAGAGCGGCAGCTTCGGAAAGGTGAAGAAGGAAGCTGTACAACACTGGGATTGTGTGCGCAGCTTGCCAACTGATAGGAAACAGTACTTTTGCACTCTCCTGACTTTGCCAATCACATGAACATTCGATTGGAAGCTGTTTTGGACAACTTTTCTTTTCTTCATGCCAAACACTTGGCAGACCTCCGTGCAACGTCTAGAACACGATGGCAGATGTTTTCTGTGCTGGCACAGGTTTTCCCTGCCAGACATAGTGGAAAAGCTTTTTGCTAAGATGTAGACGAGAAGACGCGCTAAAGACGATAGTACGATGCTCTCCGGAGCTAAGAGCCGCTGCCGGGCGTCTTTCGGCAGAAGCAGCACTTCGGAGAGCACTGTGAGCGGCACCATCGTCTTTGCGCGAAGAAGCCGCTTCTTCGCCTCCGGGAGCGGGCGAGAGCGGCAGCTTCGGAAAGGTGAAGAAGGAAGCTGTACAACACTGGGATTGTGTGCGCAGCTTGCCAACTGATAGGAAACAGTACTTTTGCACTCTCCTGACTTTGCCAATCACATGAACATTCGATTGGAAGCTGTTTTGGACAACTTTTCTTTTCTTCATGCCAAACACTTGGCAGACCTCCGTGCAACGTCTAGAACACGATGGCTGATGTTTTCTGTGCTGGCACAGTTTTTCCCTGCCAGACATAGTGGAAAAGCTTTTTGCTAAGATGTAGACGAGAAGACGCGCTAAAGACGATAGTACGATGCTCTCCGGAGCTAAGAGCCGCTGCCGGGCGTCTTTCGGCAGAAGCAGCACTCCGGAGAGCACTGTGAGCGGCACCATCGTCTTCGCGCGAAGAAGCCGCTTCTTCGCCTCGGGGAGCCGGCGAGAGCGGCAGCTTCGGAAAGGTGAAGAAGGAAGCTGTACAACACTGGGATTGTGTGCGCAGCTTGCCAACTGATAGGAAACAGTACTTTTGCACTCTCCTGACTTTGCCAATCACATGAACATTCGATTGGAAGCTGTTTTGGACAACTTTTCTTTTCTTCATGCCAAACACTTGGCAGACCTCCGTGCAACGTCTAGAACACGATGGCAGATGTTTTCTGTGCTGGCACAGGTTTTCCCTGCCAGACATAGTGGAAAAGCTTTTTGCTAAGATGTAGACGAGAAGACGCGCTAAAGACGATAGTACGATGCTCTCCGGAGCTAAGAGCCGCTGCCGGGCGTCTTTCGGCAGAAGCAGCGCTAAGGAGAGCACTGTGAGCGGCACCATCGTCTTTGCGCGAAGAAGCCGCTTCTTCGCCTCCGGGAGCCGGCGAGAGCGGCAGCTTCGGAAAGGTGAAGAAGGAAGCTGTACAACACTGGGATTGTGTGCGCAGCTTGCCAACTGATAGAAAACAGTACTTTTGCACTCTCCTGACTTTGCCAATCACATGAACATTCGATTGGAAGCTGTTTTGGACAACTTTTCTTTTCTTCATGCCAAACACTTGGCAGACCTCCGTGCAACGTCTAGAACACGATGGCAGATGTTTTCTGTGCTGGCACAGGTTTTCCCTGCCAGACATAGTGGAAAAGCTTTTTGCTAAGATGTAGACGAGAAGACGCGCTAAAGACGATAGTACGATGCTCTCCGGAGCTAAGAGCCGCTGCCGGGCGTCTTTCGGCAGAAGCAGCGCTAAGGAGAGCACTGTGAGCGGCACCATCGTCTTTGCGCGAAGAAGCCGCTTCTTCGCCTCCGGGAGCCGGCGAAAGCGGCAGCTTCGGAAAGGTGAAGAAGGAAGCTGTACAACACTGGGATTGTGTGCGCAGCTTGCCAACTGATAGAAAACAGTACTTTTGCACTCTCCTGACTTTGCCAATCACATGAACATTCGATTGGAAGCTGTTTTGGACAACTTTTCTTTTCTTCATGCCAAACACTTGGCAGACCTCCGTGCAACGTCTAGAACACGATGGCAGATGTTTTCTGTGCTGGCACAGGTTTTCCCTGCCAGACATAGTGGAAAAGCTTTTTGCTAAGATGTAGACGAGAAGACGCGCTAAAGACGATAGTATGATGCTCTCCGGAGCTAAGAGCCGCTGCCGGGCGTCTTTCGGCAGAAGCAGCACTTCGGAGAGCACTGTGAGCGGCACCATCGTCTTTGCGGGAAGAAGCCGCTTCTTCGCCTCCGGGAGCGGGCGAGAGCGGCAGCTTCGGAAAGGTGAAGAAGGAAGCTGTACAACACTGGGATTGTGTGCGCAGCTTGCCAACTGATAGGAAACAGTACTTTTGCACTCTCCTGACTTTGCCAATCACATGAACATTCGATTGGAAGCTGTTTTGGACAACTTTTCTTTTCTTCATGCCAAACACTTGGCAGACCTCCGTGCAACGTCTAGAACACGATGGCAGATGTTTTCTGTGCTGGCACAGGTTTTCCCTGCCAGACATAGTGGAAAAGCTTTTTGCTAAGATGTAGACGAGAAGACGCGCTAAAGACGATAGTACGATGCTCTCCGGAGCTAAGAGCCGCTGCCGGGCGTCTTTCGGCAGAAGCAGCACTCCGGAGAGCACTGTGAGCGGCACCATCGTCTTCGCGCGAAGAAGCCGCTTCTTCGCCTCGGGGAGCCGGCGAGAGCGGCAGCTTCGGAAAGGTGAAGAAGGAAGCTGTACAACACTGGGATTGTGTGCGCAGCTTGCCAACTGATAGGAAACAGTACTTTTGCACTCTCCTGACTTTGCCAATCACATGAACATTCGATTGGAAGCTGTTTTGGACAACTTTTCTTTTCTTCATGCCAAACACTTGGCAGACCTCCGTGCAACGTCTAGAACACGATGGCTGATGTTTTCTGTGCTGGCACAGTTTTTCCCTGCCAGACATAGTGGAAAAGCTTTTTGCTAAGATGTAGACGAGAAGACGCGCTAAAGACGATAGTACGATGCTCTCCGGAGCTAAGAGCCGCTGCCGGGCGTCTTTCGGCAGAAGCAGCACTCCGGAGAGCACTGTGAGCGGCACCATCGTCTTCGCGCGAAGAAGCCGCTTCTTCGCCTCTGGGAGCCGGCGAGAGCGGCAGCTTCGGAAAGGTGAAGAAGGAAGCTGTACAACACTGGGATTGTGTGCGCAGCTTGCCAACTGATAGGAAACAGTACTTTTGCACTCTCCTGACTTTGCCAATCAGATGAACATTCGATTGGAAGCTGTTTTGGACAACTTTTCTTTTCTTCATGCCAAACACTTGGCAGACCTCCGTGCAACGTCTAGAACACGATGGCAGATGTTTTCTGTGCTGGCACAGGTTTTCCCTGCCAGACATAGTGGAAAAGCTTTTTGCTAAAGATGTAGACGAGAAGACGCGCTAAAGACGATAGTACGATGCTCTCCGGAGCTAAGAGCCGCTGCCGGGCGTCTTTCGACAGAAGCAGCGCTAAGGAGAGCACTGTGAGCGGCACCATCGTCTTTGCGCGAAGAAGCCGCTTCTTCGCCTCCGGGAGCCGGCGAGAGCGGCAGCTTCGGAAAGGTGAAGAAGGAAGCTGTACAACACTGGGATTGTGTGCGCAGCCTGCCAACTGATAGGAAACAGTACTTTTGCACTCTCCTGACTTTGCCAATCACATGAACATTCGATTGGAAGCTGTTTTGGACAACTTTTCTTTTCTTCATGCCAAACACTTGGCAGACCTCCGTGCAACGTCTAGAACACGATGGCAGATGTTTTCTGTGCTGGCACAGGTTTTCCCTGCCAGACATAGTGGAAAAGCTTTTTGCTAAGATGTAGACGAGAAGACGCGCTAAAGACGATAGTACGATGCTCTCCGGAGCTAAGAGCCGCTGCCGGGCGTCTTTCGGCAGAAGCCGCGCTAAGGAGAGCACTGTGAGCTGCACCATCGTCCTTGCGGGAAGAAGCCGCTTCTTCGGCTCCGGGAGCCGGCGAGAGCGGCAGCTTCGGAAAGGTGAAGAAGGAAGCTGTACAACACTGGGATTGTGTGCGCAGCTTGCCAACTGATAGAAAACAGTACTTTTGCACTCTCCTGACTTTGCCAATCAGATGAACATTCGATTGGAAGCTGTTTTGGACAACTTTTCTTTTCTTCATGCCAAACACTTGGCAGACCTCCGTGCAACGTCTAGAACACGATGGCAGATGTTTTCTGTGCTGGCACAGTTTTTCCCTGCCAGACATAGTGGAAAAGCTTTTTGCTAAGATGTAGACGAGAAGACGCGCTAAAGACGATAGTACGATGCTCTCCGGAGCTAAGAGCCGCTGCCGGGCGTCTTTCGGCAGAAGCAGCACTCCGGAGAGCACTGTGAGCGGCACCATCGTCTTCGCGCGAAGAAGCCGCTTCTTCGCCTCGGGGAGCCGGCGAGAGCGGCAGCTTCGGAAAGGTGAAGAAGGAAGCTGTACAACACTGGGATTGTGTGCGCAGCTTGCCAACTGATAGGAAACAGTACTTTTGCACTCTCCTGACTTTGCCAATCACATGAACATTCGATTGGAAGCTGTTTTGGACAACTTTTCTTTTCTTCATGCCAAACACTTGGCAGACCTCCGTGCAACGTCTAGAACACGATGGCAGATGTTTTCTGTGCTGGCACAGGTTTTCCCTGCCAGACATAGTGGAAAAGCTTTTTGCTAAAGATGTAGACGAGAAGACGCGCTAAAGACGATAGTACGATGCTCTCCGGAGCTAAGAGCCGCTGCCGGGCGTCTTTCGGCAGAAGCAGCGCTAAGGAGAGCACTGTGAGCGGCACCATCGTCTTTGCGCGAAGAAGCCGCTTCTTCGCCTCCGGGAGCCGGCGAGAGCGGCAGCTTCGGAAAGGTGAAGAAGGAAGCTGTACAACACTGGGATTGTGTGCGCAGCCTGCCAACTGATAGGAAACAGTACTTTTGCACTCTCCTGACTTTGCCAATCACATGAACATTCGATTGGAAGCTGTTTTGGACAACTTTTCTTTTCTTCATGCCAAACACTTGGCAGACCTCCGTGCAACGTCTAGAACACGATGGCAGATGTTTTCTGTGCTGGCACAGTTTTTCCCTGCCAGACATAGTGGAAAAGCTTTTTGCTAAGATGTAGACGAGAAGACGCGCTAAAGACGATAGTACGATGCTCTCCGGAGCTAAGAGCCGCTGCCGGGCGTCTTTCGGCAGAAGCCTCGCTAAGGAGAGCACTGTGAGCTGCACCATCATCCTTGCGGGAAGAAGCCGCTTCTTCGGCTCCGGGAGCCGGCGAGAGCGGCAGCTTCGGAAAGGTGAAGAAGGAAGCTGTACAACACTGGGATTGTGTGCGCAGCTTGCCAACTGATAGAAAACAGTACTTTTGCACTCTCCTGACTTTGCCAATCACATGAACATTCGATTGGAAGCTGTTTTGGACAACTTTTCTTTTCTTCATGCCAAACACTTGGCAGACCTCCGTGCAACGTCTAGAACACGATGGCTGATGTTTTCTGTGCTGGCACAGTTTTTCCCTGCCAGACATAGTGGAAAAGCTTTTTGCTAAGATGTAGACGAGAAGACGCGCTAAAGACGATAGTACGATGCTCTCCGGAGCTAAGAGCCGCTGCCGGGCGTCTTTCGGCAGAAGCAGCACTCCGGAGAGCACTGTGAGCGGCACCATCGTCTTCGCGCGAAGAAGCCGCTTCTTCGCCTCCGGGAGCCGGCGAGAGCGGCAGCTTCGGAAAGGTGAAGAAGGAAGCTGTACAACACTGGGATTGTGTGCGCAGCTTGCCAACTGATAGGAAACAGTACTTTTGCACTCTCCTGACTTTGCCAATCACATGAACATTCGATTGGAAGCTGTTTTGGACAACTTTTCTTTTCTTCATGCCAAACACTTGGCAGACCTCCGTGCAACGTCTAGAACACGATGGCAGATGTTTTCTGTGCTGGCACAGGTTTTCCCTGCCAGACATAGTGGAAAAGCTTTTTGCTAAAGATGTAGACGAGAAGACGCGCTAAAGACGATAGTACGATGCTCTCCGGAGCTAAGAGCCGCTGCCGGGCGTCTTTCGGCAGAAGCAGCGCTAAGGAGAGCACTGTGAGCGGCACCATCGTCTTTGCGCGAAGAAGCCGCTTCTTCGCCTCCGGGAGCCGGCGAGAGCGGCAGCTTCGGAAAGGTGAAGAAGGAAGCTGTACAACACTGGGATTGTGTGCGCAGCCTGCCAACTGATAGGAAACAGTACTTTTGCACTCTCCTGACTTTGCCAATCACATGAACATTCGATTGGAAGCTGTTTTGGACAACTTTTCTTTTCTTCATGCCAAACACTTGGCAGACCTCCGTGCAACGTCTAGAACACGATGGCAGATGTTTTCTGTGCTGGCACAGGTTTTCCCTGCCAGACATAGTGGAAAAGCTTTTTGCTAAGATGTAGACGAGAAGACGCGCTAAAGACGATAGTACGATGCTCTCCGGAGCTAAGAGCCGCTGCCGGGCGTCTTTCGGCAGAAGCCGCGCTAAGGAGAGCACTGTGAGCTGCACCATCGTCCTTGCGGGAAGAAGCCGCTTCTTCGGCTCCGGGAGCCGGCGAGAGCGGCAGCTTCGGAAAGGTGAAGAAGGAAGCTGTACAACACTGGGATTGTGTGCGCAGCTTGCCAACTGATAGAAAACAGTACTTTTGCACTCTCCTGACTTTGCCAATCACATGAACATTCGATTGGAAGCTGTTTTGGACAACTTTTCTTTTCTTCATGCCAAACACTTGGCAGACCTCCGTGCAACGTCTAGAACACGATGGCAGATGTTTTCTGTGCTGGCACAGTTTTTCCCTGCCAGACATAGTGGAAAAGCTTTTTGCTAAGATGTAGACGAGAAGACGCGCTAAAGACGATAGTACGATGCTCTCCGGAGCTAAGAGCCGCTGCCGGGCGTCTTTCGGCAGAAGCAGCACTCCGGAGAGCACTGTGAGCGGCACCATCGTCTTCGCGCGAAGAAGCCGCTTCTTCGCCTCGGGGAGCCGGCGAGAGCGGCAGCTTCGGAAAGGTGAAGAAGGAAGCTGTACAACACTGGGATTGTGTGCGCAGCTTGCCAACTGATAGGAAACAGTACTTTTGCACTCTCCTGACTTTGCCAATCACATGAACATTCGATTGGAAGCTGTTTTGGACAACTTTTCTTTTCTTCATGCCAAACACTTGGCAGACCTCCGTGCAACGTCTAGAACACGATGGCAGATGTTTTCTGTGCTGGCACAGGTTTTCCCTGCCAGACATAGTGGAAAAGCTTTTTGCTAAAGATGTAGACGAGAAGACGCGCTAAAGACGATAGTACGATGCTCTCCGGAGCTAAGAGCCGCTGCCGGGCGTCTTTCGGCAGAAGCAGCGCTAAGGAGAGCACTGTGAGCGGCACCATCGTCTTTGCGCGAAGAAGCCGCTTCTTCGCCTCCGGGAGCCGGCGAGAGCGGCAGCTTCGGAAAGGTGAAGAAGGAAGCTGTACAACACTGGGATTGTGTGCGCAGCCTGCCAACTGATAGGAAACAGTACTTTTGCACTCTCCTGACTTTGCCAATCACATGAACATTCGATTGGAAGCTGTTTTGGACAACTTTTCTTTTCTTCATGCCAAACACTTGGCAGACCTCCGTGCAACGTCTAGAACACGATGGCAGATGTTTTCTGTGCTGGCACAGTTTTTCCCTGCCAGACATAGTGGAAAAGCTTTTTGCTAAGATGTAGACGAGAAGACGCGCTAAAGACGATAGTACGATGCTCTCCGGAGCTAAGAGCCGCTGCCGGGCGTCTTTCGGCAGAAGCCTCGCTAAGGAGAGCACTGTGAGCTGCACCATCATCCTTGCGGGAAGAAGCCGCTTCTTCGGCTCCGGGAGCCGGCGAGAGCGGCAGCTTCGGAAAGGTGAAGAAGGAAGCTGTACAACACTGGGATTGTGTGCGCAGCTTGCCAACTGATAGAAAACAGTACTTTTGCACTCTCCTGACTTTGCCAATCACATGAACATTCGATTGGAAGCTGTTTTGGACAACTTTTCTTTTCTTCATGCCAAACACTTGGCAGACCTCCGTGCAACGTCTAGAACACGATGGCAGATGTTTTCTGTGCTGGCACAGGTTTTCCCTGCCAGACATAGTGGAAAAGCTTTTTGCTAAGATGTAGACGAGAAGACGCGCTAAAGACGATAGTACGATGCTCTCCGGAGCTAAGAGCCGCTGCCGGGCGTCTTTCGGCAGAAGCAGCACTCCGGAGAGCACTGTGAGCGGCACCATCGTCTTCGCGCGAAGAAGCCGCTTCTTCGCCTCCGGGAGCCGGCGAGAGCGGCAGCTTCGGAAAGGTGAAGAAGGAAGCTGTAAAACACTGGGATTGTGTGCGCAGCTTGCCAACTGATAGGAAACAGTACTTTTGCACTCTCCTGACTTTGCCAATCAGATGAACATTCGATTGGAAGCTGTTTTGGACAACTTTTCTTTTCTTCATGCCAAACACTTGGCAGACCTCCGTGCAACGTCTAGAACACGATGGCAGATGTTTTCTGTGCTGGCACAGTTTTTCCCTGCCAGACATAGTGGAAAAGCTTTTTGCTAAGATGTAGACGAGAAGACGCGCTAAAGACGATAGTACGATGCTCTCCGGAGCTAAGAGCCGCTGCCGGGCGTCTTTCGGCAGAAGCCTCGCTAAGGAGAGCACTGTGAGCTGCACCATCATCCTTGCGGGAAGAAGCCGCTTCTTCGGCTCCGGGAGCCGGCGAGAGCGGCAGCTTCGGAAAGGTGAAGAAGGAAGCTGTACAACACTGGGATTGTGTGCGCAGCTTGCCAACTGATAGAAAACAGTACTTTTGCACTCTCCTGACTTTGCCAATCACATGAACATTCGATTGGAAGCTGTTTTGGACAACTTTTCTTTTCTTCATGCCAAACACTTGGCAGACCTCCGTGCAACGTCTAGAACACGATGGCAGATGTTTTCTGTGCTGGCACAGGTTTTCCCTGCCAGACATAGTGGAAAAGCTTTTTGCTAAGATGTAGACGAGAAGACGCGCTAAAGACGATAGTACGATGCTCTCCGGAGCTAAGAGCCGCTGCCGGGCGTCTTTCGGCAGAAGCAGCACTCCGGAGAGCACTGTGAGCGGCACCATCGTCTTCGCGCGAAGAAGCCGCTTCTTCGCCTCCGGGAGCCGGCGAGAGCGGCAGCTTCGGAAAGGTGAAGAAGGAAGCTGTAAAACACTGGGATTGTGTGCGCAGCTTGCCAACTGATAGGAAACAGTACTTTTGCACTCTCCTGACTTTGCCAATCAGATGAACATTCGATTGGAAGCTGTTTTGGACAACTTTTCTTTTCTTCATGCCAAACACTTGGCAGACCTCCGTGCAACGTCTAGAACACGATGGCAGATGTTTTCTGTGCTGGCACAGTTTTTCCCTGCCAGACATAGTGGAAAAGCTTTTTGCTAAGATGTAGACGAGAAGACGCGCTAAAGACGATAGTACGATGCTCTCCGGAGCTAAGAGCTGCTGCCGGGCGTCTTTCGGCAGAAGCAGCGCTAAGGAGAGCACTGTGAGCGGCACCATCGTCCTTGCGCGAAGAAGCCGCTTCTTCGCCTCCGGGAGCCGGCGAGAGCGGCAGCTTCGGAAAGGTGAAGAAGCAAGCTGTACAACACTGGGATTGTGTGCGCAGCTTGCCAACTGATAGAAAACAGTACTTTTGCACTCTCCTGACTTTGCCAATCACATGAACATTCGATTGGAAGCTGTTTTGGACAACTTTTCTTTTCTTCATGCCAAACACTTGGCAGACCTCCGTGCAACGTCTAGAACACGATGGCAGATGTTTTCTGTGCTGGCACAGGTTTTCCCTGCCAGACATAGTGGAAAAGCTTTTTGCTAAGATGTAGACGAGAAGACGCGCTAAAGACGATAGTACGATGCTCTCCGGAGCTAAGAGCCGCTGCCGGGCGTCTTTCGGCAGAAGCAGCACTCCGGAGAGCACTGTGAGCGGCACCATCGTCTTCGCGCGAAGAAGCCGCTTCTTCGCCTCGGGGAGCCGGCGAGAGCGGCAGCTTCGGAAAGGTGAAGAAGGAAGCTGTAAAACACTGGGATTGTGTGCGCAGCTTGCCAACTGATAGAAAACAGTACTTTTGCACTCTCCTGACTTTGCCAATCACATGAACATTCGATTGGAAGCTGTTTTGGACAACTTTTCTTTTCTTCATGCCAAACACTTGGCAGACCTCCGTGCAACGTCTAGAACACGATGGCAGATGTTTTCTGTGCTGGCACAGGTTTTCCCTGCCAGACATAGTGGAAAAGCTTTTTGCTAAGATGTAGACGAGAAGACGCGCTAAAGACGATAGTACGATGCTCTCCGGAGCTAAGAGCCGCTGCCGGGCGTCTTTCGGCAGAAGCAGCACTCCGGAGAGCACTGTGAGCGGCACCATCGTCTTCGCGCGAAGAAGCCGCTTCTTCGCCTCCGGGAGCCGGCGAGAGCGGCAGCTTCGGAAAGGTGAAGAAGGAAGCTGTACAACACTGGGATTGTGTGCGCAGCTTGCCAACTGATAGGAAACAGTACTTTTGCACTCTCCTGACTTTGCCAATCACATGAACATTCGATTGGAAGCTGTTTTGGACAACTTTTCTTTTCTTCATGCCAAACACTTGGCAGACCTCCGTGCAACGTCTAGAACACGATGGCAGATGTTTTCTGTGCTGGCACAGTTTTTCCCTGCCAGACATAGTGGAAAAGCTTTTTGCTAAGATGTAGACGAGAAGACGCGCTAAAGACGATAGTACGATGCTCTCCGGAGCTAAGAGCCGCTGCCGGGCGTCTTTCGGCAGAAGCAGCACTCCGGAGAGCACTGTGAGCGGCACCATCGTCTTTGCACGAAGAAGCCGCTTCTTCGCCTCCGGGAGCGGGCGAGAGCGGCAGCTTCGGAAAGGTGAAGAAGGAAGCTGTACAACACTGGGATTGTGTGCGCAGCTTGCCAACTGATAGAAAACAGTACTTTTGCACTCTCCTGACTTTGCCAATCACATGAACATTCGATTGGAAGCTGTTTTGGACAACTTTTCTTTTCTTCATGCCAAACACTTGGCAGACCTCCGTGCAACGTCTAGAACACGATGGCAGATGTTTTCTGTGCTGGCACAGGTTTTCCCTGCCAGACATAGTGGAAAAGCTTTTTGCTAAGATGTAGACGAGAAGACGCGCTAAAGACGATAGTACGATGCTCTCCGGAGCTAAGAGCCGCTGCCGGGCGTCTTTCGGCAGAAGCAGCACTCCGGAGAGCACTGTGAGCGGCACCATCGTCTTCGCGCGAAGAAGCCGCTTCTTCGCCTCCGGGAGCCGGCGAGAGCGGCAGCTTCGGAAAGGTGAAGAAGGAAGCTGTACAACACTGGGATTGTGTGCGCAGCTTGCCAACTGATAGGAAACAGTACTTTTGCACTCTCCTGACTTTGCCAATCAGATGAACATTCGATTGGAAGCTGTTTTGGACAACTTTTCTTTTCTTCATGCCAAACACTTGGCAGACCTCCGTGCAACGTCTAGAACACGATGGCAGATGTTTTCTGTGCTGGCACAGTTTTTCCCTGCCAGACATAGTGGAAAAGCTTTTTGCTAAGATGTAGACGAGAAGACGCGCTAAAGACGATAGTACGATGCTCTCCGGAGCTAAGAGCCGCTGCCGGGCGTCTTTCGGCAGAAGCAGCACTTCGGAGAGCACTGTGAGCGGCACCATCGTCTTTGCGCGAAGAAGCCGCTTCTTCGCCTCCGGGAGCCGGCGAGAGCGGCAGCTTCGGAAAGGTGAAGAAGGAAGCTGTACAACACTGGGATTGTGTGCGCAGCTTGCCAACTGATAGGAAACAGTACTTTTGCACTCTCCTGACTTTGCCAATCACATGAACATTCGATTGGAATCTGTTTTGGACAACTTTTCTTTTCTTCATGCCAAACACTTGGCAAACCTCCGTGCAACGTCTAGAACACGATGGCAGATGTTTTCTGTGCTGGCACAGTTTTTCCCTGCCAGACATAGTGGAAAAGCTTTTTGCTAAGATGTAGACGAGAAGACGCGCTAAAGACGATAGTACGATGCTCTCCGGAGCTAAGAGCCGCTGCCGGGCGTCTTTCGGCAGAAGCAGCACTCCGGAGAGCACTGTGAGCGGCACCATCGTCTTCGCGCGAAGAAGCCGCTTCTTCGCCTCCGGGAGCCGGCGAGAGCGGCAGCTTCGGAAAGGTGAAGAAGGAAGCTGTACAACACTGGGATTGTGTGCGCAGCTTGCCAACTGATAGGAAACAGTACTTTTGCACTCTCCTGACTTTGCCAATCAGATGAACATTCGATTGGAAGCTGTTTTGGACAACTTTTCTTTTCTTCATGCCAAACACTTGGCAGACCTCCGTGCAACGTCTAGAACACGATGGCAGATGTTTTCTGTGCTGGCACAGTTTTTCCCTGCCAGACATAGTGGAAAAGCTTTTTGCTAAGATGTAGACGAGAAGACGCGCTAAAGACGATAGTACGATGCTCTCCGGAGCTAAGAGCCGCTGCCGGGCGTCTTTCGGCAGAAGCAGCACTCCGGAGAGCACTGTGAGCGGCACCATCGTCTTCGCGCGAAGAAGCCGCTTCTTCGCCTCGGGGAGCCGGCGAGAGCGGCAGCTTCGGAAAGGTGAAGAAGGAAGCTGTACAACACTGGGATTGTGTGCGCAGCTTGCCAACTGATAGGAAACAGTACTTTTGCACTCTCCTGACTTTGCCAATCAGATGAACATTCGATTGGAAGCTGTTTTGGACAACTTTTCTTTTCTTCATGCCAAACACTTGGCAGACCTCCGTGCAACATCTAGAACACGATGGCAGATGTTTTCTGTGCTGGCACAGGTTTTCCCTGCCAGACATAGTGGAAAAGCTTTTTGCTAAAGATGTAGACGAGAAGACGCGCTAAAGACGATAGTACGATGCTCTCCGGAGCTAAGAGCCGCTGCCGGGCGTCTTTCGGCAGAAGCAGCGCTAAGGAGAGCACTGTGAGCGGCACCATCGTCTTTGCGCGAAGAAGCCGCTTCTTCGCCTCCGGGAGCCGGCGAGAGCGGCAGCTTCGGAAAGGTGAAGAAGGAAGCTGTACAACACTGGGATTGTGTGCGCAGCTTGCCAACTGATAGGAAACAGTACTTTTGCACTCTCCTGACTTTGCCAATCACCTGAACATTCGATTGGAAGCTGTTTAGGACAACTTTTCTTTTCTTCATGCCAAACACTTGGCAGACCTCCGTGCAACGTCTAGAATACGATGGCAGATGTTTTCTGTGCTGGCACAGTTTTTCCCTGCCAGACATAGTGGAAAAGCTTTTTGCTAAGATGTAGACGAGAAGACGCGCTAAAGACGATAGTACGATGCTCTCCGGAGCTAAGAGCCGCTGCCGGGCGTCTTTCGGCAGAAGCAGCGCTAAGGAGAGCACTGTGAGCTGCACCATCGTCCTTGCGGGAAGAAGCCGCTTCTTCGGCTCCGGGAGCCGGCGAGAGCGGCAGCTTCGGAAAGGTGAAGAAGGAAGCTGTACAACACTGGGATTGTGTGCGCAGCTTGCCAACTGATAGAAAACAGTACTTTTGCACTCTCCTGACTTTGCCAATCACATGAACATTCGATTGGAAGCTGTTTTGGACAACTTTTCTTTTCTTCATGCCAAACACTTGGCAGACCTCCGTGCAACGTCTGGAACACGATGGCAGATATTTTCTGTGCTGGCACAGGTTTTCCCTGCCAGACATAGTGGAAAAGCTTTTTGCTAAGATGTAGACGAGAAGACGCGCTAAAGACGATAGTACGATGCTCTCCGGAGCTAAGAGCCGCTGCCGGGCGTCTTTCGGCAGAAGCAGCACTCCGGAGAGCGCTGTGAGCGGCACCATCGTCTTCGCGCGAAGAAGCCGCTTCTTCGCCTCCGGGAGCCGGCGAGAGCGGCAGCTTCGGAAAGGTGAAGAAGGAAGCTGTACAACACTGGGATTGTGTGCGCAGCTTGCCAACTGATAGGAAACAGTACTTTTGCACTCTCCTGACTTTGCCAATCAGATGAACATTCGATTGGAAGCTGTTTTGGACAACTTTTCTTTTCTTCATGCCAAACACTTGGCAGACCTCCGTGCAACGTCTAGAACACGATGGCAGATGTTTTCTGTGCTGGCACAGGTTTTCCCTGCCAGACATAGTGGAAAAGCTTTTTGCTAAGATGTAGACGAGAAGACGCGCTAAAGACGATAGTACGATGCTCTCCGGAGCTAAGAGCCGCTGCCGGGCGTCTTTCGGCAGAAGCAGCACTCCGGAGAGCACTGTGAGCGGCACCATCGTCTTCGCGCGAAGAAGCCGCTTCTTCGCCTCGGGGAGCCGGCGAGAGCGGCAGCTTCGGAAAGGTGAAGAAGGAAGCTGTAAAACACTGGGATTGTGTGCGCAGCTTGCCAACTGATAGAAAACAGTACTTTTGCACTCTCCTGACTTTGCCAATCACATGAACATTCGATTGGAAGCTGTTTTGGACAACTTTTCTTTTCTTCATGCCAAACACTTGGCAGACCTCCGTGCAACGTCTAGAACACGATGGCAGATGTTTTCTGTGCTGGCACAGGTTTTCCCTGCCAGACATAGTGGAAAAGCTTTTTGCTAAGATGTAGACGAGAAGACGCGCTAAAGACGATAGTACGATGCTCTCCGGAGCTAAGAGCCGCTGCCGGGCGTCTTTCGGCAGAAGCAGCACTCCGGAGAGCACTGTGAGCGGCACCATCGTCTTCGCGCGAAGAAGCCGCTTCTTCGCCTCCGGGAGCCGGCGAGAGCGGCAGCTTCGGAAAGGTGAAGAAGGAAGCTGTACAACACTGGGATTGTGTGCGCAGCTTGCCAACTGATAGGAAACAGTACTTTTGCACTCTCCTGACTTTGCCAATCACATGAACATTCGATTGGAAGCTGTTTTGGACAACTTTTCTTTTCTTCATGCCAAACACTTGGCAGACCTCCGTGCAACGTCTAGAACACGATGGCAGATGTTTTCTGTGCTGGCACAGGTTTTCCCTGCCAGACATAGTGGAAAAGCTTTTTGCTAAGATGTAGACGAGAAGACGCGCTAAAGACGATAGTACGATGCTCTCCGGAGCTAAGAGCCGCTGCCGGGCGTCTTTCGGCAGAAGCAGCACTCCGGAGAGCACTGTGAGCGGCACCAACGTCTTCGCGCGAAGAAGCCGCTTCTTCGCCTCCGGGAGCCGGTGAGAGCGGCAGCTTCGGAAAGGTGAAGAAGGAAGCTGTACAACACTGGGATTGTGTGCGCAGCTTGCCAACTGATAGAAAACAGTACTTTTGCACTCTCCTGACTTTGCCAATCACATGAACATTCGATTGGAAGCTGTTTTGGACAACTTTTCTTTTCTTCATGCCAAACACTTGGCAGACCTCCGTGCAACGTCTAGAACACGATGGCAGATGTTTTCTGTGCTGGCACAGGTTTTCCCTGCCAGACATAGTGGAAAAGCTTTTTGCTAAAGATGTAGACGAGAAGACGCGCTAAAGACGATAGTACGATGCTCTCCGGAGCTAAGAGCCGCTGCCGGGCGTCTTTCGGCAGAAGCAGCGCTAAGGAGAGCACTGTGAGCGGCACCATCGTCTTTGCGCGAAGAAGCCGCTTCTTCGCCTCCGGGAGCCGGCGAGAGCGGCAGCTTCGGAAAGGTGAAGAAGGAAGCTGTACAACACTGGGATTGTGTGCGCAGCTTGCCAACTGATAGAAAACAGTACTTTTGCACTCTCCTGACTTTGCCAATCACATGAACATTCGATTGGAAGCTGTTTTGGACAACTTTTCTTTTCTTCATGCCAAACACTTGGCAGACCTCCGTGCAACGTCTAGAACACGATGGCAGATGTTTTCTGTGCTGGCACAGGTTTTCCCTGCCAGACATAGTGGAAAAGCTTTTTGCTAAGATGTAGACGAGAAGACGCGCTAAAGACGATAGTACGATGCTCTCCGGAGCTAAGAGCCGCTGCCGGGCGTCTTTCGGCAGAAGCAGCGCTAAGGAGAGCACTGTGAGCGGCACCATCGTCCTTGCGGGAAGAAGCCGCTTCTTCGCCTCCGGGAGCCGGCGAGAGCGGCAGCTTCGGAAAGGTGAAGAAGGAAGCTGTACAACACTGGGATTGTGTGCGCAGCTTGCCAACTGATAGAAAACAGTACTTTTGCACTCTCCTGACTTTGCCAATCACATGAACATTCGATTGGAAGCTGTTTTGGACAACTTTTCTTTTCTTCATGCCAAACACTTGGCAGACCTCCGTGCAACGTCTAGAACACGATGGCAGATGTTTTCTGTGCTGGCACAGTTTTTCCCTGCCAGACATAGTGGAAAAGCTTTTTGCTAAGATGTAGACGAGAAGACGCGCTAAAGACGATAGTACGATGCTCTCCGGAGCTAAGAGCCGCTGCCGGGCGTCTTTCGGCAGAAGCAGCACTCCGGAGAGCACTGTGAGCGGCACCATCGTCTTCGCGCGAAGAAGCCGCTTCTTCGCCTCCGGGAGCCGGCGAGAGCGGCAGCTTCGGAAAGGTGAAGAAGGAAGCTGTACAACACTGGGATTGTGTGCGCAGCTTGCCAACTGATAGGAAACAGTACTTTTGCACTCTCCTGACTTTGCCAATCACATGAACATTCGATTGGAAGCTGTTTTGGACAACTTTTCTTTTCTTCATGCCAAACACTTGGCAGACCTCCGTGCAACGTCTAGAACACGATGGCAGATGTTTTCTGTGCTGGCACAGGTTTTCCCTGCCAGACATAGTGGAAAAGCTTTTTGCTAAGATGTAGACGAGAAGACGCGCTAAAGACGATAGTACGATGCTCTCCGGAGCTAAGAGCCGCTGCCGGGCGTCTTTCGGCAGAAGCAGCACTCCGGAGAGCACTGTGAGCGGCACCAACGTCTTCGCGCGAAGAAGCCGCTTCTTCGCCTCCGGGAGCCGGTGAGAGCGGCAGCTTCGGAAAGGTGAAGAAGGAAGCTGTACAACACTGGGATTGTGTGCGCAGCTTGCCAACTGATAGGAAACAGTACTTTTGCACTCTCCTGACTTTGCCAATCACATGAACATTCGATTGGAAGCTGTTTTGGACAACTTTTCTTTTCTTCATGCCAAACACTTGGCAGACCTCCGTGCAACGTCTAGAACACGATGGCAGATGTTTTCTGTGCTGGCACAGGTTTTCCCTGCCAGACATAGTGGAAAAGCTTTTTGCTAAAGATGTAGACGAGAAGACGCGCTAAAGACGATAGTACGATGCTCTCCGGAGCTAAGAGCCGCTGCCGGGCGTCTTTCGGCAGAAGCAGCGCTAAGGAGAGCACTGTGAGCGGCACCATCGTCTTTGCGCGAAGAAGCCGCTTCTTCGCCTCCGGGAGCCGGCGAGAGCGGCAGCTTCGGAAAGGTGAAGAAGGAAGCTGTACAACACTGGGATTGTGTGCGCAGCTTGCCAACTGATAGAAAACAGTACTTTTGCACTCTCCTGACTTTGCCAATCACATGAACATTCGATTGGAAGCTGTTTTGGACAACTTTTCTTTTCTTCATGCCAAACACTTGGCAGACCTCCGTGCAACGTCTAGAACACGATGGCAGATGTTTTCTGTGCTGGCACAGGTTTTCCCTGCCAGACATAGTGGAAAAGCTTTTTGCTAAGATGTAGACGAGAAGACGCGCTAAAGACGATAGTACGATGCTCTCCGGAGCTAAGAGCCGCTGCCGGGCGTCTTTCGGCAGAAGCAGCGCTAAGGAGAGCACTGTGAGCGGCACCATCGTCCTTGCGGGAAGAAGCCGCTTCTTCGCCTCCGGGAGCCGGCGAGAGCGGCAGCTTCGGAAAGGTGAAGAAGGAAGCTGTACAACACTGGGATTGTGTGCGCAGCTTGCCAACTGATAGAAAACAGTACTTTTGCACTCTCCTGACTTTGCCAATCACATGAACATTCGATTGGAAGCTGTTTTGGACAACTTTTCTTTTCTTCATGCCAAACACTTGGCAGACCTCCGTGCAACGTCTAGAACACGATGGCAGATGTTTTCTGTGCTGGCACAGTTTTTCCCTGCCAGACATAGTGGAAAAGCTTTTTGCTAAGATGTAGACGAGAAGACGCGCTAAAGACGATAGTACGATGCTCTCCGGAGCTAAGAGCCGCTGCCGGGCGTCTTTCGGCAGAAGCAGCACTCCGGAGAGCACTGTGAGCGGCACCATCGTCTTCGCGCGAAGAAGCCGCTTCTTCGCCTCCGGGAGCCGGCGAGAGCGGCAGCTTCGGAAAGGTGAAGAAGGAAGCTGTACAACACTGGGATTGTGTGCGCAGCTTGCCAACTGATAGGAAACAGTACTTTTGCACTCTCCTGACTTTGCCAATCACATGAACATTCGATTGGAAGCTGTTTTGGACAACTTTTCTTTTCTTCATGCCAAACACTTGGCAGACCTCCGTGCAACGTCTAGAACACGATGGCAGATGTTTTCTGTGCTGGCACAGGTTTTCCCTGCCAGACATAGTGGAAAAGCTTTTTGCTAAGATGTAGACGAGAAGACGCGCTAAAGACGATAGTACGATGCTCTCCGGAGCTAAGAGCCGCTGCCGGGCGTCTTTCGGCAGAAGCAGCACTCCGGAGAGCACTGTGAGCGGCACCAACGTCTTCGCGCGAAGAAGCCGCTTCTTCGCCTCCGGGAGCCGGTGAGAGCGGCAGCTTCGGAAAGGTGAAGAAGGAAGCTGTACAACACTGGGATTGTGTGCGCAGCTTGCCAACTGATAGGAAACAGTACTTTTGCACTCTCCTGACTTTGCCAATCACATGAACATTCGATTGGAAGCTGTTTTGGACAACTTTTCTTTTCTTCATGCCAAACACTTGGCAGACCTCCGTGCAACGTCTAGAACACGATGGCAGATGTTTTCTGTGCTGGCACAGGTTTTCCCTGCCAGACATAGTGGAAAAGCTTTTTGCTAAAGATGTAGACGAGAAGACGCGCTAAAGACGATAGTACGATGCTCTCCGGAGCTAAGAGCCGCTGCCGGGCGTCTTTCGGCAGAAGCAGCGCTAAGGAGAGCACTGTGAGCGGCACCATCGTCTTTGCGCGAAGAAGCCGCTTCTTCGCCTCCGGGAGCCGGCGAGAGCGGCAGCTTCGGAAAGGTGAAGAAGGAAGCTGTACAACACTGGGATTGTGTGCGCAGCTTGCCAACTGATAGAAAACAGTACTTTTGCACTCTCCTGACTTTGCCAATCACATGAACATTCGATTGGAAGCTGTTTTGGACAACTTTTCTTTTCTTCATGCCAAACACTTGGCAGACCTCCGTGCAACGTCTAGAACACGATGGCAGATGTTTTCTGTGCTGGCACAGGTTTTCCCTGCCAGACATAGTGGAAAAGCTTTTTGCTAAGATGTAGACGAGAAGACGCGCTAAAGACGATAGTACGATGCTCTCCGGAGCTAAGAGCCGCTGCCGGGCGTCTTTCGGCATAAGCAGCGCTAAGGAGAGCACTGTGAGCGGCACCATCGTCCTTGCGGGAAGAAGCCGCTTCTTCGCCTCCGGGAGCCGGCGAGAGCGGCAGCTTCGGAAAGGTGAAGAAGGAAGCTGTACAACACTGGGATTGTGTGCGCAGCTTGCCAACTGATAGAAAACAGTACTTTTGCACTCTCCTGACTTTGCCAATCACATGAACATTCGATTGGAAGCTGTTTTGGACAACTTTTCTTTTCTTCATGCCAAACACTTGGCAGACCTCCGTGCAACGTCTAGAACACGATGGCAGATGTTTTCTGTGCTGGCACAGGTTTTCCCTGCCAGACATAGTGGAAAAGCTTTTTGCTAAGATGTAGACGAGAAGACGCGCTAAAGACGATAGTACGATGCTCTCCGGAGCTAAGAGCCGCTGCCGGGCGTCTTTCGGCAGAAGCAGCACTTCGGAGAGCACTGTGAGCGGCACCATCGTCTTCGCGCGAAGAAGCCGCTTCTTCGCCTCGGGGAGCCGGCGAGAGCGGCAGCTTCGGAAAGGTGAAGAAGGAAGCTGTAAAACACTGGGATTGTGTGCGCAGCTTGCCAACTGATAGAAAACAGTACTTTTGCACTCTCCTGACTTTGCCAATCACATGAACATTCGATTGGAAGCTGTTTTGGACAACTTTTCTTTTCTTCATGCCAAACACTTGGCAGACCTCCGTGCAACGTCTAGAACACGATGGCAGATGTTTTCTGTGCTGGCACAGGTTTTCCCTGCCAGACATAGTGGAAAAGCTTTTTGCTAAGATGTAGACGAGAAGACGCGCTAAAGACGATAGTACGATGCTCTCCGGAGCTAAGAGCCGCTGCCGGGCGTCTTTCGGCAGAAGCAGCACTCCGGAGAGCACTGTGAGCGGCACCATCGTCTTTGCGCGAAGAAGCCGCTTCTTCGCCTCCGGGAGCGGGCGAGAGCGGCAGCTTCGGAAAGGTGAAGAAGGAAGCTGTACAACACTGGGATTGTGTGCGCAGCTTGCCAACTGATAGGAAACAGTACTTTTGCACTCTCCTGACTTTGCCAATCAGATGAACATTCGATTGGAAGCTGTTTTGGACAACTTTTCTTTTCTACATGCCAAACACTTGGCAGACCTCCGTGCAACGTCTAGAACACGATGGCAGATGTTTTCTGTGCTGGCACAGGTTTTCCCTGCCAGACATAGTGGAAAAGCTTTTTGCTAAGATGTAGACGAGAAGACGCGCTAAAGACGATAGTACGATGCTCTCCGGAGCTAAGAGCCGCTGCCGGGCGTCTTTCGGCAGAAGCAGCGCTAAGGAGAGCACTGTGAGCGGCACCATCGTCTTTGCGCGAAGAAGCCGCTTCTTCGGCTCCGGGAGCCCGCGAGAGCGGCAGCTTCGGAAAGGTGAAGAAGAAAGCTGTACAACACTGGGATTGTGTGCGCAGCTTGCCAACTGATAGGAAACAGTACTTTTGCACTCTCCTGACTTTGCCAATCACATGAACATTCGATTGGAAGCTGTTTTGGACAACTTTTCTTTTCTTCATGCCAAACACTTGGCAGACCTCCGTGCAACGTCTAGAACACGATGGCAGATGTTTTCTGTGCTGGCACAGTTTTTCCCTGCCAGACATAGTGGAAAAGCTTTTTGCTAAGATGTAGACGAGAAGACGCGCTAAAGACGATAGTACGATGCTCTCCGGAGCTAAGAGCCGCTGCCGGGCGTCTTTCGGCAGAAGCAGCGCTAAGGAGAGCACTGTGAGCGGCACCATCGTCTTTGCGCGAAGAAGCCGCTTCTTCGCCTCCGGGAGCCGGCGAGAGCGGCAGCTTCAGAAAGGTGAAGAAGGAAGCTGTACAACACTGGGATTGTGTGCGCAGCTTGCCAACTGATAGAAAACAGTACTTTTGCACTCTCCTGACTTTGCCAATCACATGAACATTCGATTGGAAGCTGTTTTGGACAACTTTTCTTTTCTTCATGCCAAACACTTGGCAGACCTCCGTGCAACGTCTAGAACACGATGGCAGATGTTTTCTGTGCTGGCACAGGTTTTCCCTGCCAGACATAGTGGAAAAGCTTTTTGCTAAGATGTAGACGAGAAGACGCGCTAAAGACGATAGTACGATGCTCTCCGGAGCTAAGAGCCGCTGCCGGGCGTCTTTCGGCAGAAGCAGCACTTCGGAGAGCACTGTGAGCGGCACCATCGTCTTTGCGCGAAGAAGCCGCTTCTTCGCCTCCGGGAGCGGGCGAGAGCGGCAGCTTCGGAAAGGTGAAGAAGGAAGCTGTACAACACTGGGATTGTGTGCGCAGCTTGCCAACTGATAGGAAACAGTACTTTTGCACTCTCCTGACTTTGCCAATCACATGAACATTCGATTGGAAGCTGTTTTGGACAACTTTTCTTTTCTTCATGCCAAACACTTGGCAGACCTCCGTGCAACGTCTAGAACACGATGGCAGATGTTTTCTGTGCTGGCACAGGTTTTCCCTGCCAGACATAGTGGAAAAGCTTTTTGCTAAGATGTAGACGAGAAGACGCGCTAAAGACGATAGTACGATGCTCTCCGGAGCTAAGAGCCGCTGCCGGGCGTCTTTCGGCAGAAGCAGCGCTAAGGAGAGCACTGTGAGCGGCACCATCGTCTTTGCGCGAAGAAGCCGCTTCTTCGCCTCCGGGAGCCGGCGAAAGCGGCAGCTTCGGAAAGGTGAAGAAGGAAGCTGTACAACACTGGGATTGTGTGCGCAGCTTGCCAACTGATAGGAAACAGTACTTTTGCACTCTCCTGACTTTGCCAATCACATGAACATTCGATTGGAAGCTGTTTTGGACAACTTTTCTTTTCTTCATGCCAAACACTTGGCAGACCTCCGTGCAACGTCTAGAACACGATGGCAGATGTTTTCTGTGCTGGCACAGGTTTTCCCTGCCAGACATAGTGGAAAAGCTTTTTGCTAAGATGTAGACGAGAAGACGCGCTAAAGACGATAGTACGATGCTCTCCGGAGCTAAGAGCCGCTGCCGGGCGTCTTTCGGCAGAAGCAGCACTTCGGAGAGCACTGTGAGCGGCACCATCGTCTTTGCGCGAAGAAGCCGCTTCTTCGCCTCCGGGAGCGGGCGAGAGCGGCAGCTTCGGAAAGGTGAAGAAGGAAGCTGTACAACACTGGGATTGTGTGCGCAGCTTGCCAACTGATAGGAAACAGTACTTTTGCACTCTCCTGACTTTGCCAATCAGATGAACATTCGATTGGAAGCTGTTTTGGACAACTTTTCTTTTCTTCATGCCAAACACTTGGCAGACCTCCGTGCAACGTCTAGAACACGATGGCAGATGTTTTCTGTGCTGGCACAGTTTTTCCCTGCCAGACATAGTGGAAAAGCTTTTTGCTAAGATGTAGACGAGAAGACGCGCTAAAGACGATAGTACGATGCTCTCCGGAGCTAAGAGCCGCTGCCGGGCGTCTTTCGGCAGAAGCAGCGCTAAGGAGAGCACTGTGAGCGGCACCATCGTCCTTGCGCGAAGAAGCCGCTTCTTCGCCTCCGGGAGCCGGCGAGAGCGGCAGCTTCGGAAAGGTGAAGAAGGAAGCTGTACAACACTGGGATTGTGTGCGCAGCTTGCCAACTGATAGAAAACAGTACTTTTGCACTCTCCTGACTTTGCCAATCACATGAACATTCGATTGGAAGCTGTTTTGGACAACTTTTCTTTTCTTCATGCCAAACACTTGGCAGACCTCCGTGCAACGTCTAGAACACGATGGCAGATGTTTTCTGTGCTGGCACAGGTTTTCCCTGCCAGACATAGTGGAAAAGCTTTTTGCTAAGATGTAGACGAGAAGACGCGCTAAAGACGATAGTACGATGCTCTCCGGAGCTAAGAGCCGCTGCCGGGCGTCTTTCGGCAGAAGCAGCACTCCGGAGAGCACTGTGAGCGGCACCATCGTCTTCGCGCGAAGAAGCCGCTTCTTCGCCTCGGGGAGCCGGCGAGAGCGGCAGCTTCGGAAAGGTGAAGAAGGAAGCTGTACAACACTGGGATTGTGTGCGCAGCTTGCCAACTGATAGAAAACAGTACTTTTGCACTCTCCTGACTTTGCCAATCACATGAACATTCGATTGGAAGCTGTTTTGGACAACTTTTCTTTTCTTCATGCCAAACACTTGGCAAACCTCCGTGCAACGTCTAGAACACGATGGCAGATGTTTTCTGTGCTGGCACAGGTTTTCCCTGCCAGACATAGTGGAAAAGCTTTTTGCTAAGATGTAGACGAGAAGACGCGCTAAAGACGATAGTACGATGCTCTCCGGAGCTAAGAGCCGCTGCCGGGCGTCTTTCGGCAGAAGCAGCACTCCGGAGAGCACTGTGAGCGGCACCATCGTCTTCGCGCGAAGAAGCCGCTTCTTCGCCTCGGGGAGCCGGCGAGAGCGGCAGCTTCGGAAAGGTGAAGAAGGAAGCTGTACAACACTGGGATTGTGTGCGCAGCTTGCCAACTGATAGGAAACAGTACTTTTGCACTCTCCTGACTTTGCCAATCACATGAACATTCGATTGGAAGCTGTTTTGGACAACTTTTCTTTTCTTCATGCCAAACACTTGGCAGACCTCCGTGCAACGTCTAGAACACGATGGCAGATGTTTTCTGTGCTGGCACAGGTTTTCCCTGCCAGACATAGTGGAAAAGCTTTTTGCTAAGATGTAGACGAGAAGACGCGCTAAAGACGATAGTACGATGCTCTCCGGAGCTAAGAGCCGCTGCCGGGCGTCTTTCGGCAGAAGCAGCACTCCGGAGAGCACTGTGAGCGGCACCATCGTCTTCGCGCGAAGAAGCCGCTTCTTCGCCTCGGGGAGCCGGCGAGAGCGGCAGCTTCGGAAAGGTGAAGAAGGAAGCTGTACAACACTGGGATTGTGTGCGCAGCTTGCCAACTGATAGGAAACAGTACTTTTGCACTCTCCTGACTTTGCCAATCACATGAACATTCGATTGGAAGCTGTTTTGGACAACTTTTCTTTTCTTCATGCCAAACACTTGGCAGACCTCCGTGCAACGTCTAGAACACGATGGCAGATGTTTTCTGTGCTGGCACAGTTTTTCCCTGCCAGACATAGTGGAAAAGCTTTTTGCTAAGATGTAGACGAGAAGACGCGCTAAAGACGATAGTACGATGCTCTCCGGAGCTAAGAGCCGCTGCCGGGCGTCTTTCGGCAGAAGCCGCGCTAAGGAGAGCACTGTGAGCTGCACCATCGTCCTTGCGGGAAGAAGCCGCTTCTTCGCCTCCGGGAGCCGGCGAGAGCGGCAGCTTCGGAAAGGTGAAGAAGGAAGCTGTACAACACTGGGATTGTGTGCGCAGCTTGCCAACTGATAGAAAACAGTACTTTTGCACTCTCCTGACTTTGCCAATCACATGAACATTCGATTGGAAGCTGTTTTGGACAACTTTTCTTTTCTTCATGCCAAACACTTGGCAGACCTCCGTGCAACGTCTAGAACACGATGGCAGATGTTTTCTGTGCTGGCACAGGTTTTCCCTGCCAGACATAGTGGAAAAGCTTTTTGCTAAGATGTAGACGAGAAGACACGCTAAAGACGATAGTACGATGCTCTCCGGAGCTAAGAGCCGCTGCCGGGCGTCTTTCGGCAGAAGCAGCACTCCGGAGAGCACTGTGAGCGGCACCATCGTCTTCGCGCGAAGAAGCCGCTTCTTCGCCTCCGGGAGCCGGCGAGAGCGGCAGCTTCGGAAAGGTGAAGAAGGAAGCTGTACAACACTGGGATTGTGTGCGCAGCTTGCCAACTGATAGGAAACAGTACTTTTGCACTCTCCTGACTTTGCCAATCAGATGAACATTCGATTGGAAGCTGTTTTGGACAACTTTTCTTTTCTTCATGCCAAACACTTGGCAGACCTCCGTGCAACGTCTAGAACACGATGGCAGATGTTTTCTGTGCTGGCACAGTTTTTCCCTGCCAGACATAGTGGAAAAGCTTTTTGCTAAGATGTAGACGAGAAGACGCGCTAAAGACGATAGTACGATGCTCTCCGGAGCTAAGAGCCGCTGCCGGGCGTCTTTCGGCAGAAGCAGCGCTAAGGAGAGCACTGTGAGCGGCACCATCGTCCTTGCGCGAAGAAGCCGCTTCTTCGCCTCGGGGAGCCGGCGAGAGCGGCAGCTTCGGAAAGGTGAAGAAGGAAGCTGTACAACACTGGGATTGTGTGCGCAGCTTGCCAACTGATAGAAAACAGTACTTTTGCACTCTCCTGACTTTGCCAATCACATGAACATTCGATTGGAAGCTGTTTTGGACAACTTTTCTTTTCTTCATGCCAAACACTTGGCAGACCTCCGTGCAACGTCTAGAACACGATGGCAGATGTTTTCTGTGCTGGCACAGGTTTTCCCTGCCAGACATAGTGGAAAAGCTTTTTGCTAAGATGTAGACGAGAAGACGCGCTAAAGACGATAGTACGATGCTCTCCGGAGCTAAGAGCCGCTGCCGGGCGCCTTTCGGCAGAAGCAGCACTCCGGAGAGCACTGTGAGCGGCACCATCGTCTTCGCGCGAAGAAGCCGCTTCTTCGCCTCCGGGAGCCGGCGAGAGCGGCAGCTTCGGAAAGGTGAAGAAGGAAGCTGTACAACACTGGGATTGTGTGCGCAGCTTGCCAACTGATAGGAAACAGTACTTTTGCACTCTCCTGACTTTGCCAATCACATGAACATTCGATTGGAAGCTGTTTTGGACAACTTTTCTTTTCTTCATGCCAAACACTTGGCAAACCTCCGTGCAACGTCTAGAACACGATGGCAGATGTTTTCTGTGCTGGCACAGTTTTTCCCTGCCAGACATAGTGGAAAAGCTTTTTGCTAAGATGTAGACGAGAAGACGCGCTAAAGACGATAGTACGATGCTCTCCGGAGCTAAGAGCCGCTGCCGGGCGTCTTTCGGCAGAAGCAGCACTCCGGAGAGCACTGTGAGCGGCACCATCGTCTTCGCGCGAAGAAGCCGCTTCTTCGCCTCGGGGAGCCGGCGAGAGCGGCAGCTTCGGAAAGGTGAAGAAGGAAGCTGTACAACACTGGGATTGTGTGCGCAGCTTGCCAACTGATAGGAAACAGTACTTTTGCACTCTCCTGACTTTGCCAATCACATGAACATTCGATTGGAAGCTGTTTTGGACAACTTTTCTTTTCTTCATGCCAAACACTTGGCAGACCTCCGTGCAACGTCTAGAACACGATGGCAGATGTTTTCTGTGCTGGCACAGGTTTTCCCTGCCAGACATAGTGGAAAAGCTTTTTGCTAAAGATGTAGACGAGAAGACGCGCTAAAGACGATAGTACGATGCTCTCCGGAGCTAAGAGCCGCTGCCGGGCATCTTTCGGCAGAAGCAGCGCTAAGGAGAGCACTGTGAGCGGCACCATCGTCTTTGCGCGAAGAAGCCGCTTCTTCGCCTCCGGGAGCCGGCGAGAGCGGCAGCTTCGGAAAGGTGAAGAAGGAAGCTGTACAACACTGGGATTGTGTGCGCAGCCTGCCAACTGATAGGAAACAGTACTTTTGCACTCTCCTGACTTTGCCAATCAGATGAACATTCGATTGGAAGCTGTTTTGGACAACTTTTCTTTTCTTCATGCCAAACACTTGGCAGACCTCCGTGCAACGTCTAGAACACGATGGCAGATGTTTTCTGTGCTGGCACAGTTTTTCCCTGCCAGACATAGTGGAAAAGCTTTTTGCTAAGATGTAGACGAGAAGACGCGCTAAAGACGATAGTACGATGCTCTCCGGAGCTAAGAGCCGCTGCCGGGCGTCTTTCGGCAGAAGCCGCGCTAAGGAGAGCACTGTGAGCTGCACCATCGTCCTTGCGGGAAGAAGCCGCTTCTTCGGCTCCGGGAGCCGGCGAGAGCGGCAGCTTCGGAAAGGTGAAGAAGGAAGCTGTACAACACTGGGATTGTGTGCGCAGCTTGCCAACTGATAGAAAACAGTACTTTTGCACTCTCCTGACTTTGCCAATCACAGGAACATTCGATTGGAAGCTGTTTTGGACATCTTTTCTTTTCTTCATGCCAAACACTTGGCAGACCTCCGTGCAACGTCTAGAACACGATGGCAGATGTTTTCTGTGCTGGCACAGGTTTTCCCTGCCAGACATAGTGGAAAAGCTTTTTGCTAAGATGTAGACGAGAAGACGCGCTAAAGACGATAGTACGATGCTCTCCGGAGCTAAGAGCCGCTGCCGGGCGTCTTTCGGCAGAAGCAGCACTCCGGAGAGCACTGTGAGCGGCACCATCGTCTTCGCGCGAAGAAGCCGCTTCTTCGCCTCCGGGAGCCGGCGAGAGCGGCAGCTTCGGAAAGGTGAAGAAGGAAGCTGTACAACACTGGGATTGTGTGCGCAGCTTGCCAACTGATAGGAAACAGTACTTTTGCACTCTCCTGACTTTGCCAATCAGATGAACATTCGATTGGAAGCTGTTTTGGACAACTTTTCTTTTCTTCATGCCAAACACTTGGCAGACCTCCGTGCAACGTCTAGAACACGATGGCAGATGTTTTCTGTGCTGGCACAGTTTTTCCCTGCCAGATATAGTGGAAAAGCTTTTTGCTAAGATGTAGACGAGAAGACGCGCTAAAGACGATAGTACGATGCTCTCTGGAGCTAAGAGCCGCTGCCGGGCGTCTTTCGGCAGAAGCAGCGCTAAGGAGAGCACTGTGAGCGGCACCATCGTCCTTGCGCGAAGAAGCCGCTTCTTCACCTCCGGGAGCCGGCGAGAGCGGCAGCTTCGGAAAGGTGAAGAAGGAAGCTGTACAACACTGGGATTGTGTGCGCAGCTTGCCAACTGATAGAAAACAGTACTTTTGCACTCTCCTGACTTTGCCAATCACATGAACATTCGATTGGAAGCTGTTTTGGACAACTTTTCTTTTCTTCATGCCAAACACTTGGCAGACCTCCGTGCAACGTCTAGAACACGATGGCAGATGTTTTCTGTGCTGGCACAGGTTTTCCCTGCCAGACATAGTGGAAAAGCTTTTTGCTAAGATGTAGACGAGAAGACGCGCTAAAGACGATAGTACGATGCTCTCCGGAGCTAAGAGCCGCTGCCGGGCGTCTTTCGACAAAAGCAGCGCTAAGGAGAGCACTGTGAGCGGCACCATCGTCTTTGCGCGAAGAAGCCGCTTCTTCGCCTCCGGGAGCCGGCGAGAGCGGCAGCTTCGGAAAGGTGAAGAAGGAAGCTGTACAACACTGGGATTGTGTGCGCAGCCTGCCAACTGATAGGAAACAGTACTTTTGCACTCTCCTGACTTTGCCAATCACATGAACATTCGATTGGAAGCTGTTTTGGACAACTTTTCTTTTCTTCATGCCAAACACTTGGCAGACCTCCGTGCAACGTCTAGAACACGATGGCAGATGTTTTCTGTGCTGGCACAGGTTTTCCCTGCCAGACATAGTGGAAAAGCTTTTTGCTAAGATGTAGACGAGAAGACGCGCTAAAGACGATAGTACGATGCTCTCCGGAGCTAAGAGCCGCTGCCGGGCGTCTTTCGGCAGAAGCAGCACTCCGGAGAGCACTGTGAGCGGCACCATCGTCTTCGCGCGAAGAAGCCGCTTCTTCGCCTCCGGGAGCCGGCGAGAGCGGCAGCTTCGGAAAGGTGAAGAAGGAAGCTGTACAACACTGGGATTGTGTGCGCAGCTTGCCAACTGATAGGAAACAGTACTTTTGCACTCTCCTGACTTTGCCAATCACATGAACATTCGATTGGAAGCTGTTTTGGACAACTTTTCTTTTCTTCATGCCAAACACTTGGCAGACCTCCGTGCAACGTCTAGAACACGATGGCAGATGTTTTCTGTGCTGGCACAGGTTTTCCCTGCCAGACATAGTGGAAAAGCTTTTTGCTAAGATGTAGACGAGAAGACGCGCTAAAGACGATAGTACGATGCTCTCCGGAGCTAAGAGCCGCTGCCGGGCGTCTTTCGGCAGAAGCAGCGCTAAGGAGAGCACTGTGAGCGGCACCATCGTCTTTGCGCGAAGAAGCCGCTTCTTCGCCTCCGGGAGCCGGCGAGAGCGGCAGCTTCAGAAAGGTGAAGAAGGAAGCTGTACAACACTGGGATTGTGTGCGCAGCTTGCCAACTGATAGGAAACAGTACTTTTGCACTCTCCTGACTTTGCCAATCACATGAACATTCGATTGGAAGCTGTTTTGGACAACTT
Organism: Melospiza georgiana; assembly: GCF_028018845.1. Taxonomy (NCBI): domain Eukaryota; kingdom Metazoa; phylum Chordata; class Aves; order Passeriformes; family Passerellidae; genus Melospiza; species Melospiza georgiana. Next base: position 1,025,486 of record NC_080453.1, on the reverse strand, counting down.
TTCTTTTCTTCATGCCAAACACTTGGCAGACCTCCGTGCAACGTCTAGAACACGATGGCAGATGTTTTCTGTGCTGGCACAGTTTTTCCCTGCCAGACATAGTGGAAAAGCTTTTTGCTAAGATGTAGACGAGAAGACGCGCTAAAGACGATAGTACGATGCTCTCCGGAGCTAAGAGCCGCTGCCGGGCGTCTTTCGGCAGAAGCAGCACTTCGGAGAGCACTGTGAGCGGCACCATCGTCTTTGCGCGAAGAAGCCGCTTCTTCGCCTCCCGGAGCGGGCGAGAGCGGCAGCTTCGGAAAGGTGAAGAAGGAAGCTGTACAACACTGGGATTGTGTGCGCAGCTTGCCAACTGATAGGAAACAGTACTTTTGCACTCTCCTGACTTTGCCAATCAGATGAACATTCGATTGGAAGCTGTTTTGGACAACTTTTCTTTTCTTCATGCCAAACACTTGGCAGACCTCCGTGCAACGTCTAGAACACGATGGCAGATGTTTTCTGTGCTGGCACAGGTTTTCCCTGCCAGACATAGTGGAAAAGCTTTTTGCTAAGATGTAGACGAGAAGACGCGCTAAAGACGATAGTACGATGCTCTCCGGAGCTAAGAGCCGCTGCCGGGCGTCTTTCGGCAGAAGCAGCGCTAAGGAGAGCACTGTGAGCGGCACCATCGTCTTTGCGCGAAGAAGCCGCTTCTTCGCCTCCGGGAGCCGGCGAAAGCGGCAGCTTTGGAAAGGTGAAGAAGGAAGCTGTACAACACTGGGATTGTGTGCGCAGCTTGCCAACTGATAGGAAACAGTACTTTTGCACTCTCCTGACTTTGCCAATCACATGAACATTCGATTGGAAGCTGTTTTGGACAACTTTTCTTTTCTTCATGCCAAACACTTGGCAGACCTCCGTGCAACGTCTAGAACACGATGGCAGATGTTTTCTGTGCTGGCACAGGTTTTCCCTGCCAGACATAGTGGAAAAGCTTTTTGCTAAGATGTAGACGAGAAGACGCGCTAAAGACGATAGTACGATGCTCTCCGGAGCTAAGAGCCGCTGCCGGGCGTCTTTCGGCAGAAGCAGCACTTCGGAGAGCACTGTGAGCGGCACCATCGTCTTTGCGGGAAGAAGCCGCTTCTTCGCCTCCGGGAGCGGGCGAGAGCGGCAGCTTCGGAAAGGTGAAGAAGGAAGCTGTACAACACTGGGATTGTGTGCGCAGCTTGCCAACTGATAGGAAACAGTACTTTTGCACTCTCCTGACTTTGCCAATCAGATGAACATTCGATTGGAAGCTGTTTTGGACAACTTTTCTTTTCTTCATGCCAAACACTTGGCAGACCTCCGTGCAACGTCTAGAACACGATGGCAGATGTTTTCTGTGCTGGCACAGGTTTTCCCTGCCAGACATAGTGGAAAAGCTTTTTGCTAAGATGTAGACGAGAAGACGCGCTAAAGACGATAGTACGATGCTCTCCGGAGCTAAGAGCCGCTGCCGGGCGTCTTTCGGCAGAAGCAGCACTCCGGAGAGCACTGTGAGCGGCACCATCGTCTTCGCGCGAAGAAGCCGCTTCTTCGCCTCGGGGAGCCGGCGAGAGCGGCAGCTTCGGAAAGGTGAAGAAGGAAGCTGTACAACACTGGGATTGTGTGCGCAGCTTGCCAACTGATAGGAAACAGTACTTTTGCACTCTCCTGACTTTGCCAATCACATGAACATTCGATTGGAAGCTGTTTTGGACAACTTTTCTTTTCTTCATGATGCCGAATTTTGCCCCAAACAGGCAGAGTGACTGCCTAATCAGACTCAATTTAAGTCAATTAAGCAGGAGGTATTTTTATTAACGACGCGTCGGAGAAATCACAAAATGGATTTCTGAGTTCACATAGCAAAAGCAAGCCTTATATACAATTTTGGGTATAGGATTACATCAGATCAGGTACATAATCATGCATATTCATATGGGGCGTGGTGTAGGCGGAGCGTGGGCGGAGCGCAGGTGGAGACATCTCTTTTGGGGAATTTTCAGGTGGTCGTTCCTGTTGCCTTCATCATAGACGGGGTCTTTCCGATGAGTCTTCCTCTTTAAACTTTTGAACCCATTTCCTAATTTGGTCAATTCCCGGTGTGTTTGGCTTAGATCCCGTGGTTTGGCAAAACCCTTAGGATCGTTTCGACATTGCTGGCTCTAAACCTGCTTAGTCCATTAGTTTCTCCTATACCTATCTCTTCCCCTGTCATGATGCTCTACCCCTTATCTAATTTGTTGCTCTGTTTTCCTAGTGCTGTGCTTTCTCCGTGTGTTCTAGTGCTAGGCCCTGCTTTACAGGCCTCACATTCCATGTTTTAACCCATTACTTCTGGAAGGCTATCTGCTTTGGGGGGAAGGCTATCTGCTTTAGGGCTTCATTTCCCCCTTTTTTCTTGTAACTTACGAATTCTTTCGTCAAGTTCTGGTCCCACGGGACGTTGATAGGCTCGTACCATTGCCCAAATCATTTGGGTCCTTTTCATTATGCTCCTTAGTCTCCACCACAAGCAAATGTTTGTAAGAGTTAGTAATAACAAAGCTACAATTACTATTAGCATTGGGTGCACTAGGTAATGGAAGACCTGTGTAGCTGTTGGGGAATATCCTGTAAAGATGTCCCACCAGTGATGCTGGCCTACTTGTTCTACTTCAGTCAGGACATTCTTTATTCTTTCGGAATTGTGTTCTATCTGCCATACCATTCGTTTAGTTGTTTGATTCACCTTTTGCACCAATTTCTTTACTTCAGGGTGTGCAAGCATTGCTTTGAGAATCTTGACGTCCATCCCTATTTGTAATTTCGGTATTTCTTGATATAGGTTGAAATTTGCGTTAATTAGCTGTTGGGTAGTTATTGGGACAGTGTAATGAAAATCACAACCTACGATCTTGGTAAAGTTACATACACAAAAGTTAGTATTGTTAGTCTCTTCTTGGCAATTATCTATAGTGACATTGTCACAAGCTGTCCTTACGCAAGCACACCCATTTCCTATATAATAAGCTTGTGATTGTGTTCTATTCTGCGGAAGCATTTCTAAGGTACATACACTATTTTCAGCATCTAAGCATAAATCTTCGGCTTCTACCACAGCATTTTCGCAAACATAGCCTAATTGCCCTCTAGGGATACATGCTTCTGTGCTAACCGATTGCCACCTATTTTTGGTGTAATCATAACTGGCCCAGACGTTATGGTTTATCGGCCTGACAATGACATCTTGGTGCATTGTCCCTAGAGTGAGAATGGGAAAGATAGCTCTTTCTTCAGCCGCACTAATGGTGAGGACATAAGCTTCAATGTGTTTTTGTTGAGGTTCATAAGTGAAGTTCACTAACTGCCACCAAGCCTGATGGTCCCTCTCAAATTGTGTAGTATGATTGTCCTTTAATATCGTTTCCCTTATTTCTTGAGGTAATATACCTGACGTTCCTTCTCTCATTATTCCTGCCGCTACTGATTGCACCCATTGTTGCGTCTGAGAGCATTGGATAGCGAGTGCAATGTCTCTGCTAAGTTCCCCTGTGTAGTTAGTGAGTTTTACAAAATCCTCTGCAGTATGGTTTGCTACCATGGTTAGTAATTTCACCACTAGCGATTGTGTTTCAGCTAATGTAAGCATGGATGAACTGAGGGGCATCTTAAGCTTTCCTAAATTCGATGTGACGGTACTTAATTTGTTTACTAATACCTCTTGATCTATTGTGTTCACTATGCCAAATCCGGTGCCAATCCACCCACTTAGATCTCTTTTTGTTCTTCTGTGATGAGACCTTGTCGCTAGCCATGCATTCCATCCCTTAAGGCTTTGTTGTATAAATGGTCGGCAATCCTTTTGCAAATAAGTAATATCGGTGTGAATGTTCATTTGCACCTTTTTCAGGGAATAAGTGGGGTCTAACAATAATTTTAGTTCGTTAGATTTTCTTATTACCTGAGGCCCTATAAAGGTTAGGTTATGTACTGCTTTACATTCCACTGGTAGGGTGGTTTCTTGGGGCAAGTCTAGATCTGGATACAATGGGATCACGTCTCCTGGTAATTCTATCCTATATTCGACAGCACGCCCGGGGAAGCTAAAACCCTGTCCCAGTGTTTTCAACTCCCTTTCACATGTGAACGTCATTGACTGATCCAATCTAAATGCCATCTCACACTGTGCTTTTCCTTCCTCAGGACCACTAGATGCTACAATCTCTCCCGGAGAATGGAGAAGGGGGTGAGGGTTATAGGTTATGTTTTGAGGGTGTAGCTCCCCAAGTGAATCTTCTCTATAAATCACCGAGTTTCGGGGTTGTGATCCAGGTGGATCTTCCCTGAAATCGCTCCACTGACATGAAATTGGGCCCTTTTGCTGAGTCCAGGCAATAGGCTTGCCCATTTTCACTAGACTAAAGGTAATTAGGTTATGTTCAGAGGCTGGCATCGAGGGTTGAATTGTTAATACCAGCCGCCTTGTTTTTCCTTTTCTTCCTTCTACTGGGTCAAGCTCTCGGCACCCAATTTGGATTTGGTCTCCCTTGTATGCTATCATGGAGGGCTGATCCCATACTTCACTTGCATAGGCTGATTATTACGCAAGGCATAAACCTCAAAATAGGGTCCGCTCATTCCCAATTCCGGGTGGATACACTGATGTGCATGAGACCATGGGTCTACTGGGGAAAAGTCTTGGGGAAGAGCTATACTTATCGAGAGTCCAAGGATCAGAGTTGTAAAGGTTTGAGGTGGAGTCGGGGTCATGATGTCTGGCTGTCAATTTTGTTTCTTTTGGCGTTCTCGTTGTTTGATGTGAATTTGTTCTACCCGCAAAATAACCTTTTCTAGTTCAGTGTCTAAATCTCTTTGTTTTTTAAAGGGTCCAATTTGGTCACTTGTTAGTGGATGTCGTGGGACAGAAGAATAGCAACGGGTCGTTAAAACCTTAGAACGACTAAGTTTCAAACAATATTGTAACCAGCGGTGTACTTTCCAATGGCACCACCCTAATACAATTTGTTCGGGAGCTTCAAACAATTCCCTGGCCTCTAAAATGGGTCTGTTGGCGAATTTCTCTAAGGCCAAATAGTCGTCATTTTCCCTTGCTTCTTTGCAGCTACACTCATAACATTGGAGGTCCAGTAAACAACTTTGTACGTTCCAAAATTTTCTATCACAACCTCCACAAAGAAATCCAATTAGTCCCACACAATTTCTTTCCCCACACCCAAAACACGGCTGATCGTGAATAGGGTCCTGTGGATCAGGTCCTTGTTGACTGTATGTTTCAACCCACCCTATCCACTGTATTGGCGTGCTACGCAATGCAGCTCTAGCTTCGGCATTAAATTCTGCTATGAGGGATAAAGGTTTTGGCAAAGTCAATGTTAGTTTATGTTGGATTCTCACGTGATCCTGCGGAGACAGCTGACTTAGAAGTCTGTACATCTAGGGCAGGTTTAAGCTCCTCTTGTTTGTTTTCCGGAGCTCTCTTGACCCGTGAATAGTGGATCCACGTAGGTCGTTCCTTGATCCGAACCGCGGTGAAGGTAGTCAGCAGCACTTGGAAAGGTCCCTCCCACTTTTCTTGTAGGGGTTTTCCTAAAAGATTCTTAACATACACCCAATCACCGGGGTTAAACGGATGCAGTTTACAATCAGGTTGCTTAGGTTGGTGCTCGATCATCACAGTAGCATTCTTATCAAACTGTTTCCCCACCGCAATTACATAATCGTAAATGTATTGATTACCGATCTGGTCTATGACATCCCCATTTACAACTTGCATAGCATAAGGTCTACCATACAGAATTTCAAAAGGACTTAACTTTTCCTTTGATCTTGGCTTGACTCTCAGTCTCAGCAGAGCAATAGGCAAAGCTTGATACCACTGCAAATTAGTCTCTTGGCATATTTTAGCAATTTGCTGTTTGATAAGATGATTCATCTTTTCTACTTGCCCACTGGCCTGTGGACGGTAGGGTGTGTGCAATTGCCATTTAATTTGTAATGCTTTGCTTATTGCTCTCACTACTTTTGCACAGAAATGTGTACCTCTATCTGAAGAAATGCTCTTCGGTACCCCAAACCGTGGGATAATTTCATTCAACAGTACTCTAGTTACCTCTCTTTCCTTATTTGTCCTACAGGGGAATGCTTCAGGCCACCCAGAAAATGTGTCAGTTAATACCAACAAGTACCGAAACCCCCCTTTTCTTGGGAGTTCAGAAAAATCAATTTGCCATACCTCGCCTGGGAATTTACCTCGGCTTATGGCTCCTTGGTGTACCTTGGTTCCTGTATTCGGGTTGTTCTTCAGACACCGTTCACACTGGGACGTAACGTGTTTTATAGTAGTCAACAATTTTGGTCCTGCTATTCTGGTCTGTAAATATTGGTAAAGCGAATCTAGGCCCCAATGGGCCTTCTCATGTTCTGCTTTTACAAACTGCCACATCACGTTTCCTGGTATCACTAACTGTCCTGTTTCTAATTGACCCCAACCATTTCCTAGTATTTTGCCCTTATTCCTTTGAATCCATCTATGGTCTGATTCTTGGTAGTCTGGCTGGATATTGATATCCAGCTCCCCTGGTATTAGGGCCGCTATTTCCGCTTCCCTATTTCTTGCGGCCGCCAATTTAGCTTCTGTATCTGCCTTCCTGTTCCCTATTTCTGGAATAGTATTGCCTTTTAAATGCCCCTTGCAATGCATTATGGCCACTTGTGTTGGGAGTTGGACCGCCTCCAGCAGTCGCAGAACCTCTTCTGCATGTTTGACTGTTTTTCCTTGTGTAGTCAACAGTCCTCTTTCTTTCCAGATGGCTCCATGAGCATGTACGACAGAAAAGGCATATTTAGAGTCTGTCCATATATTAATTTGCATGTTCCTTGCTAATTCCAGGGCTCGGGTCAGAGCTATCAGCTCTGCCTTTTGAGCTGAAGTCCCTGCAGGCAGGGGGTTTGACTCAATTACCCTTTCTGTAGTGGTGACTGCATAGCCAGCCATTCTTACCCCTTGCTTTACGAAGCTGCTGCCATCCGAAAACCAGTTGTCCGCGTCTTCGAACGGCTCTTCTTTGAGATCTGGGCGACTGGAGTAGACGGCTTCAATTGTTTCCAGGCAGTCGTGTTCGATGGGTTCTGCTGGGGCTCTTCCTTCTAAGAATGAAGCTGGGTTCACAATGTTAGTTACCTGAATGGTTACGTCATCTGATTCAGCCAGGATGGCCTGGTACTTTAAGAATCTGGAAGGCGACAACCAATGGTTGCCTTTCTGTTCCAGCACGGCTGACACAGTGTGGGATACCAACACAGTCACCTTTTGGCCCAGCGTGAGCTTCCTGGCCTCTTCTATGTTAATTATCACTGCGGCCACTGCCCTCAGACAGCCTGGCCATCCTTTACTTACTTCATCCAATCGCTTGGAGAAGTAGGCCACTGCTCTCTTGTGTGGTCCCAACTGCTGGGCTAGGACTCCTAGGGCCATCCCTTGCCGCTCATGGGAAAATAGCCAGAATGGTTTTGACACATCTGGGAGACCTAAGGCTGGTGCTCTCATCAGCTCCCGCTTCAGTCTCTTGAAGGCCCCTTCCGCCTCGGGAGTCCAAACTAGGACATTCTTGGTTTCTTTCAGCAAATCATATAGTGGTTTAGCGAGTATCCCATACTGATAGATCCATAGCCGACACCAACCTGTCATCCCCAGAAAGGCGCGCAGGTCTCTCACCGTCTCTGGTTTGGGCATCTGGCAGATGGCCTCTTTCCTGGCTGCTCCCAGGGATCGTTGCCCTCTGGAGATTTCGTATCCCAGGTACACCACTTCCTTTTGCACCAGTTGTGCTTTCTGTTGAGAGACTCGATATCCACTTAAACCCAGGAAATTCAACAAGGAAATAGTCCATTCAATGCATTCTTCCTCCGTCACTGTCGCTATTAGGAGGTCGTCTACGTACTGCAGGAGGGCGCCATCTCCCGGTGGCCCTTCCCATTGTTCTAATTCTTTGGCTAACTGATTTCCAAAGATTGTGGGCGAGTTAGACCAGCCTTGGGGCAACCGTGTCCAGGTAAGTTGGGTCTTTCTCCCCCTATCTACTGATTCCCACTCAAAGGCAAAAATCCTTTGACTCTCGGGGGCTAAGGGAAGGCAGAAGAATGCGTCTTTCAAATCTAATACGGTGAACCAAGCCAGGCTATCCTTTAGCCTAGTTAAAAGTGTATATGGATTAGCAACCACCGGGTGTAATGTCTTGGTTATTTCGTTTACTGCCCTCAGATCCTGAACGAGCCTATACGTTCCATTGGGTTTCTTTACTGGCAAGATCGGTGTATTAAAATCCGATTCACATTCTACTAACAACCCCAGTTCTAAAAACCTTTTGATTATGGGCTCAATTCCCTTTCTGTCTTCTATCCTCAGAGGGTATTGTTTTCTTACCACCGGTCTTGCCCCGACCTTAAGTTCGACAACAATCGGTGTCGCTCGTTTTGATTTTCCAGGTATATCCGTAGCCCATACTAATGGATAAGTTTTGCTCAGGATTCGCTCGAAGTTGCGGTTCTCAGATTTGGGTTCCACACAACTGATTGTTAGGCTTAGGGCTGCAATCAGTTGTTCATCGTTTACTTGAAATTCCAATCTGTCTTTATTGAATTTTATTGTGGCTCCCAAGTTCTCCAATAAATCTCTCCCTAATAGAGGCTTTGGTGAATTTGGCAAATACAGGAACTGGTGAATTCCCATTTGTTTCCCAATTTTGTATTTGATAGGTTTCAAAAAGTAAGCTTTTTCTGGTTGGCCTGTTGCTCCCACAACTTGTACAAATTCATCACTTTTAGGTACCAGTTGTTGATTTAAAACCGAAAAAGTCGCTCCCGTATCAATCAAAAAGTCCAATTCCTGTTTACCTTCCCCTAGCTCCATTTTAACCAGTGGGTCAGCTAGGGTATGGCCCACCGGTCCCCCTCATTCACTTTCTTGCCGTGTGGTGGTAGTAGTGGCCATTAGCCTTTTCTTTAATTGGGGGCATTCTTGTTTCCAGTGCCCAGTCTGTAGGCAGTATGCACATTGATCTGGCCCCACTCTAGCTGGGTGGGGTTGGAACCTCCCTCCCCCTCTCACTGGGTAGCCTCTACCCCTACCCCTGGCTCCAGGTTCCGGGTAACCTGTCTTCTGAGCTGCTACTGCCACAGCCACTACTCGAGCTATCCTCTTGTCCTCTCTTTTCTTCTCCTCAACTTCTCTATTATTATATACCTTCCATGCCTCATTTAGCAAGGCCTCCAGGTTTTTATTTTCTGGATGCTCAAGTTTTTGCAATTTCTTCCTAATGTCTGGGTTACTCTGTCCCATCATTAATCCCAACAGGTGTTGTTTACCTTCTTCCGTTGCTGGGTCCAGGGGTGTGTATTGTCTCATGGCTGCCCTAAGTCTATCCAAAAACTCTGACGGGGTCTCATCCTTTCCCTGCCTAATGTCATATAGCATCGACCAATTGATAGCCTTAGGGATCGCATTACGCAAGCCCATCGCTATCAGTTTTCTATACTGCACCAGTCGTCGATAGTGTTCTTCGTTGCCCGGGTCCCATTCTGGTTTACTGCTGGGGAAATTATCCTCTAGTCTCCCTGACAATATCTGGGCATGTCGTTTTCCTGTTTCCAATACGAGTTCCCTTTCTGTTTCTGTCAGTTCTGACAGCATTACCTCTATATCTTCCCAGTCAATATCTAAATTCTTCGCCATTAGCTCAAACCTCTTTGCTACTCCCTCTGGATTCCTCCTGAAGTTTCTTGCTTCATCTCTCCAATTGTTCAAATCACTTGTCGAGAACGGCACCTTTACTCTAGTCTTTTCCCCTACCATTGGCATAATTTGTCGGAGAGGAGCTATCGTATGGTTCTCTTCCTCTCTTCGCTTTGCCTCCCCTCGTGCCACAGATCTGGTATAATACGAGTGACTGGCCCTTGCCTCGGGGTCCTCTTCCTGTGCCTCTATGTCCAATTCCTCATTTTCACCTCCTATCTCTATTATACAGTCCGTCCGACTCCCGTCCTGGGTCTGTCGTCCCCCTAATATCTGTCGGCTCCTATCCTGCCCCGGGCTACTACCCCTCTCGTCCTCTGCTGCTTTCCCATCTCTTTTATCCTCTATCTGTATTATTATACTCAGTCTCTGCGAGTTGTTCTCTGTCTCCTTTTCGCATGTCACATTACCACTCCCCTTACTATATTTTAATTCAGAGACGTCGCCCCCCAATGAGCCGCTCTTGTCCCCAGCCTTTGGCGTGCTGGTTTCCATTCTGCTAACACCAGTCTTTGGTGTGCTAGTTTCTATTCTACAGTCACCCCCATTTCTGGATGTGTTATTATCCCCATATGGACTAAGCTCGGGCGGGCTACGTGTCTCCCCCCGGCTCTCTACTCCCGACGGACTGCCTTCTTCCCTTTCGAGTTCCAGTCTGGGTGGGCTGTCAGCATAGCTCCCCGACCCCTGTGGGCTACGTGGTTCCTGAGGGCTGCCTTTCCCCTCGCTAATCCCCGATTTTGATGGGCTACCCTCCTCCCAGCCGTTGTCTAGCTTCTGAGGGCTGCATCCAAACTTAGATTTCCACCACTGCTCCAATTCCTTTAATGGGCTAGGATCCCCTTGTTCCTCTTTTGGTCTGGGAAGGGGTCCTTCCCGCCCGGGAGCGAATGGATGGTATTCCCACAAGCTTATTTCGCTCTCCTTTCCACTATCTCTCCTTGTTAACTTGAGACACTGCTGTCCAATACTGCATGCATCACAGCAACGGTCCTTTGACTTCGGACCCTTCTTATCTCTTTCCAAAGCCAATACTAGGGGGTCCTGAGGGGCTACATTAATTCCACATTCCTTTTGCCACTCAGGTTTATTCCTTAGGGTGAAAAACATGTCTGCGTATATTACCTCATCCCACTTATTGAGCCGCCGGAGGAAGAGCATAAGTTGTAAAATGGTATTATAGTTAGTTGTCCCCTCCGGTGGCCATTTTTCTCCGTCATCAAGACGGTACAGGGGCCACCATTGTGTACAATACTTAAGAAGTGTCTTTTTACTTATGTTTCCCCCTGGAATCCCTCCCAGGTCCTTCCAGTGTCTTAGGATACATCCTAAAGGGGTTTTCATATTTATATCTTTACTCTGTTGGCTTCCCATGGCTATTCTCTGTATTCGTGCTCTTTTCCACAAGTACTATATGCCAATATACCTTAACACTTCATTCACACAATTTCCATTCGCTTCATCCAGGAAATGCGGATCGGGACTCCGCTCTCGTTTCGCAGCGATGCTGCGTCTCACTCACTCCACACACACCCGTACAGTGAAAGGTTCCTACCTTATGGTCTTATGTCAGAACAGACTGTTTTACCGGGTTTGGTCACAAGAGGTCGCCGATAGACCGTGAAATACCGGGTTCTCAAGTTCATGCACATACATTTCCAATCTGTTTACATAGAAAGTAATAAAAGCGTCCCCTATAAGATTTTACAACGGACACATGAAACAAACACATAAAACCACCAATTAACACATCTTTCTCCCGTTCTCAAAGAACAGTAGGCAATCTCCCATACAGCAAAACAAACCCTGCGTTTTCTCTTTTCCTTTTTTTTTTTTTTTTTTTTTTTTTTTTTTTTTTTTTTTTTTTTTTTTACGTTCACAAAACCAAATGCTGGGACTCTAACCCAGTAGCTGGGACTCTAACCCAGTAGCAGGACTTTAACCTGCGTCTACGGGACCCAGTAGCCGGGACTCTAACCCAGTAGCTGGGACTCTAACCCAGTCGCAGGACTTTAACCTGCGTCTACGGGACCCAGTAGCTGGGACTCTAACCCAGTAAAATCAGGGATTTTTACCGAGGCGTCCCTCCGGCTTACCCTGCGAGCGGTCACGTCTGACCCTCGTTTCCCAAGCAAAGCGCTTTATCCCAAAACCAACAAACAATTCAAATACCTCTTAAAGCCAATAGGCAATTAAAATACCTCTTTAATTGAGCAGGAGATGCAGCCAGTGTCCACTCGAGAGCACCGATCCAGGGAAGGAGCTTCTTCCGACGAAAAGCCGTCAGAGGCGCCCAGAAGTCCCCGGCCCCGGACCCGGCTCGGGAGAGGACCCTTAAGGCTTGGATCTCCTGTCTGGTGCCCTTGGTCCCATCTGGGGTGCCAGAAATGATGCCGAATTTTGCCCCAAACAGGCAGAGTGACTGCCTAATCAGACTCAATTTAAGTCAATTAAGCAGGAGGTATTTTTATTAACGACGCGTCGGAGAAATCACAAAATGGATTTCTGAGTTCACATAGCAAAAGCAAGCCTTATACACAATTTTGGGTATAGGATTACATCAGATCAGGTACATAATCATGCATATTCATATGGGGCGTGGTGTAGGCGGAGCGTGGGCGGAGCGCAGGTGGAGACATCTCTTTTGGGGAATTTTCAGGTGGTCGTTCCTGTTGCCTTCATCATAGACGGGGTCTTTCCGATGAGTCTTCCTCTTTAAACTTTTGAACCCATTTCCTAATTTGGTCAATTCCCGGTGTGTTTGGCTTAGATCCCGTGGTTTGGCAAAACCCTTAGGATCGTTTCGACATTGCTGGCTCTAAACCTGCTTAGTCCATTAGTTTCTCCTATACCTATCTCTTCCCCTGTCATGATGCTCTACCCCTTATCTAATTTGTTGCTCTGTTTTCCTAGTGCTGTGCTTTCTCCGTGTGTTCTAGTGCTAGGCCCTGCTTTACAGGCCTCACATTCCATGTTTTAACCCATTACTTCTGGAAGGCTATCTGCTTTGGGGGGAAGGCTATCTGCTTTAGGGCTTCATTCATGCCAAACACTTGGCAGACCTCCGTGCAACGTCTAGAACACGATGGCAGATGTTTTCTGTGCTGGCACAGTTTTTCCCTGCCAGACATAGTGGAAAAGCTTTTTGCTAAGATGTAGACGAGAAGACGCGCTAAAGACGATAGTACGATGCTCTCCGGAGCTAAGAGCCGCTGCCGGGCGTCTTTCGGCAGAAGCAGCACTCCGGAGAGCACTGTGAGCGGCACCATCGTCTTCGCGCGAAGAAGCCGCTTCTTCGCCTCGGGGAGCCGGCGAGAGCGGCAGCTTCGGAAAGGTGAAGAAGGAAGCTGTACAACACTGGGATTGTGTGCGCAGCTTGCCAACTGATAGGAAACAGTACTTTTGCACTCTCCTGACTTTGCCAATCACATGAACATTCGATTGGAAGCTGTTTTGGACAACTTTTCTTTTCTTCATGCCAAACACTTGGCAGACCTCCGTGCAACGTCTAGAACACGATGGCAGATGTTTTCTGTGCTGGCACAGGTTTTCCCTGCCAGACATAGTGGAAAAGCTTTTTGCTAAAGATGTAGACGGGAAGACGCGCTAAAGACGATAGTACGATGCTCTCCGGAGCTAAGAGCCGCTGCCGGGCGTCTTTCGGCAGAAGCAGCGCTAAGGAGAGCACTGTGAGCGGCACCATCGTCTTTGCGCGAAGAAGCCGCTTCTTCGCCTCCGGGAGCCGGCGAGAGCGGCAGCTTCGGAAAGGTGAAGAAGGAAGCTGTACAACACTGGGATTGTGTGCGCAGCTTGCCAACTGATAGGAAACAGTACTTTTGCACTCTCCTGACTTTGCCAATCACATGAACATTCGATTGGAAGCTGTTTTGGACAACTTTTCTTTTCTTCATGCCAAACACTTGGCAGACCTCCGTGCAACGTCTAGAACACGATGGCAGATGTTTTCTGTGCTGGCACAGTTTTTCCCTGCCAGACATAGTGGAAAAGCTTTTTGCTAAAAATGTAGACGAGAAGACGCGCTAAAGACGATAGTACGATGCTCTCCGGAGCTAAGAGCCGCTGCCGGGCGTCTTTCGGCAGAAGCCGCGCTAAGGAGAGCACTGTGAGCTGCACCATCGTCCTTGCGGGAAGAAGCCGCTTCTTCGCCTCCGGGAGCCGGCGAGAGCGGCAGCTTCGGAAAGGTGAAGAAGGAAGCTGTACAACACTGGGATTGTGTGCGCAGCTTGCCAACTGATAGAAAACAGTACTTTTGCACTCTCCTGACTTTGCCAATCACATGAACATTCGATTGGAAGCTGTTTTGGACAACTTTTCTTTTCTTCATGCCAAACACTTGGCAGACCTCCGTGCAACGTCTAGAACACGATGGCAGATGTTTTCTGTGCTGGCACAGTTTTTCCCTGCCAGACATAGTGGAAAAGCTTTTTGCTAAAAATGTAGACGAGAAGACGCGCTAAAGACGATAGTACGATGCTCTCCGGAGCTAAGAGCCGCTGCCGGGCGTCTTTCGGCAGAAGCCGCGCTAAGGAGAGCACTGTGAGCTGCACCATCGTCCTTGCGGGAAGAAGCCGCTTCTTCGCCTCCGGGAGCCGGCGAGAGCGGCAGCTTCGGAAAGGTGAAGAAGGAAGCTGTACAACACTGGGATTGTGTGCGCAGCTTGCCAACTGATAGAAAACAGTACTTTTGCACTCTCCTGACTTTGCCAATCACATGAACATTCGATTGGAAGCTGTTTTGGACAACTTTTCTTTTCTTCATGCCAAACACTTGGCAGACCTCCGTGCAACGTCTAGAACACGATGGCAGATGTTTTCTGTGCTGGCACAGGTTTTCCCTGCCAGACATAGTGGAAAAGCTTTTTGCTAAGATGTAGACGAGAAGACGCGCTAAAGACGATAGTACGATGCTCTCCGGAGCTAAGAGCCGCTGCCGGGCGTCTTTCGGCAGAAGCAGCACTCCGGAGAGCACTGTGAGCGGCACCATCGTCTTCGCGCGAAGAAGCCGCTTCTTCGCCTCCGGGAGCCGGCGAGAGCGGCAGCTTCGGAAAGGTGAAGAAGGAAGCTGTACAACACTGGGATTGTGTGCGCAGCTTGCCAACTGATAGGAAACAGTACTTTTGCACTCTCCTGACTTTGCCAATCACATGAACATTCGATTGGAAGCTGTTTTGGACAACTTTTCTTTTCTTCATGCCAAACACTTGGCAGACCTCCGTGCAACGTCTAGAACACGATGGCAGATGTTTTCTGTGCTGGCACAGTTTTTCCCTGCCAGACATAGTGGAAAAGCTTTTTGCTAAGATGTAGACGAGAAGACGCGCTAAAGACGATAGTACGATGCTCTCCGAAGCTACGAGCCGCTGCCGGGCGTCTTTCGGCAGAAGCAGCGCTAAGGAGAGCACTGTGAGCGGCACCATCGTCCTTGCGGGAAGAAGCCGCTTCTTCGCCTCCGGGAGCCGGCGAGAGCGGCAGCTTCGGAAAGGTGAAGAAGGAAGCTGTACAACACTGGGATTGTGTGCGCAGCTTGCCAACTGATAGAAAACAGTACTTTTGCACTCTCCTGACTTTGCCAATCACATGAACATTCGATTGGAAGCTGTTTTGGACAACTTTTCTTTTCTTCATGCCAAACACTTGGCAGACCTCCGTGCAACGTCTAGAACACGATGGCAGATGTTTTCTGTGCTGGCACAGGTTTTCCCTGCCAGACATAGTGGAAAAGCTTTTTGCTAAGATGTAGACGAGAAGACGCGCTAAAGACGATAGTACGATGCTCTCCGGAGCTAAGAGCCGCTGCCGGGCGTCTTTCGGCAGAAGCAGCACTCCGGAGAGCACTGTGAGCGGCACCATCGTCTTTGCGCGAAGAAGCCGCTTCTTCGCCTCGGGGAGCCGGCGAGAGCGGCAGCTTCGGAAAGGTGAAGAAGGAAGCTGTACAACACTGGGATTGTGTGCGCAGCTTGCCAACTGATAGGAAACAGTACTTTTGCACTCTCCTGACTTTGCCAATCACATGAACATTCGATTGGAAGCTGTTTTGGACAACTTTTCTTTTCTTCATGCCAAACACTTGGCAGACCTCCGTGCAACGTCTAGAACACGATGGCAGATGTTTTCTGTGCTGGCACAGGTTTTCCCTGCCAGACATAGTGGAAAAGCTTTTTGCTAAGATGTAGACGAGAAGACGCGCTAAAGACGATAGTACGATGCTCTCCGGAGCTAAGAGCCGCTGCCGGGCGTCTTTCGGCAGAAGCAGCACTCCGGAGAGCACTGTGAGCGGCACCATCGTCTTCGCGCGAAGAAGCCGCTTCTTCGCCTCCGGGAGCCGGCGAGAGCGGCAGCTTCGGAAAGGTGAAGAAGGAAGCTGTACAACACTGGGATTGTGTGCGCAGCTTGCCAACTGATAGGAAACAGTACTTTTGCACTCTCCTGACTTTGCCAATCACATGAACATTCGATTGGAAGCTGTTTTGGACAACTTTTCTTTTCTTCATGCCAAACACTTGGCAGACCTCCGTGCAACGTCTAGAACACGATGGCAGATGTTTTCTGTGCTGGCACAGTTTTTCCTAGCCAGACATAGTGGAAAAGCTATTTGCTAAGATGTAGACGAGAAGACGCGCTAAAGACGATAGTACGATGCTCTCCGGAGCTAAGAGCCGCTGCCGGGCGTCTTTCGGCAGAAGCCGCGCTAAGGAGAGCACTGTGAGCTGCACCATCGTCCTTGCGGGAAGAAGCCGCTTCTTCGGCTCCGGGAGCCGGCGAGAGCGGCAGCTTCGGAAAGGTGAAGAAGGAAGCTGTACAACACTGGGATTGTGTGCGCAGCTTGCCAACTGATAGAAAACAGTACTTTTGCACTCTCCTGACTTTGCCAATCACATGAACATTCGATTGGAAGCTGTTTTGGACAACTTTTCTTTTCTTCATGCCAAACACTTGGCAGACCTCCGTGCAACGTCTAGAACACGATGGCAGATGTTTTCTGTGCTGGCACAGGTTTTCCCTGCCAGACATAGTGGAAAAGCTTTTTGCTAAGATGTAGACGAGAAGACGCGCTAAAGACGATAGTACGATGCTCTCCGGAGCTAAGAGCCGCTGCCGGGCGTCTTTCGGCAGAAGCAGCGCTAAGGAGAGCACTGTGAGCGGCACCATCGTCCTTGCGGGAAGAAGCCGCTTCTTCGCCTCCGGGAGCCGGCGAGAGCGGCAGCTTCGGAAAGGTGAAGAAGGAAGCTGTACAACACTGGGATTGTGTGCGCAGCTTGCCAACTGATAGGAAACAGTACTTTTGCACTCTCCTGACTTTGCCAATCACATGAACATTCGATTGGAAGCTGTTTTGGACAACTTTTCTTTTCTTCATGCCAAACACTTGGCAGACCTCCGTGCAACGTCTAGAACACGATGGCAGATGTTTTCTGTGCTGGCACAGGTTTTCCCTGCCAGACATAGTGGAAAAGCTTTTTGCTAAGATGTAGACGAGAAGACGCGCTAAAGACGATAGTACGATGCTCTCCGGAGCTAAGAGCCGCTGCCGGGCGTCTTTCGGCAGAAGCAGCACTCCGGAGAGCACTGTGAGCGGCACCATCGTCTTCGCGCGAAGAAGCCGCTTCTTCGCCTCCGGGAGCCGGCGAGAGCGGCAGCTTCGGAAAGGTGAAGAAGGAAGCTGTACAACACTGGGATTGTGTGCGCAGCTTGCCAACTGATAGGAAACAGTACTTTTGCACTCTCCTGACTTTGCCAATCACATGAACATTCGATTGGAAGCTGTTTTGGACAACTTTTCTTTTCTTCATGCCAAACACTTGGCAGACCTCCGTGCAACGTCTAGAACACGATGGCAGATGTTTTCTGTGCTGGCACAGTTTTTCCCTGCCAGACATAGTGGAAAAGCTATTTGCTAAGATGTAGACGAGAAGACGCGCTAAAGACGATAGTACGATGCTCTCCGGAGCTAAGAGCCGCTGCCGGGCGTCTTTCGGCAGAAGCCGCGCTAAGGAGAGCACTGTGAGCTGCACCATCGTCCTTGCGGGAAGAAGCCGCTTCTTCGGCTCCGGGAGCCGGCGAGAGCGGCAGCTTCGGAAAGGTGAAGAAGGAAGCTGTACAACACTGGGATTGTGTGCGCAGCTTGCCAACTGATAGAAAACAGTACTTTTGCACTCTCCTGACTTTGCCAATCACATGAACATTCGATTGGAAGCTGTTTTGGACAACTTTTCTTTTCTTCATGCCAAACACTTGGCAGACCTCCGTGCAACGTCTAGAACACGATGGCAGATGTTTTCTGTGCTGGCACAGGTTTTCCCTGCCAGACATAGTGGAAAAGCTTTTTGCTAAGATGTAGACGAGAAGACGCGCTAAAGACGATAGTACGATGCTCTCCGGAGCTAAGAGCCGCTGCCGGGCGTCTTTCGGCAGAAGCAGCACTCCGGAGAGCACTGTGAGCGGCACCATCGTCTTCGCGCGAAGAAGCCGCTTCTTCGCCTCCGGGAGCCGGCGAGAGCGGCAGCTTCGGAAAGGTGAAGAAGGAAGCTGTACAACACTGGGATTGTGTGCGCAGCTTGCCAACTGATAGGAAACAGTACTTTTGCACTCTCCTGACTTTGCCAATCACATGAACATTCGATTGGAAGCTGTTTTGGACAACTTTTCTTCATGCCAAACACTTGGCAGACCTCCGTGCAACGTCTAGAACACGATGGCAGATGTTTTCTGTGCTGGCACAGGTTTTCCCTGCCAGACATAGTGGAAAAGCTTTTTGCTAAGATGTAGACGAGAAGACGCGCTAAAGACGATAGTACGATGCTCTCCGGAGCTAAGAGCCGCTGCCGGGCGTCTTTCGGCAGAAGCAGCACTCCGGAGAGCACTGTGAGCGGCACCATCGTCTTCGCGCGAAGAAGCCGCTTCTTCGCCTCCGGGAGCTGGCGAAAGCGGCAGCTTCGGAAAGGTGAAGAAGGAAGCTGTACAACACTGGGATTGTGTGCGCAGCTTGCCAACTGATAGGAAACAGTACTTTTGCACTCTCCTGACTTTGCCAATCACATGAACATTCGATTGGAAGCTGTTTTGGACAACTTTTCTTTTCTTCATGCCAAACACTTGGCAGACCTCCGTGCAACGTCTAGAACACGATGGCAGATGTTTTCTGTGCTGGCACAGGTTTTCCCTGCCAGACATAGTGGAAAAGCTTTTTGCTAAGATGTAGACGAGAAGACGCGCTAAAGACGATAGTACGATGCTCTCCGGAGCTAAGAGCCGCTGCCGGGCGTCTTTCGGCAGAAGCAGCACTTCAGAGAGCACTGTGAGCGGCACCATCGTCTTTGCGCGAAGAAGCCGCTTCTTCGCCTCCGGGAGCGGGCGAGAGCGGCAGCTTCGGAAAGGTGAAGAAGGAAGCTGTACAACACTGGGATTGTGTGCGCAGCTTGCCAACTGATAGGAAACAGTACTTTTGCACTCTCCTGACTTTGCCAATCACATGAACATTCGATTGGAAGCTGTTTTGGACAACTTTTCTTTTCTTCATGCCAAACACTTGGCAGACCTCCGTGCAACGTCTAGAACACGATGGCAGATGTTTTCTGTGCTGGCACAGGTTTTCCCTGCCAGACATAGTGGAAAAGCTTTTTGCTAAGATGTAGACGAGAAGACGCGCTAAAGACGATAGTACGATGCTCTCCGGAGCTAAGAGCCGCTGCAGGGCGTCTTTCGGCAGAAGCAGCACTCCGGAGAGCACTGTGAGCGGCACCATCGTCTTTGCGGGAAGAAGCCGCTTCTTCGCCTCCGGGAGCGGGCGAGAGCGGCAGCTTCGGAAAGGTGAAGAAGGAAGCTGTACAACACTGGGATTGTGTGCGCAGCTTGCCAACTGATAGGAAACAGTACTTTTGCACTCTCCTGACTTTGCCAATCACATGAACATTCGATTGGAAGCTGTTTTGGACAACTTTTCTTTTCTTCATGCCAAACACTTGGCAGACCTCCGTGCAACGTCTAGAACACGATGGCAGATGTTTTCTGTGCTGGCACAGGTTTTCCCTGCCAGACATAGTGGAAAAGCTTTTTGCTAAGATGTAGACGAGAAGACGCGCTAAAGACGATAGTACGATGCTCTCCGGAGCTAAGAGCCGCTGCAGGGCGTCTTTCGGCAGAAGCAGCACTCCGGAGAGCACTGTGAGCGGCACCATCGTCTTTGCGGGAAGAAGCCGCTTCTTCGCCTCCGGGAGCGGGCGAGAGCGGCAGCTTCGGAAAGGTGAAGAAGGAAGCTGTACAACACTGGGATTGTGTGCGCAGCTTGCCAACTGATAGGAAACAGTACTTTTGCACTCTCCTGACTTTGCCAATCACATGAACATTCGATTGGAAGCTGTTTTGGACAACTTTTCTTTTCTTCATGCCAAACACTTGGCAGACCTCCGTGCAACGTCTAGAACACGATGGCAGATGTTTTCTGTGCTGGCACAGGTTTTCCCTGCCAGACATAGTGGAAAAGCTTTTTGCTAAGATGTAGACGAGAAGACGCGCTAAAGACGATAGTACGATGCTCTCCGGAGCTAAGAGCCGCTGCCGGGCGTCTTTCGGCAGAAGCAGCACTCCGGAGAGCACTGTGAGCGGCACCATCGTCTTCGCGCGAAGAAGCCGCTTCTTCGCCTCGGGGAGCCGGCGAGAGCGGCAGCTTCGGAAAGGTGAAGAAGGAAGCTGTACAACACTGGGATTGTGTGCGCAGCTTGCCAACTGATAGGAAACAGTACTTTTGCACTCTCCTGACTTTGCCAATCACATGAACATTCGATTGGAAGCTGTTTTGGACAACTTTTCTTTTCTTCATGCCAAACACTTGGCAGACCTCCGTGCAACGTCTAGAACACGATGGCAGATGTTTTCTGTGCTGGCACAGTTTTTCCCTGCCAGACATAGTGGAAAAGCTTTTTGCTAAGATGTAGACGAGAAGACGCGCTAAAGACGATAGTACGATGCTCTCCGGAGCTAAGAGCCGCTGCCGGGCGTCTTTCGGCAGAAGCAGCACTCCGGAGAGCACTGTGAGCGGCACCATCGTCTTCGCGCGAAGAAGCCGCTTCTTCGCCTCGGGGAGCCGGCGAGAGCGGCAGCTTCGGAAAGGTGAAGAAGGAAGCTGTACAACACTGGGATTGTGTGCGCAGCTTGCCAACTGATAGGAAACAGTACTTTTGCACTCTCCTGACTTTGCCAATCACATGAACATTCGATTGGAAGCTGTTTTGGACAACTTTTCTTTTCTTCATGCCAAACACTTGGCAGACCTCCGTGCAACGTCTAGAACACGATGGCA
This sequence comes from Melospiza georgiana, assembly GCF_028018845.1. Classification (NCBI taxonomy): domain Eukaryota; kingdom Metazoa; phylum Chordata; class Aves; order Passeriformes; family Passerellidae; genus Melospiza; species Melospiza georgiana. The sequence continues at coordinate 1,004,368 of NC_080453.1, read as the reverse complement.
GATGTTTTCTGTGCTGGCACAGGTTTTCCCTGCCAGACATAGTGGAAAAGCTTTTTGCTAAAGATGTAGACGGGAAGACGCGCTAAAGACGATAGTACGATGCTCTCCGGAGCTAAGAGCCGCTGCCGGGCGTCTTTCGGCAGAAGCCGCGCTAAGGAGAGCACTGTGAGCTGCACCATCGTCCTTGCGGGAAGAAGCCGCTTCTTCGGCTCCGGGAGCCGGCGAGAGCGGCAGCTTCGGAAAGGTGAAGAAGGAAGCTGTACAACACTGGGATTGTGTGCGCAGCTTGCCAACTGATAGAAAACAGTACTTTTGCACTCTCCTGACTTTGCCAATCACATGAACATTCGATTGGAAGCTGTTTTGGACAACTTTTCTTTTCTTCATGCCAAACACTTGGCAGACCTCCGTGCAACGTCTAGAACACGATGGCAGATGTTTTCTGTGCTGGCACAGGTTTTCCCTGCCAGACATAGTGGAAAAGCTTTTTGCTAAGATGTAGACGAGAAGACGCGCTAAAGACGATAGTACGATGCTCTCCGGAGCTAAGAGCCGCTGCCGGGCGTCTTTCGGCAGAAGCAGCACTCCGGAGAGCACTGTGAGCGGCACCATCGTCTTCGCGCGAAGAAGCCGCTTCTTCGCCTCCGGGAGCCGGCGAGAGCGGCAGCTTCGGAAAGGTGAAGAAGGAAGCTGTACAACACTGGGATTGTGTGCGCAGCTTGCCAACTGATAGGAAACAGTACTTTTGCACTCTCCTGACTTTGCCAATCACATGAACATTCGATTGGAAGCTGTTTTGGACAACTTTTCTTTTCTTCATGCCAAACACTTGGCAGACCTCCGTGCAACGTCTAGAACACGATGGCAGATGTTTTCTGTGCTGGCACAGTTTTTCCCTGCCAGACATAGTGGAAAAGCTTTTTGCTAAGATGTAGACGAGAAGACGCGCTAAAGACGATAGTACGATGCTCTCCGGAGCTAAGAGCCGCTGCCGGGCGTCTTTCGGCAGAAGCAGCGCTAAGGAGAGCACTGTGAGCGGCACCATCGTCCTTGCGGGAAGAAGCCGCTTCTTCGCCTCCGGGAGCCGGCGAGAGCGGCAGCTTCGGAAAGGTGAAGAAGGAAGCTGTACAACACTGGGATTGTGTGCGCAGCTTGCCAACTGATAGAAAACAGTACTTTTGCACTCTCCTGACTTTGCCAATCACATGAACATTCGATTGGAAGCTGTTTTGGACAACTTTTCTTTTCTTCATGCCAAACACTTGGCAGACCTCCGTGCAACGTCTAGAACACGATGGCAGATGTTTTCTGTGCTGGCACAGGTTTTCCCTGCCAGACATAGTGGAAAAGCTTTTTGCTAAGATGTAGACGAGAAGACGCGCTAAAGACGATAGTACGATGCTCTCCGGAGCTAAGAGCCGCTGCCGGGCGTCTTTCGGCAGAAGCAGCACTCCGGAGAGCACTGTGAGCGGCACCATCGTCTTTGCGCGAAGAAGCCGCTTCTTCGCCTCGGGGAGCCGGCGAGAGCGGCAGCTTCGGAAAGGTGAAGAAGGAAGCTGTACAACACTGGGATTGTGTGCGCAGCTTGCCAACTGATAGGAAACAGTACTTTTGCACTCTCCTGACTTTGCCAATCACATGAACATTCGATTGGAAGCTGTTTTGGACAACTTTTCTTTTCTTCATGCCAAACACTTGGCAGACCTCCGTGCAACGTCTAGAACACGATGGCAGATGTTTTCTGTGCTGGCACAGGTTTTCCCTGCCAGACATAGTGGAAAAGCTTTTTGCTAAGATGTAGACGAGAAGACGCGCTAAAGACGATAGTACGATGCTCTCCGGAGCTAAGAGCCGCTGCCGGGCGTCTTTCGGCAGAAGCAGCACTCCGGAGAGCACTGTGAGCGGCACCATCGTCTTCGCGCGAAGAAGCCGCTTCTTCGCCTCCGGGAGCCGGCGAGAGCGGCAGCTTCGGAAAGGTGAAGAAGGAAGCTGTACAACACTGGGATTGTGTGCGCAGCTTGCCAACTGATAGGAAACAGTACTTTTGCACTCTCCTGACTTTGCCAATCACATGAACATTCGATTGGAAGCTGTTTTGGACAACTTTTCTTTTCTTCATGCCAAACACTTGGCAGACCTCCGTGCAACGTCTAGAACACGATGGCAGATGTTTTCTGTGCTGGCACAGTTTTTCCCTGCCAGACATAGTGGAAAAGCTTTTTGCTAAGATGTAGACGAGAAGACGCGCTAAAGACGATAGTACGATGCTCTCCGGAGCTAAGAGCCGCTGCCGGGCGTCTTTCGGCAGAAGCCGCGCTAAGGAGAGCACTGTGAGCTGCACCATCGTCCTTGCGGGAAGAAGCCGCTTCCTCGGCTCCGGGAGCCGGCGAGAGCGGCAGCTTCGGAAAGGTGAAGAAGGAAGCTGTACAACACTGGGATTGTGTGCGCAGCTTGCCAACTGATAGAAAACAGTACTTTTGCACTCTCCTGACTTTGCCAATCACATGAACATTCGATTGGAAGCTGTTTTGGACAACTTTTCTTTTCTTCATGCCAAACACTTGGCAGACCTCCGTGCAACGTCTAGAACACGATGGCAGATGTTTTCTGTGCTGGCACAGGTTTTCCCTGCCAGACATAGTGGAAAAGCTTTTTGCTAAGATGTAGACGAGAAGACGCGCTAAAGACGATAGTACGATGCTCTCCGGAGCTAAGAGCCGCTGCCGGGCGTCTTTCGGCAGAAGCAGCACTCCGGAGAGCACTGTGAGCGGCACCATCGTCTTCGCGCGAAGAAGCCGCTTCTTCGCCTCCGGGAGCCGGCGAGAGCGGCAGCTTCGGAAAGGTGAAGAAGGAAGCTGTACAACACTGGGATTGTGTGCGCAGCTTGCCAACTGATAGGAAACAGTACTTTTGCACTCTCCTGACTTTGCCAATCACATGAACATTCGATTGGAAGCTGTTTTGGACAACTTTTCTTTTCTTCATGCCAAACACTTGGCAGACCTCCGTGCAACGTCTAGAACACGATGGCAGATGTTTTCTGTGCTGGCACAGTTTTTCCCTGCCAGACATAGTGGAAAAGCTTTTTGCTAAGATGTAGACGAGAAGACGCGCTAAAGACGATAGTACGATGCTCTCCGGAGCTAAGAGCCGCTGCCGGGCGTCTTTCGGCAGAAGCAGCACTTCGGAGAGCACTGTGAGCGGCACCATCGTCTTTGCGCGAAGAAGCCGCTTCTTCGCCTCCGGGAGCGGGCGAGAGCGGCAGCTTCGGAAAGGTGAAGAAGGAAGCTGTACAACACTGGGATTGTGTGCGCAGCTTGCCAACTGATAGAAAACAGTACTTTTGCACTCTCCTGACTTTGCCAGTCACATGAACATTCGATTGGAAGCTGTTTTGGACAACTTTTCTTTTCTTCATGCCAAACACTTGGCAGACCTCCGTGCAACGTCTAGAACACGATGGCAGATGTTTTCTGTGCTGGCACAGGTTTTCCCTGCCAGACATAGTGGAAAAGCTTTTTGCTAAGATGTAGACGAGAAGACGCGCTAAAGACGATAGTACGATGCTCTCCGGAGCTAAGAGCCGCTGCCGGGCGTCTTTCGGCAGAAGCAGCACTCCGGAGAGCACTGTGAGCGGCACCATCGTCTTCGCGCGAAGAAGCCGCTTCTTCGCCTCCGGGAGCCGGCGAAAGCGGCAGCTTCGGAAAGGTGAAGAAGGAAGCTGTACAACACTGGGATTGTGTGCGCAGCTTGCCAACTGATAGGAAACAGTACTTTTGCACTCTCCTGACTTTGCCAATCACATGAACATTCGATTGGAAGCTGTTTTGGACAACTTTTCTTTTCTTCATGCCAAACACTTGGCAGACCTCCGTGCAACGTCTAGAACACGATGGCAGATGTTTTCTGTGCTGGCACAGGTTTTCCCTGCCAGACATAGTGGAAAAGCTTTTTGCTAAGATGTAGACGAGAAGACGCGCTAAAGACGATAGTACGATGCTCTCCGGAGCTAAGAGCCGCTGCCGGGCGTCTTTCGGCAGAAGCAGCACTTCGGAGAGCACTGTGAGCGGCACCATCGTCTTTGCGCGAAGAAGCCGCTTCTTCGCCTCCGGGAGCGGGCGAGAGCGGCAGCTTTGGAAAGGTGAAGAAGGAAGCTGTACAACACTGGGATTGTGTGCGCAGCTTGCCAACTGATAGGAAACAGTACTTTTGCACTCTCCTGACTTTGCCAATCACATGAACATTCGATTGGAAGCTGTTTTGGACAACTTTTCTTTTCTTCATGCCAAACACTTGGCAGACCTCCGTGCAACGTCTAGAACACGATGGCAGATGTTTTCTGTGCTGGCACAGGTTTTCCCTGCCAGACATAGTGGAAAAGCTTTTTGCTAAGATGTAGACGAGAAGACGCGCTAAAGACGATAGTACGATGCTCTCCGGAGCTAAGAGCCGCTGCAGGGCGTCTTTCGGCAGAAGCAGCACTCCGGAGAGCACTGTGAGCGGCACCATCGTCTTCGCGCGAAGAAGCCGCTTCTTCGCCTCCGGGAGCCGGCGAGAGCGGCAGCTTCGGAAAGGTGAAGAAGGAAGCTGTACAACACTGGGATTGTGTGCGCAGCTTGCCAACTGATAGGAAACAGTACTTTTGCACTCTCCTGACTTTGCCAATCACATGAACATTCGATTGGAAGCTGTTTTGGACAACTTTTCTTTTCTTCATGCCAAACACTTGGCAGACCTCCGTGCAACGTCTAGAACACGATGGCAGATGTTTTCTGTGCTGGCACAGTTTTTCCCTGCCAGACATAGTGGAAAAGCTTTTTGCTAAGATGTAGACGAGAAGACGCGCTAAAGACGATAGTACGATGCTCTCCGGAGCTAAGAGCCGCTGCCGGGCATCTTTCGGCAGAAGCAGCACTCCGGAGAGCACTGTGAGCGGCACCATCGTCTTCGCGCGAAGAAGCCGCTTCTACGCCTCGGGGAGCCGGCGAGAGCGGCAGCTTCGGAAAGGTGAAGAAGGAAGCTGTACAACACTGGGATTGTGTGCGCAGCTTGCCAACTGATAGGAAACAGTACTTTTGCACTCTCCTGACTTTGCCAATCACATGAACATTCGATTGGAAGCTGTTTTGGACAACTTTTCTTTTCTTCATGCCAAACACTTGGCAGACCTCCGTGCAACGTCTAGAACACGATGGCAGATGTTTTCTGTGCTGGCACAGGTTTTCCCTGCCAGACATAGTGGAAAAGCTTTTTGCTAAGATGTAGACGAGAAGACGCGCTAAAGACGATAGTACGATGCTCTCCGGAGCTAAGAGCCGCTGCCGGGCGTCTTTCGGCAGAAGCAGCGCTAAGGAGAGCACTGTGAGCGGCACCATCGTCCTTGCGGGAAGAAGCCGCTTCTTCGCCTCCGGGAGCCGGCGAGAGCGGCAGCTTCGGAAAGGTGAAGAAGGAAGCTGTACAACACTGGGATTGTGTGCGCAGCTTGCCAACTGATAGAAAACAGTACTTTTGCACTCTCCTGACTTTGCCAATCACATGAACATTCGATTGGAAGCTGTTTTGGACAACTTTTCTTTTCTTCATGCCAAACACTTGGCAGACCTCCGTGCAACGTCTAGAACACGATGGCAGATGTTTTCTGTGCTGGCACAGTTTTTCCCTGCCAGACATAGTGGAAAAGCTTTTTGCTAAGATGTAGACGAGAAGACGCGCTAAAGACGATAGTACGATGCTCTCCGGAGCTAAGAGCCGCTGCCGGGCGTCTTTCGGCAGAAGCAGCACTCCGGAGAGCACTGTGAGCGGCACCATCGTCTTCGCGCGAAGAAGCCGCTTCTTCGCCTCGGGGAGCCGGCGAGAGCGGCAGCTTCGGAAAGGTGAAGAAGGAAGCTGTAAAACACTGGGATTGTGTGCGCAGCTTGCCAACTGATAGAAAACAGTACTTTTGCACTCTCCTGACTTTGCCAATCACATGAACATTCGATTGGAAGCTGTTTTGGACAACTTTTCTTTTCTTCATGCCAAACACTTGGCAGACCTCCGTGCAACGTCTAGAACACGATGGCAGATGTTTTCTGTGCTGGCACAGGTTTTCCCTGCCAGACATAGTGGAAAAGCTTTTTGCTAAGATGTAGACGAGAAGACGCGCTAAAGACGATAGTACGATGCTCTCCGGAGCTAAGAGCCGCTGCCGGGCGTCTTTCGGCAGAAGCAGCACTCCGGAGAGCACTGTGAGCGGCACCATCGTCTTCGTGCGAAGAAGCCGCTTCTTCGCCTCCGGGAGCCGGCGAGAGCGGCAGCTTCGGAAAGGTGAAGAAGGAAGCTGTACAACACTGGGATTGTGTGCGCAGCTTGCCAACTGATAGGAAACAGTACTTTTGCACTCTCCTGACTTTGCCAATCACATGAACATTCGATTGGAAGCTGTTTTGGACAACTTTTCTTTTCTTCATGCCAAACACTTGGCAGACCTCCGTGCAACGTCTAGAACACGATGGCAGATGTTTTCTGTGCTGGCACAGGTTTTCCCTGCCAGACATAGTGGAAAAGCTTTTTGCTAAAAATGTAGACGAGAAGACGCGCTAAAGACGATAGTACGATGCTCTCCGGAGCTAAGAGCCGCTGCCGGGCGTCTTTCGGCAGAAGCAGCACTCCGGAGAGCACTGTGAGCGGCACCATCGTCTTTGCGCGAAGAAGCCGCTTCTTCGCCTCCGGGAGCCGGCGAGAGCGGCAGCTTCGGAAAGGTGAAGAAGGAAGCTGTACAACACTGGGATTGTGTGTGCAGCTTGCCAACTGATAGGAAACAGTACTTTTGCACTCTCCTGACTTTGCCAATCACATGAACATTCGATTGGAAGCTGTTTTGGACAACTTTTCTTTTCTTCATGCCAAACACTTGGCAGACCTCCGTGCAACGTCTAGAACACGATGGGAGATGTTTTCTGTGCTGGCACAGGTTTTCCCTGCCAGACATAGTGGAAAAGCTTTTTGCTAAGATGTAGACGAGAAGACGCGCTAAAGACGATAGTACGATGCTCTCCGGAGCTAAGAGCCGCTGCCGGGCGTCTTTCGGCAGAAGCAGCGCTAAGGAGAGCACTGTGAGCGGCACCATCGTCTTTGCGCGAAGAAGCCGCTTCTTCGGCTCCGGGAGCCCGCGAGAGCGGCAGCTTCGGAAAGGTGAAGAAGAAAGCTGTACAACACTGGGATTGTGTGCGCAGCTTGCCAACTGATAGGAAACAGTACTTTTGCACTCTCCTGACTTTGCCAATCACATGAACATTCGATTGGAAGCTGTTTTGGACAACTTTTCTTTTCTTCATGCCAAACACTTGGCAGACCTCCGTGCAACGTCTAGAACACGATGGCAGATGTTTTCTGTGCTGGCACAGGTTTTCCCTGCCAGACATAGTGGAAAAGCTTTTTGCTAAGATGTAGACGAGAAGACGCGCTAAAGACGATAGTACGATGCTCTCCGGAGCTAAGAGCCGCTGCCGGGCGTCTTTCGGCAGAAGCCGCGCTAAGGAGAGCACTGTGAGCTGCACCATCGTCCTTGCGGGAAGAAGCCGCTTCTTCGGCTCCGGGAGCCGGCGAGAGCGGCAGCTTCGGAAAGGTGAAGAAGGAAGCTGTACAACACTGGGATTGTGTGCGCAGCTTGCCAACTGATAGAAAACAGTACTTTTGCACTCTCCTGACTTTGCCAATCACATGAACATTCGATTGGAAGCTGTTTTGGACAACTTTTCTTTTCTTCATGCCAAACACTTGGCAGACCTCCGTGCAACGTCTAGAACACGATGGCAGATGTTTTCTGTGCTGGCACAGGTTTTCCCTGCCAGACATAGTGGAAAAGCTTTTTGCTAAGATGTAGACGAGAAGACGCGCCAAAGACGATAGTACGATGCTCTCCGGAGCTAAGAGCCGCTGCCGGGCGTCTTTCGGCAGAAGCAGCACTCCGGAGAGCACTGTGAGCGGCACCATCGTCTTCGAGCGAAGAAGCCGCTTCTTCGCCTCCGGGAGCCGGCGAGAGCGGCAGCTTCGGAAAGGTGAAGAAGGAAGCTGTACAACACTGGGATTGTGTGCGCAGCTTGCCAACTGATAGGAAACAGTACTTTTGCACTCTCCTGACTTTGCCAATCACATGAACATTCGATTGGAAGCTGTTTTGGACAACTTTTCTTTTCTTCATGCCAAACACTTGGCAGACCTCCGTGCAACGTCTAGAACACGATGGCAGATGTTTTCTGTGCTGGCACAGTTTTTCCCTGCCAGACATAGTGGAAAAGCTTTTTGCTAAGATGTAGACGAGAAGACGCGCTAAAGACGATAGTACGATGCTCTCCGGAGCTAAGAGCCGCTGCCGGGCGTCTTTCGGCAGAAGCAGCGCTAAGGAGAGCACTGTGAGCGGCACCATCGTCCTTGCGCGAAGAAGCCGCTTCTTCGCCTCCGGGAGCCGGCGAGAGCGGCAGCTTCGGAAAGGTGAAGAAGGAAGCTGTACAACACTGGGATTGTGTGCGCAGCTTGCCAACTGATAGAAAACAGTACTTTTGCACTCTCCTGACTTTGCCAATCACATGAACATTCGATTGGAAGCTGTTTTGGACAACTTTTCTTTTCTTCATGCCAAACACTTGGCAGACCTCCGTGCAACGTCTAGAACACGATGGCAGATGTTTTCTGTGCTGGCACAGTTTTTCCCTGCCAGACATAGTGGAAAAGCTTTTTGCTAAGATGTAGACGAGAAGACGCGCTAAAGACGATAGTACGATGCTCTCCGGAGCTAAGAGCCGCTGCCGGGCGTCTTTCGGCAGAAGCAGCGCTAAGGAGAGCACTGTGAGCGGCACCATCGTCCTTGCGGGAAGAAGCCGCTTCTTCGCCTCCGGGAGCCGGCGAGAGCGGCAGCTTCGGAAAGGTGAAGAAGGAAGCTGTACAACACTGGGATTGTGTGCGCAGCTTGCCAACTGATAGAAAACAGTACTTTTGCACTCTCCTGACTTTGCCAATCACATGAACATTCGATTGGAAGCTGTTTTGGACAACTTTTCTTTTCTTCATGCCAAACACTTGGCAGACCTCCGTGCAACGTCTAGAACACGATGGCAGATGTTTTCTGTGCTGGCACAGTTTTTCCCTGCCAGACATAGTGGAAAAGCTTTTTGCTAAGATGTAGACGAGAAGACGCGCTAAAGACGATAGTACGATGCTCTCCGGAGCTAAGAGCCGCTGCCGGGCGTCTTTCGGCAGAAGCAGCACTTCGGAGAGCACTGTGAGCGGCACCATCGTCTTTGCGCGAAGAAGCCGCTTCTTCGCCTCCGGGAGCGGGCGAGAGCGGCAGCTTCGGAAAGGTGAAGAAGGAAGCTGTACAACACTGGGATTGTGTGCGCAGCTTGCCAACTGATAGAAAACAGTACTTTTGCACTCTCCTGACTTTGCCAATCACATGAACATTCGATTGGAAGCTGTTTTGGACAACTTTTCTTTTCTTCATGCCAAACACTTGGCAGACCTCCGTGCAACGTCTAGAACACGATGGCAGATGTTTTCTGTGCTGGCACAGGTTTTCCCTGCCAGACATAGTGGAAAAGCTTTTTGCTAAGATGTAGACGAGAAGACGCGCTAAAGACGATAGTACGATGCTCTCCGGAGCTAAGAGCCGCTGCCGGGCGTCTTTCGGCAGAAGCAGCGCTAAGGAGAGCACTGTGAGCGGCACCATCGTCTTTGCGCGAAGAAGCCGCTTCTTCGCCTCCGGGAGCCGGCGAAAGCGGCAGCTTCGGAAAGGTGAAGAAGGAAGCTGTACAACACTGGGATTGTGTGCGCAGCTTGCCAACTGATAGGAAACAGTACTTTTGCACTCTCCTGACTTTGCCAATCACATGAACATTCGATTGGAAGCTGTTTTGGACAACTTTTCTTTTCTTCATGCCAAACACTTGGCAGACCTCCGTGCAACGTCTAGAACACGATGGCAGATGTTTTCTGTGCTGGCACAGGTTTTCCCTGCCAGACATAGTGGAAAAGCTTTTTGCTAAGATGTAGACGAGAAGACACGCTAAAGACGATAGTACGATGCTCTCCGGAGCTAAGAGCCGCTGCCGGGCGTCTTTCGGCAGAAGCAGCACTTCGGAGAGCACTGTGAGCGGCACCATCGTCTTTGCGCGAAGAAGCCGCTTCTCCGCCTCCGGGAGCGGGCGAGAGCGGCAGCTTCGGAAAGGTGAAGAAGGAAGCTGTACAACACTGGGATTGTGTGCGCAGCTTGCCAACTGATAGGAAACAGTACTTTTGCACTCTCCTGACTTTGCCAATCACATGAACATTCGATTGGAAGCTGTTTTGGACAACTTTTCTTTTCTTCATGCCAAACACTTGGCAGACCTCCGTGCAACGTCTAGAACACGATGGCAGATGTTTTCTGTGCTGGCACAGGTTTTCCCTGCCAGACATAGTGGAAAAGCTTTTTGCTAAGATGTAGACGAGAAGACGCGCTAAAGACGATAGTACGATGCTCTCCGGAGCTAAGAGCCGCTGCAGGGCGTCTTTCGGCAGAAGCAGCACTCCGGAGAGCACTGTGAGCGGCACCATCGTCTTCGCGCGAAGAAGCCGCTTCTTCGCCTCGGGGAGCCGGCGAGAGCGGCAGCTTCGGAAAGGTGAAGAAGGAAGCTGTACAACACTGGGATTGTGTGCGCAGCTTGCCAACTGATAGGAAACAGTACTTTTGCACTCTCCTGACTTTGCCAATCACATGAACATTCGATTGGAAGCTGTTTTGGACAACTTTTCTTTTCTTCATGCCAAACACTTGGCAGACCTCCGTGCAACGTCTAGAACACGATGGCAGATGTTTTCTGTGCTGGCACAGGTTTTCCCTGCCAGACATAGTGGAAAAGCTTTTTGCTAAGATGTAGACGAGAAGACGCGCTAAAGACGATAGTACGATGCTCTCCGGAGCTAAGAGCCGCTGCCGGGCGTCCTTCGGCAGAAGCAGCGCTAAGGAGAGCACTGTGAGCGGCACCATCGTCTTTGCGCGAAGAAGCCGCTTCTTCGCCTCCGGGAGCGGGCGAGAGCGGCAGCTTCGGAAAGGTGAAGAAGGAAGCTGTACAACACTGGGATTGTGTGCGCAGCTTGCCAACTGATAGGAAACAGTACTTTTGCACTCTCCTGACTTTGCCAATCACATGAACATTCGATTGGAAGCTGTTTTGGACAACTTTTCTTTTCTTCATGCCAAACACTTGGCAGACCTCCGTGCAACGTCTAGAACACGATGGCTGATGTTTTCTGTGCTGGCACAGGTTTTCCCTGCCAGACATAGTGGAAAAGCTTTTTGCTAAGATGTAGACGAGAAGACGCGCTAAAGACGATAGTACGATGCTCTCCGGAGCTAAGAGCCGCTGCCGGGCGTCTTTCGGCAGAAGCAGCGCTAAGGAGAGCACTGTGAGCGGCACCATCGTCTTTGCGCGAAGAAGCCGCTTCTTCGCCTCCGGGAGCCGGCGAGAGCGACAGCTTCAGAAAGGTGAAGAAGGAAGCTGTACAACACTGGGATTGTGTGCGCAGCTTGCCAACTGATAGGAAACAGTACTTTTGCACTCTCCTGACTTTGCCAATCACATGAACATTCGATTGGAAGCTGTTTTGGACAACTTTTCTTTTCTTCATGCCAAACACTTGGCAGACCTCCGTGCAACGTCTAGAACACGATGGCAGATGTTTTCTGTGCTGGCACAGGTTTTCCCTGCCAGACATAGTGGAAAAGCTTTTTGCTAAGATGTAGACGAGAAGACGCGCTAAAGACGATAGTACGATGCTCTCCGGAGCTAAGAGCCGCTGCCGGGCGTCTTTCGGCAGAAGCAGCACTCCGGAGAGCACTGTGAGCGGCACCATCGTCTTCGCGCGAAGAAGCTGCTTCTTCGCCTCCGGGAGCCGGCGAGAGCGGCAGCTTCGGAAAGGTGAAGAAGGAAGCTGTACAACACTGGGATTGTGTGCGCAGCTTGCCAACTGATAGGAAACAGTACTTTTGCACTCTCCTGACTTTGCCAATCACATGAACATTCGATTGGAAGCTGTTTTGGACAACTTTTCTTTTCTTCATGCCAAACACTTGGCAGACCTCCGTGCAACGTCTAGAACACGATGGCAGATGTTTTCTGTGCTGGCACAGTTTTTCCCTGCCAGACATAGTGGAAAAGCTTTTTGCTAAGATGTAGACGAGAAGACGCGCTAAAGACGATAGTACGATGCTCTCCGGAGCTAAGAGCCGCTGCCGGGCGTCTTTCGGCAGAAGCAGCACTCCGGAGAGCACTGTGAGCGGCACCATCGTCTTTGCGCGAAGAAGCCGCTTCTTCGCCTCCGGGAGCCGGCGAAAGCGGCAGCTTCGGAAAGGTGAAGAAGGAAGCTGTACAACACTGGGATTGTGTGCGCAGCTTGCCAACTGATAGGAAACAGTACTTTTGCACTCTCCTGACTTTGCCAATCACATGAACATTCGATTGGAAGCTGTTTTGGACAACTTTTCTTTTCTTCATGCCAAACACTTGGCAGACCTCCGTGCAACGTCTAGAACACGATGGCAGATGTTTTCTGTGCTGGCACAGGTTTTCCCTGCCAGACATAGTGGAAAAGCTTTTTGCTAAAGATGTAGACGAGAAGACACGCTAAAGACGATAGTACGATGCTCTCCGGAGCTAAGAGCCGCTGCCGGGCGTCTTTCGGCAGAAGCAGCACTTCGGAGAGCACTGTGAGCGGCACCATCGTCTTTGCGCGAAGAAGCCGCTTCTTCGCCTCCGGGAGCGGGCGAGAGCGGCAGCTTCGGAAAGGTGAAGAAGGAAGCTGTACAACACTGGGATTGTGTGCGCAGCTTGCCAACTGATAGGAAACAGTACTTTTGCACTCTCCTGACTTTGCCAATCACATGAACATTCGATTGGAAGCTGTTTTGGACAACTTTTCTTTTCTTCATGCCAAACACTTGGCAGACCTCCGTGCAACGTCTAGAACACGATGGCAGATGTTTTCTGTGCTGGCACAGGTTTTCCCTGCCAGACATAGTGGAAAAGCTTTTTGCTAAGATGTAGACGAGAAGACGCGCTAAAGACGATAGTACGATGCTCTCCGGAGCTAAGAGCCGCTGCCGGGCGTCTTTCGGCAGAAGCAGCACTCCGGAGAGCACTGTGAGCGGCACCATCGTCTTCGCGCGAAGAAGCTGCTTCTTCGCCTCCGGGAGCGGGCGAGAGCGGCAGCTTCGGAAAGGTGAAGAAGGAAGCTGTACAACACTGGGATTGTGTGCGCAGCTTGCCAACTGATAGGAAACAGTACTTTTGCACTCTCCTGACTTTGCCAATCACATGAACATTCGATTGGAAGCTGTTTTGGACAACTTTTCTTTTCTTCATGCCAAACACTTGGCAGACCTCCGTGCAACGTCTAGAACACGATGGCAGATGTTTTCTGTGCTGGCACAGTTTTTCCCTGCCAGACATAGTGGAAAAGCTTTTTGCTAAGATGTAGACGAGAAGACGCGCTAAAGACGATAGTACGATGCTCTCCGGAGCTAAGAGCCGCTGCCGGGCGTCTTTCGGCAGAAGCAGCACTCCGGAGAGCACTGTGAGCGGCACCATCGTCTTCGCGCGAAGAAGCCGCTTCTTCGCCTCGGGGAGCCGGCGAGAGCGGCAGCTTCGGAAAGGTGAAGAAGGAAGCTGTACAACACTGGGATTGTGTGCGCACCTTGCCAACTGATAGAAAACAGTACCTTTGCACTCTCCTGACTTTTACAATCACAGGAACATTCGATTGGAAGCTGTTTTGGACAACTTTTCTTTTCTTCATGCCAAACACTTGGCAGACATCCGTGCAACTTCTAGAACACGATGGGAGATGTTTTCTGTGCTGGCACAGTTTTTCCTAGCCAGACATAGTGGAAAAGCGTTTTGCTAAGATGTAGACTACAAAAGACGCGAAAGACGAAGGTGGGATGCTCTCCGGAGGTAAGAGCCGCTGCCGGGCGTCTTTCGGCAGAAGCCGCGCTAAGGAGAGCACTGTGAGCGGCACAATCGTCTTTGCGCGAAGAAGCCGCTTCTTGGGCTCCGGCAGCCGGCGAGAGCGGCAGCTTCGGGAAGGTGAAGAAGCAAGCTGTACAACACTGGGATTGTGTGCGCACCTTGCCAACTGATAGAAAACAGTACCTTTGCACTCTCCTGACTTTTCCAATCACAGGAACATTCGATTGGAAGCTGTTTTGGACAACTTTTCTTTTCTTCCTGCCAAACACTTGGCAGACATCTCTGCAACTTCTAGAACACGATGGGAGATGTTTTCTGTGCTGGCACAGTTTTTCCTAGCCAGACATAGTGGGAAAGCGTTTTGCTAAGATGTAGACTACAAAAGACGCGAAAGACGAAGACAGGATGCTCTCCGGAGGAAAGAGCCGCTGCCGAGCATCTTTCGGCAGATGCCGTGCTAAGGAGAGCACTGTGAGCGGCACAATCGTCTTTGCGCGAAGAAGCCGCTTCTTGGGCTCCGGCAGCCGGCGAGAGCGGCAGCTTCGGGAAGGTGAAGAAGCAAGCTGTACAACACTGGGATTGTGTGCGCACCTTGCCAACTGATAGAAAACAGTACCTTTGCACTCTCCTGACTTTTCCAATCACAGGAACATTCGATTGGAAGCTGTTTTGGACAACTTTTCTTTTCTTCCTGCCAAACACTTGGCAGACATCCGTGCAACTTCTAGAACACGATGGGAGATGTTTTCTGTGCTGGCACAGTTTTTCCTAGCCAGACATAGTGGGAAAGCTTTTTGCCGAGGTGTAGATGAGAAGAGGAGCTAAAGAGGAAGGTAGGATGCTCTCCGGAGGTAAGAGCCGCTGCCGGGCGTCTTTCGGCAGAAGCCGCGCTAAGGAGAGCACTGTGAGCGGCACAATCGTCTTTGCGCGAAGAAGCCGCTTCTTGGGCTCCGGCAGCCGGCGAGAGCGGCAGCTTCGGGAAGGTGAAGAAGCAAGCTGTACAACACTGGGATTGTGTGCGCACCTTGCCAACCGATAGAAAACAGTACCTTTGCACTCTCCTGACTTTTCCAATCACAGGAACATTCGATTGGAAGCTGTTTTGGACAACTTTTCTTTTCTTCCTGCCAAACACTTGGCAGACATCCGTGCAACTTCTAGAACACGATGGGAGATGTTTTCTGTGCTGGCACAGTTTTTCCTAGCCAGACATAGTGGAAAAGCGTTTTGCTAAGATGTAGACGACAAAAGACGCGAAAGACGAAGGTAGGATGCTCTCCGGAGGTAAGAGCCGCTGCCGGGCGTCTTCCGGCAGAAGCCGCGCTAAGGAGAGCACTGTGAGCGGCGCAATCGTCTTTGCGCGAAGAAGCCGCTTCTTGGGCTTCGGGAGCCGGCGAGAGCGGCAGCTTCGGGAAGGTGAAGAAGCAAGCTGTACAACACTGGGATTGTGTGCGCACCTTGCCAACTGATAGAAAACAGTACCTTTGCACTCTCCTGACTTTTCCAATCACAGGAACATTCGATTGGAAGCTGTTTTGGACAACTTTTCTTTTCTTCCTGCCAAACACTTGGCAGACATCCGTGCAACTTCTAGAACACGATGGGAGATGTTTTCTGTGCTGGCACAGTTTTTCCTAGCCAGACATAGTGGAAAAGCGTTTTGTTAAGATGTAGACTACAAAAGACGCGAAAGACGAAGATAGGATGCTCTCCGGAGGAAAGAGCCGCTGCCGAGCGTCTTTCGGCAGAAGCCGCGCTAAGGAGAGCACTGTGAGCGGCGCAATCGTCTTTGCGCGAAGAAGCCGCTTCTTGGGCTTTGGGAGCCGGCGAGAGCGGCAGCTTCGGGAAGGTGAAGAAGCAAGCTGTACAACACTGGGATTGTGTGCGCACCTTGCCAACTGATAGAAAACAGTACCTTTGCACTCTCCTGACTTTTCCAATCACAGGAACATTCGATTGGAAGCTGTTTTGGACAACTTTTCTTTTCTTCCTGCCAAACACTTGGCAGACATCCGTGCAACTTCTAGAACACGATGGGAGATGTTTTCTGTGCTGGCACAGTTTTTCCTAGCCAGACATAGTGGAAAAGCTTTTTGCCGAGGTGTAGATGAGAAGAGGAGCTAAAGAGGAAGGTAGGATGCTCTCCGGAGGTAAGAGCCGCTGCCGGGCGTCTTTCGGCAGAAGCCGCGCTAAGGAGAGCACTGTGAGCGGCACAATCGTCTTTGCGCGAAGAAGCCGCTTCTTCGCCTCCGGCAGCCGGCGAGAGCGGCAGCTTCGGGAAGGTGAAGAAGCAAGCTGTACAACACTGGGATTGTGTGCGCACCTTGCCAACTGATAGAAAACAGTACCTTTGCACTCTCCTGACTTTTCCAATCACAGGAACATTCGATTGGAAGCTGTTTTGGACAACTTTTCTTTTCTTCCTGCCAAACACTTGGCAGACATCTCTGCAACTTCTAGAACACGATGGGAGATGTTTTCTGTGCTGGCACAGTTTTTCCTAGCCAGACATAGTGGAAAAGCTTTTTGCCGAGGTGTAGATGAGAAGAGGAGCTAAAGAGGAAGGTAGGTTGCTCTCCGGAGGTAAGAACCGCTGCCGGGCGTCTTTCGGCAGAAGCCGCGCTAAGGAGAGCACTGTGAGCGGCACAATCGTCTTTGCGCGAAGAAGCCGCTTCTTGGGCTCCGGCAGCCGGCGAGAGCGGCAGCTTCGGGAAGGTGAAGAAGCAAGCTGTACAACACTGGGATTGTGTGCGCACCTTGCCAACTGATAGAAAACAGTACCTTTGCACTCTCCTGACTTTTCCAATCACAGGAACATTCGATTGGAAGCTGTTTTGGACAACTTTTCTTTTCTTCCTGCCAAACACTTGGCAGACATCTCTGCAACTTCTAGAACACGATGGGAGATGTTTTCTGTGCTGGCACAGTTTTTCCTAGCCAGACATAGTGGAAAAGCGTTTTGCTAAGATGTAGACTACAAAAGACGCGAAAGACGAAGGTGGGATGCTCTCCGGAGGTAAGAGCCGCTGCCGGGCGTCTTTCGGCAGAAGCCGCGCTAAGGAGAGCACTGTGAGCGGCACAATCGTCTTTGCGCGAAGAAGCCGCTTTTTCGGCTCCGGCAGCCGGCGAGAGCGGCAGCTTCGGGAAGGTGAAGAAGCAAGCTGTACAACACTGGGATTGTGTGCGCACCTTGCCAACTGATAGAAAACAGTACCTTTGCACTCTCCTGACTTTTCCAATCACAGGAACATTCGATTGGAAGCTGTTTTGGACAACTTTTCTTTTCTTCCTGCCAAACACTTGGCAGACATCCGTGCAACTTCTAGAACACGATGGGAGATGTTTTCTGTGCTGGCACAGTTTTTCCTAGCCAGACATAGTGGAAAAGCTTTTTGCCGAGGTGTAGATGAGAAGAGGAGCTAAAGAGGAAGGTAGGATGCTCTCCGGAGGTAAGAGCCGCTGCCGGGCGTCTTTCGGCAGAAGCCGCGCTAAGGAGAGCACTGTGAGCGGCACAATCGTCTTTGCGCGAAGAAGCCGCTTCTTGGGCTCCGGCAGCCGGCGAGAGCGGCAGCTTCGGGAAGGTGAAGAAGCAAGCTGTACAACACTGGGATTGTGTGCGCACCTTGCCAACTGATAGAAAACAGTACCTTTGCACTCTCCTGACTTTTCCAATCACAGGAACATTCGATTGGAAGCTGTTTTGGACAACTTTTCTTTTCTTCCTGCCAAACACTTGGCAGACATCTCTGCAACTTCTAGAACACGATGGGAGATGTTTTCTGTGCTGGCACAGTTTTTCCTAGCCAGACATAGTGGAAAAGCTTTTTGCCGAGGTGTAGATGAGAAGAGGAGCTAAAGAGGAAGGTAGGTTGCTCTCCGGAGGTAAGAACCGCTGCCGGGCGTCTTTCGGCAGAAGCCGCGCTAAGGAGAGCACTGTGAGCGGCACAATCGTCTTTGCGCGAAGAAGCCGCTTCTTGGGCTCCGGCAGCCGGCGAGAGCGGCAGCTTCGGGAAGGTGAAGAAGCAAGCTGTACAACACTGGGATTGTGTGCGCACCTTGCCAACTGATAGAAAACAGTACCTTTGCACTCTCCTGACTTTTCCAATCACAGGAACATTCGATTGGAAGCTGTTTTGGACAACTTTTCTTTTCTTCCTGCCAAACACTTGGCAGACATCCGTGCAACTTCTAGAACACGATGGGAGATGTTTTCTGTGCTGGCACAGTTTTTCCTAGCCAGAAATAGTGGAAAAGCGTTTTGCTAAGATGTAGACGACAAAAGACGCGAAAGACGAAGGTAGGATGTTCTCCGGAGGTAAGAGCCGCTGCCGGGCGTCTTTCGGCAGAAGCCGCGCTAAGGAGAGCACTGTGAGCGGCGCAATCGTCTTTGCGCGAAGAAGCCGCTTCTTGGGCTTCGGGAGCCGGCGAGAGCGGCAGCTTCGGGAAGGTGAAGAAGCAAGCTGTACAACACTGGGATTGTGTGCGCACCTTGCCAACTGATAGAAAACAGTACCTTTGCACTCTCCTAACTTTTCCAATCACAGGAACATTCGATTGGAAGCTGTTTTGGACAACTTTTCTTTTCTTCCTGCCAAACACTTGGCAGACATCCGTGCAACTTCTAGAACACGATGGGAGATGTTTTCTGTGCTGGCACAGTTTTTCCTAGCCAGACATAGTGGGAAAGCTTTTTGCCGTGAGGTAGATGAGAAGAGGAACTAAAGAGGAAGGTAGGATGCTCTCCGGAGGTAAGAGCCGCTGCCGGGCGTCTTTCGGCAGAAGCCGCGCTAAGGAGAGCACTGTGAGCGGCACAATCGTCTTTGCGCGAAGAAGCCGCTTCTTGGGCTCCGGCAGCCGGCGAGAGCGGCAGCTTCGGGAAGGTGAAGAAGCAAGCTGTACAACACTGGGATTGTGTGCGCACCTTGCCAACTGATAGAAAACAGTACCTTTGCACTCTCCTGACTTTTCCAATCACAGGAACATTCGATTGGAAGCTGTTTTGGACAACTTTTATTTTCTTCCTGCCAAACACTTGGCAGACATCCGTGCAACTTCTAGAACACGATGGGAGATGTTTTCTGTGCTGGCACAGTTTTTCCTAGCCAGACATAGTGGAAAAGCGTTTTGCTAAGATGTAGACGACAAAAGACGCGAAAGACGAAGGTAGGATGCTCTCCGGAGGTAAGAGCCGCTGCCGGGCGTCTTTCGGCAGAAGCCGCGCTAAGGAGAGCACTGTGAGCGGCGCAATCGTCTTTGCGCGAAGAAGCCGCTTCTTGGGCTTCGGGAGCCGGCGAGAGCGGCAGCTTCGGGAAGGTGAAGAAGCAAGCTGTACAACACTGGGATTGTGTGCGCACCTTGCCAACTGATAGAAAACAGTACCTTTGCACTCTCCTGACTTTTCCAATCACAGGAACATTCGATTGGAAGCTGTTTTGGACAACTTTTCTTTTCTTCCTGCCAAACACTTGGCAGACATCCGTGCAACTTCTAGAACACGATGGGAGATGTTTTCTGTGCTGGCACAGTTTTTCCTAGCCAGACATAGTGGGAAAGCTTTTTGCCGAGGTGTAGATGAGAAGAGGAACTAAAGAGGAAGGTAGGATGCTCTCCGGAGGTAAGAGCCGCTGCCGGGCGTCTTTCGGCAGAAGCCGCGCTAAGGAGAGCACTGTGAGCGGCACAATCGTCTTTGCGCGAAGAAGCCGCTTCTTGGGCTCCGGCAGCCGGCGAGAGCGGCAGCTTCGGGAAGGTGAAGAAGCAAGCTGTACAACACTGGGATTGTGTGCGCACCTTGCCAACTGATAGAAAACAGTACCTTTGCACTCTCCTGACTTTTCCAATCACAGGAACATTCGATTGGAAGCTGTTTTGGACAACTTTTCTTTTCTTCCTGCCAAACACTTGGCAGACATCCGTGCAACTTCTAGAACACGATGGGAGATGTTTTCTGTGCTGGCACAGTTTTTCCTAGCCAGACATAGTGGAAAAGCTTTTTGCCGAGGTGTAGATGAGAAGAGGAGCTAAAGAGGAAGGTAGGATGCTCTCCGGAGGTAAGAGCCGCTGCCGGGCGTCTTTCGGCAGAAGCCGCGCTAAGGAGAGCACTGTGAGCGGCACAATCGTCTTTGCGCGAAGAAGCCGCTTCTTGGGCTCCGGCAGCCGGCGAGAGCGGCAGCTTCGGGAAGGTGAAGAAGCAAGCTGTACAACACTGGGATTGTGTGCGCACCTTGCCAACTGATAGAAAACAGTACCTTTGCACTCTCCTGACTTTTCCAATCACAGGAACATTCGATTGGAAGCTGTTTTGGACAACTTTTCTTTTCTTCCTGCCAAACACTTGGCAGACATCTCTGCAACTTCTAGAACACGAGGGGAGATGTTTTCTGTGCTGGCACAGTTTTTCCTAGCCAGACATAGTGGAAAAGCTTTTTGCCGAGGTGTAGATGAGAAGAGGAGCTAAAGAGGAAGGTAGGTTGCTCTCCGGAGGTAAGAACCGCTGCCGGGCGTCTTTCGGCAGAAGCCGCGCTAAGGAGAGCACTGTGAGCGGCACAATCGTCTTTGCGCGAAGAAGCCGCTTCTTGGGCTCCGGCAGCCGGCGAGAGCGGCAGCTTCGGGAAGGTGAAGAAGCAAGCTGTACAACACTGGGATTGTGTGCGCACCTTGCCAACTGATAGAAAACAGTACCTTTGCACTCTCCTGACTTTTCCAATCACAGGAACATTCGATTGGAAGCTGTTTTGGACAACTTTTCTTTTCTTCCTGCCAAACACTTGGCAGACATCCGTGCAACTTCTAGAACACGATGGGAGATGTTTTCTGTGCTGGCACAGTTTTTCCTAGCCAGACATAGTGGAAAAGCGTTTTGCTAAGATGTAGACTACAAAAGACGCGAAAGACGAAGATAGGATGCTCTCCGGAGGTAAGAGCCGCTGCCGGGCGTCTTTCGGCAGAAGCCGCGCTAAGGAGAGCACTGTGAGCGGCACAATCGTCTTTGCGCGAAGAAGCCGCTTTTTCGGCTCCGGCAGCCGGCGAGAGCGGCAGCTTCGGGAAGGTGAAGAAGCAAGCTGTACAACACTGGGATTGTGTGCGCACCTTGCCAACTGATAGAAAACAGTACCTTTGCACTCTCCTGACTTTTCCAATCACAGGAACATTCGATTGGAAGCTGTTTTGGACAACTTTTCTTTTCTTCCTGCCAAACACTTGGCAGACATCCGTGCAACTTCTAGAACATGATAGGAGATGTTTTCTGTGCTGGCACAGTTTTTCCTAGCCAGACATAGTGGAAAAGCTTTTTGCCGAGGTGTAGATGAGAAGAGGAGCTAAAGAGGAAGGTAGGATGCTCTCCGGAGGTAAGAGCCGCTGCCGGGCGTCTTTCGGCAGAAGCCGCGCTAAGGAGAGCACTGTGAGCGGCACAATCGTCTTTGCGCGAAGAAGCCGCTTCTTGGGCTCCGGCAGCCGGCGAGAGCGGCAGCTTCGGGAAGGTGAAGAAGCAAGCTGTACAACACTGGGATTGTGTGCGCACCTTGCCAACTGATAGAAAACAGTACCTTTGCACTCTCCTGACTTTTCCAATCACAGGAACATTCGATTGGAAGCTGTTTTGGACAACTTTTCTTTTCTTCCTGCCAAACACTTGGCAGACATCTCTGCAACTTCTAGAACACGATGGGAGATGTTTTCTGTGCTGGCACAGTTTTTCCTAGCCAGACATAGTGGAAAAGCTTTTTGCCGTGAGGTAGATGAGAAGAGGAGCTAAAGACGAAGGTAGGATGCTCTCCGGAGGTAAGAGCCGCTGCCGGGCGTCTTTCGGCAGAAGCCGCGCTAAGGAGAGCACTGTGAACGGCACAATCGTCTTTGCGCGAAGAAGCCGCTTCTTGGGCTCCGGCAGCCGGCGAGAGCGGCAGCTTCGGGAAGGTGAAGAAGCAAGCTGTACAACACTGGGATTGTGTGCGCACCTTGCCAACTGATAGAAAACAGTACCTTTGCACTCTCCTGACTTTTCCAATCACAGGAACATTCGATTGGAAGCTGTTTTGGACAACTTTTCTTTTCTTCCTGCCAAACACTTGGCAGACATCTCTGCAACTTCTAGAACACGATGGGAGATGTTTTCTGTGCTGGCACAGTTTTTCCTAGCCAGACATAGTGGGAAAGCTTTTTGCCGATGTGTAGATGAGAAGAGGAGCTAAAGAGGAAGGTAGGATGCTCTCCGGAGGTAAGAACCGCTGCCGGGCGTCTTTCGGCAGAAGCCGCGCTAAGGAGAGCACTGTGAGCGGCACAATCGTCTTTGCGCGAAGAAGCCGCTTCTTGGGCTCCGGCAGCCGGCGAGAGCGGCAGCTTCGGGAAGGTGAAGAAGCAAGCTGTACAACACTGGGATTGTGTGCGCACCTTGCCAACTGATAGAAAACAGTACCTTTGCACTCTCCTGACTTTTCCAATCACAGGAACATTCGATTGGAAGCTGTTTTGGACAACTTTTCTTTTCTTCCTGCCAAACACTTGGCAGACATCCGTGCAACTTCTAGAACACGATGGGAGATGTTTTCTGTGCTGGCACAGTTTTTCCTAGCCAGACATAGTGGAAAAGCGTTTTGCCGAGGTGTAGATGAGAAGAGGAGCTAAAGAGGAAGGTAGGATGCTCTCCGGAGGTAAGAGCCGCTGCCGAGCGTCTTTCGGCAGAAGCCGCGCTAAGGAGAGCACTGTGAGCGGCACAATCGTCTTTGCGCGAAGAAGCCGCTTTTTCGGCTCCGGCAGCCGGCGAGAGCGGCAGCTTCGGGAAGGTGAAGAAGCAAGCTGTACAACACTGGGATTGTGTGCGCACCTTGCCAACTGATAGAAAACAGTACCTTTGCACTCTCCTGACTTTTCCAATCACAGGAACATTCGATTGGAAGCTGTTTTGGACAACTTTTCTTTTCTTCCTGCCAAACACTTGGCAGACATCCATGCAACTTCTAGAACACGATGGGAGATGTTTTCTGTGCTGGCACAGTTTTTCCTAGCCAGACATAGTGGAAAAGCTTTTTGCCGAGGTGTAGATGAGAAGAGGAGCTAAAGACGAAGGTAGGATGCTCTCCGGAGGTAAGAGCCGCTGCCGAGCGTCTTTCGGCAGAAGCCGCGCTAAGGAGAGCACTGTGAGCGGCGCAATCGTCTTTGCGCGAAGAAGCCGCTTCTTGGGCTCCGGCAGCCGGCGAGAGCGGCAGCTTCGGGAAGGTGAAGAAGCAAGCTGTACAACACTGGGATTGTGTGCGCACCTTGCCAACTGATAGAAAACAGTACCTTTGCACTCTCCTAACTTTTCCAATCACAGGAACATTCGATTGGAAGCTGTTTTGGACAACTTTTCTTTTCTTCCTGCCAAACACTTGGCAGACATCCGTGCAACTTCTAGAACACGAGGGGAGATGTTTTCTGTGCTGGCACAGTTTTTCCTAGCCAGACATAGTGGAAAAGCTTTTTGCCGAGGTGTAGATGAGAACAGGAGCTAAAGACGAAGGTAGGATGCTCTCCGGAGGAAAGAGCCGCTGCCGGGCGTCTTTCGGCAGAAGCCGCGCTAAGGAGAGCACTGTGAGCGGCGCAATCGTCTTTGCGCGAAGAAGCCGCTTCTTGGGCTCCGGCAGCCGGCGAGAGCGGCAGCTTCGGGAAGGTGAAGAAGCAAGCTGTACAACACTGGGATTGTGTGCGCACCTTGCCAACTGATAGAAAACAGTACCTTTGCACTCTCCTGACTTTTCCAATCACAGGAACATTCGATTGGAAGCTGTTTTGGACAACTTTTCTTTTCTTCCTGCCAAACACTTGGCAGACATCCGTGCAACTTCTAGAACACGATGGGAGATGTTTTCTGTGCTGGCACAGTTTTTCCTAGCCAGACATAGTGGGAAAGCGTTTTGCTAAGATGTAGACTACAAAAGACGCGAAAGACGAAGGTAGGATGCTCTCCGGAGGAAAGAGCCGCTGCCGGGCGTCTTTCGGCAGAAGCCGCGCTAAGGAGAGCACTGTGAGCGGCGCAATCGTCTTTGCGCGAAGAAGCCGCTTTTTCGGCTCCGGCAGCCGGCGAGAGCGGCAGCTTCGGGAAGGTGAAGAAGCAAGCTGTACAACGCTGGGATTGTGTGCGCACCTTGCCAACTGATAGAAAACAGTACCTTTGCACTCTCCTAACTTTTCCAATCACAGGAACATTCGATTGGAAGCTGTTTTGGACAACTTTTCTTTTCTTCCTGCCAAACATTTGGCAGACATCCGTGCAACTTCTAGAACACGATGGGAGATGTTTTCTGTGCTGGCACAGTTTTTCCTAGCCAGACACAGTGGGAAAGCGTTTTGCTAAGATGTAGACGACAAAAGACGCGAAAGACGAAGGTAGGATGCTCTCCGGAGCTAAGAGCCGCTGCCGGGCGTCTTTCGGCAGAAGCCGCGCTAAGGAGAGCACTGTGAGCGGCGCAATCGTCTTTGCGCGAAGAAGCCGCTTCTTGGGCTTCGGGAGCCGGCGAGAGCGGCAGCTTCGGGAAGGTGAAGAAGCAAGCTGTACAACACTGGGATTGTGTGCGCACCTTGCCAACTGATAGAAAACAGTACCTTTGCACTCTCCTGACTTTTCCAATCACAGGAACATTCGATTGGAAGCTGTTTTGGACAACTTTTCTTTTCTTCCTGCCAAACACTTGGCAGACATCCGTGCAACTTCTAGAACACGATGGGAGATGTTTTCTGTGCTGGCACAGTTTTTCCTAGCCAGACATAGTGGGAAAGCTTTTTGCCGAGGTGTAGATGAGAAGAGGAGCTAAAGACGAAGGTAGGATGCTCTCCGGAGGTAAGAGCCGCTGCCGAGCGTCTTTCGGCAGAAGCCGCGCTAAGGAGAGCACTGTGAGCGGCGCAATCGTCTTTGCGCGAAGAAGCCGCTTCTTGGGCTCCGGCAGCCGGCGAGAGCGGCAGCTTCGGGAAGGTGAAGAAGCAAGCTGTACAACACTGGGATTGTGTGCGCACCTTGCCAACTGATAGAAAACAGTACCTTTGCACTCTCCTGACTTTTCCAATCACAGGAACATTCGATTGGAAGCTGTTTTGGACAACTTTTCTTTTCTTCCTGCCAAACACTTGGCAGACATCCGTGCAACTTCTAGAACACGATGGGAGATGTTTTCTGTGCTGGCACAGTTTTTCCTAGCCAGACATAGTGGGAAAGCTTTTTGCCGTGAGGTAGATGAGAAGAGGAACTAAAGAGGAAGGTAGGATGCTCTCCGGAGGTAAGAGCCGCTGCCGGGCGTCTTTCGGCAGAAGCCGCGCTAAGGAGAGCACTGTGAGCGGCACAATCGTCTTTGCGCGAAGAAGCCGCTTCTTGGGCTCCGGCAGCCGGCGAGAGCGGCAGCTTCGGGAAGGTGAAGAAGCAAGCTGTACAACACTGGGATTGTGTGCGCACCTTGCCAACTGATAGAAAACAGTACCTTTGCACTCTCCTGA
The DNA here is from genome assembly GCF_028018845.1 of Melospiza georgiana. NCBI lineage: Eukaryota > Metazoa > Chordata > Aves > Passeriformes > Passerellidae > Melospiza > Melospiza georgiana. The sequence continues at coordinate 978,926 of NC_080453.1, read as the reverse complement.
CTTTTCCAATCACAGGAACATTCGATTGGAAGCTGTTTTGGACAACTTTTCTTTTCTTCCTGCCAAACACTTGGCAGACATCCGTGCAACTTCTAGAACACGATGGGAGATGTTTTCTGTGCTGGCACAGTTTTTCCTAGCCAGACATAGTGGAAAAGCTTTTTGCCGAGGTGTAGATGAGAAGAGGAGCTAAAGAGGAAGGTAGGATGCTCTCCGGAGGTAAGAGCCGCTGCCGAGCGTCTTTCGGCAGAAGCCGCGCTAAGGAGAGCACTGTGAGCGGCACAATCGTCTTTGCGCGAAGAAGCCGCTTTTTCGGCTCCGGCAGCCGGCGAGAGCGGCAGCTTCGGGAAGGTGAAGAAGCAAGCTGTACAACACTGGGATTGTGTGCGCACCTTGCCAACTGATAGAAAACAGTACCTTTGCACTCTCCTGACTTTTCCAATCACAGGAACATTCGATTGGAAGCTGTTTTGGACAACTTTTCTTTTCTTCCTGCCAAACACTTGGCAGACATCCATGCAACTTCTAGAACACGATGGGAGATGTTTTCTGTGCTGGCACAGTTTTTCCTAGCCAGACATAGTGGAAAAGCTTTTTGCCGAGGTGTAGATGAGAAGAGGAGCTAAAGACGAAGGTAGGATGCTCTCCGGAGGTAAGAGCCGCTGCCGAGCGTCTTTCGGCAGAAGCCGCGCTAAGGAGAGCACTGTGAGCGGCGCAATCGTCTTTGCGCGAAGAAGCCGCTTCTTGGGCTCCGGCAGCCGGCGAGAGCGGCAGCTTCGGGAAGGTGAAGAAGCAAGCTGTACAACACTGGGATTGTGTGCGCACCTTGCCAACTGATAGAAAACAGTACCTTTGCACTCTCCTGACTTTTCCAATCACAGGAACATTCGATTGGAAGCTGTTTTGGACAACTTTTCTTTTCTTCCTGCCAAACACTTGGCAGACATCCGTGCAACTTCTAGAACACGATGGGAGATGTTTTCTGTGCTGGCACAGTTTTTCCTAGCCAGACATAGTGGGAAAGCTTTTTGCCGTGAGGTAGATGAGAAGAGGAACTAAAGAGGAAGGTAGGATGCTCTCCGGAGGTAAGAGCCGCTGCCGGGCGTCTTTCGGCAGAAGCCGCGCTAAGGAGAGCACTGTGAGCGGCACAATCGTCTTTGCGCGAAGAAGCCGCTTCTTGGGCTCCGGCAGCCGGCGAGAGCGGCAGCTTCGGGAAGGTGAAGAAGCAAGCTGTACAACACTGGGATTGTGTGCGCACCTTGCCAACTGATAGAAAACAGTACCTTTGCACTCTCCTGACTTTTCCAATCACAGGAACATTCGATTGGAAGCTGTTTTGGACAACTTTTCTTTTCTTCCTGCCAAACACTTGGCAGACATCCGTGCAACTTCTTAAACACGATGGGAGATGTTTTCTGTGCTGGCACAGTTTTTCCTAGCCAGACATAGTGGAAAAGCTTTTTGCCGAGGTGTAGATGAGAAGAGGAGCTAAAGAGGAAGGTAGGATGCTCTCCGGAGGTAAGAGCCGCTGCCGAGCGTCTTTCGGCAGAAGCCGCGCTAAGGAGAGCACTGTGAGCGGCACAATCGTCTTTGCGCGAAGAAGCCGCTTTTTCGGCTCCGGCAGCCGGCGAGAGCGGCAGCTTCGGGAAGGTGAAGAAGCAAGCTGTACAACGCTGGGATTGTGTGCGCACCTTGCCAACTGATAGAAAACAGTACCTTTGCACTCTCCTAACTTTTCCAATCACAGGAACATTCGATTGGAAGCTGTTTTGGACAACTTTTCTTTTCTTCCTGCCAAACATTTGGCAGACATCCGTGCAACTTCTAGAACACGATGGGAGATGTTTTCTGTGCTGGCACAGTTTTTCCTAGCCAGACACAGTGGGAAAGCGTTTTGCTAAGATGTAGACTACAAAAGACGCGAAAGACGAAGGTAGGATGCTCTCCGGAGGAAAGAGCCGCTGCCGGGCGTCTTTCGGCAGAAGCCGCGCTAAGGAGAGCACTGTGAGCGGCGCAATCGTCTTTGCGCGAAGAAGCCGCTTTTTCGGCTCCGGCAGCCGGCGAGAGCGGCAGCTTCGGGAAGGTGAAGAAGCAAGCTGTACAACGCTGGGATTGTGTGCGCACCTTGCCAACTGATAGAAAACAGTACCTTTGCACTCTCCTAACTTTTCCAATCACAGGAACATTCGATTGGAAGCTGTTTTGGACAACTTTTCTTTTCTTCCTGCCAAACATTTGGCAGACATCCGTGCAACTTCTAGAACACGATGGGAGATGTTTTCTGTGCTGGCACAGTTTTTCCTAGCCAGACACAGTGGGAAAGCGTTTTGCTAAGATGTAGACGACAAAAGACGCGAAAGACGAAGGTAGGATGCTCTCCGGAGCTAAGAGCCGCTGCCGGGCGTCTTTCGGCAGAAGCCGCGCTAAGGAGAGCACTGTGAGCGGCGCAATCGTCTTTGCGCGAAGAAGCCGCTTCTTGGGCTTCGGGAGCCGGCGAGAGCGGCAGCTTCGGGAAGGTGAAGAAGCAAGCTGTACAACACTGGGATTGTGTGCGCACCTTGCCAACTGATAGAAAACAGTACCTTTGCACTCTCCTGACTTTTCCAATCACAGGAACATTCGATTGGAAGCTGTTTTGGACAACTTTTCTTTTCTTCCTGCCAAACACTTGGCAGACATCCGTGCAACTTCTAGAACACGATGGGAGATGTTTTCTGTGCTGGCACAGTTTTTCCTAGCCAGACATAGTGGGAAAGCTTTTTGCCGAGGTGTAGATGAGAAGAGGAGCTAAAGACGAAGGTAGGATGCTCTCCGGAGGTAAGAGCCGCTGCCGAGCGTCTTTCGGCAGAAGCCGCGCTAAGGAGAGCACTGTGAGCGGCGCAATCGTCTTTGCGCGAAGAAGCCGCTTCTTGGGCTCCGGCAGCCGGCGAGAGCGGCAGCTTCGGGAAGGTGAAGAAGCAAGCTGTACAACACTGGGATTGTGTGCGCACCTTGCCAACTGATAGAAAACAGTACCTTTGCACTCTCCTGACTTTTCCAATCACAGGAACATTCGATTGGAAGCTGTTTTGGACAACTTTTCTTTTCTTCCTGCCAAACACTTGGCAGACATCCGTGCAACTTCTAGAACACGATGGGAGATGTTTTCTGTGCTGGCACAGTTTTTCCTAGCCAGACATAGTGGGAAAGCTTTTTGCCGTGAGGTAGATGAGAAGAGGAACTAAAGAGGAAGGTAGGATGCTCTCCGGAGGTAAGAGCCGCTGCCGGGCGTCTTTCGGCAGAAGCCGCGCTAAGGAGAGCACTGTGAGCGGCACAATCGTCTTTGCGCGAAGAAGCCGCTTCTTGGGCTCCGGCAGCCGGCGAGAGCGGCAGCTTCGGGAAGGTGAAGAAGCAAGCTGTACAACACTGGGATTGTGTGCGCACCTTGCCAACTGATAGAAAACAGTACCTTTGCACTCTCCTGACTTTTCCAATCACAGGAACATTCGATTGGAAGCTGTTTTGGACAACTTTTCTTTTCTTCCTGCCAAACACTTGGCAGACATCCGTGCAACTTCTAGAACACGATGGGAGATGTTTTCTGTGCTGGCACAGTTTTTCCTAGCCAGACATAGTGGAAAAGCTTTTTGCCGAGGTGTAGATGAGAAGAGGAGCTAAAGAGGAAGGTAGGATGCTCTCCGGAGGTAAGAGCCGCTGCCGAGCGTCTTTCGGCAGAAGCCGCGCTAAGGAGAGCACTGTGAGCGGCACAATCGTCTTTGCGCGAAGAAGCCGCTTTTTCGGCTCCGGCAGCCGGCGAGAGCGGCAGCTTCGGGAAGGTGAAGAAGCAAGCTGTACAACACTGGGATTGTGTGCGCACCTTGCCAACTGATAGAAAACAGTACCTTTGCACTCTCCTGACTTTTCCAATCACAGGAACATTCGATTGGAAGCTGTTTTGGACAACTTTTCTTTTCTTCCTGCCAAACACTTGGCAGACATCCATGCAACTTCTAGAACACGATGGGAGATGTTTTCTGTGCTGGCACAGTTTTTCCTAGCCAGACATAGTGGAAAAGCTTTTTGCCGAGGTGTAGATGAGAAGAGGAGCTAAAGACGAAGGTAGGATGCTCTCCGGAGGTAAGAGCCGCTGCCGAGCGTCTTTCGGCAGAAGCCGCGCTAAGGAGAGCACTGTGAGCGGCGCAATCGTCTTTGCGCGAAGAAGCCGCTTCTTGGGCTCCGGCAGCCGGCGAGAGCGGCAGCTTCGGGAAGGTGAAGAAGCAAGCTGTACAACACTGGGATTGTGTGCGCACCTTGCCAACTGATAGAAAACAGTACCTTTGCACTCTCCTGACTTTTCCAATCACAGGAACATTCGATTGGAAGCTGTTTTGGACAACTTTTCTTTTCTTCCTGCCAAACACTTGGCAGACATCCGTGCAACTTCTAGAACACGATGGGAGATGTTTTCTGTGCTGGCACAGTTTTTCCTAGCCAGACATAGTGGGAAAGCTTTTTGCCGTGAGGTAGATGAGAAGAGGAACTAAAGAGGAAGGTAGGATGCTCTCCGGAGGTAAGAGCCGCTGCCGGGCGTCTTTCGGCAGAAGCCGCGCTAAGGAGAGCACTGTGAGCGGCACAATCGTCTTTGCGCGAAGAAGCCGCTTCTTGGGCTCCGGCAGCCGGCGAGAGCGGCAGCTTCGGGAAGGTGAAGAAGCAAGCTGTACAACACTGGGATTGTGTGCGCACCTTGCCAACTGATAGAAAACAGTACCTTTGCACTCTCCTGACTTTTCCAATCACAGGAACATTCGATTGGAAGCTGTTTTGGACAACTTTTCTTTTCTTCCTGCCAAACACTTGGCAGACATCCGTGCAACTTCTTAAACACGATGGGAGATGTTTTCTGTGCTGGCACAGTTTTTCCTAGCCAGACATAGTGGAAAAGCTTTTTGCCGAGGTGTAGATGAGAAGAGGAGCTAAAGAGGAAGGTAGGATGCTCTCCGGAGGTAAGAGCCGCTGCCGAGCGTCTTTCGGCAGAAGCCGCGCTAAGGAGAGCACTGTGAGCGGCACAATCGTCTTTGCGCGAAGAAGCCGCTTTTTCGGCTCCGGCAGCCGGCGAGAGCGGCAGCTTCGGGAAGGTGAAGAAGCAAGCTGTACAACGCTGGGATTGTGTGCGCACCTTGCCAACTGATAGAAAACAGTACCTTTGCACTCTCCTAACTTTTCCAATCACAGGAACATTCGATTGGAAGCTGTTTTGGACAACTTTTCTTTTCTTCCTGCCAAACATTTGGCAGACATCCGTGCAACTTCTAGAACACGATGGGAGATGTTTTCTGTGCTGGCACAGTTTTTCCTAGCCAGACACAGTGGGAAAGCGTTTTGCTAAGATGTAGACTACAAAAGACGCGAAAGACGAAGGTAGGATGCTCTCCGGAGGAAAGAGCCGCTGCCGGGCGTCTTTCGGCAGAAGCCGCGCTAAGGAGAGCACTGTGAGCGGCGCAATCGTCTTTGCGCGAAGAAGCCGCTTTTTCGGCTCCGGCAGCCGGCGAGAGCGGCAGCTTCGGGAAGGTGAAGAAGCAAGCTGTACAACGCTGGGATTGTGTGCGCACCTTGCCAACTGATAGAAAACAGTACCTTTGCACTCTCCTAACTTTTCCAATCACAGGAACATTCGATTGGAAGCTGTTTTGGACAACTTTTCTTTTCTTCCTGCCAAACATTTGGCAGACATCCGTGCAACTTCTAGAACACGATGGGAGATGTTTTCTGTGCTGGCACAGTTTTTCCTAGCCAGACACAGTGGGAAAGCGTTTTGCTAAGATGTAGACGACAAAAGACGCGAAAGACGAAGGTAGGATGCTCTCCGGAGGTAAGAGCCGCTGCCGGGCGTCTTTCGGCAGAAGCCGCGCTAAGGAGAGCACTGTGAGCGGCGCAATCGTCTTTGCGCGAAGAAGCCGCTTCTTGGGCTTCGGGAGCCGGCGAGAGCGGCAGCTTCGGGAAGGTGAAGAAGCAAGCTGTACAACACTGGGATTGTGTGCGCACCTTGCCAACTGATAGAAAACAGTACCTTTGCACTCTCCTGACTTTTCCAATCACAGGAACATTCGATTGGAAGCTGTTTTGGACAACTTTTCTTTTCTTCCTGCCAAACACTTGGCAGACATCCGTGCAACTTCTAGAACACGATGGGAGATGTTTTCTGTGCTGGCACAGTTTTTCCTAGCCAGACATAGTGGGAAAGCTTTTTGCCGAGGTGTAGATGAGAAGAGGAGCTAAAGACGAAGGTAGGATGCTCTCCGGAGGTAAGAGCCGCTGCCGAGCGTCTTTCGGCAGAAGCCGCGCTAAGGAGAGCACTGTGAGCGGCGCAATCGTCTTTGCGCGAAGAAGCCGCTTCTTGGGCTCCGGCAGCCGGCGAGAGCGGCAGCTTCGGGAAGGTGAAGAAGCAAGCTGTACAACACTGGGATTGTGTGCGCACCTTGCCAACTGATAGAAAACAGTACCTTTGCACTCTCCTGACTTTTCCAATCACAGGAACATTCGATTGGAAGCTGTTTTGGACAACTTTTCTTTTCTTCCTGCCAAACACTTGGCAGACATCCGTGCAACTTCTAGAACACGATGGGAGATGTTTTCTGTGCTGGCACAGTTTTTCCTAGCCAGACATAGTGGGAAAGCTTTTTGCCGTGAGGTAGATGAGAAGAGGAACTAAAGAGGAAGGTAGGATGCTCTCCGGAGGTAAGAGCCGCTGCCGGGCGTCTTTCGGCAGAAGCCGCGCTAAGGAGAGCACTGTGAGCGGCACAATCGTCTTTGCGCGAAGAAGCCGCTTCTTGGGCTCCGGCAGCCGGCGAGAGCGGCAGCTTCGGGAAGGTGAAGAAGCAAGCTGTACAACACTGGGATTGTGTGCGCACCTTGCCAACTGATAGAAAACAGTACCTTTGCACTCTCCTGACTTTTCCAATCACAGGAACATTCGATTGGAAGCTGTTTTGGACAACTTTTCTTTTCTTCCTGCCAAACACTTGGCAGACATCTCTGCAACTTCTAGAACACGATGGGAGATGTTTTCTGTACTGGCACAGTTTTTCCTAGCCAGACATAGTGGAAAAGCTTTTTGCCGAGGTGTAGATGAGAAGAGGAGCTAAAGAGGAAGGTAGGATGCTCTCCGGAGGTAAGAGCCGCTGCCGGGCGTCTTTCGGCAGAAGCCGCGCTAAGGAGAGCACTGTGAGCGGCGCAATCGTCTTTGCGCGAAGAAGCCGCTTCTTGGGCTCCGGCAGCCGGCGAGAGCGGCAGCTTCGGGAAGGTGAAGAAGCAAGCTGTACAACACTGGGATTGTGTGCGCACCTTGCCAACTGATAGAAAACAGTACCTTTGCACTCTCCTGACTTTTCCAATCACAGGAACATTCGATTGGAAGCTGTTTTGGACAACTTTTCTTTTCTTCCTGCCAAACACTTGGCAGACATCTCTGCAACTTCTAGAACACGATGGGAGATGTTTTCTGTGCTGGCACAGTTTTTCCTAGCCAGACATAGTGGAAAAGCTTTTTGCCGAGGTGTAGATGAGAAGAGGAGCTAAAGAGGAAGGTAGGTTGTTCTCCGGAGGTAAGAACCGCTGCCGGGCGTCTTTCGGAAGAAGCCGCGCTAAGGAGAGCACTGTGAGCGGCACAATCGTCTTTGCGCGAAGAAGCCGCTTCTTGGGCTCCGGCAGCCGGCGAGAGCGGCAGCTTCGGGAAGGTGAAGAAGCAAGCTGTACAACACTGGGATTGTGTGCGCACCTTGCCAACTGATAGAAAACAGTACCTTTGCACTCTCCTGACTTTTCCAATCACAGGAACATTCGATTGGAAGCTGTTTTGGACAACTTTTCTTTTCTTCCTGCCAAACACTTGGCAGACATCTCTGCAACTTCTAGAACACGATGGGAGATGTTTTCTGTGCTGGCACAGTTTTTCCTAGCCAGACATAGTGGAAAAGCGTTTTGCTAAGATGTAGACTACAAAAGACGCGAAAGACGAAGGTGGGATGCTCTCCGGAGGTAAGAGCCGCTGCCGGGCGTCTTTCGGCAGAAGCCGCGCTAAGGAGAGCACTGTGAGCGGCGCAATCGTCTTTGCGCGAAGAAGCCGCTTCTTGGGCTCCGGCAGCCGGCGAGAGCGGCAGCTTCGGGAAGGTGAAGAAGCAAGCTGTACAACACTGGGATTGTGTGCGCACCTTGCCAACTGATAGAAAACAGTACCTTTGCACTCTCCTGACTTTTCCAATCACAGGAACATTCGATTGGAAGCTGTTTTGGACAACTTTTGTTTTCTTCCTGCCAAACACTTGGCAGACATCCGTGCAACTTCTAGAACACGATGGGAGATGTTTTCTGTGCTGGCACAGTTTTTCCTAGCCAGACATAGTGGGAAAGCGTTTTGCTAAGATGTAGACTACAAAAGACGCGAAAGACGAAGGTAGGATGCTCTCCGGAGGAAAGAGCCGCTGCCGAGCGTCTTTCGGCAGAAGCCGCGCTAAGGAGAGCACTGTGAGCGGCGCAATCGTCTTTGCGCGAAGAAGCCGCTTTTTCGGCTCCGGGAGCCAGCGAGAGCGGCAGCTTCGGGAAGGTGAAGAAGCAAGCTGTACAACGCTGGGATTGTGTGCGCACCTTGCCAACTGATAGAAAACAGTACCTTTGCACTCTCCTAACTTTTCCAATCACAGGAACATTCGATTGGAAGCTGTTTTGGACAACTTTTCTTTTTTTCTTGCCAAACATTTGGCAGACATCCGTGCAACTTCTAGAACACGATGGGAGATGTTTTCTGTGCTGGCACAGTTTTTCCTAGCCAGACAGAGTGGGAAAGCGTTTTGCTAAGATGTAGACGACAAAAGACGCCAAAGACGAAGGTAGGATGCTCTCCGGAGGTAAGAGCCGCTGCCGGGCGTCTTTCGGCAGAAGCCGCGCTAAGGAGAGCACTGTGAGCGGCACAATCGTCTTTGCGCGAAGAAGCCGCTTCTTGGGCTCCGGCAGCCGGCGAGAGCGGCAGCTTCGGGAAGGTGAAGAAGCAAGCTGTACAACACTGGGATTGTGTGCGCACCTTGCCAACTGATAGAAAACAGTACCTTTGCACTCTCCTGACTTTTCCAATCACAGGAACATTCGATTGGAAGCTGTTTTGGACAACTTTTCTTTTCTTCCTGCCAAACACTTGGCAGACATCCGTGCAACTTCTAGAACACGATGGGAGATGTTTTCTGTGCTGGCACAGTTTTTCCTAGCCAGACATAGTGGAAAAGCGTTTTGCTAAGATGTAGACTACAAAAGACGCGAAAGACGAAGGTGGGATGCTCTCCGGAGGTAAGAGCCGCTGCCGGGCGTCTTTCGGCAGAAGCCGCGCTAAGGAGAGCACTGTGAGCGGCACAATCGTCTTTGCGCGAAGAAGCCGCTTTTTCGGCTCCGGCAGCCGGCGAGAGCGGCAGCTTCGGGAAGGTGAAGAAGCAAGCTGTACAACACTGGGATTGTGTGCGCACCTTGCCAACTGATAGAAAACAGTACCTTTGCACTCTCCTGACTTTTCCAATCACAGGAACATTCGATTGGAAGCTGTTTTGGACAACTTTTCTTTTCTTCCTGCCAAACACTTGGCAGACATCCGTGCAACTTCTAGAACACGATGGGAGATGTTTTCTGTGCTGGCACAGTTTTTCCTAGCCAGACATAGTGGGAAAGCTTTTTGCCGTGAGGTAGATGAGAAGAGGAACTAAAGAGGAAGGTAGGATGCTCTCCGGAGGTAAGAGCCGCTGCCGGGCGTCTTTCGGCAGAAGCCGCGCTAAGGAGAGCACTGTGAGCGGCACAATCGTCTTTGCGCGAAGAAGCCGCTTCTTGGGCTCCGGCAGCCGGCGAGAGCGGCAGCTTCGGGAAGGTGAAGAAGCAAGCTGTACAACACTGGGATTGTGTGCGCACCTTGCCAACTGATAGAAAACAGTACCTTTGCACTCTCCTGACTTTTCCAATCACAGGAACATTCGATTGGAAGCTGTTTTGGACAACTTTTCTTTTCTTCCTGCCAAACACTTGGCAGACATCTCTGCAACTTCTAGAACACGATGGGAGATGTTTTCTGTGCTGGCACAGTTTTTCCTAGCCAGACATAGTGGAAAAGCGTTTTGCTAAGATGTAGACTACAAAAGACGCGAAAGACGAAGGTGGGATGCTCTCCGGAGGTAAGAGCCGCTGCCGGGCGTCTTTCGGCAGAAGCCGCGCTAAGGAGAGCACTGTGAGCGGCACAATCGTCTTTGCGCGAAGAAGCCGCTTTTTCGGCTCCGGCAGCCGGCGAGAGCGGCAGCTTCGGGAAGGTGAAGAAGCAAGCTGTACAACGCTGGGATTGTGTGCGCACCTTGCCAACTGATAGAAAACAGTACCTTTGCACTCTCCTAACTTTTCCAATCACAGGAACATTCGATTGGAAGCTGTTTTGGACAACTTTTCTTTTTTTCCTGCCAAACATTTGGCAGACATCCGTGCAACTTCTAGAACACGATGGGAGATGTTTTCTGTGCTGGCACAGTTTTTCCTAGCCAGACACAGTGGGAAAGCGTTTTGCTAAGATGTAGACGTCAAAAGACGCCAAAGACGAAGGTAGGATGCTCTCCGGAGGTAAGAGCCGCTGCCGGGCGTCTTTCGGCAGAAGCCGCGCTAAGGAGAGCACTGTGAGCGGCACAATCGTCTTTGCGCGAAGAAGCCGCTTCTTGGGCTCCGGCAGCCGGCGAGAGCGGCAGCTTCGGGAAGGTGAAGAAGCAAGCTGTACAACACTGGGATTGTGTGCGCACCTTGCCAACTGATAGAAAACAGTACCTTTGCACTCTCCTGACTTTTCCAATCACAGGAACATTCGATTGGAAGCTGTTTTGGACAACTTTTCTTTTCTTCCTGCCAAACACTTGGCAGACATCCGTGCAACTTCTAGAACACGATGGGAGATGTTTTCTGTGCTGGCACAGTTTTTCCTAGCCAGACATAGTGGAAAAGCGTTTTGCTAAGATGTAGACTACAAAAGACGCGAAAGACGAAGGTGGGATGCTCTCCGGAGGTAAGAGCCGCTGCCGGGCGTCTTTCGGCAGAAGCCGCGCTAAGGAGAGCACTGTGAGCGGCACAATCGTCTTTGCGCGAAGAAGCCGCTTTTTCGGCTCCGGCAGCCGGCGAGAGCGGCAGCTTCGGGAAGGTGAAGAAGCAAGCTGTACAACACTGGGATTGTGTGCGCACCTTGCCAACTGATAGAAAACAGTACCTTTGCACTCTCCTGACTTTTCCAATCACAGGAACATTCGATTGGAAGCTGTTTTGGACAACTTTTCTTTTCTTCCTGCCAAACACTTGGCAGACATCCGTGCAACTTCTAGAACACGATGGGAGATGTTTTCTGTGCTGGCACAGTTTTTCCTAGCCAGACATAGTGGGAAAGCTTTTTGCCGTGAGGTAGATGAGAAGAGGAACTAAAGAGGAAGGTAGGATGCTCTCCGGAGGTAAGAGCCGCTGCCGGGCGTCTTTCGGCAGAAGCCGCGCTAAGGAGAGCACTGTGAGCGGCACAATCGTCTTTGCGCGAAGAAGCCGCTTCTTGGGCTCCGGCAGCCGGCGAGAGCGGCAGCTTCGGGAAGGTGAAGAAGCAAGCTGTACAACACTGGGATTGTGTGCGCACCTTGCCAACTGATAGAAAACAGTACCTTTGCACTCTCCTGACTTTTCCAATCACAGGAACATTCGATTGGAAGCTGTTTTGGACAACTTTTCTTTTCTTCCTGCCAAACACTTGGCAGACATCTCTGCAACTTCTAGAACACGATGGGAGATGTTTTCTGTGCTGGCACAGTTTTTCCTAGCCAGACATAGTGGAAAAGCGTTTTGCTAAGATGTAGACTACAAAAGACGCGAAAGACGAAGGTGGGATGCTCTCCGGAGGTAAGAGCCGCTGCCGGGCGTCTTTCGGCAGAAGCCGCGCTAAGGAGAGCACTGTGAGCGGCACAATCGTCTTTGCGCGAAGAAGCCGCTTTTTCGGCTCCGGCAGCCGGCGAGAGCGGCAGCTTCGGGAAGGTGAAGAAGCAAGCTGTACAACACTGGGATTGTGTGCGCACCTTGCCAACTGATAGAAAACAGTACCTTTGCACTCTCCTGACTTTTCCAATCACAGGAACATTCGATTGGAAGCTGTTTTGGACAACTTTTCTTTTCTTCCTGCCAAACACTTGGCAGACATCCGTGCAACTTCTAGAACACGATGGGAGATGTTTTCTGTGCTGGCACAGTTTTTCCTAGCCAGACATAGTGGGAAAGCTTTTTGCCGTGAGGTAGATGAGAAGAGGAACTAAAGAGGAAGGTAGGATGCTCTCCGGAGGTAAGAGCCGCTGCCGGGCGTCTTTCGGCAGAAGCCGCGCTAAGGAGAGCACTGTGAGCGGCACAATCGTCTTTGCGCGAAGAAGCCGCTTCTTGGGCTCCGGCAGCCGGCGAGAGCGGCAGCTTCGGGAAGGTGAAGAAGCAAGCTGTACAACACTGGGATTGTGTGCGCACCTTGCCAACTGATAGAAAACAGTACCTTTGCACTCTCCTGACTTTTGCAATCACAGGAACATTCGATTGGAAGCTGTTTTGGACAACTTTTCTTTTCTTCCTGCCAAACACTTGGCAGACATCTCTGCAACTTCTAGAACACGATGGGAGATGTTTTCTGTGCTGGCACAGTTTTTCCTAGCCAGACATAGTGGGAAAGCGTTTTGCTAAGATGTAGACTACAAAAGACGCGAAAGACGAAGATAGGATGCTCTCCGGAGGAAAGAGCCGCTGCCGAGCGTCTTTCGGCAGAAGCCGCGCTAAGGAGAGCACTGTGAGCGGCGCAATCGTCTTTGCGCGAAGAAGCCGCTTTTTCGGCTCCGGCAGCCGGCGAGAGCGGCAGCTTCGGGAAGGTGAAGAAGCAAGCTGTACAACACTGGGATTGTGTGCGCACCTTGCCAACTGATAGAAAACAGTACCTTTGCACTCTCCTGACTTTTCCAATCACAGGAACATTCGATTGGAAGCTGTTTTGGACAACTTTTCTTTTCTTCCTGCCAAACACTTGGCAGACATCCGTGCAACTTCTAGAACACGATGGGAGATGTTTTCTGTGCTGGCACAGTTTTTCCTAGCCAGACATAGTGGGAAAGCTTTTTGCCGATGTGTAGATGAGAAGAGGAGCTAAAGAGGAAGGTAGGATGCTCTCCGGAGGTAAGAACCGCTGCCGGGCGTCTTTCGGCAGAAGCCGCGCTAAGGAGAGCACTGTGAGCGGCACAATCGTCTTTGCGCGAAGAAGCCGCTTCTTGGGCTCCGGCAGCCGGCGAGAGCGGCAGCTTCGGGAAGGTGAAGAAGCAAGCTGTACAACACTGGGATTGTGTGCGCACCTTGCCAACTGATAGAAAACAGTACCTTTGCACTCTCCTGACTTTTCCAATCACAGGAACATTCGATTGGAAGCTGTTTTGGACAACTTTTCTTTTCTTCCTGCCAAACACTTGGCAGACATCCGTGCAACTTCTAGAACACGATGGGAGATGTTTTCTGTGCTGGCACAGTTTTTCCTAGCCAGACATAGTGGAAAAGCGTTTTGCTAAGATGTAGACTACAAAAGACGCGAAAGACGAAGGTGGGATGCTCTCCGGAGGTAAGAGCCGCTGCCGGGCGTCTTTCGGCAGAAGCCGCGCTAAGGAGAGCACTGTGAGCGGCACAATCGTCTTTGCGCGAAGAAGCCGCTTCTTGGGCTCCGGCAGCCGGCGAGAGCGGCAGCTTCGGGAAGGTGAAGAAGCAAGCTGTACAACACTGGGATTGTGTGCGCACCTTGCCAACTGATAGAAAACAGTACCTTTGCACTCTCCTGACTTTTCCAATCACAGGAACATTCGATTGGAAGCTGTTTTGGACAACTTTTCTTTTCTTCCTGCCAAACACTTGGCAGACATCTCTGCAACTTCTAGAACACGATGGGAGATGTTTTCTGTGCTGGCACAGTTTTTCCTAGCCAGACATAGTGGGAAAGCGTTTTGCTAAGATGTAGACTACAAAAGACTCGAAAGACGAAGATAGGATGCTCTCCGGAGGAAAGAGCCGCTGCCGAGCATCTTTCGGCAGAAGCCGCGCTAAGGAGAGCACTGTGAGCGGCACAATCGTCTTTGCGCGAAGAAGCCGCTTCTTGGGCTCCGGCAGCCGGCGAGAGCGGCAGCTTCGGGAAGGTGAAGAAGCAAGCTGTACAACACTGGGATTGTGTGCGCACCTTGCCAACTGATAGAAAACAGTACCTTTGCACTCTCCTGACTTTTCCAATCACAGGAACATTCGATTGGAAGCTGTTTTGGACAACTTTTCTTTTCTTCCTGCCAAACACTTGGCAGACATCCGTGCAACTTCTAGAACACGATGGGAGATGTTTTCTGTGCTGGCACAGTTTTTCCTGGCCAGACATAGTGGGAAAGCTTTTTGCCAATGTGTAGATGACAAGAGGAGCTAAAGAGGAAGGTAGGATGCTCTCCGGAGGTAAGAGCCGCTGCCGGGCGTCTTTCGGCAGAAGCCGCGCTAAGGATAGCACTGTGAGCGGCACAATCGTCTTTGCGCGAAGAAGCCGCTTCTTGGGCTCCGGCAGCCGGCGAGAGCGGCAGCTTCGGGAAGGTGAAGAAGCAAGCTGTACAACACTGGGATTGTGTGCGCACCTTGCCAACTGATAGAAAACAGTACCTTTGCACTCTCCTGACTTTTCCAATCACAGGAACATTCGATTGGAAGCTGTTTTGGACAACTTTTCTTTTCTTCCTGCCAAACACTTGGCAGACATCCGTGCAACTTCTAGAACACGATGGGAGATGTTTTCTGTGCTGGCACAGTTTTTCCTAGCCAGACATAGTGGGAAAGCGTTTTGCTAAGATGTAGACTACAAAAGACGCGAAAGACGAAGGTGGGATGCTCTCCGGAGGTAAGAGCCGCTGCCGGGCGTCTTTCGGCAGAAGCCGCGCTAAGGAGAGCACTGTGAGCGGCACAATCTTCTTTGCGCGAAGAAGCCGCTTCTTGGGCTCCGGCAGCCGGCGAGAGCGGCAGCTTCGGGAAGGTGAAGAAGCAAGCTGTACAACACTGGGATTGTGTGCGCACCTTGCCAACTGATAGAAAACAGTACCTTTGCACTCTCCTGACTTTTCCAATCACAGGAACATTCGATTGGAAGCTGTTTTGGACAACTTTTCTTTTCTTCCTGCCAAACACTTGGCAGACATCTCTGCAACTTCTAGAACACGATGGGAGATGTTTTCTGTGCTGGCACAGTTTTTCCTAGCCAGACATAGTGGGAAAGCGTTTTGCTAAGATGTAGACTACAAAAGACGCGAAAGACGAAGATAGGATGCTCTCCGGAGGAAAGAGCCGCTGCCGAGCATCTTTCGGCAGAAGCCGCGCTAAGGAGAGCACTGTGAGCGGCACAATCGTCTTTGCGCGAAGAAGCCGCTTCTTGGGCTCCGGCAGCCGGCGAGAGCGGCAGCTTCGGGAAGGTGAAGAAGCAAGCTGTACAACACTGGGATTGTGTGCGCACCTTGCCAACTGATAGAAAACAGTACCTTTGCACTCTCCTGACTTTTCCAATCACAGGAACATTCGATTGGAAGCTGTTTTGGACAACTTTTCTTTTCTTCCTGCCAAACACTTGGCAGACATCCGTGCAACTTCTAGAACACGATGGGAGATGTTTTCTGTGCTGGCACAGTTTTTCCTGGCCAGACATAGTGGGAAAGCTTTTTGCCGAGGTGTAGATGAGAAGAGGAGCTAAAGAGGAAGGTAGGATGCTCTCCGGAGGTAAGAGCCGCTGCCGGGCGTCTTTCGGCAGAAGCCGCGCTAAGGAGAGCACTGTGAGCGGCACAATCGTCTTTGCGCGAAGAAGCCGCTTCTTGGGCTCCGGCAGCCGGCGAGAGCGGCAGCTTCGGGAAGGTGAAGAAGCAAGCTGTACAACACTGGGATTGTGTGCGCACCTTGCCAACTGATAGAAAACAGTACCTTTGCACTCTCCTGACTTTTCCAATCACAGGAACATTCGATTGGAAGCTGTTTTGGACAACTTTTCTTTTCTTCCTGCCAAACACTTGGCAGACATCCGTGCAACTTCTAGAACACGATGGGAGATGTTTTCTGTGCTGGCACAGTTTTTCCTAGCCAGACATAGTGGGAAAGCTTTTTGCCGTGAGGTAGATGAGAAGAGGAACTAAAGAGGAAGGTAGGATGCTCTCCGGAGGTAAGAGCCGCTGCCGGGCGTCTTTCGGCAGAAGCCGCGCTAAGGAGAGCACTGTGAGCGGCACAATCGTCTTTGCGCGAAGAAGCCGCTTCTTGGGCTCCGGCAGCCGGCGAGAGCGGCAGCTTCGGGAAGGTGAAGAAGCAAGCTGTACAACACTGGGATTGTGTGCGCACCTTGCCAACTGATAGAAAACAGTACCTTTGCACTCTCCTGACTTTTCCAATCACAGGAACATTCGATTGGAAGCTGTTTTGGACAACTTTTCTTTTCTTCCTGCCAAACACTTGGCAGACATCTCTGCAACTTCTAGAACACGATGGGAGATGTTTTCTGTGCTGGCACAGTTTTTCCTAGCCAGACATAGTGGAAAAGCTTTTTGCCGAGGTGTAGACTACAAAAGACTCGAAAGACGAAGATAGGATGCTCTCCGGAGGAAAGAGCCGCTGCCGAGCGTCTTTCGGCAGAAGCCGCGCTAAGGAGAGCACTGCGAGCGGCGCAATCGTCTTTGCGCGAAGAAGCCGCTTTTTCGGCTCCGGCAGCCGGCGAGAGCGGCAGCTTCGGGAAGGTGAAGAAGCAAGCTGTACAACACTGGGATTGTGTGCGCACCTTGCCAACTGATAGAAAACAGTACCTTTGCACTCTCCTGACTTTTCCAATCACAGGAACATTCGATTGGAAGCTGTTTTGGACAACTTTTCTTTTCTTCCTGCCAAACACTTGGCAGACATCCGTGCAACTTCTAGAACACGATGGGAGATGTTTTCTGTGCTGGCACAGTTTTTCCTAGCCAGACATAGTGGAAAAGCTTTTTGCCGAGGTGTAGATGAGAAGAGGAGCTAAAGAGGAAGGTAGGATGCTCTCCGGAGGTAAGAGCCGCTGCCGGGCGTCTTTCGGCAGAAGCCGCGCTAAGGAGAGCACTGTGAGCGGCACAATCGTCTTTGCGCGAAGAAGCCGCTTCTTGGGCTCCGGCAGCCGGCGAGAGCGGCAGCTTCGGGAAGGTGAAGAAGCAAGCTGTACAACACTGGGATTGTGTGCGCACCTTGCCAACTGATAGAAAACAGTACCTTTGCACTCTCCTGACTTTTCCAATCACAGGAACATTCGATTGGAAGCTGTTTTGGACAACTTTTCTTTTCTTCCTGCCAAACACTTGGCAGACATCTCTGCAACTTCTAGAACACGATGGGAGATGTTTTCTGTGCTGGCACAGTTTTTCCTAGCCAGACATAGTGGAAAAGCGTTTTGCTAAGATGTAGACTACAAAAGACGCGAAAGACGAAGGTGGGATGCTCTCCGGAGGTAAGAGCCGCTGCCGGGCGTCTTTCGGCAGAAGCCGCGCTAAGGAGAGCACTGTGAGCGGCACAATCGTCTTTGTGCGAAGAAGCCGCTTTTTCGGCTCCGGCAGCCGGCGAGAGCGGCAGCTTCGGGAAGGTGAAGAAGCAAGCTGTACAACACTGGGATTGTGTGCGCACCTTGCCAACTGATAGAAAACAGTACCTTTGCACTCTCCTGACTTTTCCAATCACAGGAACATTCGATTGGAAGCTGTTTTGGACAACTTTTCTTTTCTTCCTGCCAAACACTTGGCAGACATCCGTGCAACTTCTAGAACACGATGGGAGATGTTTTCTGTGCTGGCACAGTTTTTCCTAGCCAGACATAGTGGAAAAGCTTTTTGCCGAGGTGTAGATGAGAAGAGGAGCTAAAGAGGAAGGTAGGATGCTCTCCGGAGGTAAGAGCCGCTGCCGGGCGTCTTTCGGCAGAAGCCGCGCTAAGGAGAGCACTGTGAGCGGCACAATCGTCTTTGCGCGAAGAAGCCGCTTCTTGGGCTCCGGCAGCCGGCGAGAGCGGCAGCTTCGGGAAGGTGAAGAAGCAAGCTGTACAACACTGGGATTGTGTGCGCACCTTGCCAACTGATAGAAAACAGTACCTTTGCACTCTCCTGACTTTTCCAATCACAGGAACATTCGATTGGAAGCTGTTTTGGACAACTTTTCTTTTCTTCCTGCCAAACACTTGGCAGACATCCGTGCAACTTCTAGAACACGATGGGAGATGTTTTCTGTGCTGGCACAGTTTTTCCTAGCCAGACATAGTGGAAAAGCGTTTTGCTAAGATGTAGACTACAAAAGACGCGAAAGACGAAGGTGGGATGCTCTCCGGAGGTAAGAGCCGCTGCCGGGCGTCTTTCGGCAGAAGCCCCGCTAAGGAGAGCACTGTGAGCGGCACAATCGTCTTTGCGCGAAGAAGCCGCTTCTTGGGCTCCGGCAGCCGGCGAGAGCGGCAGCTTCGGGAAGGTGAAGAAGCAAGCTGTACAACACTGGGATTGTGTGCGCACCTTGCCAACTGATAGAAAACAGTACCTTTGCACTCTCCTGACTTTTCCAATCACAGGAACATTCGATTGGAAGCTGTTTTGGACAACTTTTCTTTTCTTCCTGCCAAACACTTGGCAGACATCTCTGCAACTTCTAGAACACGATGGGAGATGTTTTCTGTGCTGGCACAGTTTTTCCCTGCCAGACATAGTGGGAAAGCGTTTTGCTAAGATGTAGACTACAAAAGACGCGAAAGACGAAGATAGGATGCTCTCCGGAGGAAAGAGCCGCTGCCGAGCATCTTTCGGCAGAAGCCGCGCTAAGGAGAGCACTGTGAGCGGCACAATCGTCTTTGTGCGAAGAAGCCGCTTCTTGGGCTCCGGCAGCCGGCGAGAGCGGCAGCTTCGGGAAGGTGAAGAAGCAAGCTGTACAACACTGGGATTGTGTGCGCACCTTGCCAACTGATAGAAAACAGTACCTTTGCACTCTCCTGACTTTTCCAATCACAGGAACATTCGATTGGAAGCTGTTTTGGACAACTTTTCTTTTCTTCCTGCCAAACACTTGGCAGACATCCGTGCAACTTCTAGAACACGATGGGAGATGTTTTCTGTGCTGGCACAGTTTTTCCTGGCCAGACATAGTGGGAAAGCTTTTTGCCGAGGTGTAGATGAGAAGAGGAGCTAAAGAGGAAGGTAGGATGCTCTCCGGAGGTAAGAGCCGCTGCCGGGCGTCTTTCGGCAGAAGCCGCGCTAAGGAGAGCACTGTGAGCAGCACAATCGTCTTTGCGCGAAGAAGCCGCTTCTTGGGCTCCGGCAGCCGGCGAGAGCGGCAGCTTCGGGAAGGTGAAGAAGCAAGCTGTACAACACTGGGATTGTGTGCGCACCTTGCCAACTGATAGAAAACAGTACCTTTGCACTCTCCTGACTTTTCCAATCACAGGAACATTCGATTGGAAGCTGTTTTGGACAACTTTTCTTTTCTTCCTGCCAAACACTTGGCAGACATCCGTGCAACTTCTAGAACACGATGGGAGATGTTTTCTGTGCTGGCACAGTTTTTCCTAGCCAGACATAGTGGAAAAGCGTTTTGCTAAGATGTAGACGACAAAAGACGCGAAAGACGAAGGTAGGATGCTCTCCGGAGGTAAGAGCCGCTGCCGGGCGTCTTTCGGCAGAAGCCGCGCTAAGGAGAGCACTGTGAGCGGCGCAATCGTCTTTGCGCGAAGAAGCCGCTTCTTGGGCTTCGGGAGCCGGCGAGAGCGGCAGCTTCGGGAAGGTGAAGAAGCAAGCTGTACAACACTGGGATTGTGTGCGCACCTTGCCAACTGATAGAAAACAGTACCTTTGCACTCTCCTGACTTTTCCAATCACAGGAACATTCGATTGGAAGCTGTTTTGGACAACTTTTCTTTTCTTCCTGCCAAACACTTGGCAGACATCCGTGCAACTTCTAGAACACGATGGGAGATGTTTTCTGTGCTGGCACAGTTTTTCCTAGCCAGACATAGTGGGAAAGCTTTTTGCCGTGAGGTAGATGAGAAGAGGAACTAAAGAGGAAGGTAGGATGCTCTCCGGAGGTAAGAGCCGCTGCCGGGCGTCTTTCGGCAGAAGCCGCGCTAAGGAGAGCACTGTGAGCGGCACAATCGTCTTTGCGCGAAGAAGCCGCTTCTTGGGCTCCGGCAGCCGGCGAGAGCGGCAGCTTCGGGAAGGTGAAGAAGCAAGCTGTACAACACTGGGATTGTGTGCGCACCTTGCCAACTGATAGAAAACAGTACCTTTGCACTCTCCTGACTTTTCCAATCACAGGAACATTCGATTGGAAGCTGTTTTGGACAACTTTTCTTTTCTTCCTGCCAAACACTTGGCAGACATCCGTGCAACTTCTAGAACACGATGGGAGATGTTTTCTGTGCTGGCACAGTTTTTCCTAGCCAGACATAGTGGAAAAGCGTTTTGCTAAGATGTAGACGACAAAAGACGCGAAAGACGAAGGTAGGATGCTCTCCGGAGGTAAGAGCCGCTGCCGGGCGTCTTTCGGCAGAAGCCGCGCTAAGGAGAGCACTGTGAGCGGCGCAATCGTCTTTGCGCGAAGAAGCCGCTTCTTGGGCTTCGGGAGCCGGCGAGAGCGGCAGCTTCGGGAAGGTGAAGAAGCAAGCTGTACAACACTGGGATTGTGTGCGCACCTTGCCAACTGATAGAAAACAGTACCTTTGCACTCTCCTGACTTTTCCAATCACAGGAACATTCGATTGGAAGCTGTTTTGGACAACTTTTCTTTTCTTCCTGCCAAACACTTGGCAGACATCCGTGCAACTTCTAGAACACGATGGGAGATGTTTTCTGTGCTGGCACAGTTTTTCCTAGCCAGACATAGTGGGAAAGCTTTTTGCCGTGAGGTAGATGAGAAGAGGAACTAAAGAGGAAGGTAGGATGCTCTCCGGAGGTAAGAGCCGCTGCCGGGCGTCTTTCGGCAGAAGCCGCGCTAAGGAGAGCACTGTGAGCGGCACAATCGTCTTTGCGCGAAGAAGCCGCTTCTTGGGCTCCGGCAGCCGGCGAGAGCGGCAGCTTCGGGAAGGTGAAGAAGCAAGCTGTACAACACTGGGATTGTGTGCGCACCTTGCCAACTGATAGAAAACAGTACCTTTGCACTCTCCTGACTTTTCCAATCACAGGAACATTCGATTGGAAGCTGTTTTGGACAACTTTTCTTTTCTTCCTGCCAAACACTTGGCAGACATCTCTGCAACTTCTAGAACACGATGGGAGATGTTTTCTGTGCTGGCACAGTTTTTCCTAGCCAGACATAGTGGAAAAGCGTTTTGCTAAGATGTAGACTACAAAAGACGCGAAAGACGAAGATAGGATGCTCTCCGGAGGAAAGAGCCGCTGCCGAGCGTCTTTCGGCAGAAGCCGCGCTAAGGAGAGCACTGTGAGCGGCGCAGTCGTCTTTGCGCGAAGAAGCCGCTTTTTCGGCTCCGGCAGCCGGCGAGAGCGGCAGCTTCGGGAAGGTGAAGAAGCAAGCTGTACAACACTGGGATTGTGTGCGCACCTTGCCAACTGATAGAAAACAGTACCTTTGCACTCTCCTGACTTTTCCAATCACAGGAACATTCGATTGGAAGCTGTTTTGGACAACTTTTCTTTTCTTCCTGCCAAACACTTGGCAGACATCTCTGCAACTTCTAGAACACGATGGGAGATGTTTTCTGTGCTGGCACAGTTTTTCCTAGCCAGACATAGTGGAAAAGCTTTTTGCCGAGGTGTAGATGAGAAGAGGAGCTAAAGAGGAAGGTAGGTTGCTCTCCGGAGGTAAGAGCCGCTGCCGGGCGTCTTTCGGCAGAAGCCGCGCTAAGGAGAGCACTGTGAGCGGCACAATCGTCTTTGCGCGAAGAAGCCGCTTCTTGGGCTCCGGCAGCCGGCGAGAGCGGCAGCTTCGGGAAGGTGAAGAAGCAAGCTGTACAACACTGGGATTGTGTGCGCACCTTGCCAACTGATAGAAAACAGTACCTTTGCACTCTCCTGACTTTTCCAATCACAGGAACATTCGATTGGAAGCTGTTTTGGACAACTTTTCTTTTCTTCCTGCCAAACACTTGGCAGACATCTCTGCAACTTCTAGAACACGATGGGAGATGTTTTCTGTGCTGGCACAGTTTTTCCTAGCCAGACATAGTGGAAAAGCGTTTTGCTAAGATGTAGACTACAAAAGACGCGAAAGACGAAGGTGGGATGCTCTCCGGAGGTAAGAGCCGCTGCCGGGCGTCTTTCGGCAGAAGCCGCGCTAAGGAGAGCACTGTGAGCGGCACAATCGTCTTTGCGCGAAGAAGCCGCTTTTTCGGCTCCGGCAGCCGGCGAGAGCGGCAGCTTCGGGAAGGTGAAGAAGCAAGCTGTACAACACTGGGATTGTGTGCGCACCTTGCCAACTGATAGAAAACAGTACCTTTGCACTCTCCTGACTTTTCCAATCACAGGAACATTCGATTGGAAGCTGTTTTGGACAACTTTTCTTTTCTTCCTGCCAAACACTTGGCAGACATCCGTGCAACTTCTAGAACACGATGGGAGATGTTTTCTGTGCTGGCACAGTTTTTCCTAGCCAGACATAGTGGGAAAGCTTTTTGCCGAGGTGTAGATGAGAAGAGGAGCTAAAGAGGAAGGTAGGATGCTCTCCGGAGGTAAGAGCCGCTGCCGGGCGTCTTTCGGCAGAAGCCGCGCTAAGGAGAGCACTGTGAGCGGCACAATCGTCTTTGCGCGAAGAAGCCGCTTCTTGGGCTCCGGCAGCTGGCGAGAGCGGCAGCTTCGGGAAGGTGAAGAAGCAAGCTGTACAACACTGGGATTGTGTGCGCACCTTGCCAACTGATAGAAAACAGTACCTTTGCACTCTCCTGACTTTTCCAATCACAGGAACATTCGATTGGAAGCTGTTTTGGACAACTTTTCTTTTCTTCCTGCCAAACACTTGGCAGACATCTCTGCAACTTCTAGAACACGATGGGAGATGTTTTCTGTGCTGGCACAGTTTTTCCTAGCCAGACATAGTGGAAAAGCTTTTTGCCGAGGTGTAGATGAGAAGAGGAGCTAAAGAGGAAGGTAGGTTGCTCTCCGGAGGTAAGAGCCGCTGCCGGGCGTCTTTCGGCAGAAGCCGCGCTAAGGAGAGCACTGTGAGCGGCACAATCGTCTTTGCGCGAAGAAGCCGCTTCTTGGGCTCCGGCAGCCGGCGAGAGCGGCAGCTTCGGGAAGGTGAAGAAGCAAGCTGTACAACACTGGGATTGTGTGCGCACCTTGCCAACTGATAGAAAACAGTACCTTTGCACTCTCCTGACTTTTCCAATCACAGGAACATTCGATTGGAAGCTGTTTTGGACAACTTTTCTTTTCTTCCTGCCAAACACTTGGCAGACATCCGTGCAACTTCTAGAACACGATGGGAGATGTTTTCTGTGCTGGCACAGTTTTTCCTAGCCAGACATAGTGGAAAAGCGTTTTGCTAAGATGTAGACTACAAAAGACGCGAAAGACGAAGGTGGGATGCTCTCCGGAGGTAAGAGCCGCTGCCGGGCGTCTTTCGGCAGAAGCCGCGCTAAGGAGAGCACTGTGAGCGGCACAATCGTCTTTGCGCGAAGAAGCCGCTTCTTGGGCTCCGGCAGCCGGCGAGAGCGGCAGCTTCGGGAAGGTGAAGAAGCAAGCTGTACAACACTGGGATTGTGTGCGCACCTTGCCAACTGATAGAAAACAGTACCTTTGCACTCTCCTGACTTTTCCAATCACAGGAACATTCGATTGGAAGCTGTTTTGGACAACTTTTCTTTTCTTCCTGCCAAACACTTGGCAGACATCTCTGCAACTTCTAGAACACGATGGGAGATGTTTTCTGTGCTGGCACAGTTTTTCCTAGCCAGACATAGTGGGAAAGCGTTTTGCTAAGATGTAGACTACAAAAGACTCGAAAGACGAAGATAGGATGCTCTCCGGAGGAAAGAGCCGCTGCCGAGCATCTTTCGGCAGAAGCCGCGCTAAGGAGAGCACTGTGAGCGGCACAATCTTCTTTGCGCGAAGAAGCCGCTTCTTGGGCTCCGGCAGCCGGCGAGAGCGGCAGCTTCGGGAAGGTGAAGAAGCAAGCTGTACAACACTGGGATTGTGTGCGCACCTTGCCAACTGATAGAAAACAGTACCTTTGCACTCTCCTGACTTTTCCAATCACAGGAACATTCGATTGGAAGCTGTTTTGGACAACTTTTCTTTTCTTCCTGCCAAACACTTGGCAGACATCTCTGCAACTTCTAGAACACGATGGGAGATGTTTTCTGTGCTGGCACAGTTTTTCCTAGCCAGACATAGTGGGAAAGCGTTTTGCTAAGATGTAGACTACAAAAGACGCGAAAGACGAAGATAGGATGCTCTCCGGAGGAAAGAGCCGCTGCCGAGCATCTTTCGGCAGAAGCCGCGCTAAGGAGAGCACTGTGAGCGGCTCAATCGTCTTTGCGCGAAGAAGCCGCTTCTTGGGCTCCGGCAGCCGGCGAGAGCGGCAGCTTCGGGAAGGTGAAGAAGCAAGCTGTACAACACTGGGATTGTGTGCGCACCTTGCCAACTGATAGAAAACAGTACCTTTGCACTCTCCTGACTTTTCCAATCACAGGAACATTCGATTGGAAGCTGTTTTGGACAACTTTTCTTTTCTTCCTGCCAAACACTTGGCAGACATCCGTGCAACTTCTAGAACACGATGGGAGATGTTTTCTGTGCTGGCACAGTTTTTCCTGGCCCGACATAGTGGGAAAGCTTTTTGCCGAGGTGTAGATGAGAAGAGGAGCTAAAGAGGAAGGTAGGATGCTCTCCGGAGGTAAGAGCCGCTGCCGGGCGTCTTTCGGCAGAAGCCGCGCTAAGGAGAGCACTGTGAGCGGCACAATCGTCTTTGCGCGAAGAAGCCGCTTCTTGGGCTCCGGCAGCCGGCGAGAGCGGCAGCTTCGGGAAGGTGAAGAAGCAAGCTGTACAACACTGGGATTGTGTGCGCACCTTGCCAACTGATAGAAAACAGTACCTTTGCACTCTCCTGACTTTTCCAATCACAGGAACATTCGATTGGAAGCTGTTTTGGACAACTTTTCTTTTCTTCCTGCCAAACACTTGGCAGACATCCGTGCAACTTCTAGAACACGATGGGAGATGTTTTCTGTGCTGGCACAGTTTTTCCTAGCCAGACATAGTGGGAAAGCTTTTTGCCGTGAGGTAGATGAGAAGAGGAACTAAAGAGGAAGGTAGGATGCTCTCCGGAGGAAAGAGCCGCTGCCGGGCGTCTTTCGGCAGAAGCCGCGCTAAGGAGAGCACTGTGAGCGGCACAATCGTCTTTGCGCGAAGAAGCCGCTTCTTGGGCTCCGGCAGCCGGCGAGAGCGGCAGCTTCGGGAAGGTGAAGAAGCAAGCTGTACAACACTGGGATTGTGTGCGCACCTTGCCAACTGATAGAAAACAGTACCTTTGCACTCTCCTGACTTTTCCAATCACAGGAACATTCGATTGGAAGCTGTTTTGGACAACTTTTCTTTTCTTCCTGCCAAACACTTGGCAGACATCTCTGCAACTTCTAGAACACGATGGGAGATGTTTTCTGTGCTGGCACAGTTTTTCCTAGCCAGACATAGTGGAAAAGCGTTTTGCTAAGATGTAGACTACAAAAGACGCGAAAGACGAAGATAGGATGCTCTCCGGAGGAAAGAGCCGCTGCCGAGCGTCTTTCGGCAGAAGCCGCGCTAAGGAGAGCACTGTGAGCGGCGCAATCGTCTTTGCGCGAAGAAGCCGCTTTTTCGGCTCCGGCAGCCGGCGAGAGCGGCAGCTTCGGGAAGGTGAAGAAGCAAGCTGTACAACACTGGGATTGTGTGCGCACCTTGCCAACTGATAGAAAACAGTACCTTTGCACTCTCCTGACTTTTCCAATCACAGGAACATTCGATTGGAAGCTGTTTTGGACAACTTTTCTTTTCTTCCTGCCAAACACTTGGCAGACATCCGTGCAACTTCTAGAACACGATGGGAGATGTTTTCTGTGCTGGCACAGTTTTTCCTAGCCAGACATAGTGGAAAAGCTTTTTGCCGAGGTGTAGATGAGAAGAGGAGCTAAAGAGGAAGGTAGGATGCTCTCCGGAGGTAAGAGCCGCTGCCGGGCGTCTTTCGGCAGAAGCCGCGCTAAGGAGAGCACTGTGAGCGGCACAATCGTCTGCGCGAAGAAGCCGCTTCTTGGGCTCCGGCAGCCGGCGAGAGCGGCAGCTTCGGGAAGGTGAAGAAGCAAGCTGTACAACACTGGGATTGTGTGCGCACCTTGCCAACTGATAGAAAACAGTACCTTTGCACTCTCCTGACTTTTCCAATCACAGGAACATTCGATTGGAAGCTGTTTTGGACAACTTTTCTTTTCTTCCTGCCAAACACTTGGCAGACATCTCTGCAACTTCTAGAACACGATGGGAGATGTTTTCTGTGCTGGCACAGTTTTTCCTAGCCAGACATAGTGGAAAAGCGTTTTGCTAAGATGTAGACTACAAAAGACGCGAAAGACGAAGGTGGGATGCTCTCCGGAGGTAAGAGCCGCTGCCGGGCGTCTTTCGGCAGAAGCCGCGCTAAGGAGAGCACTGTGAGCGGCACAATCGTCTTTGCGCGAAGAAGCCGCTTTTTCGGCTCCGGCAGCCGGCGAGAGCGGCAGCTTCGGGAAGGTGAAGAAGCAAGCTGTACAACACTGGGATTGTGTGCGCACCTTGCCAACTGATAGAAAACAGTACCTTTGCACTCTCCTGACTTTTCCAATCACAGGAACATTCGATTGGAAGCTGTTTTGGACAACTTTTCTTTTCTTCCTGCCAAACACTTGGCAGACATCCGTGCAACTTCTAGAACACGATGGGAGATGTTTTCTGTGCTGGCACAGTTTTTCCTAGCCAGACATAGTGGAAAAGCTTTTTGCCGAGGTGTAGATGAGAAGAGGAGCTAAAGAGGAAGGTAGGATGCTCTCCGGAGGTAAGAGCCGCTGCCGGGCGTCTTTCGGCAGAAGCCGCGCTAAGGAGAGCACTGTGAGCGGCACAATCGTCTTTGCGCGAAGAAGCCGCTTCTTGGGCTCCGGCAGCCGGCGAGAGCGGCAGCTTCGGGAAGGTGAAGAAGCAAGCTGTACAACACTGGGATTGTGTGCGCACCTTGCCAACTGATAGAAAACAGTACCTTTGCACTCTCCTGACTTTTCCAATCACAGGAACATTCGATTGGAAGCTGTTTTGGACAACTTTTCTTTTCTTCCTGCCAAACACTTGGCAGACATCCGTGCAACTTCTAGAACACGATGGGAGATGTTTTCTGTGCTGGCACAGTTTTTCCTAGCCAGACATAGTGGAAAAGCTTTTTGCCGAGGTGTAGATGTGAAGAGGAGCTAAAGAGGAAGGTAGGATGCTCTCCGGAGGTAAGAGCCGCTGCCGGGCGTCTTTCGGCAGAAGCCCCGCTAAGGAGAGCACTGTGAGCGGCACAATCGTCTTTGCGCGAAGAAGCCGCTTCTTGGGCTCCGGCAGCCGGCGAGAGCGGCAGCTTCGGGAAGGTGAAGAAGCAAGCTGTACAACACTGGGATTGTGTGCGCACCTTGCCAACTGATAGAAAACAGTACCTTTGCACTCTCCTGACTTTTCCAATCACAGGAACATTCGATTGGAAGCTGTTTTGGACAACTTTTCTTTTCTTCCTGCCAAACACTTGGCAGACATCCGTGCAACTTCTAGAACACGATGGGAGATGTTTTCTGTGCTGGCACAGTTTTTCCTAGCCAGACATAGTGGAAAAGCGTTTTGCTAAGATGTAGACTACAAAAGACGCGAAAGACGAAGGTGGGATGCTCTCCGGAGGTAAGAGCCGCTGCCGGGCGTCTTTCGGCAGAAGCAGCGCTAAGGAGAGCACTGTGAGCGGCACAATCGTCTTTGCGCGAAGAAGCCGCTTCTTGGGCTCCGGCAGCCGGCGAGAGCGGCAGCTTCGGGAAGGTGAAGAAGCAAGCTGTACAACACTGGGATTGTGTGCGCACCTTGCCAACTGATAGAAAACAGTACCTTTGCACTCTCCTGACTTTTCCAATCACAGGAACATTCGATTGGAAGCTGTTTTGGACAACTTTTCTTTTCTTCCTGCCAAACACTTGGCAGACATCTCTGCAACTTCTAGAACACGATGGGAGATGTTTTCTGTGCTGGCACAGTTTTTCCTAGCCAGACATAGTGGGAAAGCGTTTTGCTAAGATGTAGACTACAAAAGACGCGAAAGACGAAGATAGGATGCTCTCCGGAGGAAAGAGCCGCTGCCGAGCATCTTTCGGCAGAAGCCGCGCTAAGGAGAGCACTGTGAGCGGCACAATCGTCTTTGTGCGAAGAAGCCGCTTCTTGGGCTCCGGCAGCCGGCGAGAGCGGCAGCTTCGGGAAGGTGAAGAAGCAAGCTGTACAACACTGGGATTGTGTGCGCACCTTGCCAACTGATAGAAAACAGTACCTTTGCACTCTCCTGACTTTTCCAATCACAGGAACATTCGATTGGAAGCTGTTTTGGACAACTTTTCTTTTCTTCCTGCCAAACACTTGGCAGACATCCGTGCAACTTCTAGAACACGATGGGAGATGTTTTCTGTGCTGGCACAGTTTTTCCTGGCCAGACATAGTGGGAAAGCTTTTTGCCGAGGTGTAGATGAGAAGAGGAGCTAAAGAGGAAGGTAGGATGCTCTCCGGAGGTAAGAGCCGCTGCCGGGCGTCTTTCGGCAGAAGCCGCGCTAAGGAGAGCACTGTGAGCAGCACAATCGTCTTTGCGCGAAGAAGCCGCTTCTTGGGCTCCGGCAGCCGGCGAGAGCGGCAGCTTCGGGAAGGTGAAGAAGCAAGCTGTACAACACTGGGATTGTGTGCGCACCTTGCCAACTGATAGAAAACAGTACCTTTGCACTCTCCTGACTTTTCCAATCACAGGAACATTCGATTGGAAGCTGTTTTGGACAACTTTTCTTTTCTTCCTGCCAAACACTTGGCAGACATCCGTGCAACTTCTAGAACACGATGGGAGATGTTTTCTGTGCTGGCACAGTTTTTCCTAGCCAGACATAGTGGAAAAGCGTTTTGCTAAGATGTAGACGACAAAAGACGCGAAAGACGAAGGTAGGATGCTCTCCGGAGGTAAGAGCCGCTGCCGGGCGTCTTTCGGCAGAAGCCGCGCTAAGGAGAGCACTGTGAGCGGCGCAATCGTCTTTGCGCGAAGAAGCCGCTTCTTGGGCTCCGGCAGCCGGCGAGAGCGGCAGCTTCGGGAAGGTGAAGAAGCAAGCTGTACAACACTGGGATTGTGTGCGCACCTTGCCAACTGATAGAAAACAGTACCTTTGCACTCTCCTGACTTTTCCAATCACAGGAACATTCGATTGGAAGCTGTTTTGGACAACTTTTGTTTTCTTCCTGCCAAACACTTGGCAGACATCCGTGCAACTTCTAGAACACGATGGGAGATGTTTTCTGTGCTGGCACAGTTTTTCCTAGCCAGACATAGTGGGAAAGCTTTTTGCCGTGAGGTAGATGAGAAGAGGAACTAAAGAGGAAGGTAGGATGCTCTCCGGAGGTAAGAGCCGCTGCCGGGCGTCTTTCGGCAGAAGCCGCGCTAAGGAGAGCACTGTGAGCGGCACAATCATCTTTGCGCGAAGAAGCCGCTTCTTGGGCTCCGGCAGCCGGCGAGAGCGGCAGCTTCGGGAAGGTGAAGAAGCAAGCTGTACAACACTGGGATTGTGTGCGCACCTTGCCAACTGATAGAAAACAGTACCTTTGCACTCTCCTGACTTTTCCAATCACAGGAACATTCGATTGGAAGCTGTTTTGGACAACTTTTCTTTTCTTCCTGCCAAACACTTGGCAGACATCTCTGCAACTTCTAGAACACGATGGGAGATGTTTTCTGTGCTGGCACAGTTTTTCCTAGCCAGACATAGTGGAAAAGCGTTTTGCTAAGATGTAGACTACAAAAGACGCGAAAGACGAAGATAGGATGCTCTCCGGAGGAAAGAGCCGCTGCCGAGCGTCTTTCGGCAGAAGCCGCGCTAAGGAGAGCACTGTGAGCGGCGCAGTCGTCTTTGCGCGAAGAAGCCGCTTTTTCGGCTCCGGCAGCCGGCGAGAGCGGCAGCTTCGGGAAGGTGAAGAAGCAAGCTGTACAACACTGGGATTGTGTGCGCACCTTGCCAACTGATAGAAAACAGTACCTTTGCACTCTCCTGACTTTTCCAATCACAGGAACATTCGATTGGAAGCTGTTTTGGACAACTTTTCTTTTCTTCCTGCCAAACACTTGGCAGACATCCGTGCAACTTCTAGAACACGATGGGAGATGTTTTCTGTGCTGGCACAGTTTTTCCTAGCCAGACATAGTGGAAAAGCTTTTTGCCGAGGTGTAGATGAGAAGAGGAGCTAAAGAGGAAGGTAGGTTGCTCTCCGGAGGTAAGAGCCGCTGCCGTGCGTCTTTCGGCAGAAGCCGCGCTAAGGAGAGCACTGTGAGCGGCACAATCGTCTTTGCGCGAAGAAGCCGCTTCTTGGGCTCCGGCAGCCGGCGAGAGCGGCAGCTTCGGGAAGGTGAAGAAGCAAGCTGTACAACACTGGGATTGTGTGCGCACCTTGCCAACTGATAGAAAACAGTACCTTTGCACTCTCCTGACTTTTCCAATCACAGGAACATTCGATTGGAAGCTGTTTTGGACAACTTTTCTTTTCTTCCTGCCAAACACTTGGCAGACATCTCTGCAACTTCTAGAACACGAGGGGAGATGTTTTCTGTGCTGGCACAGTTTTTCCTAGCCAGACATAGTGGAAAAGCTTTTTGCCGAGGTGTAGATGAGAAGAGGAGCTAAAGAGGAAGGTAGGTTGCTCTCCGGAGGTAAGAGCCGCTGCCGGGCGTCTTTCGGCAGAAGCCGCGCTAAGGAGAGCACTGTGAGCGGCACAATCGTCTTTGCGCGAAGAAGCCGCTTCTTGGGCTCCGGCAGCCGGCGAGAGCGGCAGCTTCGGGAAGGTGAAGAAGCAAGCTGTACAACACTGGGATTGTGTGCGCACCTTGCCAACTGATAGAAAACAGTACCTTTGCACTCTCCTGACTTTTCCAATCACAGGAACATTCGATTGGAAGCTGTTTTGGACAACTTTTCTTTTCTTCCTGCCAAACACTTGGCAGACATCTCTGCAACTTCTAGAACACGATGGGAGATGTTTTCTGTGCTGGCACAGTTTTTCCTAGCCAGACATAGTGGGAAAGCGTTTTGCTAAGATGTAGACTACAAAAGACGCGAAAGACGAAGGTGGGATGCTCGCCGGAGGTAAGAGCCGCTGCCGGGCGTCTTTCGGCAGAAGCCGCGCTAAGGAGAGCACTGTGAGCGGCACAATCGTCTTTGCGCGAAGAAGCCGCTTTTTCGGCTCCGGCAGCCGGCGAGAGCGGCAGCTTCGGGAAGGTGAAGAAGCAAGCTGTACAACACTGGGATTGTGTGCGCACCTTGCCAACTGATAGAAAACAGTACCTTTGCACTCTCCTGACTTTTCCAATCACAGGAACATTCGATTGGAAGCTGTTTTGGACAACTTTTCTTTTCTTCCTGCCAAACACTTGGCAGACATCTCTGCAACTTCTAGAACACGATGGGAGATGTTTTCTGTGCTGGCACAGTTTTTCCTAGCCAGACATAGTGGAAAAGCTTTTTGCCGAGGTGTAGATGAGAAGAGGAGCTAAAGAGGAAGGTAGGATGCTCTCCGGAGGTAAGAGCCGCTGCCGGGCGTCTTTCGGCAGAAGCCGCGCTAAGGAGAGCACTGTGAGCGGCACAATCGTCTTTGCGCGAAGAAGCCGCTTCTTGGGCTCCGGCAGCCGGCGAGAGCGGCAGCTTCGGGAAGGTGAAGAAGCAAGCTGTACAACACTGGGATTGTGTGCGCACCTTGCCAACTGATAGAAAACAGTACCTTTGCACTCTCCTGACTTTTCCAATCACAGGAACATTCGATTGGAAGCTGTTTTGGACAACTTTTCTTTTCTTCCTGCCAAACACTTGGCAGACATCTCTGCAACTTCTAGAACACGATGGGAGATGTTTTCTGTGCTGGCACAGTTTTTCCTAGCCAGACATAGTGGAAAAGCTTTTTGCCGAGGTGTAGATGAGAAGAGGAGCTAAAGAGGAAGGTAGGTTGCCCTCCGGAGGTAAGAGCCGCTGCCGGGCGTCTTTCGGCAGAAGCCGCGCTAAGGAGAGCACTGTGAGCGGCACAATCGTCTTTGCGCGAAGAAGCCGCTTCTTGGGCTCCGGCAGCCGGCGAGAGCGGCAGCTTCGGGAAGGTGAAGAAGCAAGCTGTACAACACTGGGATTGTGTGCGCACCTTGCCAACTGATAGAAAACAGTACCTTTGCACTCTCCTGACTTTTCCAATCACAGGAACATTCGATTGGAAGCTGTTTTGGACAACTTTTCTTTTCTTCCTGCCAAACACTTGGCAGACATCACTGCAACTTCTAGAACACGATGGGAGATGTTTTCTGTGCTGGCACAGTTTTTCCTAGCCAGACATAGTGGAAAAGCGTTTTGCTAAGATGTAGACTACAAAAGACACGAAAGACGAAGGTGGGATGCTCTCCGGAGGTAAGAGCCGCTGCCG
Source organism: Melospiza georgiana (assembly GCF_028018845.1). Taxonomy (NCBI): domain Eukaryota; kingdom Metazoa; phylum Chordata; class Aves; order Passeriformes; family Passerellidae; genus Melospiza; species Melospiza georgiana. The sequence goes on along the minus strand of NC_080453.1, from coordinate 946,218 downwards.
GGCGTCTTTCGGCAGAAGCCGCGCTAAGGAGAGCACTGTGAGCGGCACAATCGTCTTTGCGCGAAGAAGCCGCTTTTTCGGCTCCGGCAGCCGGCGAGAGCGGCAGCTTCGGGAAGGTGAAGAAGCAAGCTGTACAACACTGGGATTGTGTGCGCACCTTGCCAACTGATAGAAAACAGTACCTTTGCACTCTCCTGACTTTTCCAATCACAGGAACATTCGATTGGAAGCTGTTTTGGACAACTTTTCTTTTCTTCCTGCCAAACACTTGGCAGACATCTCTGCAACTTCTAGAACACGATGGGAGATGTTTTCTGTGCTGGCACAGTTTTTCCTAGCCAGACATAGTGGGAAAGCGTTTTGCTAAGATGTAGACTACAAAAGACGCGAAAGACGAAGATAGGATGCTCTCCGGAGGAAAGAGCCGCTGCCGAGCATCTTTCGGCAGAAGCCGCGCTAAGGAGAGCACTGTGAGCGGCACAATCGTCTTTGCGCGAAGAAGCCGCTTCTTGGGCTCCGGCAGCCGGCGAGAGCGGCAGCTTCGGGAAGGTGAAGAAGCAAGCTGTACAACACTGGGATTGTGTGCGCACCTTGCCAACTGATAGAAAACAGTACCTTTGCACTCTCCTGACTTTTCCAATCACAGGAACATTCGATTGGAAGCTGTTTTGGACAACTTTTCTTTTCTTCCTGCCAAACACTTGGCAGACATCCGTGCAACTTCTAGAACACGATGGGAGATGTTTTCTGTGCTGGCACATTTTTCCTGGCCCGACATAGTGGGAAAGCTTTTTGCCGAGGTGTAGATGAGAAGAGGAGCTAAAGAGGAAGGTAGGATGCTCTCCGGAGGTAAGAGCCGCTGCCGGGCGTCTTTCGGCAGAAGCCGCGCTAAGGAGAGCACTGTGAGCGGCACAATCGTCTTTGCGCGAAGAAGCCGCTTCTTGGGCTCCGGCAGCCGGCGAGAGCGGCAGCTTCGGGAAGGTGAAGAAGCAAGCTGTACAACACTGGGATTGTGTGCGCACCTTGCCAACTGATAGAAAACAGTACCTTTGCACTCTCCTGACTTTTCCAATCACAGGAACATTCGATTGGAAGCTGTTTTGGACAACTTTTCTTTTCTTCCTGCCAAACACTTGGCAGACATCCGTGCAACTTCTAGAACACGATGGGAGATGTTTTCTGTGCTGGCACAGTTTTTCCTAGCCAGACATAGTGGGAAAGCTTTTTGCCGTGAGGTAGATGAGAAGAGGAACTAAAGAGGAAGGTAGGATGCTCTCCGGAGGTAAGAGCCGCTGCCGGGCGTCTTTCGGCAGAAGCCGCGCTAAGGAGAGCACTGTGAGCGGCACAATCGTCTTTGCGCGAAGAAGCCGCTTCTTGGGCTCCGGCAGCCGGCGAGAGCGGCAGCTTCGGGAAGGTGAAGAAGCAAGCTGTACAACACTGGGATTGTGTGCGCACCTTGCCAACTGATAGAAAACAGTACCTTTGCACTCTCCTGACTTTTCCAATCACAGGAACATTCGATTGGAAGCTGTTTTGGACAACTTTTCTTTTCTTCCTGCCAAACACTTGGCAGACATCTCTGCAACTTCTAGAACACGATGGGAGATGTTTTCTGTGCTGGCACAGTTTTTCCTAGCCAGACATAGTGGAAAAGCGTTTTGCTAAGACGTAGACTACAAAAGACGCGAAAGACGAAGATAGGATGCTCTCCGGAGGAAAGAGCCGCTGCCGAGCGTCTTTCGGCAGAAGCCGCGCTAAGGAGAGCACTGTGAGCGGCGCAATCGTCTTTGCGCGAAGAAGCCGCTTTTTCGGCTCCGGCAGCCGGCGAGAGCGGCAGCTTCGGGAAGGTGAAGAAGCAAGCTGTACAACACTGGGATTGTGTGCGCACCTTGCCAACTGATAGAAAACAGTACCTTTGCACTCTCCTGACTTTTCCAATCACAGGAACATTCGATTGGAAGCTGTTTTGGACAACTTTTCTTTTCTTCCTGCCAAACACTTGGCAGACATCCGTGCAACTTCTAGAACACGATGGGAGATGTTTTCTGTGCTGGCACAGTTTTTCCTAGCCAGACATAGTGGAAAAGCTTTTTGCCGAGGTGTAGATGAGAAGAGGAGCTAAAGAGGAAGGTAGGATGCTCTCCGGAGGTAAGAGCCGCTGCCGGGCGTCTTTCGGCAGAAGCCGCGCTAAGGAGAGCACTGTGAGCGGCACAATCGTCTTTGCGCGAAGAAGCCGCTTCTTGGGCTCCGGCAGCCGGCGAGAGCGGCAGCTTCGGGAAGGTGAAGAAGCAAGCTGTACAACACTGGGATTGTGTGCGCACCTTGCCAACTGATAGAAAACAGTACCTTTGCACTCTCCTGACTTTTCCAATCACAGGAACATTCGATTGGAAGCTGTTTTGGACAACTTTTCTTTTCTTCCTGCCAAACACTTGGCAGACATCTCTGCAACTTCTAGAACACGATGGGAGATGTTTTCTGTGCTGGCACAGTTTTTCCTAGCCAGACATAGTGGAAAAGCGTTTTGCTAAGATGTAGACTACAAAAGACGCGAAAGACGAAGGTGGGATGCTCTCCGGAGGTAAGAGCCGCTGCCGGGCGTCTTTCGGCAGAAGCCGCGCTAAGGAGAGCACTGTGAGCGGCACAATCGTCTTTGCGCGAAGAAGCCGCTTTTTCGGCTCCGGCAGCCGGCGAGAGCGGCAGCTTCGGGAAGGTGAAGAAGCAAGCTGTACAACACTGGGATTGTGTGCGCACCTTGCCAACTGATAGAAAACAGTACCTTTGCACTCTCCTGACTTTTCCAATCACAGGAACATTCGATTGGAAGCTGTTTTGGACAACTTTTCTTTTCTTCCTGCCAAACACTTGGCAGACATCCGTGCAACTTCTAGAACACGATGGGAGATGTTTTCTGTGCTGGCACAGTTTTTCCTAGCCAGACATAGTGGAAAAGCTTTTTGCCGAGGTGTAGATGAGAAGAGGAGCTAAAGAGGAAGGTAGGATGCTCTCCGGAGGTAAGAGCCGCTGCCGGGCGTCTTTCGGCAGAAGCCGCGCTAAGGAGAGCACTGTGAGCGGCACAATCGTCTTTGCGCGAAGAAGCCGCTTCTTGGGCTCCGGCAGCCGGCGAGAGCGGCAGCTTCGGGAAGGTGAAGAAGCAAGCTGTACAACACTGGGATTGTGTGCGCACCTTGCCAACTGATAGAAAACAGTACCTTTGCACTCTCCTGACTTTTCCAATCACAGGAACATTCGATTGGAAGCTGTTTTGGACAACTTTTCTTTTCTTCCTGCCAAACACTTGGCAGACATCCGTGCAACTTCTAGAACACGATGGGAGATGTTTTCTGTGCTGGCACAGTTTTTCCTAGCCAGACATAGTGGAAAAGCTTTTTGCCGAGGTGTAGATGTGAAGAGGAGCTAAAGAGGAAGGTAGGATGCTCTCCGGAGGTAAGAGCCGCTGCCGGGCGTCTTTCGGCAGAAGCCCCGCTAAGGAGAGCACTGTGAGCGGCACAATCGTCTTTGCGCGAAGAAGCCGCTTCTTGGGCTCCGGCAGCCAGCGAGAGCGGCAGCTTCGGGAAGGTGAAGAAGCAAGCTGTACAACACTGGGATTGTGTGCGCACCTTGCCAACTGATAGAAAACAGTACCTTTGCACTCTCCTGACTTTTCCAATCACAGGAACATTCGATTGGAAGCTGTTTTGGACAACTTTTCTTTTCTTCCTGCCAAACACTTGGCAGACATCCGTGCAACTTCTAGAACACGATGGGAGATGTTTTCTGTGCTGGCACAGTTTTTCCTAGCCAGACATAGTGGAAAAGCGTTTTGCTAAGATGTAGACTACAAAAGACGCGAAAGACGAAGGTGGGATGCTCTCCGGAGGTAAGAGCCGCTGCCGGGCGTCTTTCGGCAGAAGCCGCGCTAAGGAGAGCACTGTGAGCGGCACAATCGTCTTTGCGCGAAGAAGCCGCTTCTTGGGCTCCGGCAGCCGGCGAGAGCGGCAGCTTCGGGAAGGTGAAGAAGCAAGCTGTACAACACTGGGATTGTGTGCGCACCTTGCCAACTGATAGAAAACAGTACCTTTGCACTCTCCTGACTTTTCCAATCACAGGAACATTCGATTGGAAGCTGTTTTGGACAACTTTTCTTTTCTTCCTGCCAAACACTTGGCAGACATCTCTGCAACTTCTAGAACACGATGGGAGATGTTTTCTGTGCTGGCACAGTTTTTCCTAGCCAGACATAGTGGGAAAGCGTTTTGCTAAGATGTAGACTACAAAAGACGCGAAAGACGAAGATAGGATGCTCTCCGGAGGAAAGAGCCGCTGCCGAGCATCTTTCGGCAGAAGCCGCGCTAAGGAGAGCACTGTGAGCGGCACAATCGTCTTTGTGCGAAGAAGCCGCTTCTTGGGCTCCGGCAGCCGGCGAGAGCGGCAGCTTCGGGAAGGTGAAGAAGCAAGCTGTACAACACTGGGATTGTGTGCGCACCTTGCCAACTGATAGAAAACAGTACCTTTGCACTCTCCTGACTTTTCCAATCACAGGAACATTCGATTGGAAGCTGTTTTGGACAACTTTTCTTTTCTTCCTGCCAAACACTTGGCAGACATCCGTGCAACTTCTAGAACACGATGGGAGATGTTTTCTGTGCTGGCACAGTTTTTCCTGGCCAGACATAGTGGGAAAGCTTTTTGCCGAGGTGTAGATGAGAAGAGGAGCTAAAGAGGAAGGTAGGATGCTCTCCGGAGGTAAGAGCCGCTGCCGGGCGTCTTTCGGCAGAAGCCGCGCTAAGGAGAGCACTGTGAGCAGCACAATCGTCTTTGCGCGAAGAAGCCGCTTCTTGGGCTCCGGCAGCCGGCGAGAGCGGCAGCTTCGGGAAGGTGAAGAAGCAAGCTGTACAACACTGGGATTGTGTGCGCACCTTGCCAACTGATAGAAAACAGTACCTTTGCACTCTCCTGACTTTTCCAATCACAGGAACATTCGATTGGAAGCTGTTTTGGACAACTTTTCTTTTCTTCCTGCCAAACACTTGGCAGACATCCGTGCAACTTCTAGAACACGATGGGAGATGTTTTCTGTGCTGGCACAGTTTTTCCTAGCCAGACATAGTGGAAAAGCGTTTTGCTAAGATGTAGACGACAAAAGACGCGAAAGACGAAGGTAGGATGCTCTCCGGAGGTAAGAGCCGCTGCCGGGCGTCTTTCGGCAGAAGCCGCGCTAAGGAGAGCACTGTGAGCGGCGCAATCGTCTTTGCGCGAAGAAGCCGCTTCTTGGGCTCCGGCAGCCGGCGAGAGCGGCAGCTTCGGGAAGGTGAAGAAGCAAGCTGTACAACACTGGGATTGTGTGCGCACCTTGCCAACTGATAGAAAACAGTACCTTTGCACTCTCCTGACTTTTCCAATCACAGGAACATTCGATTGGAAGCTGTTTTGGACAACTTTTCTTTTCTTCCTGCCAAACACTTGGCAGACATCCGTGCAACTTCTAGAACACGATGGGAGATGTTTTCTGTGCTGGCACAGTTTTTCCTAGCCAGACATAGTGGGAAAGCTTTTTGCCGTGAGGTAGATGAGAAGAGGAACTAAAGAGGAAGGTAGGATGCTCTCCGGAGGTAAGAGCCGCTGCCGGGCGTCTTTCGGCAGAAGCCGCGCTAAGGAGAGCACTGTGAGCGGCACAATCATCTTTGCGCGAAGAAGCCGCTTCTTGGGCTCCGGCAGCCGGCGAGAGCGGCAGCTTCGGGAAGGTGAAGAAGCAAGCTGTACAACACTGGGATTGTGTGCGCACCTTGCCAACTGATAGAAAACAGTACCTTTGCACTCTCCTGACTTTTCCAATCACAGGAACATTCGATTGGAAGCTGTTTTGGACAACTTTTCTTTTCTTCCTGCCAAACACTTGGCAGACATCTCTGCAACTTCTAGAACACGATGGGAGATGTTTTCTGTGCTGGCACAGTTTTTCCTAGCCAGACATAGTGGAAAAGCGTTTTGCTAAGATGTAGACTACAAAAGACGCGAAAGACGAAGATAGGATGCTCTCCGGAGGAAAGAGCCGCTGCCGAGCGTCTTTCGGCAGAAGCCGCGCTAAGGAGAGCACTGTGAGCGGCGCAGTCGTCTTTGCGCGAAGAAGCCGCTTTTTCGGCTCCGGCAGCCGGCGAGAGCGGCAGCTTCGGGAAGGTGAAGAAGCAAGCTGTACAACACTGGGATTGTGTGCGCACCTTGCCAACTGATAGAAAACAGTACCTTTGCACTCTCCTGACTTTTCCAATCACAGGAACATTCGATTGGAAGCTGTTTTGGACAACTTTTCTTTTCTTCCTGCCAAACACTTGGCAGACATCCGTGCAACTTCTAGAACACGATGGGAGATGTTTTCTGTGCTGGCACAGTTTTTCCTAGCCAGACATAGTGGAAAAGCTTTTTGCCGAGGTGTAGATGAGAAGAGGAGCTAAAGAGGAAGGTAGGTTGCTCTCCGGAGGTAAGAGCCGCTGCCGTGCGTCTTTCGGCAGAAGCCGCGCTAAGGAGAGCACTGTGAGCGGCACAATCGTCTTTGCGCGAAGAAGCCGCTTCTTGGGCTCCGGCAGCCGGCGAGAGCGGCAGCTTCGGGAAGGTGAAGAAGCAAGCTGTACAACACTGGGATTGTGTGCGCACCTTGCCAACTGATAGAAAACAGTACCTTTGCACTCTCCTGACTTTTCCAATCACAGGAACATTCGATTGGAAGCTGTTTTGGACAACTTTTCTTTTCTTCCTGCCAAACACTTGGCAGACATCTCTGCAACTTCTAGAACACGATGGGAGATGTTTTCTGTGCTGGCACAGTTTTTCCTAGCCAGACATAGTGGAAAAGCTTTTTGCCGAGGTGTAGATGAGAAGAGGAGCTAAAGAGGAAGGTAGGTTGCTCTCCGGAGGTAAGAGCCGCTGCCGGGCGTCTTTCGGCAGAAGCCGCGCTAAGGAGAGCACTGTGAGCGGCACAATCGTCTTTGCGCGAAGAAGCCGCTTCTTGGGCTCCGGCAGCCGGCGAGAGCGGCAGCTTCGGGAAGGTGAAGAAGCAAGCTGTACAACACTGGGATTGTGTGCGCACCTTGCCAACTGATAGAAAACAGTACCTTTGCACTCTCCTGACTTTTCCAATCACAGGAACATTCGATTGGAAGCTGTTTTGGACAACTTTTCTTTTCTTCCTGCCAAACACTTGGCAGACATCTCTGCAACTTCTAGAACACGATGGGAGATGTTTTCTGTGCTGGCACAGTTTTTCCTAGCCAGACATAGTGGGAAAGCGTTTTGCTAAGATGTAGACTACAAAAGACGCGAAAGACGAAGGTGGGATGCTCGCCGGAGGTAAGAGCCGCTGCCGGGCGTCTTTCGGCAGAAGCCGCGCTAAGGAGAGCACTGTGAGCGGCACAATCGTCTTTGCGCGAAGAAGCCGCTTTTTCGGCTCCGGCAGCCGGCGAGAGCGGCAGCTTCGGGAAGGTGAAGAAGCAAGCTGTACAACACTGGGATTGTGTGCGCACCTTGCCAACTGATAGAAAACAGTACCTTTGCACTCTCCTGACTTTTCCAATCACAGGAACATTCGATTGGAAGCTGTTTTGGACAACTTTTCTTTTCTTCCTGCCAAACACTTGGCAGACATCTCTGCAACTTCTAGAACACGATGGGAGATGTTTTCTGTGCTGGCACAGTTTTTCCTAGCCAGACATAGTGGAAAAGCTTTTTGCCGAGGTGTAGATGAGAAGAGGAGCTAAAGAGGAAGGTAGGATGCTCTCCGGAGGTAAGAGCCGCTGCCGGGCGTCTTTCGGCAGAAGCCGCGCTAAGGAGAGCACTGTGAGCGGCACAATCGTCTTTGCGCGAAGAAGCCGCTTCTTGGGCTCCGGCAGCCGGCGAGAGCGGCAGCTTCGGGAAGGTGAAGAAGCAAGCTGTACAACACTGGGATTGTGTGCGCACCTTGCCAACTGATAGAAAACAGTACCTTTGCACTCTCCTGACTTTTCCAATCACAGGAACATTCGATTGGAAGCTGTTTTGGACAACTTTTCTTTTCTTCCTGCCAAACACTTGGCAGACATCTCTGCAACTTCTAGAACACGATGGGAGATGTTTTCTGTGCTGGCACAGTTTTTCCTAGCCAGACATAGTGGAAAAGCTTTTTGCCGAGGTGTAGATGAGAAGAGGAGCTAAAGAGGAAGGTAGGTTGCTCTCCGGAGGTAAGAGCCGCTGCCGGGCGTCTTTCGGCAGAAGCCGCGCTAAGGAGAGCACTGTGAGCGGCACAATCGTCTTTGCGCGAAGAAGCCGCTTCTTGGGCTCCGGCAGCCGGCGAGAGCGGCAGCTTCGGGAAGGTGAAGAAGCAAGCTGTACAACACTGGGATTGTGTGCGCACCTTGCCAACTGATAGAAAACAGTACCTTTGCACTCTCCTGACTTTTCCAATCACAGGAACATTCGATTGGAAGCTGTTTTGGACAACTTTTCTTTTCTTCCTGCCAAACACTTGGCAGACATCACTGCAACTTCTAGAACACGATGGGAGATGTTTTCTGTGCTGGCACAGTTTTTCCTAGCCAGACATAGTGGAAAAGCGTTTTGCTAAGATGTAGACTACAAAAGACACGAAAGACGAAGGTGGGATGCTCTCCGGAGGTAAGAGCCGCTGCCGGGCGTCTTTCGGCAGAAGCCGCGCTAAGGAGAGCACTGTGAGCGGCACAATCGTCTTTGCGCGAAGAAGCCGCTTTTTCGGCTCCGGCAGCCGGCGAGAGCGGCAGCTTCGGGAAGGTGAAGAAGCAAGCTGTACAACACTGGGATTGTGTGCGCACCTTGCCAACTGATAGAAAACAGTACCTTTGCACTCTCCTGACTTTTCCAATCACAGGAACATTCGATTGGAAGCTGTTTTGGACAACTTTTCTTTTCTTCCTGCCAAACACTTGGCAGACATCCGTGCAACTTCTAGAACACGATGGGAGATGTTTTCTGTGCTGGCACAGTTTTTCCTAGCCATACATAGTGGAAAAGCGTTTTGCCGTGAGGTAGATGAGAAGAGGAACTAAAGAGGAAGGTAGGATGCTCTCCGGAGGTAAGAGCCGCTGCCGGGCGTCTTTCGGCAGAAGCCGCGCTAAGGAGAGCACTGTGAGCGGCACAATCGTCTTTGCGCGAAGAAGCCGCTTCTTGGGCTCCGGCAGCCGGCGAGAGCGGCAGCTTCGGGAAGGTGAAGAAGCAAGCTGTACAACACTGGGATTGTGTGCGCACCTTGCCAACTGATAGAAAACAGTACCTTTGCACTCTCCTGACTTTTCCAATCACAGGAACATTCGATTGGAAGCTGTTTTGGACAACTTTTCTTTTCTTCCTGCCAAACACTTGGCAGACATCTCTGCAACTTCTAGAACACGATGGGAGATGTTTTCTGTGCTGGCACAGTTTTTCCTAGCCAGACATAGTGGAAAAGCGTTTTGCTAAGATGTAGACTACAAAAGACGCGAAAGACGAAGGTGGGATGCTCTCCGGAGGTAAGAGCCGCTGCCGGGCGTCTTTCGGCAGAAGCCGCGCTAAGGAGAGCACTGTGAGCGGCACAATCGTCTTTGCGCGAAGAAGCCGCTTTTTCGGCTCCGGCAGCCGGCGAGAGCGGCAGCTTCGGGAAGGTGAAGAAGCAAGCTGTACAACACTGGGATTGTGTGCGCACCTTGCCAACTGATAGAAAACAGTACCTTTGCACTCTCCTGACTTTTCCAATCACAGGAACATTCGATTGGAAGCTGTTTTGGACAACTTTTCTTTTCTTCCTGCCAAACACTTGGCAGACATCCGTGCAACTTCTAGAACACGAGGGGAGATGTTTTCTGTGCTGGCACAGTTTTTCCTAGCCAGACATAGTGGAAAAGCTTTTTGCCGAGGTGTAGATGAGAAGAGGAGCTAAAGAGGAAGGTAGGATGCTCTCCGGAGGTAAGAGCCGCTGCCGGGCGTCTTTCGGCAGAAGCCGCGCTAAGGAGAGCACTGTGAGCGGCACAATCGTCTTTGTGCGAAGAAGCCGCTTCTTGGGCTCCGGCAGCCGGCGAGAGCGGCAGCTTCGGGAAGGTGAAGAAGCAAGCTGTACAACACTGGGATTGTGTGCGCACCTTGCCAACTGATAGAAAACAGTACCTTTGCACTCTCCTGACTTTTCCAATCACAGGAACATTCGATTGGAAGCTGTTTTGGACAACTTTTCTTTTCTTCCTGCCAAACACTTGGCAGACATCCGTGCAACTTCTAGAACACGATGGGAGATGTTTTCTGTGCTGGCACAGTTTTTCCTAGCCAGACATAGTGGAAAAGCGTTTTGCCGAGGTGTAGATGAGAAGAGGAGCTAAAGAGGAAGGTAGGATGCTCTCCGGAGGTAAGAGCCGCTGCCGGGCGTCTTTCGGCAGAAGCCCCGCTAAGGAGAGCACTGTGAGCGGCACAATCGTCTTTGCGCGAAGAAGCCGCTTCTTGGGCTCCGGCAGCCGGCGAGAGCGGCAGCTTCGGGAAGGTGAAGAAGCAAGCTGTACAACACTGGGATTGTGTGCGCACCTTGCCAACTGATAGAAAACAGTACCTTTGCACTCTCCTGACTTTTCCAATCACAGGAACATTCGATTGGAAGCTGTTTTGGACAACTTTTCTTTTCTTCCTGCCAAACACTTGGCAGACATCCGTGCAACTTCTAGAACACGATGGGAGATGTTTTCTGTGCTGGCACAGTTTTTCCTAGCCAGACATAGTGGAAAAGCGTTTTGCTAAGATGTAGACTACAAAAGACGCGAAAGACGAAGGTGGGATGCTCTCCGGAGGTAAGAGCCGCTGCCGGGCGTCTTTCGGCAGAAGCCGCGCTAAGGAGAGCACTGTGAGCGGCACAATCGTCTTTGCGCGAAGAAGCCGCTTCTTGGGCTCCGGCAGCCGGCGAGAGCGGCAGCTTCGGGAAGGTGAAGAAGCAAGCTGTACAACACTGGGATTGTGTGCGCACCTTGCCAACTGATAGAAAACAGTACCTTTGCACTCTCCTGACTTTTCCAATCACAGGAACATTCGATTGGAAGCTGTTTTGGACAACTTTTCTTTTCTTCCTGCCAAACACTTGGCAGACATCTCTGCAACTTCTAGAACACGATGGGAGATGTTTTCTGTGCTGGCACAGTTTTTCCTAGCCAGACATAGTGGGAAAGCGTTTTGCTAAGATGTAGACTACAAAAGACGCGAAAGACGAAGATAGGATTCTCTCCGGAGGAAAGAGCCGCTGCCGAGCATCTTTCGGCAGAAGCCGCGCTAAGGAGAGCACTGTGAGCGGCACAATCGTCTTTGCGCGAAGAAGCCGCTTCTTGGGCTCCGGCAGCCGGCGAGAGCGGCAGCTTCGGGAAGGTGAAGAAGCAAGCTGTACAACACTGGGATTGTGTGCGCACCTTGCCAACTGATAGAAAACAGTACCTTTGCACTCTCCTGACTTTTCCAATCACAGGAACATTCGATTGGAAGCTGTTTTGGACAACTTTTCTTTTCTTCCTGCCAAACACTTGGCAGACATCCGTGCAACTTCTAGAACACGATGGGAGATGTTTTCTGTGCTGGCACAGTTTTTCCTGGCCAGACATAGTGGGAAAGCTTTTTGCCGAGGTGTAGATGAGAAGAGGAGCTAAAGAGGAAGGTAGGATGCTCTCCGGAGGTAAGAGCCGCTGCCGGGCGTCTTTCGGCAGAAGCCGCGCTAAGGAGAGCACTGTGAGCGGCACAATCGTCTTTGCGCGAAGAAGCCGCTTCTTGGGCTCCGGCAGCCGGCGAGAGCGGCAGCTTCGGGAAGGTGAAGAAGCAAGCTGTACAACACTGGGATTGTGTGCGCACCTTGCCAACTGATAGAAAACAGTACCTTTGCACTCTCCTGACTTTTCCAATCACAGGAACATTCGATTGGAAGCTGTTTTGGACAACTTTTCTTTTCTTCCTGCCAAACACTTGGCAGACATCCGTGCAACTTCTAGAACACGATGGGAGATGTTTTCTGTGCTGGCACAGTTTTTCCTAGCCAGACATAGTGGAAAAGCGTTTTGCTAAGATGTAGACGACAAAAGACGCGAAAGACGAAGGTAGGATGCTCTCCGGAGGTAAGAGCCGCTGCCGGGCGTCTTTCGGCAGAAGCCGCGCTAAGGAGAGCACTGTGAGCGGCGCAATCGTCTTTGCGCGAAGAAGCCGCTTCTTGGGCTTCGGGAGCCGGCGAGAGCGGCAGCTTCGGGAAGGTGAAGAAGCAAGCTGTACAACACTGGGATTGTGTGCGCACCTTGCCAACTGATAGAAAACAGTACCTTTGCACTCTCCTGACTTTTCCAATCACAGGAACATTCGATTGGAAGCTGTTTTGGACAACTTTTCTTTTCTTCCTGCCAAACACTTGGCAGACATCCGTGCAACTTCTAGAACACGATGGGAGATGTTTTCTGTGCTGGCACAGTTTTTCCTAGCCAGACATAGTGGAAAAGCTTTTTGCCGTGAGGTAGATGAGAAGAGGAACTAAAGAGGAAGGTAGGATGCTCTCCGGAGGTAAGAGCCGCTGCCGGGCGTCTTTCGGCAGAAGCCGCGCTAAGGAGAGCACTGTGAGCGGCACAATCGTCTTTGCGCGAAGAAGCCGCTTCTTGGGCTCCGGCAGCCGGCGAGAGCGGCAGCTTCGGGAAGGTGAAGAAGCAAGCTGTACAACACTGGGATTGTGTGCGCACCTTGCCAACTGATAGAAAACAGTACCTTTGCACTCTCCTGACTTTTCCAATCACAGGAACATTCGATTGGAAGCTGTTTTGGACAACTTTTCTTTTCTTCCTGCCAAACACTTGGCAGACATCTCTGCAACTTCTAGAACACGATGGGAGATGTTTTCTGTGCTGGCACAGTTTTTCCTAGCCAGACATAGTGGAAAAGCGTTTTGCTAAGATGTAGACTACAAAAGACGCGAAAGACGAAGATAGGATGCTCTCCGGAGGAACGAGCCGCTGCCGAGCGTCTTTCGGCAGAAGCCGCGCTAAGGAGAGCACTGTGAGCGGCGCAGTCGTCTTTGCGCGAAGAAGCCGCTTTTTCGGCTCCGGCAGCCGGCGAGAGCGGCAGCTTCGGGAAGGTGAAGAAGCAAGCTGTACAACACTGGGATTGTGTGCGCACCTTGCCAACTGATAGAAAACAGTACCTTTGCACTCTCCTGACTTTTCCAATCACAGGAACATTCGATTGGAAGCTGTTTTGGACAACTTTTCTTTTCTTCCTGCCAAACACTTGGCAGACATCCGTGCAACTTCTAGAACACGATGGGAGATGTTTTCTGTGCTGGCACAGTTTTTCCTAGCCAGACATAGTGGAAAAGCTTTTTGCCGAGGTGTAGATGAGAAGAGGAGCTAAAGAGGAAGGTAGGTTGCTCTCCGGAGGTAAGAGCCGCTGCCGGGCGTCTTTCGGCAGAAGCCGCGCTAAGGAGAGCACTGTGAGCGGCACAATCGTCTTTGTGCGAAGAAGCCGCTTCTTGGGCTCCGGCAGCCGGCGAGAGCGGCAGCTTCGGGAAGGTGAAGAAGCAAGCTGTACAACACTGGGATTGTGTGCGCACCTTGCCAACTGATAGAAAACAGTACCTTTGCACTCTCCTGACTTTTCCAATCACAGGAACATTCGATTGGAAGCTGTTTTGGACAACTTTTCTTTTCTTCCTGCCAAACACTTGGCAGACATCTCTGCAACTTCTAGAACACGATGGGAGATGTTTTCTGTGCTGGCACAGTTTTTCCTAGCCAGACATAGTGGAAAAGCGTTTTGCTAAGATGTAGACTACAAAAGACGCGAAAGACGAAGGTGGGATGCTCTCCGGAGGTAAGAGCCGCTGCCGGGCGTCTTTCGGCAGAAGCCGCGCTAAGGAGAGCACTGTGAGCGGCACAATCGTCTTTGCGCGAAGAAGCCGCTTTTTCGGCTCCGGCAGCCGGCGAGAGCGGCAGCTTCGGGAAGGTGAAGAAGCAAGCTGTACAACACTGGGATTGTGTGCGCACCTTGCCAACTGATAGAAAACAGTACCTTTGCACTCTCCTGACTTTTCCAATCACAGGAACATTCGATTGGAAGCTGTTTTGGACAACTTTTCTTTTCTTCCTGCCAAACACTTGGCAGACATCCGTGCAACTTCTAGAACACGATGGGAGATGTTTTCTGTGCTGGCACAGTTTTTCCTAGCCAGACATAGTGGAAAAGCTTTTTGCCGAGGTGTAGATGAGAAGAGGAGCTAAAGAGGAAGGTAGGATGCTCTCCGGAGGTAAGAGCCGCTGCCGGGCGTCTTTCGGCAGAAGCCGCGCTAAGGAGAGCACTGTGAGCGGCACAATCGTCTTTGCGCGAAGAAGCCGCTTCTTGGGCTCCGGCAGCCGGCGAGAGCGGCAGCTTCGGGAAGGTGAAGAAGCAAGCTGTACAACACTGGGATTGTGTGCGCACCTTGCCAACTGATAGAAAACAGTACCTTTGCACTCTCCTGACTTTTCCAATCACAGGAACATTCGATTGGAAGCTGTTTTGGACAACTTTTCTTTTCTTCCTGCCAAACACTTGGCAGACATCTCTGCAACTTCTAGAACACGATGGGAGATGTTTTCTGTGCTGGCACAGTTTTTCCTAGCCAGACATAGTGGAAAAGCTTTTTGCCGAGGTGTAGATGAGAAGAGGAGCTAAAGAGGAAGGTAGGTTGCTCTCCGGAGGTAAGAACCGCTGCCGGGCGTCTTTCGGCAGAAGCCGCGCTAAGGAGAGCACTGTGAGCGGCACAATCGTCTTTGCGCGAAGAAGCCGCTTCTTGGGCTCCGGCAGCCGGCGAGAGCGGCAGCTTCGGGAAGGTGAAGAAGCAAGCTGTACAACACTGGGATTGTGTGCGCACCTTGCCAACTGATAGAAAACAGTACCTTTGCACTCTCCTGACTTTTCCAATCACAGGAACATTCGATTGGAAGCTGTTTTGGACAACTTTTCTTTTCTTCCTGCCAAACACTTGGCAGACATCTCTGCAACTTCTAGAACACGATGGGAGATGTTTTCTGTGCTGGCACAGTTTTTCCTAGCCAGACATAGTGGAAAAGCGTTTTGCTAAGATGTAGACTACAAAAGACACGAAAGACGAAGGTGGGATGCTCTCCGGAGGTAAGAGCCGCTGCCGGGCGTCTTTCGGCAGAAGCCGCGCTAAGGAGAGCACTGTGAGCGGCACAATCGTCTTTGCGCGAAGAAGCCGCTTTTTCGGCTCCGGCAGCCGGCGAGAGCGGCAGCTTCGGGAAGGTGAAGAAGCAAGCTGTACAACACTGGGATTGTGTGCGCACCTTGCCAACTGATAGAAAACAGTACCTTTGCACTCTCCTGACTTTTCCAATCACAGGAACATTCGATTGGAAGCTGTTTTGGACAACTTTTCTTTTCTTCCTGCCAAACACTTGGCAGACATCTCTGCAACTTCTAGAACACGATGGGAGATGTTTTCTGTGCTGGCACAGTTTTTCCTAGCCAGACATAGTGGAAAAGCTTTTTGCCGAGGTGTAGATGAGAAGAGGAGCTAAAGAGGAAGGTAGGTTGCTCTCCGGAGGTAAGAGCCGCTGCCGGGCGTCTTTCGGCAGAAGCCGCGCTAAGGAGAGCACTGTGAGCGGCACAATCGTCTTTGCGCGAAGAAGCCGCTTCTTGGGCTCCGGCAGCCGGCGAGAGCGGCAGCTTCGGGAAGGTGAAGAAGCAAGCTGTACAACACTGGGATTGTGTGCGCACCTTGCCAACTGATAGAAAACAGTACCTTTGCACTCTCCTGACTTTTCCAATCACAGGAACATTCGATTGGAAGCTGTTTTGGACAACTTTTCTTTTCTTCCTGCCAAACACTTGGCAGACATCCGTGCAACTTCTAGAACACGATGGGAGATGTTTTCTGTGCTGGCACAGTTTTTCCTAGCCAGACATAGTGGAAAAGCGTTTTGCTAAGATGTAGACGACAAAAGACGCGAAAGACGAAGGTAGGATGCTCTCCGGAGGTAAGAGCCGCTGCCGGGCGTCTTTCGGCAGAAGCCGCGCTAAGGAGAGCACTGTGAGCGGCGCAATCGTCTTTGCGCGAAGAAGCCGCTTCTTGGGCTTCGGGAGCCGGCGAGAGCGGCAGCTTCGGGAAGGTGAAGAAGCAAGCTGTACAACACTGGGATTGTGTGCGCACCTTGCCAACTGATAGAAAACAGTACCTTTGCACTCTCCTGACTTTTCCAATCACAGGAACATTCGATTGGAAGCTGTTTTGGACAACTTTTCTTTTCTTCCTGCCAAACACTTGGCAGACATCCGTGCAACTTCTAGAACACGATGGGAGATGTTTTCTGTGCTGGCACAGTTTTTCCTAGCCAGACATAGTGGAAAAGCTTTTTGCCGAGGTGTAGATGAGAAGAGGAGCTAAAGAGGAAGGTAGGATGCTCTCCGGAGGTAAGAGCCGCTGCCGGGCGTCTTTCGGCAGAAGCCGCGCTAAGGAGAGCACTGTGAGCGGCACAATCGTCTTTGCGCGAAGAAGCCGCTTCTTGGGCTCCGGCAGCCGGCGAGAGCGGCAGCTTCGGGAAGGTGAAGAAGCAAGCTGTACAACACTGGGATTGTGTGCGCACCTTGCCAACTGATAGAAAACAGTACCTTTGCACTCTCCTGACTTTTCCAATCACAGGAACATTCGATTGGAAGCTGTTTTGGACAACTTTTCTTTTCTTCCTGCCAAACACTTGGCAGACATCTCTGCAACTTCTAGAACACGATGGGAGATGTTTTCTGTGCTGGCACAGTTTTTCCTAGCCAGACATAGTGGAAAAGCTTTTTGCCGAGGTGTAGATGAGAAGAGGAGCTAAAGAGGAAGGTAGGTTGCTCTCCGGAGGTAAGAGCCGCTGCCGGGCGTCTTTCGGCAGAAGCCGCGCTAAGGAGAGCACTGTGAGCGGCACAATCGTCTTTGCGCGAAGAAGCCGCTTCTTGGGCTCCGGCAGCCGGCGAGAGCGGCAGCTTCGGGAAGGTGAAGAAGCAAGCTGTACAACACTGGGATTGTGTGCGCACCTTGCCAACTGATAGAAAACAGTACCTTTGCACTCTCCTGACTTTTCCAATCACAGGAACATTCGATTGGAAGCTGTTTTGGACAACTTTTCTTTTCTTCCTGCCAAACACTTGGCAGACATCACTGCAACTTCTAGAACACGATGGGAGATGTTTTCTGTGCTGGCACAGTTTTTCCTAGCCAGACATAGTGGAAAAGCGTTTTGCTAAGATGTAGACTACAAAAGACACGAAAGACGAAGGTGGGATGCTCTCCGGAGGTAAGAACCGCTGCCGGGCGTCTTTCGGCAGAAGCCGCGCTAAGGAGAGCACTGTGAGCGGCACAATCGTCTTTGCGCGAAGAAGCCGCTTTTTCGGCTCCGGCAGCCGGCGAGAGCGGCAGCTTCGGGAAGGTGAAGAAGCAAGCTGTACAACACTGGGATTGTGTGCGCACCTTGCCAACTGATAGAAAACAGTACCTTTGCACTCTCCTGACTTTTCCAATCACAGGAACATTCGATTGGAAGCTGTTTTGGACAACTTTTCTTTTCTTCCTGCCAAACACTTGGCAGACATCCGTGCAACTTCTAGAACACGATGGGAGATGTTTTCTGTGCTGGCACAGTTTTTCCTAGCCATACATAGTGGGAAAGCTTTTTGCCGTGAGGTAGATGAGAAGAGGAACTAAAGAGGAAGGTAGGATGCTCTCCGGAGGTAAGAGCCGCTGCCGGGCGTCTTTCGGCAGAAGCCGCGCTAAGGAGAGCACTGTGAGCGGCACAATCATCTTTGCGCGAAGAAGCCGCTTCTTGGGCTCCGGCAGCCGGCGAGAGCGGCAGCTTCGGGAAGGTGAAGAAGCAAGCTGTACAACACTGGGATTGTGTGCGCACCTTGCCAACTGATAGAAAACAGTACCTTTGCACTCTCCTGACTTTTCCAATCACAGGAACATTCGATTGGAAGCTGTTTTGGACAACTTTTCTTTTCTTCCTGCCAAACACTTGGCAGACATCTCTGCAACTTCTAGAACACGATGGGAGATGTTTTCTGTGCTGGCACAGTTTTTCCTAGCCAGACATAGTGGAAAAGCGTTTTGCTAAGATGTAGACTACAAAAGACGCGAAAGACGAAGGTGGGATGCTCTCCGGAGGTAAGAGCCGCTGCCGGGCGTCTTTCGGCAGAAGCCGCGCTAAGGAGAGCACTGTGAGCGGCACAATCGTCTTTGCGCGAAGAAGCCGCTTTTTCGGCTCCGGCAGCCGGCGAGAGCGGCAGCTTCGGGAAGGTGAAGAAGCAAGCTGTACAACACTGGGATTGTGTGCGCACCTTGCCAACTGATAGAAAACAGTACCTTTGCACTCTCCTGACTTTTCCAATCACAGGAACATTCGATTGGAAGCTGTTTTGGACAACTTTTCTTTTCTTCCTGCCAAACACTTGGCAGACATCCGTGCAACTTCTAGAACACGATGGGAGATGTTTTCTGTGCTGGCACAGTTTTTCCTAGCCAGACATAGTGGAAAAGCTTTTTGCCGAGGTGTAGATGAGAAGAGAAGCTAAAGCGGAAGGTAGGATGCTCTCCGGAGGTAAGAGCCGCTGCCGGGCGTCTTTCGGCAGAAGCCGCGCTAAGGAGAGCACTGTGAGCGGCACAATCGTCTTTGCGCGAAGAAGCCGCTTCTTGGGCTCCGGCAGCCGGCGAGAGCGGCAGCTTCGGGAAGGTGAAGAAGCAAGCTGTACAACACTGGGATTGTGTGCGCACCTTGCCAACTGATAGAAAACAGTACCTTTGCACTCTCCTGACTTTTCCAATCACAGGAACATTCGATTGGAAGCTGTTTTGGACAACTTTTCTTTTCTTCCTGCCAAACACTTGGCAGACATCCGTGCAACTTCTAGAACACGATGGGAGATGTTTTCTGTGCTGGCACAGTTTTTCCTAGCCAGACATAGTGGAAAAGCGTTTTGCCGAGGTGTAGATGAGAAGAGGAGCTAAAGAGGAAGGTAGGATGCTCTCCGGAGGTAAGAGCCGCTGCCGGGCGTCTTTCGGCAGAAGCCCCGCTAAGGAGAGCACTGTGAGCGGCACAATCGTCTTTGCGCGAAGAAGCCGCTTCTTGGGCTCCGGCAGCCGGCGAGAGCGGCAGCTTCGGGAAGGTGAAGAAGCAAGCTGTACAACACTGGGATTGTGTGCGCACCTTGCCAACTGATAGAAAACAGTACCTTTGCACTCTCCTGACTTTTCCAATCACAGGAACATTCGATTGGAAGCTGTTTTGGACAACTTTTCTTTTCTTCCTGCCAAACACTTGGCAGACATCCGTGCAACTTCTAGAACACGATGGGAGATGTTTTCTGTGCTGGCACAGTTTTTCCTAGCCAGACATAGTGGAAAAGCGTTTTGCTAAGATGTAGACTACAAAAGACGCGAAAGACGAAGGTGGGATGCTCTCCGGAGGTAAGAGCCGCTGCCGGGCGTCTTTCGGCAGAAGCCGCGCTAAGGAGAGCACTGTGAGCGGCACAATCGTCTTTGCGCGAAGAAGCCGCTTCTTGGGCTCCGGCAGCCGGCGAGAGCGGCAGCTTCGGGAAGGTGAAGAAGCAAGCTGTACAACACTGGGATTGTGTGCGCACCTTGCCAACTGATAGAAAACAGTACCTTTGCACTCTCCTGACTTTTCCAATCACAGGAACATTCGATTGGAAGCTGTTTTGGACAACTTTTCTTTTCTTCCTGCCAAACACTTGGCAGACATCTCTGCAACTTCTAGAACACGATGGGAGATGTTTTCTGTGCTGGCACAGTTTTTCCTAGCCAGACATAGTGGGAAAGCGTTTTGCTAAGATGTAGACTACAAAAGACGCGAAAGACGAAGATAGGATTCTCTCCGGAGGAAAGAGCCGCTGCCGAGCATCTTTCGGCAGAAGCCGCGCTAAGGAGAGCACTGTGAGCGGCACAATCGTCTTTGCGCGAAGAAGCCGCTTCTTGGGCTCCGGCAGCCGGCGAGAGCGGCAGCTTCGGGAAGGTGAAGAAGCAAGCTGTACAACACTGGGATTGTGTGCGCACCTTGCCAACTGATAGAAAACAGTACCTTTGCACTCTCCTGACTTTTCCAATCACAGGAACATTCGATTGGAAGCTGTTTTGGACAACTTTTCTTTTCTTCCTGCCAAACACTTGGCAGACATCCGTGCAACTTCTAGAACACGATGGGAGATGTTTTCTGTGCTGGCACAGTTTTTCCTGGCCAGACATAGTGGGAAAGCTTTTTGCCGAGGTGTAGATGAGAAGAGGAGCTAAAGAGGAAGGTAGGATGCTCTCCGGAGGTAAGAGCCGCTGCCGGGCGTCTTTCGGCAGAAGCCGCGCTAAGGAGAGCACTGTGAGCGGCACAATCATCTTTGCGCGAAGAAGCCGCTTCTTGGGCTCCGGCAGCCGGCGAGAGCGGCAGCTTCGGGAAGGTGAAGAAGCAAGCTGTACAACACTGGGATTGTGTGCGCACCTTGCCAACTGATAGAAAACAGTACCTTTGCACTCTCCTGACTTTTCCAATCACAGGAACATTCGATTGGAAGCTGTTTTGGACAACTTTTCTTTTCTTCCTGCCAAACACTTGGCAGACATCTCTGCAACTTCTAGAACACGATGGGAGATGTTTTCTGTGCTGGCACAGTTTTTCCTAGCCAGACATAGTGGAAAAGCGTTTTGCTAAGATGTAGACTACAAAAGACACGAAAGACGAAGGTGGGATGCTCTCCGGAGGTAAGAGCCGCTGCCGGGCGTCTTTCGGCAGAAGCCGCGCTAAGGAGAGCACTGTGAGCGGCACAATCGTCTTTGCGCGAAGAAGCCGCTTTTTCGGCTCCGGCAGCCGGCGAGAGCAGCAGCTTCGGGAAGGTGAAGAAGCAAGCTGTACAACACTGGGATTGTGTGCGCACCTTGCCAACTGATAGAAAACAGTACCTTTGCACTCTCCTGACTTTTCCAATCACAGGAACATTCGATTGGAAGCTGTTTTGGACAACTTTTCTTTTCTTCCTGCCAAACACTTGGCAGACATCTCTGCAACTTCTAGAACACGATGGGAGATGTTTTCTGTGCTGGCACAGTTTTTCCTAGCCAGACATAGTGGGAAAGCGTTTTGCTAAGATGTAGACTACAAAAGACGCGAAAGACGAAGATAGGATGCTCTCCGGAGGAAAGAGCCGCTGCCGAGCGTCTTTCGGCAGAAGCCGCGCTAAGGAGAGCACTGTGAGCGGCGCAATCGTCTTTGCGCGAAGAAGCCGCTTTTTCGGCTCCGGCAGCCGGCGAGAGCGGCAGCTTCGGGAAGGTGAAGAAGCAAGCTGTACAACACTGGGATTGTGTGCGCACCTTGCCAACTGATAGAAAACAGTACCTTTGCACTCTCCTGACTTTTCCAATCACAGGAACATTCGATTGGAAGCTGTTTTGGACAACTTTTCTTTTCTTCCTGCCAAACACTTGGCAGACATCCGTGCAACTTCTAGAACACGATGGGAGATGTTTTCTGTGCTGGCACAGTTTTTCCTAGCCAGACATAGTGGAAAAGCTTTTTGCCGAGGTGTAGATGAGAAGAGGAGCTAAAGAGGAAGGTAGGATGCTCTCCGGAGGTAAGAGCCGCTGCCGGGCGTCTTTCGGCAGAAGCCGCGCTAAGGAGAGCACTGTGAGCAGCACAATCGTCTTTGCGCGAAGAAGCCGCTTCTTGGGCTCCGGCAGCCGGCGAGAGCGGCAGCTTCGGGAAGGTGAAGAAGCAAGCTGTACAACACTGGGATTGTGTGCGCACCTTGCCAACTGATAGAAAACAGTACCTTTGCACTCTCCTGACTTTTCCAATCACAGGAACATTCGATTGGAAGCTGTTTTGGACAACTTTTCTTTTCTTCCTGCCAAACACTTGGCAGACATCTCTGCAACTTCTAGAACACGATGGGAGATGTTTTCTGTGCTGGCACAGTTTTTCCTAGCCAGACATAGTGGAAAAGCTTTTTGCCGAGGTGTAGATGAGAAGAGGAGCTAAAGAGGAAGGTAGGTTGCTCTCCGGAGGTAAGAACCGCTGCCGGGCGTCTTTCGGCAGAAGCCGCGCTAAGGAGAGCACTGTGAGCGGCACAATCGTCTTTGCGCGAAGAAGCCGCTTCTTGGGCTCCGGCAGCCGGCGAGAGCGGCAGCTTCGGGAAGGTGAAGAAGCAAGCTGTACAACACTGGGATTGTGTGCGCACCTTGCCAACTGATAGAAAACAGTACCTTTGCACTCTCCTGACTTTTCCAATCACAGGAACATTCGATTGGAAGCTGTTTTGGACAACTTTTCTTTTCTTCCTGCCAAACACTTGGCAGACATCTCTGCAACTTCTAGAACACGATGGGAGATGTTTTCTGTGCTGGCACAGTTTTTCCTAGCCAGACATAGTGGAAAAGCGTTTTGCTAAGATGTAGACTACAAAAGACGCGAAAGACGAAGGTGGGATGCTCTCCGGAGGTAAGAGCCGCTGCCGGGCGTCTTTCGGCAGAAGCCGCGCTAAGGAGAGCACTGTGAGCGGCACAATCGTCTTTGCGCGAAGAAGCCGCTTCTTGGGCTCCGGCAGCCGGCGAGAGCGGCAGCTTCGGGAAGGTGAAGAAGCAAGCTGTACAACACTGGGATTGTGTGCGCACCTTGCCAACTGATAGAAAACAGTACCTTTGCACTCTCCTGACTTTTCCAATCACAGGAACATTCGATTGGAAGCTGTTTTGGACAACTTTTCTTTTCTTCCTGCCAAACACTTGGCAGACATCTCTGCAACTTCTAGAACACGATGGGAGATGTTTTCTGTGCTGGCACAGTTTTTCCTAGCCAGACATAGTGGGAAAGCGTTTTGCTAAGATGTAGACTACAAAAGACGCGAAAGACGAAGATAGGATGCTCTCCGGAGGAAAGAGCCGCTGCCGAGCATCTTTCGGCAGAAGCCGCGCTAAGGAGAGCACTGTGAGCGGCACAATCGTCTTTGCGCGAAGAAGCCGCTTTTTCGGCTCTGGCAGCCGGCGAGAGCGGCAGCTTCGGGAAGGTGAAGAAGCAAGCTGTACAACACTGGGATTGTGTGCGCACCTTGCCAACTGATAGAAAACAGTACCTTTGCACTCTCCTGACTTTTCCAATCACAGGAACATTCGATTGGAAGCTGTTTTGGACAACTTTTCTTTTCTTCCTGCCAAACACTTGGCAGACATCCGTGCAACTTCTAGAACACGATGGGAGATGTTTTCTGTGCTGGCACAGTTTTTCCTAGCCAGACATAGTGGAAAAGCTTTTTGCCGAGGTGTAGATGAGAAGAGGAGCTAAAGAGGAAGGTAGGATGCTCTCCGGAGGTAAGAGCCGCTGCCGGGCGTCTTTCGGCAGAAGCCGCGCTAAGGAGAGCACTGTGAGCGGCACAATCGTCTTTGCGCGAAGAAGCCGCTTTTTCGGCTCCGGCAGCCGGCGAGAGCGGCAGCTTCGGGAAGGTGAAGAAGCAAGCTGTACAACACTGGGATTGTGTGCGCACCTTGCCAACTGATAGAAAACAGTACCTTTGCACTCTCCTGACTTTTCCAATCACAGGAACATTCGATTGGAAGCTGTTTTGGACAACTTTTCTTTTCTTCCTGCCAAACACTTGGCAGACATCCGTGCAACTTCTAGAACACGATGGGAGATGTTTTCTGTGCTGGCACAGTTTTTCCTAGCCAGACATAGTGGAAAAGCTTTTTGCCGAGGTGTAGATGAGAAGAGGAGCTAAAGACGAAGGTAGGATGCTCTCCGGAGGTAAGAGCCGCTGCCGAGCATCTTTCGGCAGAAGCCGCGCTAAGGAGAGCACTGTGAGCGGCGCAATCGTCTTTGCGCGAAGAAGCCGCTTTTTCGGCTCTGGCAGCCGGCGAGAGCGGCAGCTTCGGGAAGGTGAAGAAGCAAGCTGTACAACACTGGGATTGTGTGCGCACCTTGCCAACTGATAGAAAACAGTACCTTTGCACTCTCCTGACTTTTCCAATCACAGGAACATTCGATTGGAAGCTGTTTTGGACAACTTTTCTTTTCTTCCTGCCAAACACTTGGCAGACATCCGTGCAACTTCTAGAACACGATGGGAGATGTTTTCTGTGCTGGCACAGTTTTTCCTAGCCAGACATAGTGGAAAAGCTTTTTGCCGAGGTGTAGATGAGAAGAGGAGCTAAAGAGGAAGGTAGGTTGCTCTCCGGAGGTAAGAACCGCTGCCGGGCGTCTTTCGGCAGAAGCCCCGCTAAGGAGAGCACTGTGAGCGGCACAATCGTCTTTGCGCGAAGAAGCCGCTTCTTGGGCTCCGGCAGCCAGCGAGAGCGGCAGCTTCGGGAAGGTGAAGAAGCAAGCTGTACAACACTGGGATTGTGTGCGCACCTTGCCAACTGATAGAAAACAGTACCTTTGCACTCTCCTGACTTTTCCAATCACAGGAACATTCGATTGGAAGCTGTTTTGGACAACTTTTCTTTTCTTCCTGCCAAACACTTGGCAGACATCTCTGCAACTTCTAGAACACGATGGGAGATGTTTTCTGTGCTGGCACAGTTTTTCCTAGCCAGACATAGTGGGAAAGCGTTTTGCTAAGATGTAGACTACAAAAGACGCGAAAGACGAAGATAGGATGCTCTCCGGAGGAAAGAGCCGCTGCCGAGCATCTTTCGGCAGAAGCCGCGCTAAGGAGAGCACTGTGAGCGGCACAATCGTCTTTGCGCGAAGAAGCCGCTTCTTGGGCTCCGGCAGCCGGCGAGAGCGGCAGCTTCGGGAAGGTGAAGAAGCAAGCTGTACAACACTGGGATTGTGTGCGCACCTTGCCAACTGATAGAAAACAGTACCTTTGCACTCTCCTGACTTTTCCAATCACAGGAACATTCGATTGGAAGCTGTTTTGGACAACTTTTCTTTTCTTCCTGCCAAACACTTGGCAGACATCCGTGCAACTTCTAGAACACGATGGGAGATGTTTTCTGTGCTGGCACAGTTTTTCCTAGCCAGACATAGTGGAAAAGCTTTTTGCCGAGGTGTAGATGAGAAGAGGAGCTAAAGAGGAAGGTAGGATGCTCTCCGGAGGTAAGAGCCGCTGCCGGGCGTCTTTCGGCAGAAGCCGCGCTAAGGAGAGCACTGTGAGCGGCACAATCGTCTTTGCGCGAAGAAGCCGCTTTTTCGGCTCCGGCAGCCGGCGAGAGCGGCAGCTTCGGGAAGGTGAAGAAGCAAGCTGTACAACACTGGGATTGTGTGCGCACCTTGCCAACTGATAGAAAACAGTACCTTTGCACTCTCCTGACTTTTCCAATCACAGGAACATTCGATTGGAAGCTGTTTTGGACAACTTTTCTTTTCTTCCTGCCAAACACTTGGCAGACATCCGTGCAACTTCTAGAACACGATGGGAGATGTTTTCTGTGCTGGCACAGTTTTTCCTAGCCAGACATAGTGGAAAAGCTTTTTGCCGAGGTGTAGATGAGAAGAGGAGCTAAAGAGGAAGGTAGGATGCTCTCCGGAGGTAAGAGCCGCTGCCGAGCGTCTTTCGGCAGAAGCCGCGCTAAGGAGAGCACTGTGAGCGGCACAATCGTCTTTGCGCGAAGAAGCCGCTTCTTGGGCTCCGGCAGCCGGCGAGAGCGGCAGCTTCGGGAAGGTGAAGAAGCAAGCTGTACAACACTGGGATTGTGTGCGCACCTTGCCAACTGATAGAAAACAGTACCTTTGCACTCTCCTGACTTTTCCAATCACAGGAACATTCGATTGGAAGCTGTTTTGGACAACTTTTCTTTTCTTCCTGCCAAACACTTGGCAGACATCCGTGCAACTTCTAGAACACGATGGGAGATGTTTTCTGTGCTGGCACAGTTTTTCCTAGCCAGACATAGTGGAAAAGCTTTTTGCCGAGGTGTAGATGAGGAGCTAAAGACGAAGGTGGGATGCTCTCCGGAGGTAAGAGCCGCTGCCGAGCGTCTTTCGGCAGAAGCCGCGCTAAGGAGAGCACTGTGAGCGGCACAATCGTCTTTGCGCGAAGAAGCCGCTTCTTGGGCTCCGGCAGCCGGCGAGAGCGGCAGCTTCGGGAAGGTGAAGAAGCAAGCTGTACAACACTGGGATTGTGTGCGCACCTTGCCAACTGATAGAAAACAGTACCTTTGCACTCTCCTGACTTTTCCAATCACAGGAACATTCGATTGGAAGCTGTTTTGGACAACTTTTCTTTTCTTCCTGCCAAACACTTGGCAGACATCTCTGCAACTTCTAGAACACGATGGGAGATGTTTTCTGTGCTGGCACAGTTTTTCCTAGCCAGACATAGTGGGAAAGCGTTTTGCTAAGATGTAGACTACAAAAGACGCGAAAGACGAAGGTGGGATGCTCTCCGGAGGTAAGAGCCGCTGCCGAGCATCTTTCGGCAGAAGCCGCGCTAAGGAGAGCACTGTGAGCGGCACAATCGTCTTTGCGCGAAGAAGCCGCTTTTTCGGCTCCGGCAGCCGGCGAGAGCGGCAGCTTCGGGAAGGTGAAGAAGCAAGCTGTACAACACTGGGATTGTGTGCGCACCTTGCCAACTGATAGAAAACAGTACCTTTGCACTCTCCTGACTTTTCCAATCACAGGAACATTCGATTGGAAGCTGTTTTGGACAACTTTTCTTTTCTTCCTGCCAAACACTTGGCAGACATCCGTGCAACTTCTAGAACACGATGGGAGATGTTTTCTGTGCTGGCACAGTTTTTCCTAGCCAGACATAGTGGAAAAGCTTTTTGCCGAGGTGTAGATGAGAAGAGGAGCTAAAGAGGAAGGTAGGATGCTCTCCGGAGGTAAGAGCCGCTGCCGGGCGTCTTTCGGCAGAAGCCGCGCTAAGGAGAGCACTGTGAGCGGCACAATCGTCTTTGCGCGAAGAAGCCGCTTTTTCGGCTCCGGCAGCCGGCGAGAGCGGCAGCTTCGGGAAGGTGAAGAAGCAAGCTGTACAACACTGGGATTGTGTGCGCACCTTGCCAACTGATAGAAAACAGTACCTTTGCACTCTCCTGACTTTTCCAATCACAGGAACATTCGATTGGAAGCTGTTTTGGACAACTTTTCTTTTCTTCCTGCCAAACACTTGGCAGACATCCGTGCAACTTCTAGAACACGATGGGAGATGTTTTCTGTGCTGGCACAGTTTTTCCTAGCCAGACATAGTGGAAAAGCTTTTTGCCGAGGTGTAGATGAGAAGAGGAGCTAAAGACGAAGGTAGGATGCTCTCCGGAGGTAAGAGCCGCTGCCGAGCATCTTTCGGCAGAAGCCGCGCTAAGGAGAGCACTGTGAGCGGCGCAATCGTCTTTGCGCGAAGAAGCCGCTTTTTCGGCTCTGGCAGCCGGCGAGAGCGGCAGCTTCGGGAAGGTGAAGAAGCAAGCTGTACAACACTGGGATTGTGTGCGCACCTTGCCAACTGATAGAAAACAGTACCTTTGCACTCTCCTGACTTTTCCAATCACAGGAACATTCGATTGGAAGCTGTTTTGGACAACTTTTCTTTTCTTCCTGCCAAACACTTGGCAGACATCCGTGCAACTTCTAGAACACGATGGGAGATGTTTTCTGTGCTGGCACAGTTTTTCCTAGCCAGACATAGTGGAAAAGCTTTTTGCCGAGGTGTAGATGAGAAGAGGAGCTAAAGAGGAAGGTAGGTTGCTCTCCGGAGGTAAGAACCGCTGCCGGGCGTCTTTCGGCAGAAGCCCCGCTAAGGAGAGCACTGTGAGCGGCACAATCGTCTTTGCGCGAAGAAGCCGCTTCTTGGGCTCCGGCAGCCAGCGAGAGCGGCAGCTTCGGGAAGGTGAAGAAGCAAGCTGTACAACACTGGGATTGTGTGCGCACCTTGCCAACTGATAGAAAACAGTACCTTTGCACTCTCCTGACTTTTCCAATCACAGGAACATTCGATTGGAAGCTGTTTTGGACAACTTTTCTTTTCTTCCTGCCAAACACTTGGCAGACATCTCTGCAACTTCTAGAACACGATGGGAGATGTTTTCTGTGCTGGCACAGTTTTTCCTAGCCAGACATAGTGGGAAAGCGTTTTGCTAAGATGTAGACTACAAAAGACGCGAAAGACGAAGATAGGATGCTCTCCGGAGGAAAGAGCCGCTGCCGAGCATCTTTCGGCAGAAGCCGCGCTAAGGAGAGCACTGTGAGCGGCACAATCGTCTTTGCGCGAAGAAGCCGCTTCTTGGGCTCCGGCAGCCGGCGAGAGCGGCAGCTTCGGGAAGGTGAAGAAGCAAGCTGTACAACACTGGGATTGTGTGCGCACCTTGCCAACTGATAGAAAACAGTACCTTTGCACTCTCCTGACTTTTCCAATCACAGGAACATTCGATTGGAAGCTGTTTTGGACAACTTTTCTTTTCTTCCTGCCAAACACTTGGCAGACATCCGTGCAACTTCTAGAACACGATGGGAGATGTTTTCTGTGCTGGCACAGTTTTTCCTAGCCAGACATAGTGGAAAAGCTTTTTGCCGAGGTGTAGATGAGAAGAGGAGCTAAAGAGGAAGGTAGGATGCTCTCCGGAGGTAAGAGCCGCTGCCGGGCGTCTTTCGGCAGAAGCCGCGCTAAGGAGAGCACTGTGAGCGGCACAATCGTCTTTGCGCGAAGAAGCCGCTTTTTCGGCTCCGGCAGCCGGCGAGAGCGGCAGCTTCGGGAAGGTGAAGAAGCAAGCTGTACAACACTGGGATTGTGTGCGCACCTTGCCAACTGATAGAAAACAGTACCTTTGCACTCTCCTGACTTTTCCAATCACAGGAACATTCGATTGGAAGCTGTTTTGGACAACTTTTCTTTTCTTCCTGCCAAACACTTGGCAGACATCCGTGCAACTTCTAGAACACGATGGGAGATGTTTTCTGTGCTGGCACAGTTTTTCCTAGCCAGACATAGTGGAAAAGCTTTTTGCCGAGGTGTAGATGAGGAGCTAAAGACGAAGGTAAGATGCTCTCCGGAGGTAAGAGCCGCTGCCGAGCGTCTTTCGGCAGAAGCCGCGCTAAGGAGAGCACTGTGAGCGGCACAATCGTCTTTGCGCGAAGAAGCCGCTTCTTGGGCTCCGGCAGCCGGCGAGAGCGGCAGCTTCGGGAAGGTGAAGAAGCAAGCTGTACAACACTGGGATTGTGTGCGCACCTTGCCAACTGATAGAAAACAGTACCTTTGCACTCTCCTGACTTTTCCAATCACAGGAACATTCGATTGGAAGCTGTTTTGGACAACTTTTCTTTTCTTCCTGCCAAACACTTGGCAGACATCTCTGCAACTTCTAGAACACGATGGGAGATGTTTTCTGTGCTGGCACAGTTTTTCCTAGCCAGACATAGTGGGAAAGCGTTTTGCTAAGATGTAGACTACAAAAGACGCGAAAGACGAAGATAGGATGCTCTCCGGAGGAAAGAGCCGCTGCCGAGCATCTTTCGGCAGAAGCCGCGCTAAGGAGAGCACTGTGAGCGGCACAATCGTCTTTGCGCGAAGAAGCCGCTTTTTCGGCTCTGGCAGCCGGCGAGAGCGGCAGCTTCGGGAAGGTGAAGAAGCAAGCTGTACAACACTGGGATTGTGTGCGCACCTTGCCAACTGATAGAAAACAGTACCTTTGCACTCTCCTGACTTTTCCAATCACAGGAACATTCGATTGGAAGCTGTTTTGGACAACTTTTCTTTTCTTCCTGCCAAACACTTGGCAGACATCCGTGCAACTTCTAGAACACGATGGGAGATGTTTTCTGTGCTGGCACAGTTTTTCCTAGCCAGACATAGTGGAAAAGCTTTTTGCCGAGGTGTAGATGAGAAGAGGAGCTAAAGAGGAAGGTAGGATGCTCTCCGGAGGTAAGAGCCGCTGCCGGGCGTCTTTCGGCAGAAGCCGCGCTAAGGAGAGCACTGTGAGCGGCACAATCGTCTTTGCGCGAAGAAGCCGCTTTTTCGGCTCCGGCAGCCGGCGAGAGCGGCAGCTTCGGGAAGGTGAAGAAGCAAGCTGTACAACACTGGGATTGTGTGCGCACCTTGCCAACTGATAGAAAACAGTACCTTTGCACTCTCCTGACTTTTCCAATCACAGGAACATTCGATTGGAAGCTGTTTTGGACAACTTTTCTTTTCTTCCTGCCAAACACTTGGCAGACATCCGTGCAACTTCTAGAACACGATGGGAGATGTTTTCTGTGCTGGCACAGTTTTTCCTAGCCAGACATAGTGGAAAAGCTTTTTGCCGAGGTGTAGATGAGAAGAGGAGCTAAAGACGAAGGTAGGATGCTCTCCGGAGGTAAGAGCCGCTGCCGAGCATCTTTCGGCAGAAGCCGCGCTAAGGAGAGCACTGTGAGCGGCGCAATCGTCTTTGCGCGAAGAAGCCGCTTTTTCGGCTCTGGCAGCCGGCGAGAGCGGCAGCTTCGGGAAGGTGAAGAAGCAAGCTGTACAACACTGGGATTGTGTGCGCACCTTGCCAACTGATAGAAAACAGTACCTTTGCACTCTCCTGACTTTTCCAATCACAGGAACATTCGATTGGAAGCTGTTTTGGACAACTTTTCTTTTCTTCCTGCCAAACACTTGGCAGACATCCGTGCAACTTCTAGAACACGATGGGAGATGTTTTCTGTGCTGGCACAGTTTTTCCTAGCCAGACATAGTGGAAAAGCTTTTTGCCGAGGTGTAGATGAGAAGAGGAGCTAAAGAGGAAGGTAGGTTGCTCTCCGGAGGTAAGAACCGCTGCCGGGCGTCTTTCGGCAGAAGCCCCGCTAAGGAGAGCACTGTGAGCGGCACAATCGTCTTTGCGCGAAGAAGCCGCTTCTTGGGCTCCGGCAGCCAGCGAGAGCGGCAGCTTCGGGAAGGTGAAGAAGCAAGCTGTACAACACTGGGATTGTGTGCGCACCTTGCCAACTGATAGAAAACAGTACCTTTGCACTCTCCTGACTTTTCCAATCACAGGAACATTCGATTGGAAGCTGTTTTGGACAACTTTTCTTTTCTTCCTGCCAAACACTTGGCAGACATCTCTGCAACTTCTAGAACACGATGGGAGATGTTTTCTGTGCTGGCACAGTTTTTCCTAGCCAGACATAGTGGGAAAGCGTTTTGCTAAGATGTAGACTACAAAAGACGCGAAAGACGAAGATAGGATGCTCTCCGGAGGAAAGAGCCGCTGCCGAGCATCTTTCGGCAGAAGCCGCGCTAAGGAGAGCACTGTGAGCGGCACAATCGTCTTTGCGCGAAGAAGCCGCTTCTTGGGCTCCGGCAGCCGGCGAGAGCGGCAGCTTCGGGAAGGTGAAGAAGCAAGCTGTACAACACTGGGATTGTGTGCGCACCTTGCCAACTGATAGAAAACAGTACCTTTGCACTCTCCTGACTTTTCCAATCACAGGAACATTCGATTGGAAGCTGTTTTGGACAACTTTTCTTTTCTTCCTGCCAAACACTTGGCAGACATCCGTGCAACTTCTAGAACACGATGGGAGATGTTTTCTGTGCTGGCACAGTTTTTCCTGGCCAGACATAGTGGAAAAGCTTTTTGCCGAGGTGTAGATGAGAAGAGGAGCTAAAGAGGAAGGTAGGATGCTCTCCGGAGGTAAGAGCCGCTGCCGGGCGTCTTTCGGCAGAAGCCGCGCTAAGGAGAGCACTGTGAGCGGCACAATCGTCTTTGCGCGAAGAAGCCGCTTTTTCGGCTCCGGCAGCCGGCGAGAGCGGCAGCTTCGGGAAGGTGAAGAAGCAAGCTGTACAACACTGGGATTGTGTGCGCACCTTGCCAACTGATAGAAAACAGTACCTTTGCACTCTCCTGACTTTTCCAATCACAGGAACATTCGATTGGAAGCTGTTTTGGACAACTTTTCTTTTCTTCCTGCCAAACACTTGGCAGACATCCGTGCAAATTCTAGAACACGATGGGAGATGTTTTCTGTGCTGGCACAGTTTTTCCTAGCCAGACATAGTGGAAAAGCTTTTTGCCGAGGTGTAGATGAGAAGAGGAGCTAAAGAGGAAGGTAGGATGCTCTCCGGAGGTAAGAGCCGCTGCCGAGCGTCTTTCGGCAGAAGCCGCGCTAAGGAGAGCACTGTGAGCGGCACAATCGTCTTTGCGCGAAGAAGCCGCTTCTTGGGCTCCGGCAGCCGGCGAGAGCGGCAGCTTCGGGAAGGTGAAGAAGCAAGCTGTACAACACTGGGATTGTGTGCGCACCTTGCCAACTGATAGAAAACAGTACCTTTGCACTCTCCTGACTTTTCCAATCACAGGAACATACGATTGGAAGCTGTTTTGGACAACTTTTCTTTTCTTCCTGCCAAACACTTGGCAGACATCTCTGCCGGGTGTTAGGGTTCTTCCTAAGGAAAAAGCTGTGAAAGCAGCCATGTTGTGGCACTTTTGCAATCCCTTTTGGCTGCCTTTCACAGCTCCGGTGTGCCTGGAGGTCTGGGCTTCCTGATTTTAAAAATCCTAGCACAAGGCCTACCTAACCCCAACCCGACGACGAGAAAGGCAAATCAGCCAGGAATTAGGGATGTCCCCAAGGAAATAGCTGTGGAGGCAGGCATGTGGTGGTACTTTTGTGCTCTTCTTGGGTAGTCCTTCGCAGCTGCTGTATTCTTGGAACTCAGGGCTTTCTGGTTGAAAGAACCCTAACCCTAGGCCTAACTCAAACCTCAACGCTAGGAAGGAAAACCAGCCTAAGGTTGGGGATGGTCTCATGGAAATAGCAGTGGAGGCAGCCAAGTTGTGTCACTTTTGCGCTCCCATTGGGATGCCTTGAACAGCTGCAGTGTGCCTGGAGCACAGGGCTTCCTGGTTTTAAAAGTCCTTGGCCCAAGCCTAACAGTAACCCTAGGAAGGTAAATCAGCTGGGGATTAGGGTTCTTCCTAAGGAAAAAGCTGTGAAAGCAGCCATGTTGTGGCACTTTTGCACTCCCTTTTGGCTGCCTTTCACAGCTCCAGTGTGCCTGGAGGTCTGGGCTTCCTGATTTTAAAAATCCTAGCACAAGGCCTACCTAACCCCAACCCGACGACGAGTAAGGCAAATCAGCCAGGAATTAGGGATGTCCCCAAGGAAATAGCTGTGGAGGCAGGCATGTTGT
Organism: Melospiza georgiana; assembly: GCF_028018845.1. Taxonomy (NCBI): domain Eukaryota; kingdom Metazoa; phylum Chordata; class Aves; order Passeriformes; family Passerellidae; genus Melospiza; species Melospiza georgiana. Next base: position 913,137 of record NC_080453.1, on the reverse strand, counting down.
GGTACTTTTGTGCTCTTCTTGGGTAGTCCTTCGCAGCTGCTGTGTTCTTGGAACTCAGGGCTTTCAGGTTAAAAGAACACTAACCATAGGCCTAACTCAAAACTCAACGCTAGGAAGGAAAACCAGCCTAAGGTTGGGGATGGTCTCATGGAAATAGCAGTGGAGGCAGCCAAGTTGTGTCACTTTTGCGCTCCCCTTGGGATGCCTTGAACAGCTGCAGTGTGCCTGGAGCACAGGGCTTCCTGGTTTTCAAAGTCCTTGGCCCAAGTCTAACAGTAACCCTAGGAAGGTAAATCAGCCGGGTATTAGGGTTCTTCCTAAGGAAAAAGCTGTGAAAGCAGCCATGTTGTGGCACTTCTGCGCTCCCTTGGATGCCTTTGGCAGCTACAGTAAGCCTGGAACACAGGGCTTCCTGGTTCAAAAAATCCTAGCCCTATCCTGAGCCCTAACCCTAACCCTAGGGAGATATATCAGAGAAGGTATAGTGATGGTGCCAAGAAAAAAGCTGTGAAAGCAGCCATGTTGTGGCCCTTTTGCACTCCCTTTTGGATGCCTTTCACAGCTCCAGTGTGCTTGGAGGTCTGGGTTTCCTGCTTTTAAATATCCTAGCACAAGGCCTACCTAACCCCAACCCGACAACGAGAAAGGCAAATCAGCCAGGAATTAGGGATGTCCCCAAGGAAATAGCTGTGGAGGCATGCATGTTGTGGTACTTTTGTGCTCTTCTTGGGCAGTCCTTCGCAGCTGCTGTGTTCTTGGAACTCAGGGCTTTCTGGTTTTAAAACTCTAACCCTAGGCCTAACTCAAACCTCAACGCTAGGAAGGAAAATCAGCCTATGATTCGGGATGGTCTCATGGAAATAGCAGTGGAGGCAGCCAAGTTGTGTCACTTTTGCACTCCCATTGGGATGCCTTGAACAGCTGCAGTGTGCCTGGAGCACAGGGCTTCCTGGTTTTAAAAGTCCTAGGCCGAAGCCTAACAGTAACCCTAGGAAGGTAAATCAGCCGGGTATTAGGGTTCTTCCTAAGGAAAAAGCTGTGAAAGCAGCCATGTTGTGGCACTTTTGCAATCCCTTTTGGCTGCCTTTCACAGCTTCAGTGTGCCTGGAGGTCTGGGCTTCCTGATTTTAAAAATCCTAGCACAAGGCCTACCTAACCCCAACCCGACGACGAGAAAGGCAAATCAGCCAGGAATTAGGGATGTCCCCAAGGAAATAGCTGTGGAGGCAGGCATGTGGTGGTACTTTTGTGCTCTTCTTGGGTAGTCCTTCGCAGCTGCTGTATTCTTGGAACTCAGGGCTTTCAGGTTAAAAGAACCCTAACCCTAGGCCTAACTCAAACCTCAACGCTAGGAAGGAAAATCAGCCTATGGTTCAGGATGGTCTCATGGAAATAGCAGTGGAGGCAGCCAAGTTGTGTCACTTTTGCGCTCCCGTTGGGATGCCTTGAACAGCTGCAGTGTGCCTGGAGCACAGGGCTTCCTGGTTTTAAAAGTCCTTGGCCCAAGCCTAACAGTAACCCTAGGAAGGTAAATCAGCCGGGTATTAGGGTTCTTCCTAAGGAAAAAGCTGTGAAAGCAGCCATGTTGTGGCACTTCTGCGCTCCCTTTGGGATGCCTTTGGCAGCTACAGTAAGCCTGGAACACAGGGCTTCCTGGTTCAAAAAATCCTAGCCCTAGGCTGAACCCTAACCCCAACCCTAGGGAGATATATCAGAGAAGGTATAGTGTTGGTGCACAGAATAAAGCTGTGAAAGCAGCCATGTTGTGGCCCTTTTGCACTCCCTTTTGGATGCCTTTCACAGCTCCAGTGTGCTTGGAGGTCTGGGTTTCCTGCTTTTAAATATCCTAGCACAAGGCCTACCTAACCCCAACCCGACGACGAGAAAGGCAAATCAGCCAGGAATTAGGGATGTCCCCAAGGAAATAGCTGGGGAGGCAGGCATGTTGTGGTACTTTTGTGCTCTTCTTGGGTAGTCCTTCGCAGCTGCTGTGTTCTTGGAACTCAGGGCTTTCTGGTTAAAAAACTCTAACCCTAGGCCTAACTCAAACCTCAACGCTAGGAAGGAAAATCAGCCTATGGTTGGGGATGGTCTCATGGAAATAGCAGTGGAGGCAGCCAAGTTGTGTCACTTTTGCGCTCCCGTTGGGATGCCTTGAACAGCTGCAGTGTGCCTGGAGCACAGGGCTTCCTGGTTTTAAAAGTCCTTGGCCCAAGCCTAACAGTAACCCTAGGAAGGTAAATCAGCCGGGTATTAGGGTTCTTCCTAAGGAAAAAGCTGTGAAAGCAGCCATGTTGTGGCACTTTTGCACTCCCTTTTGGCTGCCTTTCACAGCTCCAGTGTGCCTGGAGGTCTGGGCTTCCTGATTTTAAAAATCCTAGCACAAGGCCTACCTAACCCCAACCCGACGACGAGAAAGGCAAATCAGCCAGGAATTAGGGATGTGCCCAATGAAATAGCTGGGGAGGCAGGCATGTTGTGGTACTTTTGTGCTCTTCTTGGGTAGTCCTTCGCAGCTGCTGTATTCTTGGAACTCAGGGCTTTCTGGTTAAAAGAACCCTAACCCTAGGCCTAACTCAAACCTCAACGCTAGGAAGGAAAATCAGCCTATGGTTCAGGATGGTCTCATGGAAATAGCAGTGGAGGCAGCCAAGTTGTGTCACTTTTGCGCTCCCCTTGGGATGCCTTGAACAGCTGCAGGGTGCCTGGAGCACAGGGCTTCCTGGTTTTAAAAGTCCTTGGCCCAAGCCTAACAGTAACCCTAGGAAGGTAAATCAGCCGGGTATTAGGGTTCTTCCTAAGGAAAAAGCTGTGAAAGCAGCCATGTTGTGGCACTTCTGCGCTCCCTTTGGGATGCCTTTGGCAGCTACAGTAAGCCTGGAACACAGGGCTTCCTGGTTCAAAAAATCCTAGCCATAGGCTGAACCCTAACCCTAGGGAGATATATCAGAGAAGGTATAGTGTTGGTGCACAGAAAAAAGCTGTGAAAGCAGCCATGTTGTGGCCCTTTTGCACTCCCTTTTGGATGCCTTTCACAGCTCCAGTGTGCTTGGAGGTCTGGGTTTCCTGCTTTTAAATATCCTAGCACAAGGCCTACCTAACCCCAACCCGACGACGAGAAAGGCAAATCAGCCAGGAATTAGGGATGTCCCCAAGGAAATAGCTGTGGAGGCAGGCATGTTGTGGTACTTTTGTGCTCTTCTTGGGTAGTCCTTCGCAGCTGCTGTATTCTTGGAACTCAGGGCTTTCTGGTTTTAAAACTCTAACCCTAGGCCTAACTCAAACCTCAACGCTAGGAAGGAAAATCAGCCTATGATTCGGGATGGTCTCATGGAAATAGCAGTGGAGGCAGCCAAGTTGTGTCACTTTTGCACTCCCATTGGGATGCCTTGAACAGCTGCAGTGTGCCTGGAGCACAGGGCTTCCTGGTTTTAAAAGTCCTAGGCCGAAGCCTAACAGTAACCCTAGGAAGGTAAATCAGCCGGGTATTAGGGTTCTTCCTAAGGAAAAAGCTGTGAAAGCAGCCATGTTGTGGCACTTTTGCAATCCCTTTTGGCTGCCTTTCACAGCTCCAGTGTGCCTGGAGGTCTGGGCTTCCTGATTTTAAAAATCCTAGCACAAGGCCTACCTAACCCCAACCCGACGACGAGAAAGGCAAATCAGCCAGGAATTAGGGATGTCCCCAAGGAAATAGCTGTGGAGGCAGGCATGTGGTGGTACTTTTGTGCTCTTCTTGGGTAGTCCTTCGCAGCTGCTGTATTCTTGGAACTCAGGGCTTTCTGGTTGAAAGAACCCTAACCCTAGGCCTAACTCAAACCTCAACGCTAGGAAGGAAAACCAGCCTAAGGTTGGGGATGGTCTCATGGAAATAGCAGTGGAGGCAGCCAAGTTGTGTCACTTTTGCGCTCCCCTTGGGATGCCTTGAACAGCTGCAGTGTGCCTGGAGCACAGGGCTTCCTGGTTTTCAAAGTCCTTGGCCCAAGCCTAACAGTAACCCTAGGAAGGTAAATCAGCTGGGGATTAGGGTTCTTCCTAAGGAAAAAGCTGTGAAAGCAGCCATGTTGTGGCACTTTTGCACTCCCTTTTGGATGCCTTTCACAGCTCCAGTGTGCCTGGAGGTCTGGGCTTCCTGATTTTAAAAATCCTAGCACAAGGCCTACCTAACCCCAACCCGACAACGAGAAAGGCGTATCAGCCAGGAATTAGGGATGTCCCCAAGGAAATAGCTGTGGAGGCAGGCATGTTGTGGTACTTTTGTGCTCTTCTTGGGTAGTCCTTCGCAGCTGCTGTGTTCTTGGAACTCAGGGCTTTCAGGTTAAAAGAACACTAACCATAGGCCTAACTCAAAACTCAACGCTAGGAAGGAAAACCAGCCTAAGGTTGGGGATGGTCTCATGGAAATAGCAGTGGAGGCAGCCAAGTTGTGTCACTTTTGCGCTCCCCTTGGGATGCCTTGAACAGCTGCAGTGTGCCTGGAGCACAGGGCTTCCTGGTTTTCAAAGTCCTTGGCCCAAGCCTAACAGTAACCCTAGGAAGGTAAATCAGCCGGGTATTAGGGTTCTTCCTAAGGAAAAAGCTGTGAAAGCAGCCATGTTGTGGCACTTCTGCGCTCCCTTGGATGCCTTTGGCAGCTACAGTAAGCCTGGAACACAGGGCTTCCTGGTTCAAAAAATCCTAACCCTAGGCTGAACCCTAACCCTAACCCTAGGGAGATATATCAGAGAAGGTATAGTGATGGTGCCAAGAAAAAAGCTGTGAAAGCAGCCATGTTGTGGCCCTTTTGCACTCCCTTTTGGATGCCTTTCACAGCTCCAGTGTGCCTGGAGGTCTGGGTTTCCTGCTTTTAAATATCCTAGCACAAGGCCTACCTAACCCCAACCCGACGACGAGAAAGGCAAATCAGCCAGGAATTAGGGATGTGCCCAAGGAAATAGCTGTGGAGGCAGGCATGTTGTGGTACTTTTGTGCTCTTCTTGGGTAGTCCTTCGCAGCTGCTGTGTTCTTGGAACTCAGGGCTTTCTGGTTGAAAGAACCCTAACCCTAGGCCTAACTCAAACCTCAACGCTAGGAAGGAAAATCAGCCTATGGTTCAGGATGGTCTCATGGAAATAGCAGTGGAGGCAGCCAAGTTGTGTCACTTTTGCGCTCCCCTTGGGATGCCTTGAACAGCTGCAGGGTGCCTGGAGCACAGGGCTTCCTGGTTTTCAAAGTCCTTGGCCCAAGCCTAACAGTAACCCTAGGAAGGTAAATCAGCCGGGTATTAGGGTTCTTCCTAAGGAAAAAGCTGTGAAAGCAGCCATGTTGTGGCACTTCTGCGCTCCCTTTGGGATGCCTTTGGCAGCTACAGTAAGCCTGGAACACAGGGCTTCCTGGTTCAAAAAATCCTAGCCCTAGGCTGAACCCTAACCCTAGGGAGATATATCAGAGAAGGTATAGTGTTGGTGCACAGAAAAAAGCTGTGAAAGCAGCCATGTTGTGGCCCTTTTGCACTCCCTTTTGGATGCATTTCACAGCTCCAGTGTGCTTGGAGGTCTGGGTTTCCTGCTTTTAAATATCCTAGCACAAGGCCTACCTAACCCCAACCCGACGACGAGAAAGGCAAATCAGCCAGGAATTAGGGATGTCCCCAAGGAAATAGCTGTGGAGGCAGGCATGTTGTGGTACTTTTGTGCTCTTCTTGGGTAGTCCTTCGCAGCTGCTGTGTTCTTGGAACTCAGGGCTTTCTGGTTAAAAAACTCTAACCCTAGGCCTAACTCAAACCTCAACGCTAGGAAGGAAAATCAGCCTATGATTCGGGATGGTCTCATGGAAATAGCAGTGGAGGCAGCCAAGTTGTGTCACTTTTGCACTCCCATTGGGATGCCTTGAACAGCTGCAGTGTGCCTGGAGCACAGGGCTTCCTGGTTTTAAAAGTCCTTGGCCCAAGCCTAACAGTAACCCTAGGAAGGTAAATCAGCCGGGTATTAGGGTTCTTCCTAAGGAAAAAGCTGTGAAAGCAGCCATGTTGTGGCACTTTTGCACTCCCTTTTGGCTGCCTTTCACAGCTCCAGTGTGCCTGGAGGTCTGGGCTTCCTGATTTTAAAAATCCTAGCACAAGGCCTACCTAACCCCAACCCGACGACGAGAAAGGCAAATCAGCCAGGAATTAGGGATGTCCCCAAGGAAATAGCTGTGGAGGCAGGCATGTGGTGGTACTTTTGTGCTCTTCTTGGGTAGTCCTTCGCAGCTGCTGTATTCTTGGAACTCAGGGCTTTCTGGTTGAAAGAACCCGAACCCTAGGCCTAACTCAAACCTCAACGCTAGGAAGGAAAACCAGCCTAAGGTTGGGGATGGTCTCATGGAAATAGCAGTGGAGGCAGCCAAGTTGTGTCACTTTTGCGCTCCCCTTGGGATGCCTTGAACAGCTGCAGTGTGCCTGGAGCACAGGGCTTCCTGGTTTTCAAAGTCCTTGGCCCAAGCCTAACAGTAACCCTAGGAAGGTAAATCAGCTGGGGATTAGGGTTCTTCCTAAGGAAAAAGCTGTGAAAGCAGCCATGTTGTGGCACTTTTGCACTCCCTTTTGGATGCCTTTCACAGCTCCAGTGTGCCTGGAGGTCTGGGCTTCCTGATTTTAAAAATCCTAGAACAAGGCCTACCTAACCCCAACCCGACAACGAGAAAGGCGTATCAGCCAGGAATTAGGGATGTCCCCAAGGAAATAGCTGTGGAGGCAGGCATGTGGTGGTACTTTTGTGCTCTTCTTGGGTAGTCCTTCGCAGCTGCTGTGTTCTTGGAACTCAGGGCTTTCAGGTTAAAAGAACACTAACCATAGGCCTAACTCAAAACTCAATGCTAGGAAGGAAAACCAGCCTAAGGTTGGGGATGGTCTCATGGAAATAGCAGTGGAGGCAGCCAAGTTGTGTCACTTTTGCGCTCCCCTTGGGATGCCTTGAACAGCTGCAGTGTGCCTGGAGCACAGGGCTTCCTGGTTTTAAAAGTCCTTGGCCCAAGCCTAACAGTAACCCTAGGAAGGTAAATCAGCCGGGTATTAGGGTTCTTCCTAAGGAAAAAGCTGTGAAAGCAGCCATGTTGTGGCACTTCTGCGCTCCCTTGGATGCCTTTGGCAGCTACAGTAAGCCTGGAACACAGGGCTTCCTGGTTCAAAAAATCCTAGCCCTAGGCTGAACCCTAACCCTAACCCTAGGGAGATATATCAGAGAAGGTATAGTGATGGTGCCAAGAAAAAAGCTGTGAAAGCAGCCATGTTGTGGCCCTTTTGCACTCCCTTTTGGATGCCTTTCACAGCTCCAGTGTGCTTGGAGGTCTGGGTTTCCTGCTTTTAAATATCCTAGCACAAGGCCTACCTAACCCCAACCCGACGACGAGAAAGGCAAATCAGCCAGGAATTAGGGATGTCCCCAAGGAAATAGCTGTGGAGGCAGGCATGTTGTGGTACTTTTGTGCTCTTCTTGGGTGGTCCTTCGCATCTGCTGTGTTCTTGGAACTCAGGGCTTTCTGGTTAAAAAACTCTAACCCTAGGCCTAACTCAAACCTCAACGCTAGGAAGGAAAATCAGCCTATGGTTGGGGATGGTCTCATGGAAATAGCAGTGGAGGCAGCCAAGTTGTGTCACTTTTGCGCTCCCATTGGGATGCCTTGAACAGCTGCAGTGTGCCTGGAGCACAGGGCTTCCTGGTTTTCAAAGTCCTTGGCCCAAGCCTAACAGTAACCCTAGGAAGGTAAATCAGCCGGGTATTAGGGTTCTTCCTAAGGAAAAAGCTGTGAAAGCAGCCATGTTGTGGCACTTTTGCACTCCCTTTTGGCTGCCTTTCACAGCTCCAGTGTGCCTGGAGCTCTGGGCTTCCTGATTTTAAAAATCCTAGCACAAGGCCTACCTAACCCCAACCCGACGACGAGAAAGGCAAATCAGCCAGGAATTAGGGATGTGCCCAATGAAATAGCTGGGGAGGCAGGCATGTTGTGGTACTTTTGTGCTCTTCTTGGGTAGTCCTTCGCAGCTGCTGTATTCTTGGAACTCAGGGCTTTCTGGTTGAAAGAACCCTAACCCTAGGCCTAACTCAAACCTCAACGCTAGGAAGGAAAATCAGCCTATGGTTCAGGATGGTCTCATGGAAATAGCAGTGGAGGCAGCCAAGTTGTGTCACTTTTGCGCTCCCCTTGGGATGCCTTGAACAGCTGCAGGGTGCCTGGAGCACAGGGCTTCCTGGTTTTCAAAGTCCTTGGCCCAAGCCTAACAGTAACCCTAGGAAGGTAAATCAGCCGGGTATTAGGGTTCTTCCTAAGGAAAAAGCTGTGAAAGCAGCCATGTTGTGGCACTTCTGCGCTCCCTTGGATGCCTTTGGCAGCTACAGTAAGCCTGGAACACAGGGCTTCCTGGTTCAAAAAATCCTAGCCCTAGGCTGAACCCTAACCCTAACCCTAGGGAGATATATCAGAGAAGGTATAGTGATGGTGCCAAGAAAAAAGCTGTGAAAGCAGCCATGTTGTGGCCCTTTTGCACTCCCTTTTGGATGCCTTTCACAGCTCCAGTGTGCTTGGAGGTCTGGGTTTCCTGCTTTTAAATATCCTAGCACAAGGCCTACCTAACCCCAACCCGACGACGAGAAAGGCAAATCAGCCAGGAATTAGGGATGTCCCCAAGGAAATAGCTGTGGAGGCAGGCATGTTGTGGTACTTTTGTGCTCTTCTTGGGTGGTCCTTCGCATCTGCTGTGTTCTTGGAACTCAGGGCTTTCTGGTTAAAAAACTCTAACCCTAGGCCTAACTCAAACCTCAACGCTAGGAAGGAAAATCAGCCTATGGTTGGGGATGGTCTCATGGAAATAGCAGTGGAGGCAGCCAAGTTGTGTCACTTTTGCGCTCCCCTTGGGATGCCTTGAACAGCTGCAGTGTGCCTGGAGCACAGGGCTTCCTGGTTTTCAAAGTCCTTGGCCCAAGCCTAACAGTAACCCTAGGAAGGTAAATCAGCTGGGGATTAGGGTTCTTCCTAAGGAAAAAGCTGTGAAAGCAGCCATGTTGTGGCACTTTTGCACTCCCTTTTGGATGCCTTTCACAGCTCCAGTGTGCCTGGAGGTCTGGGCTTCCTGATTTTAAAAATCCTAGCACAAGGCCTACCTAACCCCAACCCGACAACGAGAAAGGCGTATCAGCCAGGAATTAGGGATGTCCCCAAGGAAATAGCTGTGGAGGCAGGCATGTGGTGGTACTTTTGTGCTCTTCTTGGGTAGTCCTTCGCAGCTGCTGTGTTCTTGGAACTCAGGGCTTTCAGGTTAAAAGAACACTAACCATAGGCCTAACTCAAAACTCAATGCTAGGAAGGAAAACCAGCCTATGGTTGGGGATGGTCTCATGGAAATAGCAGTGGAGGCAGCCAAGTTGTGTCACTTTTGCGCTCCCCTTGGGATGCCTTGAACAGCTGCAGTGTGCCTGGAGCACAGGGCTTCCTGGTTTTCAAAGTCCTTGGCCCAAGCCTAACAGTAACCCTAGGAAGGTAAATCAGCCGGGTATTAGGGTTCTTCCTAAGGAAAAAGCTGTGAAAGCAGCCATGTTGTGGCACTTCTGCGCTCCCTTGGATGCCTTTGGCAGCTACAGTAAGCCTGGAACACAGGGCTTCCTGGTTCAAAAAATCCTAGCCCTAGGCTGAACCCTAACCCTAACCCTAGGGAGATATATCAGAGAAGGTATAGTGATGGTGCCAAGAAAAAAGCTGTGAAAGCAGCCATGTTGTGGCCCTTTTGCACTCCCTTTTGGATGCCTTTCACAGCTCCAGTGTGCTTGGAGGTCTGGGTTTCCTGCTTTTAAATATCCTAGCACAAGGCCTACCTAACCCCAACCCGACGACGAGAAAGGCAAATCAGCCAGGAATTAGGGATGTCCCCAAGGAAATAGCTGTGGAGGCAGGCATGTTGTGGTACTTTTGTGCTCTTCTTGGGTGGTCCTTCGCATCTGCTGTGTTCTTGGAACTCAGGGCTTTCTGGTTAAAAAACTCTAACCCTAGGCCTAACTCAAACCTCAACGCTAGGAAGGAAAATCAGCCTATGGTTGGGGATGGTCTCATGGAAATAGCAGTGGAGGCAGCCAAGTTGTGTCACTTTTGCGCTCCCGTTGGGATGCCTTGAACAGCTGCAGTGTGCCTGGAGCACAGGGCTTCCTGGTTTTCAAAGTCCTTGGCCCAAGCCTAACAGTAACCCTAGGAAGGTAAATCAGCCGGGTATTAGGGTTCTTCCTAAGGAAAAAGCTGTGAAAGCAGCCATGTTGTGGCACTTTTGCACTCCCTTTTGGCTGCCTTTCACAGCTCCAGTGTGCCTGGAGCTCTGGGCTTCCTGATTTTAAAAATCCTAGCACAAGGCCTACCTAACCCCAACCCGACGACGAGAAAGGCAAATCAGCCAGGAATTAGGGATGTGCCCAATGAAATAGCTGGGGAGGCAGGCATGTTGTGGTACTTTTGTGCTCTTCTTGGGTAGTCCTTCGCAGCTGCTGTATTCTTGGAACTCAGGGCTTTCTGGTTGTAAGAACCCTAACCCTAGGCCTAACTCAAACCTCAACGCTAGGAAGGAAAATCAGCCTATGGTTCAGGATGGTCTCATGGAAATAGCAGTGGAGGCAGCCAAGTTGTGTCACTTTTGCGCTCCCCTTGGGATGCCTTGAACAGCTGCAGGGTGCCTGGAGCACAGGGCTTCCTGGTTTTCAAAGTCCTTGGCCCAAGCCTAACAGTAACCCTAGGAAGGTAAATCAGCCGGGTATTAGGGTTCTTCCTAAGGAAAAAGCTGTGAAAGCAGCCATGTTGTGGCACTTCTGCGCTCCCTTGGATGCCTTTGGCAGCTACAGTAAGCCTGGAACACAGGGCTTCCTGGTTCAAAAAATCCTAGCCCTAGGCTGAACCCTAACCCTAGGGAGATATATCAGAGAAGGTATAGTGTTGGTGCACAGAAAAAAGCTGTGAAAGCAGCCATGTTGTGGCCCTTTTGCACTCCCTTTTGGATGCATTTCACAGCTCCAGTGTGCTTGGAGGTCTGGGTTTCCTGCTTTTAAATATCCTAGCACAAGGCCTACCTAACCCCAACCCGACGACGAGAAAGGCAAATCAGCCAGGAATTAGGGATGTCCCCAAGGAAATAGCTGTGGAGGCAGGCATGTTGTGGTACTTTTGTGCTCTTCTTGGGTAGTCCTTCGCAGCTGCTGTGTTCTTGGAACTCAGGGCTTTCTGGTTTTAAAACTCTAACCCTAGGCCTAACTCAAACCTCAACGCTAGGAAGGAAAATCAGCCTATGATTCGGGATGGTCTCATGGAAATAGCAGTGGAGGCAGCCAAGTTGTGTCACTTTTGCGCTCCCGTTGGGATGCCTTGAACAGCTGCAGTGTGCCTGGAGCACAGGGCTTCCTGGTTTTCAAAGTCCTTGGCCCAAGCCTAACAGTAACCCTAGGAAGGTAAATCAGCCGGGTATTAGGGTTCTTCCTAAGGAAAAAGCTGTGAAAGCAGCCATGTTGTGGCACTTTTGCACTCCCTTTTGGATGCCTTTCACAGCTCCAGTGTGCCTGGAGGTCTGGGCTTCCTGATTTTAAAAATCCTAGCACAAGGCCTACCTAACCCCAACCCGACAACGAGAAAGGCGTATCAGCCAGGAATTAGGGATGTCCCCAAGGAAATAGCTGTGGAGGCAGGCATGTTGTGGTACTTTTGTGCTCTTCTTGGGTAGTCCTTCGCAGCTGCTGTGTTCTTGGAACTCAGGGCTTTCAGGTTAAAAGAACACTAACCATAGGCCTAACTCAAAACTCAACGCTAGGAAGGAAAACCAGCCTAAGGTTGGGGATGGTCTCATGGAAATAGCAGTGGAGGCAGCCAAGTTGTGTCACTTTTGCGCTCCCCTTGGGATGCCTTGAACAGCTGCAGTGTGCCTGGAGCACAGGGCTTCCTGGTTTTCAAAGTCCTTGGCCCAAGCCTAACAGTAACCCTAGGAAGGTAAATCAGCCGGGTATTAGGGTTCTTCCTAAGGAAAAAGCTGTGAAAGCAGCCATGTTGTGGCACTTCTGCGCTCCCTTGGATGCCTTTGGCAGCTACAGTAAGCCTGGAACACAGGGCTTCCTGGTTCAAAAAATCCTAGCCCTAGGCTGAACCCTAACCCTAACCCTAGGGAGATATATCAGAGAAGGTATAGTGTTGGTGCCAAGAAAAAAGCTGTGAAAGCAGCCATGTTGTGGCCCTTTTGCACTCCCTTTTGGATGCCTTTCACAGCTCCAGTGTGCTTGGAGGTCTGGGTTTCCTGCTTTTAAATATCCTAGCACAAGGCCTACCTAACCCCAACCCGACGACGAGAAAGGCAAATCAGCCAGGAATTAGGGATGTCCCCAAGGAAATAGCTGTGGAGGCAGGCATGTTGTGGTACTTTTGTGCTCTTCTTGGGTGGTCCTTCGCATCTGCTGTGTTCTTGGAACTCAGGGCTTTCTGGTTAAAAAACTCTAACCCTAGGCCTAACTCAAACCTCAATGCTAGGAAGGAAAATCAGCCTATGGTTGGGGATGGTCTCATGGAAATAGCAGTGGAGGCAGCCAAGTTGTGTCACTTTTGCGCTCCCGTTGGGATGCCTTGAACAGCTGCAGTGTGCCTGGAGCACAGGGCTTCCTGGTTTTCAAAGTCCTTGGCCCAAGCCTAACAGTAACCACAGGAAGGTAAATCAGCCGGGTATTAGGGTTCTTCCTAAGGAAAAAGCTGTGAAAGCAGCCATGTTGTGGCACTTTTGCACTCCCTTTTGGATGCCTTTCACAGCTCCAGTGTGCCTGGAGCTCTGGGCTTCCTGATTTTAAAAATCCTAGCACAAGGCCTACCTAACCCCAACCCGACGACGAGAAAGGCAAATCAGCCAGGAATTAGGGATGTGCCCAATGAAATAGCTGGGGAGGCAGGCATGTTGTGGTACTTTTGTGCTCTTCTTGGGTAGTCCTTCGCAGCTGCTGTATTCTTGGAACTCAGGGCTTTCTGGTTGAAAGAACCCTAACCCTAGGCCTAACTCAAACCTCAACGCTAGGAAGGAAAATCAGCCTATGGTTCAGGATGGTCTCATGGAAATAGCAGTGGAGGCAGCCAAGTTGTGTCACTTTTGCGCTCCCCTTGGGATGCCTTGAACAGCTGCAGGGTGCCTGGAGCACAGGGCTTCCTGGTTTTCAAAGTCCTTGGCCCAAGCCTAACAGTAACCCTAGGAAGGTAAATCAGCCGGGTATTAGGGTTCTTCCTAAGGAAAAAGCTGTGAAAGCAGCCATGTTGTGGCACTTCTGCGCTCCCTTGGATGCCTTTGGCAGCTACAGTAAGCCTGGAACACAGGGCTTCCTGGTTCAAAAAATCCTAGCCCTAGGCTGAACCCTAACCCTAACCCTAGGGAGATATATCAGAGAAGGTATAGTGATGGTGCCAAGAAAAAAGCTGTGAAAGCAGCCATGTTGTGGCCCTTTTGCACTCCCTTTTGGATGCCTTTCACAGCTCCAGTGTGCTTGGAGGTCTGGGTTTCCTGCTTTTAAATATCCTAGCACAAGGCCTACCTAACCCCAACCCGACGACGAGAAAGGCAAATCAGCCAGGAATTAGGGATGTCCCCAAGGAAATAGCTGTGGAGGCAGGCATGTTGTGGTACTTTTGTGCTCTTCTTGGGTGGTCCTTCGCATCTGCTGTGTTCTTGGAACTCAGGGCTTTCTGGTTAAAAAACTCTAACCCTAGGCCTAACTCAAACCTCAACGCTAGGAAGGAAAATCAGCCTATGGTTGGGGATGGTCTCATGGAAATAGCAGTGGAGGCAGCCAAGTTGTGTCACTTTTGCGCTCCCCTTGGGATGCCTTGAACAGCTGCAGTGTGCCTGGAGCACAGGGCTTCCTGGTTTTCAAAGTCCTTGGCCCAAGCCTAACAGTAACCCTAGGAAGGTAAATCAGCCGGGTATTAGGGTTCTTCCTAAGGAAAAAGCTGTGAAAGCAGCCATGTTGTGGCACTTTTGCACTCCCTTTTGGCTGCCTTTCACAGCTCCAGTGTGCCTGGAGCTCTGGGCTTCCTGATTTTAAAAATCCTAGCACAAGGCCTACCTAACCCCAACCCGACGACGAGAAAGGCAAATCAGCCAGGAATTAGGGATGTGCCCAATGAAATAGCTGGGGAGGCAGGCATGTTGTGGTACTTTTGTGCTCTTCTTGGGTAGTCCTTCGCAGCTGCTGTATTCTTGGAACTCAGGGCTTTCTGGTTGAAAGAACCCTAACCCTAGGCCTAACTCAAACCTCAACGCTAGGAAGGAAAATCAGCCTATGGTTCAGGATGGTCTCATGGAAATAGCAGTGGAGGCAGCCAAGTTGTGTCACTTTTGCGCTCCCCTTGGGATGCCTTGAACAGCTGCAGGGTGCCTGGAGCACAGGGCTTCCTGATTTTAAAAGTCCTTGGCCCAAGCCTAACAGTAACCCTAGGAAGGTAAATCAGCCGGGTATTAGGGTTCTTCCTAAGGAAAAAGCTGTGAAAGCAGCCATGTTGTGGCACTTCTGCGCTCCCTTTGGGATGCCTTTGGCAGCTACAGTAAGCCTGGAACACAGGGCTTCCTGGTTCAAAAAATCCTAGCCCTAGGCTGAACCCTAACCCTAGGGAGATATATCAGAGAAGGTATAGTGTTGGTGCACAGAAAAAAGCTGTGAAAGCAGCCATGTTGTGGCCCTTTTGCACTCCCTTTTGGATGCATTTCACAGCTCCAGTGTGCTTGGAGGTCTGGGTTTCCTGCTTTTAAATATCCTAGCACAAGGCCTACCTAACCCCAACCCGACGACGAGAAAGGCAAATCAGCCAGGAATTAGGGATGTCCCCAAGGAAATAGCTGTGGAGGCAGGCATGTTGTGGTACTTTTGTGCTCTTCTTGGGTAGTCCTTCGCAGCTGCTGTGTTCTTGGAACTCAGGGCTTTCAGGTTAAAAGAACACTAACCATAGGCCTAACTCAAACCTCAACGCTAGGAAGGAAAACCAGCCTAAGGTTGGGGATGGTCTCATGGAAATAGCAGTGGAGGCAGCCAAGTTGTGTCACTTTTGCGCTCCCCTTGGGATGCCTTGAACAGCTGCAGTGTGCCTGGAGCACAGGGCTTCCTGGTTTTCAAAGTCCTTGGCCCAAGCCTAACAGTAACCCTAGGAAGGTAAATCAGCCGGGTATTAGGGTTCTTCCTAAGGAAAAAGCTGTGAAAGCAGCCATGTTGTGGCACTTCTGCGCTCCCTTGGATGCCTTTGGCAGCTACAGTAAGCCTGGAACACAGGGCTTCCTGGTTCAAAAAATCCTAACCCTAGGCTGAACCCTAACCCTAACCCTAGGGAGATATATCAGAGAAGGTATAGTGATGGTGCCAAGAAAAAAGCTGTGAAAGCAGCCATGTTGTGGCCCTTTTGCACTCCCTTTTGGATGCCTTTCACAGCTCCAGTGTGCCTGGAGGTCTGGGTTTCCTGCTTTTAAATATCCTAGCACAAGGCCTACCTAACCCCAACCCGACGACGAGAAAGGCAAATCAGCCAGGAATTAGGGATGTGCCCAAGGAAATAGCTGTGGAGGCAGGCATGTTGTGGTACTTTTGTGCTCTTCTTGGGTAGTCCTTCGCAGCTGCTGTGTTCTTGGAACTCAGGGCTTTCTGGTTGAAAGAACCCTAACCCTAGGCCTAACTCAAACCTCAACGCTAGGAAGGAAAATCAGCCTATGGTTCAGGATGGTCTCATGGAAATAGCAGTGGAGGCAGCCAAGTTGTGTCACTTTTGCGCTCCCCTTGGGATGCCTTGAACAGCTGCAGGGTGCCTGGAGCACAGGGCTTCCTGGTTTTCAAAGTCCTTGGCCCAAGCCTAACAGTAACCCTAGGAAGGTAAATCAGCCGGGTATTAGGGTTCTTCCTAAGGAAAAAGCTGTGAAAGCAGCCATGTTGTGGCACTTCTGCGCTCCCTTTGGGATGCCTTTGGCAGCTACAGTAAGCCTGGAACACAGGGCTTCCTGGTTCAAAAAATCCTAGCCCTAGGCTGAACCCTAACCCTAGGGAGATATATCAGAGAAGGTATAGTGTTGGTGCACAGAAAAAAGCTGTGAAAGCAGCCATGTTGTGGCCCTTTTGCACTCCCTTTTGGATGCATTTCACAGCTCCAGTGTGCTTGGAGGTCTGGGTTTCCTGCTTTTAAATATCCTAGCACAAGGCCTACCTAACCCCAACCCGACGACGAGAAAGGCAAATCAGCCAGGAATTAGGGATGTCCCCAAGGAAATAGCTGTGGAGGCAGGCATGTTGTGGTACTTTTGTGCTCTTCTTGGGTAGTCCTTCGCAGCTGCTGTGTTCTTGGAACTCAGGGCTTTCTGGTTAAAAAACTCTAACCCTAGGCCTAACTCAAACCTCAACGCTAGGAAGGAAAATCAGCCTATGATTCGGGATGGTCTCATGGAAATAGCAGTGGAGGCAGCCAAGTTGTGTCACTTTTGCACTCCCATTGGGATGCCTTGAACAGCTGCAGTGTGCCTGGAGCACAGGGCTTCCTGGTTTTAAAAGTCCTTGGCCCAAGCCTAACAGTAACCCTAGGAAGGTAAATCAGCCGGGTATTAGGGTTCTTCCTAAGGAAAAAGCTGTGAAAGCAGCCATGTTGTGGCACTTTTGCACTCCCTTTTGGCTGCCTTTCACAGCTCCAGTGTGCCTGGAGGTCTGGGCTTCCTGATTTTAAAAATCCTAGCACAAGGCCTACCTAACCCCAACCCGACGACGAGAAAGGCAAATCAGCCAGGAATTAGGGATGTCCCCAAGGAAATAGCTGTGGAGGCAGGCATGTGGTGGTACTTTTGTGCTCTTCTTGGGTAGTCCTTCGCAGCTGCTGTATTCTTGGAACTCAGGGCTTTCTGGTTGAAAGAACCCGAACCCTAGGCCTAACTCAAACCTCAACGCTAGGAAGGAAAACCAGCCTAAGGTTGGGGATGGTCTCATGGAAATAGCAGTGGAGGCAGCCAAGTTGTGTCACTTTTGCGCTCCCCTTGGGATGCCTTGAACAGCTGCAGTGTGCCTGGAGCACAGGGCTTCCTGGTTTTCAAAGTCCTTGGCCCAAGCCTAACAGTAACCCTAGGAAGGTAAATCAGCTGGGGATTAGGGTTCTTCCTAAGGAAAAAGCTGTGAAAGCAGCCATGTTGTGGCACTTTTGCACTCCCTTTTGGATGCCTTTCACAGCTCCAGTGTGCCTGGAGGTCTGGGCTTCCTGATTTTAAAAATCCTAGAACAAGGCCTACCTAACCCCAACCCGACAACGAGAAAGGCGTATCAGCCAGGAATTAGGGATGTCCCCAAGGAAATAGCTGTGGAGGCAGGCATGTGGTGGTACTTTTGTGCTCTTCTTGGGTAGTCCTTCGCAGCTGCTGTGTTCTTGGAACTCAGGGCTTTCAGGTTAAAAGAACACTAACCATAGGCCTAACTCAAAACTCAATGCTAGGAAGGAAAACCAGCCTAAGGTTGGGGATGGTCTCATGGAAATAGCAGTGGAGGCAGCCAAGTTGTGTCACTTTTGCGCTCCCCTTGGGATGCCTTGAACAGCTGCAGTGTGCCTGGAGCACAGGGCTTCCTGGTTTTAAAAGTCCTTGGCCCAAGCCTAACAGTAACCCTAGGAAGGTAAATCAGCCGGGTATTAGGGTTCTTCCTAAGGAAAAAGCTGTGAAAGCAGCCATGTTGTGGCACTTCTGCGCTCCCTTGGATGCCTTTGGCAGCTACAGTAAGCCTGGAACACAGGGCTTCCTGGTTCAAAAAATCCTAGCCCTAGGCTGAACCCTAACCCTAACCCTAGGGAGATATATCAGAGAAGGTATAGTGATGGTGCCAAGAAAAAAGCTGTGAAAGCAGCCATGTTGTGGCCCTTTTGCACTCCCTTTTGGATGCCTTTCACAGCTCCAGTGTGCTTGGAGGTCTGGGTTTCCTGCTTTTAAATATCCTAGCACAAGGCCTACCTAACCCCAACCCGACGACGAGAAAGGCAAATCAGCCAGGAATTAGGGATGTCCCCAAGGAAATAGCTGTGGAGGCAGGCATGTTGTGGTACTTTTGTGCTCTTCTTGGGTGGTCCTTCGCATCTGCTGTGTTCTTGGAACTCAGGGCTTTCTGGTTAAAAAACTCTAACCCTAGGCCTAACTCAAACCTCAACGCTAGGAAGGAAAATCAGCCTATGGTTGGGGATGGTCTCATGGAAATAGCAGTGGAGGCAGCCAAGTTGTGTCACTTTTGCGCTCCCATTGGGATGCCTTGAACAGCTGCAGTGTGCCTGGAGCACAGGGCTTCCTGGTTTTCAAAGTCCTTGGCCCAAGCCTAACAGTAACCCTAGGAAGGTAAATCAGCCGGGTATTAGGGTTCTTCCTAAGGAAAAAGCTGTGAAAGCAGCCATGTTGTGGCACTTTTGCACTCCCTTTTGGCTGCCTTTCACAGCTCCAGTGTGCCTGGAGCTCTGGGCTTCCTGATTTTAAAAATCCTAGCACAAGGCCTACCTAACCCCAACCCGACGACGAGAAAGGCAAATCAGCCAGGAATTAGGGATGTGCCCAATGAAATAGCTGGGGAGGCAGGCATGTTGTGGTACTTTTGTGCTCTTCTTGGGTAGTCCTTCGCAGCTGCTGTATTCTTGGAACTCAGGGCTTTCTGGTTGAAAGAACCCTAACCCTAGGCCTAACTCAAACCTCAACGCTAGGAAGGAAAATCAGCCTATGGTTCAGGATGGTCTCATGGAAATAGCAGTGGAGGCAGCCAAGTTGTGTCACTTTTGCGCTCCCCTTGGGATGCCTTGAACAGCTGCAGGGTGCCTGGAGCACAGGGCTTCCTGGTTTTCAAAGTCCTTGGCCCAAGCCTAACAGTAACCCTAGGAAGGTAAATCAGCCGGGTATTAGGGTTCTTCCTAAGGAAAAAGCTGTGAAAGCAGCCATGTTGTGGCACTTCTGCGCTCCCTTGGATGCCTTTGGCAGCTACAGTAAGCCTGGAACACAGGGCTTCCTGGTTCAAAAAATCCTAGCCCTAGGCTGAACCCTAACCCTAACCCTAGGGAGATATATCAGAGAAGGTATAGTGATGGTGCCAAGAAAAAAGCTGTGAAAGCAGCCATGTTGTGGCCCTTTTGCACTCCCTTTTGGATGCCTTTCACAGCTCCAGTGTGCTTGGAGGTCTGGGTTTCCTGCTTTTAAATATCCTAGCACAAGGCCTACCTAACCCCAACCCGACGACGAGAAAGGCAAATCAGCCAGGAATTAGGGATGTCCCCAAGGAAATAGCTGTGGAGGCAGGCATGTTGTGGTACTTTTGTGCTCTTCTTGGGTAGTCCTTCGCAGCTGCTGTGTTCTTGGAACTCAGGGCTTTCAGGTTAAAAGAACACTAACCCTAGGCCTAACTCAAACCTCAACGCTAGGAAGGAAAATCAGCCTATGGTTGGGGATGGTCTCATGGAAATAGCAGTGGAGGCAGCCAAGTTGTGTCACTTTTGCGCTCCCCTTGGGATGCCTTGAACAGCTGCAGTGTGCCTGGAGCACAGGGCTTCCTGGTTTTCAAAGTCCTTGGCCCAAGCCTAACAGTAACCCTAGGAAGGTAAATCAGCTGGGGATTAGGGTTCTTCCTAAGGAAAAAGCTGTGAAAGCAGCCATGTTGTGGCACTTTTGCACTCCCTTTTGGATGCCTTTCACAGCTCCAGTGTGCCTGGAGGTCTGGGCTTCCTGATTTTAAAAATCCTAGAACAAGGCCTACCTAACCCCAACCCGACAACGAGAAAGGCGTATCAGCCAGGAATTAGGGATGTCCCCAAGGAAATAGCTGTGGAGGCAGGCATGTGGTGGTACTTTTGTGCTCTTCTTGGGTAGTCCTTCGCAGCTGCTGTGTTCTTGGAACTCAGGGCTTTCAGGTTAAAAGAACACTAACCATAGGCCTAACTCAAAACTCAATGCTAGGAAGGAAAACCAGCCTAAGGTTGGGGATGGTCTCATGGAAATAGCAGTGGAGGCAGCCAAGTTGTGTCACTTTTGCGCTCCCCTTGGGATGCCTTGAACAGCTGCAGTGTGCCTGGAGCACAGGGCTTCCTGGTTTTCAAAGTCCTTGGCCCAAGCCTAACAGTAACCCTAGGAAGGTAAATCAGCCGGGTATTAGGGTTCTTCCTAAGGAAAAAGCTGTGAAAGCAGCCATGTTGTGGCACTTCTGCGCTCCCTTGGATGCCTTTGGCAGCTACAGTAAGCCTGGAACACAGGGCTTCCTGGTTCAAAAAATCCTAGCCCTAGGCTGAACCCTAACCCTAACCCTAGGGAGATATATCAGAGAAGGTATAGTGATGGTGCCAAGAAAAAAGCTGTGAAAGCAGCCATGTTGTGGCCCTTTTGCACTCCCTTTTGGATGCCTTTAACAGCTCCAGTGTGCTTGGAGGTCTGGGTTTCCTGCTTTTAAATATCCTAGCACAAGGCCTACCTAACCCCAACCCGACGACGAGAAAGGCAAATCAGCCAGGAATTAGGGATGTCCCCAAGGAAATAGCTGTGGAGGCAGGCATGTTGTGGTACTTTTGTGCTCTTCTTGGGTGGTCCTTCGCATCTGCTGTGTTCTTGGAACTCAGGGCTTTCTGGTTAAAAAACTCTAACCCTAGGCCTAACTCAAACCTCAACGCTAGGAAGGAAAATCAGCCTATGGTTGGGGATGGTCTCATGGAAATAGCAGTGGAGGCAGCCAAGTTGTGTCACTTTTGCGCTCCCGTTGGGATGCCTTGAACAGCTGCAGTGTGCCTGGAGCACAGGGCTTCCTGGTTTTCAAAGTCCTTGGCCCAAGCCTAACAGTAACCCTAGGAAGGTAAATCAGCCGGGTATTAGGGTTCTTCCTAAGGAAAAAGCTGTGAAAGCAGCCATGTTGTGGCACTTTTGCACTCCCTTTTGGCTGCCTTTCACAGCTCCAGTGTGCCTGGAGCTCTGGGCTTCCTGATTTTAAAAATCCTAGCACAAGGCCTACCTAACCCCAACCCGACGACGAGAAAGGCAAATCAGCCAGGAATTAGGGATGTGCCCAATGAAATAGCTGGGGAGGCAGGCATGTTGTGGTACTTTTGTGCTCTTCTTGGGTAGTCCTTCGCAGCTGCTGTATTCTTGGAACTCAGGGCTTTCTGGTTGTAAGAACCCTAACCCTAGGCCTAACTCAAACCTCAACGCTAGGAAGGAAAATCAGCCTATGGTTCAGGATGGTCTCATGGAAATAGCAGTGGAGGCAGCCAAGTTGTGTCACTTTTGCGCTCCCCTTGGGATGCCTTGAACAGCTGCAGGGTGCCTGGAGCACAGGGCTTCCTGGTTTTCAAAGTCCTTGGCCCAAGCCTAACAGTAACCCTAGGAAGGTAAATCAGCCGGGTATTAGGGTTCTTCCTAAGGAAAAAGCTGTGAAAGCAGCCATGTTGTGGCACTTCTGCGCTCCCTTGGATGCCTTTGGCAGCTACAGTAAGCCTGGAACACAGGGCTTCCTGGTTCAAAAAATCCTAGCCCTAGGCTGAACCCTAACCCTAGGGAGATATATCAGAGAAGGTATAGTGTTGGTGCACAGAAAAAAGCTGTGAAAGCAGCCATGTTGTGGCCCTTTTGCACTCCCTTTTGGATGCATTTCACAGCTCCAGTGTGCTTGGAGGTCTGGGTTTCCTGCTTTTAAATATCCTAGCACAAGGCCTACCTAACCCCAACCCGACGACGAGAAAGGCAAATCAGCCAGGAATTAGGGATGTCCCCAAGGAAATAGCTGTGGAGGCAGGCATGTTGTGGTACTTTTGTGCTCTTCTTGGGTGGTCCTTCGCATCTGCTGTGTTCTTGGAACTCAGGGCTTTCTGGTTAAAAAACTCTAACCCTAGGCCTAACTCAAACCTCAACGCTAGGAAGGAAAATCAGCCTATGGTTGGGGATGGTCTCATGGAAATAGCAGTGGAGGCAGCCAAGTTGTGTCACTTTTGCGCTCCCCTTGGGATGCCTTGAACAGCTGCAGTGTGCCTGGAGCACAGGGCTTCCTGGTTTTAAAAGTCCTTGGCCCAAGCCTAACAGTAACCCTAGGAAGGTAAATCAGCCGGGTATTAGGGTTCTTCCTAAGGAAAAAGCTGTGAAAGCAGCCATGTTGTGGCACTTTTGCACTCCCTTTTGGCTGCCTTTCACAGCTCCAGTGTGCCTGGAGCTCTGGGCTTCCTGATTTTAAAAATCCTAGCACAAGGCCTACCTAACCCCAACCCGACGACGAGAAAGGCAAATCAGCCAGGAATTAGGGATGTGCCCAATGAAATAGCTGGGGAGGCAGGCATGTTGTGGTACTTTTGTGCTCTTCTTGGGTAGTCCTTCGCAGCTGCTGTATTCTTGGAACTCAGGGCTTTCTGGTTGAAAGAACCCTAACCCTAGGCCTAACTCAAACCTCAACGCTAGGAAGGAAAATCAGCCTATGGTTCAGGATGGTCTCATGGAAATAGCAGTGGAGGCAGCCAAGTTGTGTCACTTTTGCGCTCCCCTTGGGATGCCTTGAACAGCTGCAGGGTGCCTGGAGCACAGGGCTTCCTGGTTTTCAAAGTCCTTGGCCCAAGCCTAACAGTAACCCTAGGAAGGTAAATCAGCCGGGTATTAGGGTTCTTCCTAAGGAAAAAGCTGTGAAAGCAGCCATGTTGTGGCACTTCTGCGCTCCCTTTGGGATGCCCTTGGCAGCTACAGTAAGCCTGGAACACAGGGCTTCCTGGTTCAAAAAATCCTAGCCCTAGGCTGAACCCTAACCCTAGGGAGATATATCAGAGAAGGTATAGTGTTGGTGCACAGAAAAAAGCTGTGAAAGCAGCCATGTTGTGGCCCTTTTGCACTCCCTTTTGGATGCATTTCACAGCTCCAGTGTGCTTGGAGGTCTGGGTTTCCTGCTTTTAAATATCCTAGCACAAGGCCTACCTAACCCCAACCCGACGACGAGAAAGGCAAATCAGCCAGGAATTAGGGATGTCCCCAAGGAAATAGCTGTGGAGGCAGGCATGTTGTGGTACTTTTGTGCTCTTCTTGGGTAGTCCTTCGCAGCTGCTGTGTTCTTGGAACTCAGGGCTTTCTGGTTAAAAAACTCTAACCCTAGGCCTAACTCAAACCTCAACGCTAGGAAGGAAAATCAGCCTATGATTCGGGATGGTCTCATGGAAATAGCAGTGGAGGCAGCCAAGTTGTGTCACTTTTGCACTCCCATTGGGATGCCTTGAACAGCTGCAGTGTGCCTGGAGCACAGGGCTTCCTGGTTTTAAAAGTCCTAGGCCGAAGCCTAACAGTAACCCTAGGAAGGTAAATCAGCCGGGTATTAGGGTTCTTCCTAAGGAAAAAGCTGTGAAAGCAGCCATGTTGTGGCACTTTTGCACTCCCTTTTGGCTGCCTTTCACAGCTCCAGTGTGCCTGGAGGTCTGGGCTTCCTGATTTTAAAAATCCTAGCACAAGGCCTACCTAACCCCAACCCGACGACGAGAAAGGCAAATCAGCCAGGAATTAGGGATGTGCCCAATGAAATAGCTGGGAAGGCAGGCATGTTGTGGTACTTTTGTGCTCTTCTTGGGTAGTCCTTCGCAGCTGCTGTATTCTTGGAACTCAGGGCTTTCTGGTTGAAAGAACCCTAACCCTAGGCCTAACTCAAACCTCAACGCTAGGAAGGAAAATCAGCCTATGGTTCAGGATGGTCTCATGGAAATAGCAGTGGAGGCAGCCAAGTTGTGTCACTTTTGCGCTCCCCTTGGGATGCCTTGAACAGCTGCAGGGTGCCTGGAGCACAGGGCTTCCTGGTTTTCAAAGTCCTTGGCCCAAGCCTAACAGTAACCCTAGGAAGGTAAATCAGCCGGGTATTAGGGTTCTTCCTAAGGAAAAAGCTGTGAAAGCAGCCATGTTGTGGCACTTCTGCGCTCCCTTTGGGATGCCTTTGGCAGCTACAGTAAGCCTGGAACACAGGGCTTCCTGGTTCAAAAAATCCTAGCCCTAGGCTGAACCCTAACCCTAGGGAGATATATCAGAGAAGGTATAGTGTTGGTGCACAGAAAAAAGCTGTGAAAGCAGCCATGTTGTGGCCCTTTTGCACTCCCTTTTGGATGCATTTCACAGCTCCAGTGTGCTTGGAGGTCTGGGTTTCCTGCTTTTAAATATCCTAGCACAAGGCCTACCTAACCCCAACCCGACGACGAGAAAGGCAAATCAGCCAGGAATTAGGGATGTCCCCAAGGAAATAGCTGTGGAGGCAGGCATGTTGTGGTACTTTTGTGCTCTTCTTGGGTAGTCCTTCGCAGCTGCTGTGTTCTTGGAACTCAGGGCTTTCTGGTTTTAAAACTCTAACCCTAGGCCTAACTCAAACCTCAACGCTAGGAAGGAAAATCAGCCTATGATTCGGGATGGTCTCATGGAAATAGCAGTGGAGGCAGCCAAGTTGTGTCACTTTTGCGCTCCCGTTGGGATGCCTTGAACAGCTGCAGTGTGCCTGGAGCACAGGGCTTCCTGGTTTTAAAAGTCCTTGGCCCAAGCCTAACAGTAACCCTAGGAAGGTAAATCAGCTGGGGATTAGGGTTCTTCCTAAGGAAAAAGCTGTGAAAGCAGCCATGTTGTGGCACTTTTGCACTCCCTTTTGGATGCCTTTCACAGCTCCAGTGTGCCTGGAGGTCTGGGCTTCCTGATTTTAAAAATCCTAGCACAAGGCCTACCTAACCCCAACCCGACAACGAGAAAGGCGTATCAGCCAGGAATTAGGGATGTCCCCAAGGAAATAGCTGTGGAGGCAGGCATGTTGTGGTACTTTTGTGCTCTTCTTGGGTAGTCCTTCGCAGCTGCTGTGTTCTTGGAACTCAGGGCTTTCAGGTTAAAAGAACACTAACCATAGGCCTAACTCAAAACTCAATGCTAGGAAGGAAAACCAGCCTAAGGTTGGGGATGGTCTCATGGAAATAGCAGTGGAGGCAGCCAAGTTGTGTCACTTTTGCGCTCCCCTTGGGATGCCTTGAACAGCTGCAGTGTGCCTGGAGCACAGGGCTTCCTGGTTTTCAAAGTCCTTGGCCCAAGCCTAACAGTAACCCTAGGAAGGTAAATCAGCCGGGTATTAGGGTTCTTCCTAAGGAAAAAGCTGTGAAAGCAGCCATGTTGTGGCACTTCTGCGCTCCCTTGGATGCCTTTGGCAGCTACAGTAAGCCTGGAACACAGGGCTTCCTGGTTCAAAAAATCCTAGCCCTAGGCTGAACCCTAACCCTAACCCTAGGGAGATATATCAGAGAAGGTATAGTGATGGTGCCAAGAAAAAAGCTGTGAAAGCAGCCATGTTGTGGCCCTTTTGCACTCCCTTTTGGATGCCTTTCACAGCTCCAGTGTGCTTGGAGGTCTGGGTTTCCTGCTTTTAAATATCCTAGCACAAGGCCTACCTAACCCCAACCCGACGACGAGAAAGGCAAATCAGCCAGGAATTAGGGATGTCCCCAAGGAAATAGCTGTGGAGGCAGGCATGTTGTGGTACTTTTGTGCTCTTCTTGGGTGGTCCTTCGCATCTGCTGTGTTCTTGGAACTCAGGGCTTTCTGGTTAAAAAACTCTAACCCTAGGCCTAACTCAAACCTCAATGCTAGGAAGGAAAATCAGCCTATGGTTGGGGATGGTCTCATGGAAATAGCAGTGGAGGCAGCCAAGTTGTGTCACTTTTGCGCTCCCGTTGGGATGCCTTGAACAGCTGCAGTGTGCCTGGAGCACAGGGCTTCCTGGTTTTCAAAGTCCTTGGCCCAAGCCTAACAGTAACCACAGGAAGGTAAATCAGCCGGGTATTAGGGTTCTTCCTAAGGAAAAAGCTGTGAAAGCAGCCATGTTGTGGCACTTTTGCACTCCCTTTTGGATGCCTTTCACAGCTCCAGTGTGCCTGGAGCTCTGGGCTTCCTGATTTTAAAAATCCTAGCACAAGGCCTACCTAACCCCAACCCGACGACGAGAAAGGCAAATCAGCCAGGAATTAGGGATGTGCCCAATGAAATAGCTGGGGAGGCAGGCATGTTGTGGTACTTTTGTGCTCTTCTTGGGTAGTCCTTCGCAGCTGCTGTATTCTTGGAACTCAGGGCTTTCTGGTTGAAAGAACCCTAACCCTAGGCCTAACTCAAACCTCAACGCTAGGAAGGAAAATCAGCCTATGGTTCAGGATGGTCTCATGGAAATAGCAGTGGAGGCAGCCAAGTTGTGTCACTTTTGCGCTCCCCTTGGGATGCCTTGAACAGCTGCAGGGTGCCTGGAGCACAGGGCTTCCTGGTTTTCAAAGTCCTTGGCCCAAGCCTAACAGTAACCCTAGGAAGGTAAATCAGCCGGGTATTAGGGTTCTTCCTAAGGAAAAAGCTGTGAAAGCAGCCATGTTGTGGCACTTCTGCGCTCCCTTGGATGCCTTTGGCAGCTACAGTAAGCCTGGAACACAGGGCTTCCTGGTTCAAAAAATCCTAGCCCTAGGCTGAACCCTAACCCTAACCCTAGGGAGATATATCAGAGAAGGTATAGTGATGGTGCCAAGAAAAAAGCTGTGAAAGCAGCCATGTTGTGGCCCTTTTGCACTCCCTTTTGGATGCCTTTCACAGCTCCAGTGTGCTTGGAGGTCTGGGTTTCCTGCTTTTAAATATCCTAGCACAAGGCCTACCTAACCCCAACCCGACGACGAGAAAGGCAAATCAGCCAGGAATTAGGGATGTCCCCAAGGAAATAGCTGTGGAGGCAGGCATGTTGTGGTACTTTTGTGCTCTTCTTGGGTAGTCCTTCGCAGCTGCTGTGTTCTTGGAACTCAGGGCTTTCAGGTTAAAAAACTCTAACCCTAGGCCTAACTCATACCTCAACGCTAGGAAGGAAAATCAGCCTATGGTTGGGGATGGTCTCATGGAAATAGCAGTGGAGGCAGCCAAGTTGTGTCACTTTTGCACTCCCATTGGGATGCCTTGAACAGCTGCAGTGTGCCTGGAGCACAGGGCTTCCTGGTTTTAAAAGTCCTAGGCCGAAGCCTAACAGTAACCCTAGGAAGGTAAATCAGCCGGGTATTAGGGTTCTTCCTAAGGAAAAAGCTGTGAAAGCAGCCATGTTGTGGCACTTTTGCACTCCCTTTTGGCTGCCTTTCACAGCTCCAGTGTGCCTGGAGGTCTGGGCTTCCTGATTTTAAAAATCCTAGCACAAGGCCTACCTAACCCCAACCCGACGACGAGAAAGGCAAATCAGCCAGGAATTAGGGATGTGCCCAATGAAATAGCTGGGGAGGCAGGCATGTTGTGGTACTTTTGTGCTCTTCTTGGGTAGTCCTTCGCAGCTGCTGTATTCTTGGAACTCAGGGCTTTCTGGTTGAAAGAACCCTAACCCTAGGCCTAACTCAAACCTCAACGCTAGGAAGGAAAATCAGCCTATGGTTCAGGATGGTCTCATGGAAATAGCAGTGGAGGCAGCCAAGTTGTGTCACTTTTGCGCTCCCCTTGGGATGCCTTGAACAGCTGCAGTGTGCCTGGAGCACAGGGCTTCCTGGTTTTAAAAGTCCTTGGCCCAAGCCTAACAGTAACCCTAGGAAGGTAAATCAGCCGGGTATTAGGGTTCTTCCTAAGGAAAAAGCTGTGAAAGCAGCCATGTTGTGGCACTTCTGCGCTCCCTTTGGGATGCCTTTGGCAGCTACAGTAAGCCTGGAACACAGGGCTTCCTGGTTCAAAAAATCCTAGCCCTAGGCTGAACCCTAACCCTAGGGAGATATATCAGAGAAGGTATAGTGTTGGTGCACAGAAAAAAGCTGTGAAAGCAGCCATGTTGTGGCACTTTTGCACTCCCTTTTGGATGCATTTCACAGCTCCAGTGTGCTTGGAGGTCTGGGTTTCCTGCTTTTAAATATCCTAGCACAAGGCCTACCTAACCCCAACCCGACGACGAGAAAGGCAAATCAGCCAGGAATTAGGGATGTCCCCAAAGAAATAGCTGTGGAGGCAGGCATGTTGTGGTACTTTTGTGCTCTTCTTGGGTAGTCCTTCGCAGCTGCTGTGTTCTTGGAACTCAGGGCTTTCTGGTTAAAAAACTCTAACCCTAGGCCTAACTCAAACCTCAACGCTAGGAAGGAAAATCAGCCTATGATTCGGGATGGTCTCATGGAAATAGCAGTGGAGGCAGCCAAGTTGTGTCACTTTTGCGCTCCCCTTGGGATGCCTTGAACAGCTGCAGTGTGCCTGGAGCACAGGGCTTCCTGGTTTTAAAAGTCCTTGGCCCAAGCCTAACAGTAACCCTAGGAAGGTAAATCAGCTGGGGATTAGGGTTCTTCCTAAGGAAAAAGCTGTGAAAGCAGCCATGTTGTGGCACTTTTGCACTCCCTTTTGGATGCCTTTCACAGCTCCAGTGGGCCTGGAGGTCTGGGCTTCCTGATTTTAAAAATCCTAGCACAAGGCCTACCTAACCCCAACCCGACAACGAGAAAGGCGTATCAGCCAGGAATTAGGGATGTCCCCAAGGAAATAGCTGTGGAGGCAGGCATGTGGTGGTACTTTTGTGCTCTTCTTGGGTAGTCCTTCGCAGCTGCTGTGTTCTTGGAACTCAGGGCTTTCAGGTTAAAAGAACACTAACCATAGGCCTAACTCAAAACTCAACGCTAGGAAGGAAAACCAGCCTAAGGTTGGGGATGGTCTCATGGAAATAGCAGTGGAGGCAGCCAAGTTGTGTCACTTTTGCGCTCCCCTTGGGATGCCTTGAACAGCTGCAGTGTGCCTGGAGCACAGGGCTTCCTGGTTTTCAAAGTCCTTGGCCAAAGCCTAACAGTAACCCTAGGAAGGTAAATCAGCCGGGTATTAGGGTTCTTCCTAAGGAAAAAGCTGTGAAAGCAGCCATGTTGTGGCACTTCTGCGCTCCCTTGGATGCCTTTGGCAGCTACAGTAAGCCTGGAACACAGGGCTTCCTGGTTCAAAAAATCCTAGCCCTAGGCTGAACCCTAACCCTAGGGAGATATATCAGAGAAGGTATAGTGTTGGTGCCAAGAAAAAAGCTGTGAAAGCAGCCATGTTGTGGCCCTTTTGCACTCCCTTTTGGATGCATTTCACAGCTCCAGTGTGCTTGGAGGTCTGGGTTTCCTGCTTTTAAATATCCTAGCACAAGGCCTACCTAACCCCAACCCGACGACGAGAAAGGCAAATCAGCCAGGAATTAGGGATGTCCCCAAGGAAATAGCTGTGGAGGCAGGCATGTTGTGGTACTTTTGTGCTCTTCTTGGGTAGTCCTTCGCAGCTGCTGTGTTCTTGGAACTCAGGGCTTTCTGGTTAAAAAACTCTAACCCTAGGCCTAACTCAAACCTCAACGCTAGGAAGGAAAATCAGCCTATGATTCGGGATGGTCTCATGGAAATAGCAGTGGAGGCAGCCAAGTTGTGTCACTTTTGCACTCCCATTGGAATGCCTTGAACAGCTGCAGTGTGCCTGGAGCACAGGGCTTCCTGGTTTTAAAAGTCCTAGCCCGAAGCCTAACAGTAACCCTAGGAAGGTAAATCAGCCGGGTATTAGGGTTCTTCCTAAGGAAAAAGCTGTGAAAGCAGCCATGTTGTGACACTTTTGCACTCCCTTTTGGCTGCCTTTCACAGCTCCAGTGTGCCTGGAGGTCTGGGCTTCCTGATTTTAAAAATCCTAGCACAAGGCCTACCTAACCCCAACCCGACGACGAGAAAGGCAAATCAGCCAGGAATTAGGGATGTGCCCAATGAAATAGCTGGGGAGGCAGGCATGTTGTGGTACTTTTGTGCTCTTCTTGGGTAGTCCTTCGCAGCTGCTGTATTCTTGGAACTCAGGGCTTTCTGGTTGAAAGAACCCTAACCCTAGGCCTAACTCAAACCTCAACGCTAGGAAGGAAAATCAGCCTATGGTTCAGGATGGTCTCATGGAAATAGCAGTGGAGGCAGCCAAGTTGTGTCACTTTTGCGCTCCCCTTGGGATGCCTTGAACAGCTGCAGGGTGCCTGGAGCACAGGGCTTCCTGGTTTTAAAAGTCCTTGGCCCAAGCCTAACAGTAACCCTAGGAAGGTAAATCAGCCGGGTATTAGGGTTCTTCCTAAGGAAAAAGCTGTGAAAGCAGCCATGTTGTGGCACTTCTGCGCTCCCTTTGGGATGCCTTTGGCAGCTACAGTAAGCCTGGAACACAGGGCTTCCTGGTTCAAAAAATCCTAGCCCTAGGCTGAACCCTAACCCTAGGGAGATATATCAGAGAAGGTATAGTGTTGGTGCACAGAAAAAAGCTGTGAAAGCAGCCATGTTGTGGCACTTTTGCACTCCCTTTTGGATGCATTTCACAGCTCCAGTGTGCTTGGAGGTCTGGGTTTCCTGCTTTTAAATATCCTAGCACAAGGCCTACCTAACCCCAACCCGACGACGAGAAAGGCAAATCAGCCAGGAATTAGGGATGTCCCCAAGGAAATAGCTGTGGAGGCAGGCATGTTGTGGTACTTTTGTGCTCTTCTTGGGTAGTCCTTCGCAGCTGCTGTGTTCTTGGAACTCAGGGCTTTCTGGTTAAAAAACTCTAACCCTAGGCCTAACTCAAACCTCAACGCTAGGAAGGAAAATCAGCCTATGATTCGGGATGGTCTCATGGAAATAGCAGTGGAGGCAGCCAAGTTGTGTCACTTTTGTGCTCCCCTTGGGATGCCTTGAACAGCTGCAGTGTGCCTGGAGCACAGGGCTTCCTGGTTTTAAAAGTCCTTGGCCCAAGCCTAACAGTAACCCTAGGAAGGTAAATCAGCTGGGGATTAGGGTTCTTCCTAAGGAAAAAGCTGTGAAAGCAGCCATGTTGTGGCACTTTTGCACTCCCTTTTGGATGCCTTTCACAGCTCCAGTGGGCCTGGAGGTCTGGGCTTCCTGATTTTAAAAATCCTAGCACAAGGCCTACCTAACCCCAACCCGACAACGAGAAAGGCGTATCAGCCAGGAATTAGGGATGTCCCCAAGGAAATAGCTGTGGAGGCAGGCATGTGGTGGTACTTTTGTGCTCTTCTTGGGTAGTCCTTCGCAGCTGCTGTGTTCTTGGAACTCAGGGCTTTCAGGTTAAAAGAACACTAACCATAGGCCTAACTCAAAACTCAACGCTAGGAAGGAAAACCAGCCTAAGGTTGGGGATGGTCTCATGGAAATAGCAGTGGAGGCAGCCAAGTTGTGTCACTTTTGCGCTCCCCTTGGGATGCCTTGAACAGCTGCAGTGTGCCTGGAGCACAGGGCTTCCTGGTTTTCAAAGTCCTTGGCCAAAGCCTAACAGTAACCCTAGGAAGGTAAATCAGCCGGGTATTAGGGTTCTTCCTAAGGAAAAAGCTGTGAAAGCAGCCATGTTGTGGCACTTCTGCGCTCCCTTGGATGCCTTTGGCAGCTACAGTAAGCCTGGAACACAGGGCTTCCTGGTTCAAAAAATCCTAGCCCTAGGCTGAACCCTAACCCTAGGGAGATATATCAGAGAAGGTATAGTGTTGGTGCCAAGAAAAAAGCTGTGAAAGCAGCCATGTTGTGGCCCTTTTGCACTCCCTTTTGGATGCATTTCACAGCTCCAGTGTGCTTGGAGGTCTGGGTTTCCTGCTTTTAAATATCCTAGCACAAGGCCTACCTAACCCCAACCCGACGACGAGAAAGGCAAATCAGCCAGGAATTAGGGATGTCCCCAAGGAAATAGCTGTGGAGGCAGGCATGTTGTGGTACTTTTGTGCTCTTCTTGGGTAGTCCTTCGCAGCTGCTGTGTTCTTGGAACTCAGGGCTTTCTGGTTAAAAAACTCTAACCCTAGGCCTAACTCAAACCTCAACGCTAGGAAGGAAAATCAGCCTATGATTCGGGATGGTCTCATGGAAATAGCAGTGGAGGCAGCCAAGTTGTGTCACTTTTGCACTCCCATTGGAATGCCTTGAACAGCTGCAGTGTGCCTGGAGCACAGGGCTTCCTGGTTTTAAAAGTCCTAGCCCGAAGCCTAACAGTAACCCTAGGAAGGTAAATCAGCCGGGTATTAGGGTTCTTCCTAAGGAAAAAGCTGTGAAAGCAGCCATGTTGTGACACTTTTGCACTCCCTTTTGGCTGCCTTTCACAGCTCCAGTGTGCCTGGAGGTCTGGGCTTCCTGATTTTAAAAATCCTAGCACAAGGCCTACCTAACCCCAACCCGACGACGAGAAAGGCAAATCAGCCAGGAATTAGGGATGTGCCCAATGAAATAGCTGGGAAGGCAGGCATGTTGTGGTACTTTTGTGCTCTTCTTGGGTAGTCCTTCGCAGCTGCTGTATTCTTGGAACTCAGGGCTTTCTGGTTGAAAGAACCCTAACCCTAGGCCTAACTCAAACCTCAACGCTAGGAAGGAAAATCAGCCTATGGTTCAGGATGGTCTCATGGAAATAGCAGTGGAGGCAGCCAAGTTGTGTCACTTTTGCGCTCCCCTTGGGATGCCTTGAACAGCTGCAGGGTGCCTGGAGCACAGGGCTTCCTGGTTTTAAAAGTCCTTGGCCCAAGCCTAACAGTAACCCTAGGAAGGTAAATCAGCCGGGTATTAGGGTTCTTCCTAAGGAAAAAGCTGTGAAAGCAGCCATGTTGTGGCACTTCTGCGCTCCCTTTGGGATGCCTTTGGCAGCTACAGTAAGCCTGGAACACAGGGCTTCCTGGTTCAAAAAATCCTAGCCCTAGGCTGAACCCTAACCCTAGGGAGATATATCAGAGAAGGTATAGTGTTGGTGCACAGAAAAAAGCTGTGAAAGCAGCCATGTTGTGGCCCTTTTGCACTCCCTTTTGGATGCATTTCACAGCTCCAGTGTGCTTGGAGGTCTGGGTTTCCTGCTTTTAAATATCCTAGCACAAGGCCTACCTAACCCCAACCCGACGACGAGAAAGGCAAATCAGCCAGGAATTAGGGATGTCCCCAAGGAAATAGCTGTGGAGGCAGGCATGTTGTGGTACTTTTGTGCTCTTCTTGGGTAGTCCTTCGCAGCTGCTGTGTTCTTGGAACTCAGGGCTTTCTGGTTTTAAAACTCTAACCCTAGGCCTAACTCAAACCTCAACGCTAGGAAGGAAAATCAGCCTATGATTCGGGATGGTCTCATGGAAATAGCAGTGGAGGCAGCCAAGTTGTGTCACTTTTGCGCTCCCGTTGGGATGCCTTGAACAGCTGCAGTGTGCCTGGAGCACAGGGCTTCCTGGTTTTCAAAGTCCTTGGCCCAAGCCTAACAGTAACCCTAGGAAGGTAAATCAGCTGGGGATTAGGGTTCTTCCTAAGGAAAAAGCTGTGAAAGCAGCCATGTTGTGGCACTTTTGCACTCCCTTTTGGATGCCTTTCACAGCTCCAGTGTGCCTGGAGGTCTGGGCTTCCTGATTTTAAAAATCCTAGCACAAGGCCTACCTAACCCCAACCCGACAACGAGAAAGGCGTATCAGCCAGGAATTAGGGATGTCCCCAAGGAAATAGCTGTGGAGGCAGGCATGTGGTGGTACTTTTGTGCTCTTCTTGGGTAGTCCTTCGCAGCTGCTGTGTTCTTGGAACTCAGGGCTTTCAGGTTAAAAGAACACTAACCATAGGCCTAACTCAAAACTCAATGCTAGGAAGGAAAACCAGCCTAAGGTTGGGGATGGTCTCATGGAAATAGCAGTGGAGGCAGCCAAGTTGTGTCACTTTTGCGCTCCCCTTGGGATGCCTTGAACAGCTGCAGTGTGCCTGGAGCACAGGGCTTCCTGGTTTTCAAAGTCCTTGGCCCAAGCCTAACAGTAACCCTAGGAAGGTAAATCAGCCGGGTATTAGGGTTCTTCCTAAGGAAAAAGCTGTGAAAGCAGCCATGTTGTGGCACTTCTGCGCTCCCTTGGATGCCTTTGGCAGCTACAGTAAGCCTGGAACACAGGGCTTCCTGGTTCAAAAAATCCTAGCCCTAGGCTGAACCCTAACCCTAACCCTAGGGAGATATATCAGAGAAGGTATAGTGATGGTGCCAAGAAAAAAGCTGTGAAAGCAGCCATGTTGTGGCCCTTTTGCACTCCCTTTTGGATGCCTTTCACAGCTCCAGTGTGCTTGGAGGTCTGGGTTTCCTGCTTTTAAATATCCTAGCACAAGGCCTACCTAACCCCAACCCGACGACGAGAAAGGCAAATCAGCCAGGAATTAGGGATGTGCCCAATGAAATAGCTGTGGAGGCAGGCATGTTGTGGTACTTTTGTGCTCTTCTTGGGTGGTCCTTCGCATCTGCTGTGTTCTTGGAACATAGGGCTTTCTGGTTAAAAAACTCTAACCCTAGGCCTAACTCAAACCTCTATGCTAGGAAGGAAAATCAGCCTATGGTTGGGGATGGTCTCATGGAAATAGCAGTGGAGGCAGCCAAGTTGTGTCACTTTTGCGCTCCCGTTGGGATGCCTTGAACAGCTGCAGTGTGCCTGGAGCACAGGGCTTCCTGGTTTTCAAAGTCCTTGGCCCAAGCCTAACAGTAACCACAGGAAGGTAAATCAGCCGGGTATTAGGGTTCTTCCTAAGGAAAAAGCTGTGAAAGCAGCCATGTTGTGGCACTTTTGCACTCCCTTTTGGATGCCTTTCACAGCTCCAGTGTGCCTGGAGCTCTGGGCTTCCTGATTTTAAAAATCCTAGCACAAGGCCTACCTAACCCCAACCCGACGACGAGAAAGGCAAATCAGCCAGGAATTAGGGATGTGCCCAATGAAATAGCTGGGGAGGCAGGCATGTTGTGGTACTTTTGTGCTCTTCTTGGGTAGTCCTTCGCAGCTGCTGTATTCTTGGAACTCAGGGCTTTCTGGTTGAAAGAACCCTAACCCTAGGCCTAACTCAAACCTCAACGCTAGGAAGGAAAATCAGCCTATGGTTCAGGATGGTCTCATGGAAATAGCAGTGGAGGCAGCCAAGTTGTGTCACTTTTGCGCTCCCCTTGGGATGCCTTGAACAGCTGCAGGGTGCCTGGAGCACAGGGCTTCCTGGTTTTCAAAGTCCTTGGCCCAAGCCTAACAGTAACCCTAGGAAGGTAAATCAGCCGGGTATTAGGGTTCTTCCTAAGGAAAAAGCTGTGAAAGCAGCCATGTTGTGGCACTTCTGCGCTCCCTTGGATGCCTTTGGCAGCTACAGTAAGCCTGGAACACAGGGCTTCCTGGTTCAAAAAATCCTAGCCCTAGGCTGAACCCTAACCCTAACCCTAGGGAGATATATCAGAGAAGGTATAGTGATGGTGCCAAGAAAAAAGCTGTGAAAGCAGCCATGTTGTGGCCCTTTTGCACTCCCTTTTGGATGCCTTTCACAGCTCCAGTGTGCTTGGAGGTCTGGGTTTCCTGCTTTTAAATATCCTAGCACAAGGCCTACCTAACCCCAACCCGACGACGAGAAAGGCAAATCAGCCAGGAATTAGGGATGTCCCCAAGGAAATAGCTGGGGAGGCAGGCATGTTGTGGTACTTTTGTGCTCTTCTTGGGTGGTCCTTCGCATCTGCTGTGTTCTTGGAACTCAGGGCTTTCTGGTTAAAAAACTCTAACCCTAGGCCTAACTCAAACCTCAACGCTAGGAAGGAAAATCAGCCTATGGTTGGGGATGGTCTCATGGAAATAGCAGTGGAGGCAGCCAAGTTGTGTCACTTTTGCGCTCCCGTTGGGATGCCTTGAACAGCTGCAGTGTGCCTGGAGCACAGGGCTTCCTGGTTTTCAAAGTCCTTGGCCCAAGCCTAACAGTAACCCTAGGAAGGTAAATCAGCCGGGTATTAGGGTTCTTCCTAAGGAAAAAGCTGTGAAAGCAGCCATGTTGTGGCACTTTTGCACTCCCTTTTGGCTGCCTTTCACAGCTCCAGTGTGCCTGGAGCTCTGGGCTTCCTGATTTTAAAAATCCTAGCACAAGGCCTACCTAACCCCAACCCGACGACGAGAAAGGCAAATCAGCCAGGAATTAGGGATGTGCCCAATGAAATAGCTGGGGAGGCAGGCATGTTGTGGTACTTTTGTGCTCTTCTTGGGTAGTCCTTCGCAGCTGCTGTATTCTTGGAACTCAGGGCTTTCTGGTTGAAAGAGCCCTAACCCTAGGCCTAACTCAAACCTCAACGCTAGGAAGGAAAATCAGCCTATGGTTCAGGATGGTCTCATGGAAATAGCAGTGGAGGCAGCCAAGTTGTGTCACTTTTGCGCTCCCCTTGGGATGCCTTGAACAGCTGCAGGGTGCCTGGAGCACAGGGCTTCCTGGTTTTCAAAGTCCTTGGCCCAAGCCTAACAGTAACCCTAGGAAGGTAAATCAGCCGGGTATTAGGGTTCTTCCTAAGGAAAAAGCTGTGAAAGCAGCCATGTTGTGGCACTTCTGCGCTCCCTTTGGGATGCCTTTGGCAGCTACAGTAAGCCTGGAACACAGGGCTTCCTGGTTCAAAAAATCCTAGCCCTAGGCTGAACCCTAACCCTAGGGAGATATATCAGAGAAGGTATAGTGTTGGTGCACAGAAAAAAGCTGTGAAAGCAGCCATGTTGTGGCCCTTTTGCACTCCCTTTTGGATGCATTTCACAGCTCCAGTGTGCTTGGAGGTCTGGGTTTCCTGCTTTTAAATATCCTAGCACAAGGCCTACCTAACCCCAACCCGACGACGAGAAAGGCAAATCAGCCAGGAATTAGGGATGTCCCCAAGGAAATAGCTGTGGAGGCAGGCATGTTGTGGTACTTTTGTGCTCTTCTTGGGTAGTCCTTCGCAGCTGCTGTGTTCTTGGAACTCAGGGCTTTCTGGTTAAAAAACTCTAACCCTAGGCCTAACTCAAACCTCAACGCTAGGAAGGAAAATCAGCCTATGGTTGGGGATGGTCTCATGGAAATAGCAGTGGAGGCAGCCAAGTTGTGTCACTTTTGCACTCCCATTGGGATGCCTTGAACAGCTGCAGTGTGCCTGGAGCACAGGGCTTCCTGGTTTTAAAAGTCCTAGGCCGAAGCCTAACAGTAACCCTAGGAAGGTAAATCAGCCGGGTATTAGGGTTCTTCCTAAGGAAAAAGCTGTGAAAGCAGCCATGTTGTGGCACTTTTGCACTCCCTTTTGGCTGCCTTTCACAGCTCCAGTGTGCTTGGAGGTCTGGGCTTCCTGATTTTAAAAATCCTAGCACAAGGCCTACCTAACCCCAACCCGACAACGAGAAAGGCAAATCAGCCAGGAATTAGGGATGTGCCCAATGAAATAGCTGGGAAGGCAGGCATGTTGTGGTACTTTTGTGCTCTTCTTGGGTAGTCCTTCGCAGCTGCTGTATTCTTGGAACTCAGGGCTTTCTGGTTGAAAGAACCCTAACCCTAGGCCTAACTCAAACCTCAACGCTAGGAAGGAAAATCAGCCTATGGTTCAGGATGGTCTCATGGAAATAGCAGTGGAGGCAGCCAAGTTGTGTCACTTTTGCGCTCCCCTTGGGATGCCTTGAACAGCTGCAGGGTGCCTGGAGCACAGGGCTTCCTGGTTTTAAAAGTCCTTGGCCCAAGCCTAACAGTAACCCTAGGAAGGTAAATCAGCCGGGTATTAGGGTTCTTCCTAAGGAAAAAGCTGTGAAAGCAGCCATGTTGTGGCACTTCTGCGCTCCCTTTGGGATGCCTTTGGCAGCTACAGTAAGCCTGGAACACAGGGCTTCCTGGTTCAAAAAATCCTAGCCCTAGGCTGAACCCTAACCCTAGGGAGATATATCAGAGAAGGTATAGTGTTGGTGCACAGAAAAAAGCTGTGAAAGCAGCCATGTTGTGGCCCTTTTGCACTCCCTTTTGGATGCATTTCACAGCTCCAGTGTGCTTGGAGGTCTGGGTTTCCTGCTTTTAAATATCCTAGCACAAGGCCTACCTAACCCCAACCCGACGACGAGAAAGGCAAATCAGCCAGGAATTAGGGATGTCCCCAAGGAAATAGCTGTGGAGGCAGGCATGTTGTGGTACTTTTGTGCTCTTCTTGGGTAGTCCTTCGCAGCTGCTGTGTTCTTGGAACTCAGGGCTTTCTGGTTAAAAAACTCTAACCCTAGGCCTAACTCAAACCTCAACGCTAGGAAGGAAAATCAGCCTATGATTCGGGATGGTCTCATGGAAATAGCAGTGGAGGCAGCCAAGTTGTGTCACTTTTGCGCTCCCCTTGGGATGCCTTGAACAGCTGCAGTGTGCCTGGAGCACAGGGCTTCCTGGTTTTCAAAGTCCTTGGCCCAAGCCTAACAGTAACCCTAGGAAGGTAAATCAGCTGGGGATTAGGGTTCTTCCTAAGGAAAAAGCTGTGAAAGCAGCCATGTTGTGGCACTTTTGCACTCCCTTTTGGATGCCTTTCACAGCTCCAGTGTGCTTGGAGGTCTGGGTTTCCTGCTTTTAAATATCCTAGCACAAGGCCTACCTAACCCCAACCCGACGACGAGAAAGGCAAATCAGCCAGGAATTAGGGATGTGCCCAATGAAATAGCTGGGGAGGCAGGCATGTTGTGGTACTTTTGTGCTCTTCTTGGGTAGTCCTTCGCAGCTGCTGTATTCTTGGAACTCAGGGCTTTCTGGTTGAAAGAACCCTAACCCTAGGCCTAACTCAAACCTCAACGCTAGGAAGGAAAATCAGCCTATGGTTCAGGATGGTCTCATGGAAATAGCAGTGGAGGCAGCCAAGTTGTGTCACTTTTGCGCTCCCCTTGGGATGCCTTGAACAGCTGCAGGGTGCCTGGAGCACAGGGCTTCCTGGTTTTAAACGTCCTTGGCCCAAGCCTAACAGTAACCCTAGGAAGGTAAATCAGCTGGGGATTAGGGTTCTTCCTAAGGAAAAAGCTGTGAAAGCAGCCATGTTGTGGCACTTCTGCGCTCCCTTTGGGATGCCTTTGGCAGCTACAGTAAGCCTGGAACACAGGGCTTCCTGGTTCAAAAAATCCTAGCCCTAGGCTGAACCCTAACCCTAGGGAGATATATCAGAGAAGGTATAGTGTTGGTGCACAGAAAAAAGCTGTGAAAGCAGCCATGTTGTGGCCCTTTTGCACTCCCTTTTGGATGCATTTCACAGCTCCAGTGTGCTTGGAGGTCTGGGTTTCCTGCTTTTAAATATCCTAGCACAAGGCCTACCTAACCCCAACCCGACGACGAGAAAGGCAAATCAGCCAGGAATTAGGGATGTCCCCAAGGAAATTGCTGTGGAGGCAGGCATGTTGTGGTACTTTTGTGCTCTTCTTGGGTAGTCCTTTGCAGCTGCTGTGTTCTTGGAACTCAGGGCTTTCTGGTTAAAAAACTCTAACCCTAGGCCTAACTCAAACCTCAACGCTAGGAAGGAAAATCAGCCTATGATTCGGGATGGTCTCATGGAAATAGCAGTGGAGGCAGCCAAGTTGTGTCACTTTTGCGCTCCCCTTGGGATGCCTTGAACAGCTGCAGTGTGCCTGGAGCACAGGGCTTCCTGGTTTTCAAAGTCCTTGGCCCAAGCCTAACAGTAACCCTAGGAAGGTAAATCAGCTGGGGATTAGAGTTCTTCCTAAGGAAAAAGCTGTGAAAGCAGCCATGTTGTGGCACTTTTGCACTCCCTTTTGGATGCCTTTCACAGCTCCAGTGTGCCTGGAGGTCTGGGCTTCCTGATTTTAAAAATCCTAGCACAAGGCCTACCTAACCCCAACCCGACAACGAGAAAGGCGTATCAGCCAGGAATTAGGGATGTCCCCAAGGAAATAGCTGTGGAGGCAGGCATGTTGTGGTACTTTTGTGCTCTTCTTGGGTAGTCCTTCGCAGCTGCTGTGTTCTTGGAACTCAGGGCTTTCAGGTTAAAAGAACACTAACCATAGGCCTAACTCAAAACTCAACGCTAGGAAGGAAAACCAGCCTAAGGTTGGGGATGGTCTCATGGAAATAGCAGTGGAGGCAGCCAAGTTGTGTCACTTTTGCGCTCCCCTTGGGATGCCTTGAACAGCTGCAGTGTGCCTGGAGCACAGGGCTTCCTGGTTTTCAAAGTCCTTGGCCCAAGCCTAACAGTAACCCTAGGAAGGTAAATCAGCCGGGTATTAGGGTTCTTCCTAAGGAAAAAGCTGTGAAAGCAGCCATGTTGTGGCACTTCTGCGCTCCCTTGGATGCCTTTGGCAGCTACAGTAAGCCTGGAACACAGGGCTTCCTGGTTCAAAAAATCCTAGCCCTAGGCTGAACCCTAACCCTAACCCTAGGGAGATATATCAGAGAAGGTATAGTGATGGTGCCAAGAAAAAAGCTGTGAAAGCAGCCATGTTGTGGCCCTTTTGCACTCCCTTTTGGATGCCTTTCACAGCTCCAGTGTGCTTGGAGGTCTGGGTTTCCTGCTTTTAAATATCCTAGCACAAGGCCTACCTAACCCCAACCCGACGACGAGAAAGGCAAATCAGCCAGGAATTAGGGATGTCCCCAAGGAAATAGCTGTGGAGGCAGGCATGTTGTGGTACTTTTGTGCTCTTCTTGGGTAGTCCTTCGCAGCTGCTGTGTTCTTGGATCTCAGGGCTTTCTGGTTTTAAAACTCTAACCCTAGGCCTAACTCAAACCTCAACGCTAGGAAGGAAAATCAGCCTATGATTCGGGATGGTCTCATGGAAATAGCAGTGGAAGCAGCCATGTTGTGTCACTTTTGCACTCCCATTGGGATGCCTTGAACAGCTGCAGTGTGCCTGGAGCACAGGGCTTCCTGGTTTTAAAAGTCCTTGGCCCAAGCCTAACAGTAACCCTAGGAAGGTAAATCAGCCGGGTATTAGGGTTCTTCCTAAGGAAAAAGCTGTGAAAGCAGCCATGTTGTGGCACTTTTGCACTCCCTTTTGGCTGCCTTTCACAGCTCCAGTGTGCCTGGAGGTCTGGGCTTCCTGATTTTAAAAATCCTAGCACAAGGCCTACCTAACCCCAACCCGACGACGAGAAAGGCAAATCAGCCAGGAATTAGGGATGTCCCCAAGGAAATAGCTGTGGAGGCAGGCATGTGGTGGTACTTTTGTGCTCTTCTTGGGTAGTCCTTCGCAGCTGCTGTATTCTTGGAACTCAGGGCTTTCTGGTTGAAAGAACCCTAACCCTAGGCCTAACTCAAAACTCAACGCTAGGAAGGAAAACCAGCCTAAGGTTGGGGATGGTCTCATGGAAATAGCAGTGGAGGCAGCCAAGTTGTGTCACTTTTGCGCTCCCCTTGGGATGCCTTGAACAGCTGCAGTGTGCCTGGATCACAGGGCTTCCTGGTTTTAAAAGTCCTTGGCCCAAGCCTAACAGTAACCCTAGGAAGGTAAATCAGCCGGGTATTAGGGTTCTTCCTAAGGAAAAAGCTGTGAAAGCAGCCATGTTGTGGCACTTCTGCGCTCCCTTTGGGATGCCTTTGGCAGCTACAGTAAGCCTGGAACACAGGGCTTCCTGGTTCAAAAAATCCTAGCCCTAGGCTGAACCCTAACCCTAGGGAGATATATCAGAGAAGGTATAGTGTTGGT
The DNA here is from genome assembly GCF_028018845.1 of Melospiza georgiana. Classification (NCBI taxonomy): domain Eukaryota; kingdom Metazoa; phylum Chordata; class Aves; order Passeriformes; family Passerellidae; genus Melospiza; species Melospiza georgiana. The sequence continues at coordinate 871,828 of NC_080453.1, read as the reverse complement.
GCACAGAAAAAAGCTGTGAAAGCAGCCATGTTGTGGCCCTTTTGCACTCCCTTTTGGATGCATTTCACAGCTCCAGTGTGCTTGGAGGTCTGGGTTTCCTGCTTTTAAATATCCTAGCACAAGGCCTACCTAACCCCAACCCGACGACGAGAAAGGCAAATCAGCCAGGAATTAGGGATGTCCCCAAGGAAATAGCTGTGGAGGCAGGCATGTTGTGGTACTTTTGTGCTCTTCTTGGGTAGTCCTTCGCAGCTGCTGTGTTCTTGGAACTCAGGGCTTTCTGGTTAAAAAACTCTAACCCTAGGCCTAACTCAAACCTCAACGCTAGGAAGGAAAATCAGCCTAAGGTTGGGGATGGTCTCATGGAAATAGCAGTGGAGGCAGCCAAGTTGTGTCACTTTTGCACTCCCATTGGGATGCCTTGAACAGCTGCAGTGTGCCTGGAGCACAGGGCTTCCTGGTTTTAAAAGTCCTAGCCCGAAGCCTAACAGTAACCCTAGGAAGGTAAATCAGCCGGGTATTAGGGTTCTTGCTAAGGAAAAAGCTGTGAAAGCAGCCATGTTGTGGCACTTTTGCACTCCCTTTTGGATGCCTTTCACAGCTCCAGTGTGCCTGGAGGTCTGGGCTTCCTGATTTTAAAAATCCTAGCACAAGGCCTACCTAACCCCAACCCGACGACGAGAAAGGCAAATCAGCCAGGAATTAGGGATGTGCCCAATGAAATAGCTGGGGAGGCAGGCATGTTGTGGTACTTTTGTGCTCTTCTTGGGTAGTCCTTCGCAGCTGCTGTATTCTTGGAACTCAGGGCTTTCTGGTTGAAAGAACCCTAACCCTAGGCCTAACTCAAACCTCAACGCTAGGAAGGAAAATCAGCCTATGGTTCAGGATGGTCTCATGGAAATAGCAGTGGAGGCAGCCAAGTTGTGTCACTTTTGCGCTCCCCTTGGGATGCCTTGAACAGCTGCAGGGTGCCTGGAGCACAGGGCTTCCTGGTTTTAAAAGTCCTTGGCCCAAGCCTAACAGTAACCCTAGGAAGGTAAATCAGCCGGGTATTAGGGTTCTTCCTAAGGAAAAAGCTGTGAAAGCAGCCATGTTGTGGCACTTCTGCGCTCCCTTTGGGATGCCTTTGGCAGCTACAGTAAGCCTGGAACACAGGGCTTCCTGGTTCAAAAAATCCTAGCCCTAGGCTGAACCCTAACCCTAGGGAGATATATCAGAGAAGGTATAGTGTTGGTGCACAGAAAAAAGCTGTGAAAGCAGCCATGTTGTGGCCCTTTTGCACTCCCTTTTGGATGCATTTCACAGCTCCAGTGTGCTTGGAGGTCTGGGTTTCCTGCTTTTAAATATCCTAGCACAAGGCCTACCTAACCCCAACCCGACGACGAGAAAGGCAAATCAGCCAGGAATTAGGGATGTCCCCAAGGAAATAGCTGTGGAGGCAGGCATGTTGTGGTACTTTTGTGCTCTTCTTGGGTAGTCCTTCGCAGCTGCTGTGTTCTTGGAACTCAGGGCTTTCTGGTTAAAAAACTCTAACCCTAGGCCTAACTCAAACCTCAACGCTAGGAAGGAAAATCAGCCTATGATTCGGGATGGTCTCATGGAAATAGCAGTGGAGGCAGCCAAGTTGTGTCACTTTTGCGCTCCCCTTGGGATGCCTTGAACAGCTGCAGTGTGCCTGGAGCACAGGGCTTCCTGGTTTTAAAAGTCCTTGGCCCAAGCCTAACAGTAACCCTAGAAAGGTAAATCAGCTGGGGATTAGAGTTCTTCCTAAGGAAAAAGCTGTGAAAGCAGCCATGTTGTGGCACTTTTGCACTCCCTTTTGGATGCCTTTCACAGCTCCAGTGTGCCTGGAGGTCTGGGCTTCCTGATTTTAAAAATCCTAGCACAAGGCCTACCTAACCCCAACCCGACAACGAGAAAGGCGTATCAGCCAGGAATTAGGGATGTCCCCAAGGAAATAGCTGTGGAGGCAGGCATGTGGTGGTACTTTTGTGCTCTTCTTGGGTAGTCCTTCGCAGCTGCTGTGTTCTTGGAACTCAGGGCTTTCAGGTTAAAAGAACACTAACCATAGGCCTAACTCAAACCTCAACGCTAGGAAGGAAAACCAGCCTAAGGTTGGGGATGGTCTCATGGAAATAGCAGTGGAGGCAGCCAAGTTGTGTCACTTTTGCGCTCCCCTTGGGATGCCTTGAACAGCTGCAGTGTGCCTGGAGCACAGGGCTTCCTGGTTTTCAAAGTCCTTGGCCCAAGCCTAACAGTAACCCTAGGAAGGTAAATCAGCCGGGTATTAGGGTTCTTCCTAAGGAAAAAGCTGTGAAAGCAGCCATGTTGTGGCACTTCTGCGCTCCCTTGGATGCCTTTGGCAGCTACAGTAAGCCTGGAACACAGGGCTTCCTGGTTCAAAAAATCCTAGCCCTAGGCTGAACCCTAACCCTAACCCTAGGGAGATATATCAGAGAAGGTATAGTGATGGTGCCAAGAAAAAAGCTGTGAAAGCAGCCATGTTGTGGCCCTTTTGCACTCCCTTTTGGATGCCTTTCACAGCTCCAGTGTGCTTGGAGGTCTGGGTTTCCTGCTTTTAAATATCCTAGCACAAGGCCTACCTAACCCCAACCCGACGACGAGAAAGGCAAATCAGCCAGGAATTAGGGATGTGCCCAATGAAATAGCTGGGGAGGCAGGCATGTTGTGGTACTTTTGTGCTCTTCTTGGGTAGTCCTTCGCAGCTGCTGTATTCTTGGAACTCAGGGCTTTCTGGTTGAAAGAACCCTAACCCTAGGCCTAACTCAAACCTCAACGCTAGGAAGGAAAATCAGCCTATGGTTCAGGATGGTCTCATGGAAATAGCAGTGGAGGCAGCCAAGTTGTGTCACTTTTGCGCTCCCCTTGGGATGCCTTGAACAGCTGCAGGGTGCCTGGAGCACAGGGCTTCCTGGTTTTAAACGTCCTTGGCCCAAGCCTAACAGTAACCCTAGGAAGGTAAATCAGCTGGGGATTAGGGTTCTTCCTAAGGAAAAAGCTGTGAAAGCAGCCATGTTGTGGCACTTCTGCGCTCCCTTTGGGATGCCTTTGGCAGCTACAGTAAGCCTGGAACACAGGGCTTCCTGGTTCAAAAAATCCTAGCCCTAGGCTGAACCCTAACCCTAGGGAGATATATCAGAGAAGGTATAGTGTTGGTGCACAGAAAAAAGCTGTGAAAGCAGCCATGTTGTGGCCCTTTTGCACTCCCTTTTGGATGCATTTCACAGCTCCAGTGTGCTTGGAGGTCTGGGTTTCCTGCTTTTAAATATCCTAGCACAAGGCCTACCTAACCCCAACCCGACGACGAGAAAGGCAAATCAGCCAGGAATTAGGGATGTCCCCAAGGAAATAGCTGTGGAGGCAGGCATGTTGTGGTACTTTTGTGCTCTTCTTGGGTAGTCCTTCGCAGCTGCTGTGTTCTTGGAACTCAGGGCTTTCTGGTTAAAAAACTCTAACCCTAGGCCTAACTCAAACCTCAACGCTAGGAAGGAAAATCAGCCTATGATTCGGGATGGTCTCATGGAAATAGCAGTGGAGGCAGCCAAGTTGTGTCACTTTTGCGCTCCCCTTGGGATGCCTTGAACAGCTGCAGTGTGCCTGGAGCACAGGGCTTCCTGGTTTTCAAAGTCCTTGGCCCAAGCCTAACAGTAACCCTAGGAAGGTAAATCAGCTGGGGATTAGAGTTCTTCCTAAGGAAAAAGCTGTGAAAGCAGCCATGTTGTGGCACTTTTGCACTCCCTTTTGGATGCCTTTCACAGCTCCAGTGTGCCTGGAGGTCTGGGCTTCCTGATTTTAAAAATCCTAGCACAAGGCCTACCTAACCCCAACCCGACAACGAGAAAGGCGTATCAGCCAGGAATTAGGGATGTCCCCAAGGAAATAGCTGTGGAGGCAGGCATGTTGTGGTACTTTTGTGCTCTTCTTGGGTAGTCCTTCGCAGCTGCTGTGTTCTTGGAACTCAGGGCTTTCAGGTTAAAAGAACACTAACCATAGGCCTAACTCAAAACTCAACGCTAGGAAGGAAAACCAGCCTAAGGTTGGGGATGGTCTCATGGAAATAGCAGTGGAGGCAGCCAAGTTGTGTCACTTTTGCGCTCCCCTTGGGATGCCTTGAACAGCTGCAGTGTGCCTGGAGCACAGGGCTTCCTGGTTTTCAAAGTCCTTGGCCCAAGCCTAACAGTAACCCTAGGAAGGTAAATCAGCCGGGTATTAGGGTTCTTCCTAAGGAAAAAGCTGTGAAAGCAGCCATGTTGTGGCACTTCTGCGCTCCCTTGGATGCCTTTGGCAGCTACAGTAAGCCTGGAACACAGGGCTTCCTGGTTCAAAAAATCCTAGCCCTAGGCTGAACCCTAACCCTAACCCTAGGGAGATATATCAGAGAAGGTATAGTGATGGTGCCAAGAAAAAAGCTGTGAAAGCAGCCATGTTGTGGCCCTTTTGCACTCCCTTTTGGATGCCTTTCACAGCTCCAGTGTGCTTGGAGGTCTGGGTTTCCTGCTTTTAAATATCCTAGCACAAGGCCTACCTAACCCCAACCCGACGACGAGAAAGGCAAATCAGCCAGGAATTAGGGATGTCCCCAAGGAAATAGCTGTGGAGGCAGGCATGTTGTGGTACTTTTGTGCTCTTCTTGGGTAGTCCTTCGCAGCTGCTGTGTTCTTGGATCTCAGGGCTTTCTGGTTTTAAAACTCTAACCCTAGGCCTAACTCAAACCTCAACGCTAGGAAGGAAAATCAGCCTATGATTCGGGATGGTCTCATGGAAATAGCAGTGGAAGCAGCCATGTTGTGTCACTTTTGCACTCCCATTGGGATGCCTTGAACAGCTGCAGTGTGCCTGGAGCACAGGGCTTCCTGGTTTTAAAAGTCCTTGGCCCAAGCCTAACAGTAACCCTAGGAAGGTAAATCAGCCGGGTATTAGGGTTCTTCCTAAGGAAAAAGCTGTGAAAGCAGCCATGTTGTGGCACTTTTGCACTCCCTTTTGGCTGCCTTTCACAGCTCCAGTGTGCCTGGAGGTCTGGGCTTCCTGATTTTAAAAATCCTAGCACAAGGCCTACCTAACCCCAACCCGACGACGAGAAAGGCGTATCAGCCAGGAATTAGGGATGTCCCCAAGGAAATAGCTGTGGAGGCAGGCATGTGGTGGTACTTTTGTGCTCTTCTTGGGTAGTCCTTCGCAGCTGCTGTGTTCTTGGAACTCAGGGCTTTCAGGTTAAAAGAACACTAACCATAGGCCTAACTCAAAACTCAACGCTAGGAAGGAAAACCAGCCTAAGGTTGGGGATGGTCTCATGGAAATAGCAGTGGAGGCAGCCAAGTTGTGTCACTTTTGCGCTCCCCTTGGGATGCCTTGAACAGCTGCAGTGTGCCTGGAGCACAGGGCTTCCTGGTTTTCAAAGTCCTTGGCCCAAGCCTAACAGTAACCCTAGGAAGGTAAATCAGCCGGGTATTAGGGTTCTTCCTAAGGAAAAAGCTGTGAAAGCAGCCATGTTGTGGCACTTCTGCGCTCCCTTGGATGCCTTTGGCAGCTACAGTAAGCCTGGAACACAGGGCTTCCTGGTTCAAAAAATCCTAGCCCTAGGCTGAACCCTAACCCTAACCCTAGGGAGATATATCAGAGAAGGTATAGTGTTGGTGCACAGAAAAAAGCTGTGAAAGCAGCCATGTTGTGGCCCTTTTGCACTCCCTTTTGGATGCATTTCACAGCTCCAGTGTGCTTGGAGGTCTGGGTTTCCTGCTTTTAAATATCCTAGCACAAGGCCTACCTAACCCCAACCCGACGACGAGAAAGGCAAATCAGCCAGGAATTAGGGATGTCCCCAAGGAAATAGCTGTGGAGGCAGGCATGTTGTGGTACTTTTGTGCTCTTCTTGGGTAGTCCTTCGCAGCTGCTGTGTTCTTGGAACTCAGGGCTTTCTGGTTAAAAACCTCTAACCCTAGGCCTAACTCAAACCTCAACGCTAGGAAGGAAAATCAGCCTATGATTCGGGATGGTCTCATGGAAATAGCAGTGGAGGCAGCCAAGTTGTGTCACTTTTGCGCTCCCCTTGGGATGCCTTGAACAGCTGCAGTGTGCCTGGAGCACAGGGCTTCCTGGTTTTCAAAGTCCTTGGCCCAAGCCTAACAGTAACCCTAGGAAGGTAAATCAGCTGGGGATTAGAGTTCTTCCTAAGGAAAAAGCTGTGAAAGCAGCCATGTTGTGGCACTTTTGCACCCCCTTTTGGATGCCTTTCACAGCTCCAGTGTGCCTGGAGGTCTGGGCTTCCTGATTTTAAAAATCCTAGCACAAGGCCTACCTAACCCCAACCCGACAACGAGAAAGGCGTATCAGCCAGGAATTAGGGATGTCCCCAAGGAAATAGCTGTGGAGGCAGGCATGTTGTGGTACTTTTGTGCTCTTCTTGGGTAGTCCTTCGCAGCTGCTGTGTTCTTGGAACTCAGGGCTTTCAGGTTAAAAGAACACTAACCATAGGCCTAACTCAAAACTCAACGCTAGGAAGGAAAACCAGCCTAAGGTTGGGGATGGTCTCATGGAAATAGCAGTGGAGGCAGCCAAGTTGTGTCACTTTTGCGCTCCCCTTGGGATGCCTTGAACAGCTGCAGTGTGCCTGGAGCACAGGGCTTCCTGGTTTTCAAAGTCCTTGGCCCAAGCCTAACAGTAACCCTAGGAAGGTAAATCAGCCGGGTATTAGGGTTCTTCCTAAGGAAAAAGCTGTGAAAGCAGCCATGTTGTGGCACTTCTGCGCTCCCTTGGATGCCTTTGGCAGCTACAGTAAGCCTGGAACACAGGGCTTCCTGGTTCAAAAAATCCTAGCCCTAGGCTGAACCCTAACCCTAACCCTAGGGAGATATATCAGAGAAGGTATAGTGTTGGTGCCAAGAAAAAAGCTGTGAAAGCAGCCATGTTGTGGCCCTTTTGCACTCCCTTTTGGATGCCTTTCACAGCTCCAGTGTGCTTGGAGGTCTGGGTTTCCTGCTTTTAAATATCCTAGCACAAGGCCTACCTAACCCCAACCCGACGACGAGAAAGGCAAATCAGCCAGGAATTAGGGATGTCCCCAAGGAAATAGCTGTGGAGGCAGGCATGTTGTGGTACTTTTGTGCTCTTCTTGGGTAGTCCTTCGCAGCTGCTGTGTTCTTGGATCTCAGGGCTTTCTGGTTTTAAAACTCTAACCCTAGGCCTAACTCAAACCTCAACGCTAGGAAGGAAAATCAGCCTATGATTCGGGATGGTCTCATGGAAATAGCAGTGGAAGCAGCCATGTTGTGTCACTTTTGCACTCCCATTGGGATGCCTTGAACAGCTGCAGTGTGCCTGGAGCACAGGGCTTCCTGGTTTTAAAAGTCCTTGGCCCAAGCCTAACAGTAACCCTAGGAAGGTAAATCAGCCGGGTATTAGGGTTCTTCCTAAGGAAAAAGCTGTGAAAGCAGCCATGTTGTGGCACTTTTGCACTCCCTTTTGGATGCATTTCACAGCTCCAGTGTGCCTGGAGGTCTGGGCTTCCTGATTTTAAAAATCCTAGCACAAGGCCTACCTAACCCCAACCCGACGACGAGAAAGGCAAATCAGCCAGGAATTAGGGATGTCCCCAAGGAAATAGCTGTGGAGGCAGGCATGTGGTGGTACTTTTGTGCTCTTCTTGGGTAGTCCTTCGCAGCTGCTGTATTCTTGGAACTCAGGGCTTTCTGGTTGAAAGAACCCTAACCCTAGGCCTAACTCAAAACTCAACGCTAGGAAGGAAAACCAGCCTAAGGTTGGGGATGGTCTCATGGAAATAGCAGTGGAGGCAGCCAAGTTGTGTCACTTTTGCGCTCCCCTTGGGATGCCTTGAACAGCTGCAGTGTGCCTGGAGCACAGGGCTTCCTGGTTTTAAAAGTCCTTGGCCCAAGCCTAACAGTAACCCTAGGAAGGTAAATCAGCCGGGTATTAGGGTTCTTCCTAAGGAAAAAGCTGTGAAAGCAGCCATGTTGTGGCACTTTTGCACTCCCTTTTGGCTGCCTTTCACAGCTCCAGTGTGCCTGGAGGTCTGGGCTTCCTGATTTTAAAAATCCTAGCACAAGGCCTACCTAACCCCAACCCGACGACGAGAAAGGCAAATCAGCCAGGAATTAGGGATGTGCCCAATGAAATAGCTGGGGAGGCAGGCATGTTGTGGTACTTTTGTGCTCTTCTTGGGTAGTCCTTCGCAGCTGCTGTATTCTTGGAACTCAGGGCTTTCTGGTTGAAAGAACCCTAACCCTAGGCCTAACTCAAACCTCAACGCTAGGAAGGAAAATCAGCCTATGGTTCAGGATGGTCTCATGGAAATAGCAGTGGAGGCAGCCAAGTTGTGTCACTTTTGCGCTCCCCTTGGGATGCCTTGAACAGCTGCAGGGTGCCTGGAGCACAGGGCTTCCTGGTTTTAAAAGTCCTTGGCCCAAGCCTAACAGTAACCCTAGGAAGGTAAATCAGCCGGGTATTAGGGTTCTTCCTAAGGAAAAAGCTGTGAAAGCAGCCATGTTGTGGCACTTCTGCGCTCCCTTTGGGATGCCTTTGGCAGCTACAGTAAGCCTGGAACACAGGGCTTCCTGGTTCAAAAAATCCTAGCCCTAGGCTGAACCCTAACCCTAGGGAGATATATCAGAGAAGGTATAGTGTTGGTGCACAGAAAAAAGCTGTGAAAGCAGCCATGTTGTGGCCCTTTTGCACTCCCTTTTGGATGCATTTCACAGCTCCAGTGTGCTTGGAGGTCTGGGTTTCCTGCTTTTAAATATCCTAGCACAAGGCCTACCTAACCCCAACCCGACGACGAGAAAGGCAAATCAGCCAGGAATTAGGGATGTCCCCAAGGAAATAGCTGTGGAGGCAGGCATGTTGTGGTACTTTTGTGCTCTTCTTGGGTAGTCCTTCGCAGCTGCTGTGTTCTTGGAACTCAGGGCTTTCTGGTTAAAAAACTCTAACCCTAGGCCTAACTCAAACCTCAACGCTAGGAAGGAAAATCAGCCTAAGGTTGGGGATGGTCTCATGGAAATAGCAGTGGAGGCAGCCAAGTTGTGTCACTTTTGCACTCCCATTGGGATGCCTTGAACAGCTGCAGTGTGCCTGGAGCACAGGGCTTCCTGGTTTTAAAAGTCCTAGCCCGAAGCCTAACAGCAACCCTAGGAAGGTAAATCAGCCGGGTATTAGGGTTCTTGCTAAGGAAAAAGCTGTGAAAGCAGCCATGTTGTGGCACTTTTGCACTCCCTTTTGGATGCCTTTCACAGCTCCAGTGTGCCTGGAGCTCTGGGCTTCCTGATTTTAAAAATCCTAGCACAAGGCCTACCTAACCCCAACCCGACGACGAGAAAGGCAAATCAGCCAGGAATTAGGGATGTGCCCAATGAAATAGCTGGGGAGGCAGGCATGTTGTGGTACTTTTGTGCTCTTCTTGGGTAGTCCTTCGCAGCTGCTGTATTCTTGGAACTCAGGGCTTTCTGGTTGAAAGAACCCTAACCCTAGGCCTAACTCAAACCTCAACGCTAGGAAGGAAAATCAGCCTATGGTTCAGGATGGTCTCATGGAAATAGCAGTGGAGGCAGCCAAGTTGTGTCACTTTTGCGCTCCCCTTGGGATGCCTTGAACAGCTGCAGGGTGCCTGGAGCACAGGGCTTCCTGGTTTTAAAAGTCCTTGGCCCAAGCCTAACAGTAACCCTAGGAAGGTAAATCAGCCGGGTATTAGGGTTCTTCCTAAGGAAAAAGCTGTGAAAGCAGCCATGTTGTGGCACTTCTGCGCTCCCTTTGGGATGCCTTTGGCAGCTACAGTAAGCCTGGAACACAGGGCTTCCTGGTTCAAAAAATCCTAGCCCTAGGCTGAACCCTAACCCTAGGGAGATATATCAGAGAAGGTATAGTGTTGGTGCACAGAAAAAAGCTGTGAAAGCAGCCATGTTGTGGCCCTTTTGCACTCCCTTTTGGATGCATTTCACAGCTCCAGTGTGCTTGGAGGTCTGGGTTTCCTGCTTTTAAATATCCTAGCACAAGGCCTACCTAACCCCAACCCGACGACGAGAAAGGCAAATCAGCCAGGAATTAGGGATGTCCCCAAGGAAATAGCTGTGGAGGCAGGCATGTTGTGGTACTTTTGTGCTCTTCTTGGGTAGTCCTTCGCAGCTGCTGTGTTCTTGGAACTCAGGGCTTTCTGGTTAAAAAACTCTAACCCTAGGCCTAACTCAAACCTCAACGCTAGGAAGGAAAATCAGCCTATGATTCGGGATGGTCTCATGGAAATAGCAGTGGAGGCAGCCAAGTTGTGTCACTTTTGCGCTCCCCTTGGGATGCCTTGAACAGCTGCAGTGTGCCTGGAGCACAGGGCTTCCTGGTTTTCAAAGTCCTTGGCCCAAGCCTAACAGTAACCCTAGGAAGGTAAATCAGCTGGGGATTAGGGTTCTTCCTAAGGAAAAAGCTGTGAAAGCAGCCATGTTGTGGCACTTTTGCACTCCCTTTTGGATGCCTTTCACAGCTCCAGTGTGCCTGGAGCTCTGGGCTTCCTGATTTTAAAAATCCTAGCACAAGGCCTACCTAACCCCAACCCGACGACGAGAAAGGCAAATCAGCCAGGAATTAGGGATGTCCCCAAGGAAATAGCTGTGGAGGCAGGCATGTGGTGGTACTTTTGTGCTCTTCTTGGGTAGTCCTTCGCAGCTGCTGTGTTCTTGGAACTCAGGGCTTTCTGGTTGAAAGAACCCTAACCCTAGGCCTAACTCAAACCTCAACGCTAGGAAGGAAAACCAGCCTAAGGTTGGGGATGGTCTCATGGAAATAGCAGTGGAGGCAGCCAAGTTGTGTCACTTTAGTGCTCCCCTTGGGATGCCTTGAACAGCTGCAGTGTGCCTGGAGCACAGGGCTTCCTGGTTTTCAAAGTCCTTGGCCCAAGCCTAACAGTAACCCTAGGAAGGTAAATCAGCCGGGTATTAGGGTTCTTCCTAAGGAAAAAGCTGTGAAAGCAGCCATGTTGTGGCACTTTTGCACTCCCTTTTGGATGCCTTTCACAGCTCCAGTGGGCCTGGAGCTCTGGGCTTCCTGATTTTAAAAATCCTAGCACAAGGCCTACCTAACCCCAACCCGACAACGAGAAAGGCGTATCAGCCAGGAATTGGGGATGTCCCCAAGGAAATAGCTGTGGAGGCAGGCATGTGGTGGTACTTTTGTGCTCTTCTTGGGTAGTCCTTCGCAGCTGCTGTGTTCTTGGAACTCAGGGCTTTCAGGTTAAAAGAACACTAACCCTAGGCCTAACTCAAACCTCAACGCTAGGAAGGAAAACCAGCCTAAGGTTGGGGATGGTCTCATGGAAATAGCAGTGGAGGCAGCCAAGTTGTGTCACTTTTGCGCTCCCCTTGGGATGCCTTGAACAGCTGCAGTGTGCCTGGAGCACAGGGCTTCCTGGTTTTAAAAGTCCTTGGCCCAAGCCTAACAGTAACCCTAGGAAGGTAAATCAGCCAGGTATTAGGGTTCTTCCTAAGGAAAAAGCTGTGAAAGCAGCCATGTTGTGGCACTTTTGCACTCCCTTTTGGATGCCTTTCACAGCTCCAGTGTGCCTGGAGGTCTGGGCTTCCTGATTTTAAAAATCCTAGCACAAGGCCTACCTAACCCCAACCCGACGACGAGAAAGGCAAATCAGCCAGGAATTAGGGATGTCCCCAAGGAAATAGCTGTGGAGGCAGGCATGTGGTGGTACTTTTGTGCTCTTCTTGGGTAGTCCTTCGCAGCTGCTGTGTTCTTGGAACTCAGGGCTTTCTGGTTAAAAAACTCTAACCCTAGGCCTAACTCAAACCTCAACGCTAGGAAGGAAAATCAGCCTATGGTTCGGGATGGTCTCATGGAAATAGCAGTGGAGGCAGCCAAGTTGTGTCACTTTTGCGCTCCCCTTGGGATGCCTTGAACAGCTGCAGTGTTCCTGGAGCACAGGGCTTCCTGATTTTAAAAGTCCTTGGCCCAAGCCTAACAGTAACCCTAGGAAGGTAAATCAGCCGGGTGTTGGGGTTCTTCCTTAGGAAAAAGCTGTGAAAGCAGCCATGTTGTGGCACTTCTGCGCTCCCTTTGGGATGCCTTTGGCAGCTACAGTAAGCCTGGAACACAGGGCTTCCTGGTTCAAAAAATCCTAGCCCTAGGCTGAACCCTAACCCTAACCCTAGGGAGATATATCAGAGAAGGTATAGTGATGGTGCCAAGAAAAAAGCTGTGAAAGCAGCCATGTTGTGGCACTTTTGCACTCCCTATTGGATGCCTTTCACAGCTCCAGTGTGCTTGGAGGTCTGGGTTTCCTGCTTTTAAATATCCTAGCGCAAGGCCTACCTAACCCCAACCCGACGACGAGAAAGGCAAATCAGCCAGGAATTAGGGATGTCCCCAAGGAAATAGCTGTGGAGGCAGGCATGTTGTGGTACTTTTGTGCTCTTCTTGGGTAGTCCTTCGCAGCTGCTGTGTTCTTGGAACTCAGGGCTTTCTGGTTAAAAAACTCTAACCCTAGGCCTAACTCAAACCTCAACGCTAGGAAGGAAAATCAGCCTATGGTTGGGGATGGTCTCATGGAAATAGCAGTGGAGGCAGCCAAGTTGTGTCACTTTTGCGCTCCCGTTGGGATGCCTTGAACAGCTGCAGTGTGCCTGGAGCACAGGGCTTCCTGGTTTTAAAAGTCCTTGGCCCAAACCTAACAGTAACCCTAAGAAGGTAAATCAGCCGGGTATTAGGGTTCTTCCTAAGGAAAAAGCTGTGAAAGCAGCCATGTTGTGGCACTTCTGCACTCCCTTTGGGATGCCTTTGGCAGCTACAGTAAGCCTGGAGGTCTGGGCTTCCTGATTTTAAAAATCCTAGCACAAGGCCTACCTAACCCCAACCCGACGACGAGAAAGGCAAATCAGCCAGGAATTAGGGATGTGCCCAATGAAATAGCTGGGGAGGCAGGCATGTTGTGGTACTTTTGTGTTCTTCTTGGGTAGTCCTTCGCAGCTGCTGTATTCTTGGAACTCAGGGCTTTCTGGTTGAAAGAACCCTAACCCTAGGCCTAACTCAAACCTCAACGCTAGGAAGGAAAATCAGCCTATGGTTCAGGATGGTCTCATGGAAATAGCAGTGGAGGCAGCCAAGTTGTGTCACTTTTGCGCTCCCCTTGGGATGCCTTGAACAGCTGCAGGGTGCCTGGAGCACAGGGCTTCCTGGTTTTAAAAGTCCTTGGCCCAAGCCTAACAGTAACCCTAGGAAGGTAAATCAGCCGGGTATTAGGGTTCTTCCTAAGGAAAAAGCTGTGAAAGCAGCCATGTTGTGGCACTTCTGCGCTCCCTTTGGGATGCCTTTGGCAGCTACAGTAAGCCTGGAACACAGGGTTTCCTGGTTCAAAAAATCCTAGCCCTAGGCTGAACCCTAACCCTAGGGAGATATATCAGAGAAGGTATAGTGTTGGTGCACAGAAAAAAGCTGTGAAAGCAGCCATGTTGTGGCCCTTTTACACTCCCTTTTGGATGCCTTTCACAGCTCCAGTGTGCTTGGAGGTCTGGGTTTCCTGCTTTTAAATATCCTAGCACAAGGCCTACCTAACCCCAACCCGACGACGAGAAAGGCAAATCAGCCAGGAATTAGGGATGTCCCCAAGGAAATAGCTGGGGAGGCAGGCATGTTGTGGTACTTTTGTGCTCTTCTTGGGTGGTCCTTCGCATCTGCTGTGTTCTTGGAACTCAGGGCTTTCTGGTTAAAAAACTCTAACCCTAGGCCTAACTCAAACCTCAACGCTAGGAAGGAAAATCAGCCTATGGTTGGGGATGGTCTCATGGAAATAGCAGTGGAGGCAGCCAAGTTGTGTCACTTTTGCGCTCCCCTTGGGATGCCTTGAACAGCTGCAGTGTGCCTGGAGCACAGGGCTTCCTGGTTTTAAAAGTCCTAGGCCGAAGCCTAACAGTAACCCTAGGAAGGTAAATCAGCCGGGTATTAGGGTTCTTCCTAAGGAAAAAGCTGTGAAAGCAGCCATGTTGTGGCACCTTTGCAATCCCTTTTGGCTGCCTTTCACAGCTCCAGTGTGCCTGGAGGTCTGGGCTTCCTGATTTTAAAAATCCTAGCACAAGGCCTACCTAACCCCAACCCGACGACGAGAAAGGCAAATCAGCCAGGAATTAGGGATGTGCCCAATGAAATAGCTGGGGAGGCAGGCATGTTGTGGTACTTTTGTGCTCTTCTTGGGTAGTCCTTCGCAGCTGCTGTGTTCTTGGAACTCAGGGCTTTCTGGTTGAAAGAACCCTAACCCTAGGCCTAACTCAAACCTCAACGCTAGGAAGGAAAATCAGCCTATGGTTCAGGATGGTCTCATGGAAATAGCAGTGGAGGCAGCCAAGTTGTGTCACTTTTGCGCTCCCCTTGGGATGCCTTGAACAGCTGCAGGGTGCCTGGAGCACAGGGCTTCCTGGTTTTAAAAGTCCTTGGCCCAAGCCTAACAGTAACCCTAGGAAGGTAAATCAGCCGGGTATTAGGGTTCTTCCTAAGGAAAAAGCTGTGAAAGCAGCCATGTTGTGGCACTTCTGCGCTCCCTTTGGGATGCCTTTGGCAGCTACAGTAAGCCTGGAACACAGGGCTTCCTGGTTCAAAAAATCCTAGCCCTAGGCTGAACCCTAACCCTAGGGAGATATATCAGAGAAGGTATAGTGTTGGTGCACAGAAAAAAGCTGTGAAAGCAGCCATGTTGTGGCCCTTTTGCACTCCCTTTTGGATGCATTTCACAGCTCCAGTGTGCTTGGAGGTCTGGGTTTCCTGCTTTTAAATATCCTAGCACAAGGCCTACCTAACCCCAACCCGACGACGAGAAAGGCAAATCAGCCAGGAATTAGGGATGTCCCCAAGGAAATAGCTGGGGAGGCAGGCATGTTGTGGTACTTTTGTGCTCTTCTTGGGTGGTCCTTCGCATCTGCTGTGTTCTTGGAACTCAGGGCTTTCTGGTTAAAAAACTCTAACCCTAGGCCTAACTCAAACCTCAACGCTAGGAAGGAAAATCAGCCTATGGTTGGGGATGGTCTCATGGAAATAGCAGTGGAGGCAGCCAAGTTGTGTCACTTTTGCGCTCCCGTTGGGATGCCTTGAACAGCTGCAGTGTGCCTGGAGCACAGGGCTTCCTGGTTTTAAAAGTCCTTGGCCCAAGCCTAACAGTAACCCTAGGAAGGTAAATCAGCCGGGTATTAGGGTTCTTCCTAAGGAAAAAGCTGTGAAAGCAGCCATGTTGTGGCACTTTTGCACTCCCTTTTGGCTGCCTTTCACAGCTCCAGTGTGCCTGGAGGTCTGGGCTTCCTGATTTTAAAAATCCTAGCACAAGGCCTACCTAACCCCAACCCGACGACGAGAAAGGCAAATCAGCCAGGAATTAGGGATGTGCCCAATGAAATAGCTGGGGAGGCAGGCATGTTGTGGTACTTTTGTGCTCTTCTTGGGTAGTCCTTCGCAGCTGCTGTGTTCTTGGAACTCAGGGCTTTCTGGTTGAAAGAACCCTAACCCTAGGCCTAACTCAAACCTCAACGCTAGGAAGGAAAATCAGCCTATGGTTCAGGATGGTCTCATGGAAATAGCAGTGGAGGCAGCCAAGTTGTGTCACTTTTGCGCTCCCCTTGGGATGCCTTGAACAGCTGCAGGGTGCCTGGAGCACAGGGCTTCCTGGTTTTCAAAGTCCTTGGCCCAAGCCTAACAGTAACCCTAGGAAGGTAAATCAGCCGGGTATTAGGGTTCTTCCTAAGGAAAAAGCTGTGAAAGCAGCCATGTTGTGGCACTTCTGCGCTCCCTTTGGGATGCCTTTGGCAGCTACAGTAAGCCTGGAACACAGGGCTTCCTGGTTCAAAAAATCCTAGCCCTAGGCTGAACCCTAACCCTAGGGAGATATATCAGAGAAGGTATAGTGTTGGTGCACAGAAAAAAGCTGTGAAAGCAGCCATGTTGTGGCCCTTTTGCACTCCCTTTTGGATGCATTTCACAGCTCCAGTGTGCTTGGAGGTCTGGGTTTCCTGCTTTTAAATATCCTAGCACAAGGCCTACCTAACCCCAACCCGACGACGAGAAAGGCAAATCAGCCAGGAATTAGGGATGTCCCCAAGGAAATAGCTGTGGAGGCAGGCATGTTGTGGTACTTTTGTGCTCTTCTTGGGTAGTCCTTCGCAGCTGCTGTGTTCTTGGAACTCAGGGCTTTCTGGTTTTAAAACTCTAACCCTAGGCCTAACTCAAACCTCAACGCTAGGAAGGAAAATCAGCCTATGATTCGGGATGGTCTCATGGAAATAGCAGTGGAGGCAGCCAAGTTGTGTCACTTTTGCACTCCCATTGGGATGCCTTGAACAGCTGCAGTGTGCCTGGAGCACAGGGCTTCCTGGTTTTAAAAGTCCTAGCCCGAAGCCTAACAGTAACCCTAGGAAGGTAAATCAGCCGGGTATTAGGGTTCTTCCTAAGGAAAAAGCTGTGAAAGCAGCCATGTTGTGGCACTTTTGCACTCCCTTTTGGCTGCCTTTCACAGCACCAGTGTGCCTGGAGGTCTGGGCTTCCTGATTTTAAAAATCCTAGCACAAGGCCTACCTAACCCCAACCCGACGACGAGAAAGGCAAATCAGCCAGGAATTAGGGATGTCCCCAAGGAAATAGCTGTGGAGGCAGGCATGTGGTGGTACTTTTGTGCTCTTCTTGGGTAGTCCTTCGCAGCTGCTGTATTCTTGGAACTCAGGGCTTTCTGGTTGAAAGAACCCTAACCCTAGGCCTAACTCAAACCTCAACGCTAGGAAGGAAAACCAGCCTAAGGTTGGGGATGGTCTCATGGAAATAGCAGTGGAGGCAGCCAAGTTGTGTCACTTTTGCGCTCCCCTTGGGATGCCTTGAACAGCTGCAGTGTGCCTGGAGCACAGGGCTTCCTGGTTTTAAAAGTCCTTGGCCCAAGCCTAACAGTAACCCTAGGAAGGTAAATCAGCTGGGGATTAGGGTTCTTCCTAAGGAAAAAGCTGTGAAAGCAGCCATGTTGTGGCACTTTTGCACTCCCTTTTGGATGCCTTTCACAGCTCCAGTGTGCCTGGAGGTCTGGGCTTCCTGATTTTAAAAATCCTAGCACAAGGCCTACCTAACCCCAACCCGACAACGAGAAAGGCGTATCAGCCAGGAATTAGGGATGTCCCCAAGGAAATAGCTGTGGAGGCAGGCATGTGGTGGTACTTTTGTGCTCTTCTTGGGTAGTCCTTCGCAGCTGCTGTGTTCTTGGAACTCAGGGCTTTCAGGTTAAAAGAACACTAACCATAGGCCTAACTCAAAACTCAACGCTAGGAAGGAAAACCAGCCTAAGGTTGGGGATGGTCTCATGGAAATAGCAGTGGAGGCAGCCAAGTTGTGTCACTTTTGCGCTCCCCTTGGGATGCCTTGAACAGCTGCAGTGTGCCTGGAGCACAGGGCTTCCTGGTTTTCAAAGTCCTTGGCCCAAGCCTAACAGTAACCCTAGGAAGGTAAATCAGCCGGGTATTAGGGTTCTTCCTAAGGAAAAAGCTGTGAAAGCAGCCATGTTGTGGCACTTCTGCGCTCCCTTGGATGCCTTTGGCAGCTACAGTAAGCCTGGAACACAGGGCTTCCTGGTTCAAAAAATCCTAGCCCTAGGCTGAACCCTAACCCTAGGGAGATATATCAGAGAAGGTATAGTGTTGGTGCACAGAAAAAAGCTGTGAAAGCAGCCATGTTGTGGCCCTTTTGCACTCCCTTTTGGATGCATTTCACAGCTCCAGTGTGCTTGGAGGTCTGGGTTTCCTGCTTTTAAATATCCTAGCACAAGGCCTACCTAACCCCAACCCGACGACGAGAAAGGCAAATCAGCCAGGAATTAGGGATGTCCCCAAGGAAATAGCTGTGGAGGCAGGCATGTTGTGGTACTTTTGTGCTCTTCTTGGGTGGTCCTTCGCATCTGCTGTGTTCTTGGAACTCAGGGCTTTCTGGTTAAAAAACTCTAACCCTAGGCCTAACTCAAACCTCAACGCTAGGAAGGAAAATCAGCCTATGGTTGGGGATGGTCTCATGGAAATAGCAGTGGAGGCAGCCAAGTTGTGTCACTTTTGCGCTCCCGTTGGGATGCCTTGAACAGCTGCAGTGTGCCTGGAGCACAGGGCTTCCTGGTTTTAAAAGTCCTTGGCCCAAGCCTAACAGTAACCCTAGGAAGGTAAATCAGCCGGGTATTAGGGTTCTTCCTAAGGAAAAAGCTGTGAAAGCAGCCATGTTGTGGCACTTTTGCACTCCCTTTTGGCTGCCTTTCACAGCTCCAGTGTGCCTGGAGGTCTGGGCTTCCTGATTTTAAAAATCCTAGCACAAGTCCTACCTAACCCCAACCCGACGACGAGAAAGGCAAATCAGCCAGGAATTAGGGATGTGCCCAATGAAATAGCTGGGGAGGCAGGCATGTTGTGGTACTTTTGTGCTCTTCTTGGGTAGTCCTTCGCAGCTGCTGTATTCTTGGAACTCAGGGCTTTCTGGTTGAAAGAACCCTAACCCTAGGCCTAACTCAAACCTCAACGCTAGGAAGGAAAATCAGCCTATGGTTCAGGATGGTCTCATGGAAATAGCAGTGGAGGCAGCCAAGTTGTGTCACTTTTGCGCTCCCCTTGGGATGCCTTGAACAGCTGCAGGGTGCCTGGAGCACAGGGCTTCCTGGTTTTAAAAGTCCTTGGCCCAAGCCTAACAGTAACCCTAGGAAGGTAAATCAGCCGGGTATTAGGGTTCTTCCTAAGGAAAAAGCTGTGAAAGCAGCCATGTTGTGGCACTTCTGCGCTCCCTTTGGGATGCCTTTGGCAGCTACAGTAAGCCTGGAACACAGGGCTTCCTGGTTCAAAAAATCCTAGCCCTAGGCTGAACCCTAACCCTAGGGAGATATATCAGAGAAGGTATAGTGTTGGTGCACAGAAAAAAGCTGTGAAAGCAGCCATGTTGTGGCCCTTTTGCACTCCCTTTTGGATGCATTTCACAGCTCCAGTGTGCTTGGAGGTCTGGGTTTCCTGCTTTTAAATATCCTAGCACAAGGCCTACCTAACCCCAACCCGACGACGAGAAAGGCAAATCAGCCAGGAATTAGGGATGTCCCCAAGGAAATAGCTGTGGAGGCAGGCATGTTGTGGTACTTTTGTGCTCTTCTTGGGTAGTCCTTCGCAGCTGCTGTGTTCTTGGAACTCAGGGCTTTCTGGTTTTAAAACTCTAACCCTAGGCCTAACTCAAACCTCAACGCTAGGAAGGAAAATCAGCCTATGATTCGGGATGGTCTCATGGAAATAGCAGTGGAGGCAGCCAAGTTGTGTCACTTTTGCACTCCCATTGGGATGCCTTGAACAGCTGCAGTGTGCCTGGAGCACAGGGCTTCCTGGTTTTAAAAGTCCTAGGCCGAAGCCTAACAGTAACCCTAGGAAGGTAAATCAGCCGGGTATTAGGGTTCTTCCTAAGGAAAAAGCTGTGAAAGCAGCCATGTTGTGGCACTTTTGCAATCCCTTTTGGCTGCCTTTCACAGCTCCAGTGTGCCTGGAGGTCTGGGCTTCCTGATTTTAAAAATCCTAGCACAAGGCCTGCCTAACCCCAACCCGACGACGAGAAAGGCAAATCAGCCAGGAATTAGGGATGTGCCCAAGGAAATAGCTGTGGAGGCAGGCATGTGGTGGTACTTTTGTGCTCTTCTTGGGTAGTCCTTCGCAGCTGCTGTATTCTTGGAACTCAGGGCTTTCTGGTTGAAAGAACCCTAACCCTAGGCCTAACTCAAACCTCAACGCTAGGAAGGAAAACCAGCCTAAGGTTGGGGATGGTCTCATGGAAATAGCAGTGGAGGCAGCCAAGTTGTGTCACTTTTGCGCTCCCCTTGGGATGCCTTGAACAGCTGCAGTGTGCCTGGAGCACAGGGCTTCCTGGTTTTAAAAGTCCTTGGCCCAAGCCTAACAGTAACCCTAGGAAGGTAAATCAGCTGGGGATTATGGTTCTTCCTAAGGAAAAAGCTGTGAAAGCAGCCATGTTGTGGCACTTTTGCACTCCCTTTTGGATGCCTTTCACAGCTCCAGTGTGCCTGGAGGTCTGGGCTTCCTGATTTTAAAAATCCTAGCACAAGGCCTACCTAACCCCAACCCGACAACGAGAAAGGCGTATCAGCCAGGAATTAGGGATGTCCCCAAGGAAATAGCTGTGGAGGCAGGCATGTGGTGGTACTTTTGTGCTCTTCTTGGGTAGTCCTTCGCAGCTGCTGTGTTCTTGGAACTCAGGGCTTTCAGGTTAAAAGAACACTAACCATAGGCCTAACTCAAAACTCAACGCTAGGAAGGAAAACCAGCCTAAGGTTGGGGATGGTCTCATGGAAATAGCAGTGGAGGCAGCCAAGTTGTGTCACTTTTGTGCTCCCCTTGGGATGCCTTGAACAGCTGCAGTGTGCCTGGAGCACAGGGCTTCCTGGTTTTCAAAGTCCTTGGCCCAAGCCTAACAGTAACCCTAGGAAGGTAAATCAGCCGGGTATTAGGGTTCTTCCTAAGGAAAAAGCTGTGAAAGCAGCCATGTTGTGGCACTTCTGCGCTCCCTTGGATGCCTTTGGCAGCTACAGTAAGCCTGGAACACAGGGCTTCCTGGTTCAAAAAATCCTAGCCCTAGGCTGAACCCTAACCCTAACCCTAGGGAGATATATCAGAGAAGGTATAGTGATGGTGCCAAGAAAAAAGCTGTGAAAGCAGCCATGTTGTGGCCCTTTTGCACTCCCTTTTGGATGCCTTTCACAGCTCCAGTGTGCTTGGAGGTCTGGGTTTCCTGCTTTTAAATATCCTAGCACAAGGCCTACCTAACCCCAACCCGACGACGAGAAAGGCAAATCAGCCAGGAATTAGGGATGTCCCCAAGGAAATAGCTGGGGAGGCAGGCATGTTGTGGTACTTTTGTGCTCTTCTTGGGTAGTCCTTCGCAGCTGCTGTGTTCTTGGAACTCAGGGCTTTCTGGTTTTAAAACTCTAACCCTAGGCCTAACTCAAACCTCAACGCTAGGAAGGAAAATCAGCCTATGGTTGGGGATGGTCTCATGGAAATAGCAGTGGAGGCAGCCAAGTTGTGTCACTTTTGCGCTCCCCTTGGGATGCCTTGAACAGCTGCAGTGTGCCTGGAGCACAGGGCTTCCTGGTTTTCAAAGTCCTTGGCCCAAGCCTAACAGTAACCCTAGGAAGGTAAATCAGCCGGGTATTAGGGTTCTTCCTAAGGAAAAAGCTGTGAAAGCAGCCATGTTGTGGCACTTTTGCACTCCCTTTTGGCTGCCTTTCACAGCTCCAGTGTGCCTGGAGGTCTGGGCTTCCTGATTTTAAAAATCCTAGCACAAGGCCTACCTAACCCCAACCCGACGACGAGAAAGGCAAATCAGCCAGGAATTAGGGATGTGCCCAATGAAATAGCTGTGGAGGCAGGCATGTTGTGGTACTTTTGTGCTCTTCTTGGGTAGTCCTTCGCAGCTGCTGTATTTTTGGAACTCAGGGCTTTCTGGTTGAAAGAACCCTAACCCTAGGCCTAACTCAAACCTCAACGCTAGGAAGGAAAATCAGCCTATGGTTCAGGATGGTCTCATGGAAATAGCAGTGGAGGCAGCCAAGTTGTGTCACTTTTGCGCTCCCCTTGGGATGCCTTGAACAGCTGCAGGGTGCCTGGAGCACAGGGCTTCCTGGTTTTCAAAGTCCTTGGCCCAAGCCTAACAGTAACCCTAGGAAGGTAAATCAGCCGGGTATTAGGGTTCTTCCTAAGGAAAAAGCTGTGAAAGCAGCCATGTTGTGGCACTTCTGCGCTCCCTTTGGGATGCCTTTGGCAGCTACAGTAAGCCTGGAACACAGGGCTTCCTGGTTCAAAAAATCCTAGCCCTAGGCTGAACCCTAACCCTAGGGAGATATATCAGAGAAGGTATAGTGTTGGTGCACAGAAAAAAGCTGTGAAAGCAGCCATGTTGTGGCCCTTTTGCACTCCCTTTTGGATGCATTTCACAGCTCCAGTGTGCTTGGAGGTCTGGGTTTCCTGCTTTTAAATATCCTAGCACAAGGCCTACCTAACCCCAACCCGACGACGAGAAAGGCAAATCAGCCAGGAATTAGGGATGTCCCCAAGGAAATAGCTGTGGAGGCAGGCATGTTGTGGTACTTTTGTGCTCTTCTTGGGTAGTCCTTCGCAGCTGCTGTGTTCTTGGAACTCAGGGCTTTCTGGTTTTAAAACTCTAACCCTAGGCCTAACTCAAACCTCAACGCTAGGAAGGAAAATCAGCCTATGATTCGGGATGGTCTCATGGAAATAGCAGTGGAGGCAGCCAAGTTGTGTCACTTTTGCGCTCCCGTTGGGATGCCTTGAACAGCTGCAGTGTGCCTGGAGCACAGGGCTTCCTGGTTTTAAAAGTCCTTGGCCCAAGCCTAACTGTAACCCTAGGAAGGTAAATCAGCCGGGTATTAGGGTTCTTCCTAAGGAAAAAGCTGTGAAAGCAGCCATGTTGTGGCACTTTTGCACTCCCTTTTGGATGCCTTTCACAGCTCCAGTGTGCCTGGAGGTCTGGGCTTCCTGATTTTAAAAATCCTAGCACAAGGCCTACCTAACCCCAACCCGACGACGAGAAAGGCAAATCAGCCAGGAATTAGGGATGTCCCCAAGGAAATAGCTGTGGAGGCAGGCATGTGGTGGTACTTTTGTGCTCTTCTTGGGTAGTCCTTCGCAGCTGCTGTATTCTTGGAACTCAGGGCTTTCTGGTTGAAAGAACCCTAACCCTAGGCCTAACTCAAACCTCAACGCTAGGAAGGAAAACCAGCCTAAGGTTGGGGATGGTCTCATGGAAATAGCAGTGGAGGCAGCCAAGTTGTGTCACTTTTGCGCTCCCCTTGGGATGCCTTGAACAGCTGCAGTGTGCCTGGAGCACAGGGCTTCCTGGTTTTCAAAGTCCTTGGCCCAAGCCTAACAGTAACCCTAGGAAGGTAAATCAGCCGGGTATTAGGGTTCTTCCTAAGGAAAAAGCTGTGAAAGCAGCCATGTTGTGGCACTTCTGCGCTCCCTTGGATGCCTTTGGCAGCTACAGTAAGCCTGGAACACAGGGCTTCCTGGTTCAAAAAATCCTAGCCCTAGGCTGAACCCTAACCCTTACCCTAGGGAGATATATCAGAGAAGGTATAGTGATGGTGCCAAGAAAAAAGCTGTGAAAGCAGCCATGTTGTGGCCCTTTTGCACTCCCTTTTGGATGCCTTTCACAGCTCCAGTGTGCTTGGAGGTCTGGGTTTCCTGCTTTTAAATATCCTAGCACAAGGCCTACCTAACCCCAACCCGACGACGAGAAAGGCAAATCAGCCAGGAATTAGGGATGTCCCCAAGGAAATAGCTGTGGAGGCAGGCATGTTGTGGTACTTTTGTGCTCTTCTTGGGTGGTCCTTCGCATCTGCTGTGTTCTTGGAACTCAGGGCTTTCTGGTTAAAAAACTCTAACCCTAGGCCTAACTCAAACCTCAACGCTAGGAAGGAAAATCAGCCTATGATTCGGGATGGTCTCATGGAAATAGCAGTGGAGGCAGCCAAGTTGTGTCACTTTTGCACTCCCATTGGGATGCCTTGAACAGCTGCAGTGTGCCTGGAGCACAGGGCTTCCTGGTTTTAAAAGTCCTAGGCCGAAGCCTAACAGTAACCCTAGGAAGGTAAATCAGCCGGGTATTAGGGTTCTTCCTAAGGAAAAAGCTGTGAAAGCAGCCATGTTGTGGCACTTTTGCAATCCCTTTTGGCTGCCTTTCACAGCTCCAGTGTGCCTGGAGGTCTGGGCTTCCTGATTTTAAAAATCCTAGCACAAGGCCTACCTAACCCCAACCCGACGACGAGAAAGGCAAATCAGCCAGGAATTAGGGATGTCCCCAAGGAAATAGCTGTGGAGGCAGGCATGTGGTGGTACTTTTGTGCTCTTCTTGGGTAGTCCTTCGCAGCTGCTGTATTCTTGGAACTCAGGGCTTTCTGGTTGAAAGAACCCGAACCCTAGGCCTAACTCAAACCTCAACGCTAGGAAGGAAAACCAGCCTAAGGTTGGGGATGGTCTCATGGAAATAGCAGTGGAGGCAGCCAAGTTGTGTCACTTTTGCGCTCCCCTTGGGATGCCTTGAACAGCTGCAGTGTGCCTGGAGCACAGGGCTTCCTGGTTTTCAAAGTCCTTGGCCCAAGCCTAACAGTAACCCTAGGAAGGTAAATCAGCTGGGGATTAGGGTTCTTCCTAAGGAAAAAGCTGTGAAAGCAGCCATGTTGTGGCACTTTTGCACTCCCTTTTGGATGCCTTTCACAGCTCCAGTGTGCCTGGAGGTCTGGGCTTCCTGATTTTAAAAATCCTAGCACAAGGCCTACCTAACCCCAACCCGACAACGAGAAAGGCGTATCAGCCAGGAATTAGGGATGTCCCCAAGGAAATAGCTGTGGAGGCAGGCATGTGGTGGTACTTTTGTGCTCTTCTTGGGTAGTCCTTCGCAGCTGCTGTGTTCTTGGAACTCAGGGCTTTCAGGTTAAAAGAACACTAACCATAGGCCTAACTCAAAACTCAACGCTAGGAAGGAAAACCAGCCTAAGGTTGGGGATGGTCTCATGGAAATAGCAGTGGAGGCAGCCAAGTTGTGTCACTTTTGCGCTCCCCTTGGGATGCCTTGAACAGCTGCAGTGTGCCTGGAGCACAGGGCTTCCTGGTTTTAAAAGTCCTTGGCCCAAGCCTAACAGTAACCCTAGGAAGGTAAATCAGCCGGGTATTAGGGTTCTTCCTAAGGAAAAAGCTGTGAAAGCAGCCATGTTGTGGCACTTCTGCGCTCCCTTGGATGCCTTTGGCAGCTACAGTAAGCCTGGAACACAGGGCTTCCTGGTTCAAAAAATCCTAGCCCTAGGCTGAACCCTAACCCTAGGGAGATATATCAGAGAAGGTATAGTGTTGGTGCCAAGAAAAAAGCTGTGAAAGCAGCCATGTTGTGGCCCTTTTGCACTCCCTTTTGGATGCATTTCACAGCTCCAGTGTGCTTGGAGGTCTGGGTTTCCTGCTTTTAAATATCCTAGCACAAGGCCTACCTAACCCCAACCCGACGACGAGAAAGGCAAATCAGCCAGGAATTAGGGATGTCCCCAAGGAAATAGCTGTGGAGGCAGGCATGTTGTGGTACTTTTGTGCTCTTCTTGGGTAGTCCTTCGCAGCTGCTGTGTTCTTGGAACTCAGGGCTTTCTGGTTAAAAAACTCTAACCCTAGGCCTAACTCAAACCTCAACGCTAGGAAGGAAAATCAGCCTATGATTCGGGATGGTCTCATGGAAATAGCAGTGGAGGCAGCCATGTTGTGGCACTTTTGCACTCCCTTTTGGATGCCTTTCACAGCTCCAGTGTGCCTGGAGGTCTGGGCTTCCTGATTTTCAAAATCCTAGCACAAGGCCTACCTAACCCCAACCCGACAACGAGAAAGGCGTATCAGCCAGGAATTAGGGATGTCCCCAAGGAAATAGCTGTGGAGGCAGGCATGTGGTGGTACTTTTGTGCTCTTCTTGGGTAGTCCTTCGCAGCTGCTGTGTTCTTGGAACTCAGGGCTTTCAGGTTAAAAGAACACTAACCATAGGCCTAACTCAAAACTCAACGCTAGGAAGGAAAACCAGCCTAAGGTTGGGGATGGTCTCATGGAAATAGCAGTGGAGGCAGCCAAGTTGTGTCACTTTTGCGCTCCCCTTGGGATGCCTTGAACAGCTGCAGTGTGCCTGGAGCACAGGGCTTCCTGGTTTTCAAAGTCCTTGGCCCAAGCCTAACAGTAACCCTAGGAAGGTAAATCAGCCGGGTATTAGGGTTCTTCCTAAGGAAAAAGCTGTGAAAGCAGCCATGTTGTGGCACTTCTGCGCTCCCTTGGATGCCTTTGGCAGCTACAGTAAGCCTGGAACACAGGGCTTCCTGGTTCAAAATATCCTAGCCCTAGGCTGAACCCTAACCCTAACCCTAGGGAGATATATCAGAGAAGGTATAGTGATGGTGCCAAGAAAAAAGCTGTGAAAGCAGCCATGTTGTGGCCCTTTTGCACTCCCTTTTGGATGCCTTTCACAGCTCCAGTGTGCTTGGAGGTCTGGGTTTCCTGCTTTTAAATATCCTAGCACAAGGCCTACCTAACCCCAACCCGACGACGAGAAAGGCAAATCAGCCAGGAATTAGGGATGTCCCCAAGGAAATAGCTGTGGAGGCAGGCATGTTGTGGTACTTTTGTGCTCTTCTTGGGTAGTCCTTCGCAGCTGCTGTGTTCTTGGAACTCAGGGCTTTCTGGTTTTAAAACTCTAACCCTAGGCCTAACTCAAACCTCAACGCTAGGAAGGAAAATCAGCCTATGGTTCGGGATGGTCTCATGGAAATAGCAGTGGAGGCAGCCAAGTTGTGTCACTTTTGCGCTCTCCTTGGGATGCCTTGAACAGCTGCAGTGTGCCTGGAGCACAGGGCTTCCTGGTTTTCAAAGTCCTTGGCCCAAGCCTAACAGTAACCCTAGGAAGGTAAATCAGCCGGGTATTAGGGTTCTTCCTAAGGAAAAAGCTGTGAAAGCAGCCATGTTGTGGCACTTTTGCACTCCCTTTTGGCTGCCTTTCACAGCTCCAGTGTGTCTGGAGGTCTGGGCTTCCTGATTTTAAAAATCCTAGCACAAGGCCTACCTAACCCCAACCCGACGACGAGAAAGGCAAATCAGCCAGGAATTAGGGATGTGCCCAATGAAATAGCTGGGGAGGCAGGCATGTTGTGGTACTTTTGTGCTCTTCTTGGGTAGTCCTTCGCAGCTGCTGTATTCTTGGAACTCAGGGCTTTCTGGTTGAAAGAACCCTAACCCTAGGCCTAACTCAAAACTCAACGCTAGGAAGGAAAATCAGCCTATGGTTCAGGATGGTCTCATGGAAATAGCAGTGGAGGCAGCCAAGTTGTGTCACTTTTGCGCTCCCCTTGGGATGCCTTGAACAGCTGCAGGGTGCCTGGAGCACAGGGCTTCCTGGTTTTCAAAGTCCTTGGCCCAAGCCTAACAGTAACCCTAGGAAGGTAAATCAGCCGGGTATTAGGGTTCTTCCTAAGGAAAAAGCTGTGAAAGCAGCCATGTTGTGGCACTTCTGCGCTCCCTTTGGGATGCCTTTGGCAGCTACAGTAAGCCTGGAACACAGGGCTTCCTGGTTCAAAAAATCCTAGCCCTAGGCTGAACCCTAACCCTAGGGAGATATATCAGAGAAGGTATAGTGTTGGTGCACAGAAAAAAGCTGTGAAAGCAGCCATGTTGTGGCCCTTTTGCACTCCCTTTTGGATGCATTTCACAGCTCCAGTGTGCTTGGAGGTCTGGGTTTCCTGCTTTTAAATATCCTAGCACAAGGCCTACCTAACCCCAACCCGACGACGAGAAAGGCAAATCAGCCAGGAATTAGGGATGTCCCCAAGGAAATAGCTGTGGAGGCAGGCATGTTGTGGTACTTTTGTGCTCTTCTTGGGTAGCCCTTCGCAGCTGCTGTGTTCTTGGAACTCAGGGCTTTCTGGTTTTAAAACTCTAACCCTAGGCCTAACTCAAACCTCAACGCTAGGAAGGAAAATCAGCCTATGATTCGGGATGGTCTCATGGAAATAGCAGTGGAGGCAGCCAAGTTGTGTCACTTTTGCACTCCCATTGGGATGCCTTGAACAGCTGCAGTGTGCCTGGAGCACAGGGCTTCCTGGTTTTAAAAGTCCTTGGCCCAAGCCTAACTGTAACCCTAGGAAGGTAAATCAGCCGGGTATTAGGGTTCTTCCTAAGGAAAAAGCTGTGAAAGCAGCCATGTTGTGGCACTTTTGCACTCCCTTTTGGATGCCTTTCACAGCTCCAGTGTGCCTGGAGGTCTGGGCTTCCTGATTTTAAAAATCCTAGCACAAGGCCTACCTAACCCCAACCCGACGACGAGAAAGGCAAATCAGCCAGGAATTAGGGATGTCCCCAAGGAAATAGCTGTGGAGGCAGGCATGTTGTGGTACTTTTGTGCTCTTCTTGGGTAGTCCTTCGCAGCTGCTGTATTCTTGGAACTCAGGGCTTTCTGGTTGAAAGAACCCTAACCCTAGGCCTAACTCAAACCTCAACGCTAGGAAGGAAAACCAGCCTAAGGTTGGGGATGGTCTCATGGAAATAGCAGTGGAGGCAGCCAAGTTGTGTCACTTTTGCGCTCCCCTTGGGATGCCTTGAACAGCTGCAGTGTGCCTGGAGCACAGGGCTTCCTGGTTTTCAAAGTCCTTGGCCCAAGCCTAACAGTAACCCTAGGAAGGTAAATCAGCTGGGGATTAGGGTTCTTCCTAAGGAAAAAGCTGTGAAAGCAGCCATGTTGTGGCACTTTTGCACTCCCTTTTGGATGCCTTTCACAGCTCCAGTGTGCCTGGAGGTCTGGGCTTCCTGATTTTAAAAATCCTAGCACAAGGCCTACCTAACCCCAACCCGACAACGAGAAAGGCGTATCAGCCAGGAATTAGGGATGTCCCCAAGGAAATAGCTGTGGAGGCAGGCATGTGGTGGTACTTTTGTGCTCTTCTTGGGTAGTCCTTCGCAGCTGCTGTGTTCTTGGAACTCAGGGCTTTCAGGTTAAAAGAACACTAACCATAGGCCTAACTCAAAACTCAATGCTAGGAAGGAAAACCAGCCTAAGGTTGGGGATGGTCTCATGGAAATAGCAGTGGAGGCAGCCAAGTTGTGTCACTTTTGCGCTCCCCTTGGGATGCCTTGAACAGCTGCAGTGTGCCTGGAGCACAGGGCTTCCTGGTTTTCAAAGTCCTTGGCCCAAGCCTAACAGTAACCCTAGGAAGGTAAATCAGCCGGGTATTAGGGTTCTTCCTAAGGAAAAAGCTGTGAAAGCAGCCATGTTGTGGCACTTCTGCGCTCCCTTGGATGCCTTTGGCAGCTACAGTAAGCCTGGAACACAGGGCTTCCTGGTTCAAAAAATCCTAGCCCTAGGCTGAACCCTAACCCTAACCCTAGGGAGATATATCAGAGAAGGTATAGTGATGGTGCCAAGAAAAAAGCTGTGAAAGCAGCCATGTTGTGGCCCTTTTGCACTCCCTTTTGGATGCCTTTCACAGCTCCAGTGTGCTTGGAGGTCTGGGTTTCCTGCTTTTAAATATCCTAGCACAAGGCCTACCTAACCCCAACCCGACGACGAGAAAGGCAAATCAGCCAGGAATTAGGGATGTCCCCAAGGAAATAGCTGTGGAGGCAGGCATGTTGTGGTACTTTTGTGCTCTTCTTGGGTGGTCCTTCGCATCTGCTGTGTTCTTGGAACTCAGGGCTTTCTGGTTAAAAAACTCTAACCCTAGGCCTAACTCAAACCTCAACGCTAGGAAGGAAAATCAGCCTATGGTTCAGGATGGTCTCATGGAAATAGCAGTGGAGGCAGCCAAGTTGTGTCACTTTTGCGCTCCCCTTGGGATGCCTTGAACAGCTGCAGGGTGCCTGGAGCACAGGGCTTCCTGGTTTTAAAAGTCCTTGGCCCAAGCCTAACAGTAACCCTAGGAAGGTAAATCAGCCGGGTATTAGGGTTCTTCCTAAGGAAAAAGCTGTGAAAGCAGCCATGTTGTGGCACTTCTGCGCTCCCTTTGGGATGCCTTTGGCAGCTACAGTAAGCCTGGAACACAGGGCTTCCTGGTTCAAAAAATCCTAGCCCTAGGCTGAACCCTAACCCTAGGGAGATATATCAGAGAAGGTATAGTGTTGGTGCACAGAAAAAAGCTGTGAAAGCAGCCATGTTGTGGCCCTTTTGCACTCCCTTTTGGATGCATTTCACAGCTCCAGTGTGCTTGGAGGTCTGGGTTTCCTGCTTTTAAATATCCTAGCACAAGGCCTACCTAACCCCAACCCGACGACGAGAAAGGCAAATCAGCCAGGAATTAGGGATGTCCCCAAGGAAATAGCTGTGGAGGCAGGCATGTTGTGGTACTTTTGTGCTCTTCTTGGGTAGTCCTTCGCAGCTGCTGTGTTCTTGGAACTCAGGGCTTTCTGGTTAAAAAACTCTAACCCTAGGCCTAACTCAAACCTCAACGCTAGGAAGGAAAATCAGCCTATGATTCGGGATGGTCTCATGGAAATAGCAGTGGAGGCAGCCAAGTTGTGTCACTTTTGCGCTCCCCTTGGGATGCCTTGAACAGCTGCAGTGTGCCTGGAGCACAGGGCTTCCTGGTTTTCAAAGTCCTTGGCCCAAGCCTAACAGTAACCCTAGGAAGGTAAATCAGCTGGGGATTAGGGTTCTTCCTAAGGAAAAAGCTGTGAAAGCAGCCATGTTGTGGCACTTTTGCACTCCCTTTTGGATGCCTTTCACAGCTCCAGTGTGCCTGGAGGTCTGGGCTTCCTGATTTTAAAAATCCTAGCACAAGGCCTACCTAACCCCAACCCGACAATGAGAAAGGCGTATCAGCCAGGAATTAGGGATGTCCCCAAGGAAATAGCTGTGGAGGCAGGCATGTGGTGGTACTTTTGTGCTCTTCTTGGGTAGTCCTTCGCAGCTGCTGTGTTCTTGGAACTCAGGGCTTTCAGGTTAAAAGAACACTAACCATAGGCCTAACTCAAAACTCAATGCTAGGAAGGAAAACCAGCCTAAGGTTGGGGATGGTCTCATGGAAATAGCAGTGGAGGCAGCCAAGTTGTGTCACTTTTGCGCTCCCCTTGGGATGCCTTGAACAGCTGCAGTGTGCCTGGAGCACAGGGCTTCCTGGTTTTCAAAGTCCTTGGCCCAAGCCTAACAGTAACCCTAGGAAGGTAAATCAGCCGGGTATTAGGGTTCTTCCTAAGGAAAAAGCTGTGAAAGCAGCCATGTTGTGGCACTTCTGCGCTCCCTTGGATGCCTTTGGCAGCTACAGTAAGCCTGGAACACAGGGCTTCCTGGTTCAAAAAATCCTAGCCCTAGGCTGAACCCTAACCCTAGGGAGATATATCAGAGAAGGTATAGTGTTGGTGCACAGAAAAAAGCTGTGAAAGCAGCCATGTTGTGGCCCTTTTGCACTCCCTTTTGGATGCATTTCACAGCTCCAGTGTGCTTGGAGGTCTGGGTTTCCTGCTTTTAAATATCCTAGCACAAGGCCTACCTAACCCCAACCCGACGACGAGAAAGGCAAATCAGCCAGGAATTAGGGATGTCCCCAAGGAAATAGCTGTGGAGGCAGGCATGTTGTGGTACTTTTGTGCTCTTCTTGGGTAGTCCTTCGCAGCTGCTGTGTTCTTGGAACTCAGGGCTTTCTGGTTAAAAAACTCTAACCCTAGGCCTAACTCAAACCTCAACGCTAGGAAGGAAAATCAGCCTATGATTCGGGATGGTCTCATGGAAATAGCAGTGGAGGCAGCCAAGTTGTGTCACTTTTGCACTCCCATTGGGATGCCTTGAACAGCTGCAGTGTGCCTGGAGCACAGGGCTTCCTGGTTTTAAAAGTCCTAGCCCGAAGCCTAACAGTAACCCTAGGAAGGTAAATCAGCCGGGTATTAGGGTTCTTCCTAAGGAAAAAGCTGTGAAAGCAGCCATGTTGTGGCACTTTTGCACTCCCTTTTGGCTGCCTTTCACAGCACCAGTGTGCCTGGAGGTCTGGGCTTCCTGATTTTAAAAATCCTAGCACAAGGCCTACCTAACCCCAACCCGACGACGAGAAAGGCAAATCAGCCAGGAATTAGGGATGTGCCCAATGAAATAGCTGTGGAGGCAGGCATGTTGTGGTACTTTTGTGCTCTTCTTGGGTAGTCCTTCGCAGCTGCTGTATTCTTGGAACTCAGGGCTTTCTGGTTGAAAGAACCCTAACCCTAGGCCTAACTCAAAACTCAACGCTAGGAAGGAAAATCAGCCTATGGTTCAGGATGGTCTCATGGAAATAGCAGTGGAGGCAGCCAAGTTGTGTCACTTTTGCGCTCCCCTTGGGATGCCTTGAACAGCTGCAGGGTGCCTGGAGCACAGGGCTTCCTGGTTTTAAAAGTCCTTGGCCCAAGCCTAACAGTAACCCTAGGAAGGTAAATCAGCCGGGTATTAGGGTTCTTCCTAAGGAAAAAGCTGTGAAAGCAGTCATGTTGTGGCACTTCAGCGCTCCCTTTGGGATGCCTTTGGCAGCTACAGTAAGCCTGGAACACAGGGCTTCCTGGTTCAAAAAATCCTAGCCCTAGGCTGAACCCTAACCCTAGGGAGATATATCAGAGAAGGTATAGTGTTGGTGCACAGAAAAAAGCTGTGAAAGCAGCCATGTTGTGGCCCTTTTGCACTCCCTTTTGGATGCATTTCACAGCTCCAGTGTGCTTGGAGGTCTGGGTTTCCTGCTTTTAAATATCCTAGCACAAGGCCTACCTAACCCCAACCCGACGACGAGAAAGGCAAATCAGCCAGGAATTAGGGATGTCCCCAAGGAAATAGCTGTGGAGGCAGGCATGTTGTGGTACTTTTGTGCTCTTCTTGGGTAGTCCTTCGCAGCTGCTGTGTTCTTGGAACTCAGGGCTTTCTGGTTAAAAAACTCTAACCCTAGCCCTAACTCAAACCTCAACGCTAGGAAGGAAAATCAGCCTATGATTCGGGATGGTTTCATGGAAATAGCAGTGGAGGCAGCCAAGTTGTGTCACTTTTGCGCTCCCCTTGGGATGCCTTGAACAGCTGCAGTGTGCCTGGAGCACAGGGCTTCCTGGTTTTCAAAGTCCTTTGCCCAAGCCTAACAGTAACCCTAGGAAGGTAAATCAGCTGGGGATTAGGGTTCTTCCTAAGGAAAAAGCTGTGAAAGCAGCCATGTTGTGGCACTTTTGCAATCCCTTTTGGATGCCTTTCACAGCTCCAGTGTGCCTGGAGGTCTGGGCTTCCTGATTTTAAAAATCCTAGCACAAGGCCTACCTAACCCCAACCCGACAACGAGAAAGGCGTATCAGCCAGGAATTAGGGATGTCCCCAAGGAAATAGCTGTGGAGGCAGGCATGTGGTGGTACTTTTGTGCTCTTCTTGGGTAGTCCTTCGCAGCTGCTGTGTTCTTGGAACTCAGGGCTTTCAGGTTAAAAGAACACTAACCATAGGCCTAACTCAAAACTCAACGCTAGGAAGGAAAACCAGCCTAAGGTTGGGGATGGTCTCATGGAAATAGCAGTGGAGGCAGCCAAGTTGTGTCACTTTTGCGCTCCCCTTGGGATGCCTTGAACAGCTGCAGTGTGCCTGGAGCACAGGGCTTCCTGGTTTTCAAAGTCCTTGGCCCAAGCCTAACAGTAACCCTAGGAAGGTAAATCAGCCGGGTATTAGGGTTCTTCCTAAGGAAAAAGCTGTGAAAGCAGCCATGTTGTGGCACTTCTGCGCTCCCTTTGGGATGCCTTTGGCAGCTACAGTAAGCATGGAACACAGGGTTTCCTGGTTCAAAAAATCCTAGCCCTAGGCTGAACCCTAACCCTAGGGAGATATATCAGAGAAGGTATAGTGTTGGTGCACAGAAAAAAGCTGTGAAAGCAGCCATGTTGTGGCCCTTTTGCACTCCCTTTTGGATGCATTTCACAGCTCCAGTGTGCTTGGAGGTCTGGGTTTCCTGCTTTTAAATATCCTAGCACAAGGCCTACCTAACCCCAACCCGACGACGAGAAAGGCAAATCAGCCAGGAATTAGGGATGTCCCCAAGGAAATAGCTGTGGAGGCAGGCATGTTGTGGTACTTTTGTGCTCTTCTTGGGTAGTCCTTCGCAGCTGCTGTGTTCTTGGAACTCAGGGCTTTCTGGTTAAAAAACTCTAACCCTAGGCCTAACTCAAACCTCAACACTAGGAAGGAAAATCAGCCTATGATTCGGGATGGTCTCATGGAAATAGCAGTGGAGGCAGCCAAGTTGTGTCACTTTTGCACTCCCATTGGGATGCCTTGAACAGCTGCAGTGTGCCTGGAGCACAGGGCTTCCTGGTTTTAAAAGTCCTAGCCCGAAGCCTAACAGTAACCCTAGGAAGGTAAATCAGCCGGGTATTAGGGTTCTTCCTAAGGAAAAAGCTGTGAAAGCAGCCATGTTGTGGCACTTTTGCACTCCCTTTTGGCTGCCTTTCACAGCTCCAGTGTGCCTGGAGGTCTGGGCTTCCTGATTTTAAAAATCCTAGCACAAGGCCTACCTAACCCCAACCCGACAACGAGAAAGGCAAATCAGCCAGGAATTAGGGATGTGCCCAATGAAATAGCTGGGGAGGCAGGCATGTTGTGGTACTTTTGTGCTCTTCTTGGGTAGTCCTTCGCAGCTGCTGTATTCTTGGAACTCAGGGCTTTCTGGTTGAAAGAACCCTAACCCTAGGCCTAACTCAAACCTCAACGCTAGGAAGGAAAATCAGCCTATGGTTCAGGATGGTCTCATGGAAATAACAGTGGAGGCAGCCAAGTTGTGTCACTTTTGCGCTCCCCTTGGGATGCCTTGAACAGCTGCAGGGTGCCTGGAGCACAGGGCTTCCTGGTTTTAAAAGTCCTTGGCCCAAGCCTAACAGTAACCCTAGGAAGGTAAATCAGCCGGGTATTAGGGTTCTTCCTAAGGAAAAAGCTGTGAAAGCAGCCATGTTGTGGCACTTCTGCGCTCCCTTTGGGATGCCTTTGGCAGCTACAGTAAGCCTGGAACACAGGGCTTCCTGGTTCAAAAAATCCTAGCCCTAGGCTGAACCCTAACCCTAGGGAGATATATCAGAGAAGGTATAGTGTTGGTGCACAGAAAAAAGCTGTGAAAGCAGCCATGTTGTGGCCCTTTTGCACTCCCTTTTGGATGCATTTCACAGCTCCAGTGTGCTTGGAGGTCTGGGTTTCCTGCTTTTAAATATCCTAGCACAAGGCCTACCTAACCCCAACCCGACGACGAGAAAGGCAAATCAGCCAGGAATTAGGGATGTCCCCAAGGAAATAGCTGTGGAGGCAGGCATGTTGTGGTACTTTTGTGCTCTTCTTGGGTAGTCCTTCGCAGCTGCTGTATTCTTGGAACTCAGGGCTTTCTGGTTAAAAAACTCTAACCCTAGGCCTAACTCAAACCTCAACGCTAGGAAGGAAAATCAGCCTATGATTCGGGATGGTCTCATGGAAATAGCAGTGGAGGCAGCCAAGTTGTGTCACTTTTGCGCTCCCCTTGGGATGCCTTGAACAGCTGCAGTGTGCCTGGAGCACAGGGCTTCCTGGTTTTCAAAGTCCTTGGCCCAAGCCTAACAGTAACCCTAGGAAGGTAAATCAGCTGGGGATTAGGGTTCTTCCTAAGGAAAAAGCTGTGAAAGCAGCCATGTTGTGGCACTTTTGCACTCCCTTTTGGATGCCTTTCACAGCTCCAGTGTGCCTGGAGGTCTGGGCTTCCTGATTTTAAAAATCCTAGCACAAGGCCTACCTAACCCCAACCCGACAACGAGAAAGGCAAATCAGCCAGGAATTAGGGATGTCCCCAAGGAAATAGCTGTGGAGGCAGGCATGTGGTGGTACTTTTGTGCTCTTCTTGGGTAGTCCTTCGCAGCTGCTGTGTTCTTGGAACTCAGGGCTTTCAGGTTAAAAGAACACTAACCATAGGCCTAACTCAAAACTCAACGCTAGGAAGGAAAACCAGCCTAAGGTTGGGGATGGTCTCATGGAAATAGCAGTGGAGGCAGCCAAGTTGTGTCACTTTTGCGCACCCCTTGGGATGCCTTGAACAGCTGCAGCGTGCCTGGAGCACAGGGCTTCCTGGTTTTCAAAGTCCTTGGCCCAAGCCTAACAGTAACCCTAGGAAGGTAAATCAGCCGGGTATTAGGGTTCTTCCTAAGGAAAAAGCTGTGAAAGCAGCCATGTTGTGGCACTTCTGCGCTCCCTTGGATGCCTTTGGCAGCTACAGTAAGCCTGGAACACAGGGCTTCCTGGTTCAAAAAATCCTAGCCCTAGGCTGAACCCTAACCCTAACCCTAGGGAGATATATCAGAGAAGGTATAGTGATGGTGCCAAGAAAAAAGCTGTGAAAGCAGCCATGTTGTGGCCCTTTTGCACTCCCTTTTGGATGCCTTTCACAGCTCCAGTGTGCTTGGAGGTCTGGGTTTCCTGCTTTTAAATATCCTAGCACAAGGCCTACCTAACCCCAACCCGACGACGAGAAAGGCAAATCAGCCAGGAATTAGGGATGTCCCCAAGGAAATAGCTGTGGAGGCAGGCATGTGGTGGTACTTTTGTGCTCTTCTTGGGTGGTCCTTCGCATCTGCTGTGTTCTTGGAACACAGGGCTTTCTGGTTAAAAAACTCTAACCCTAGGCCTAACTCAAACCTCAACGCTAGGAAGGAAAATCAGCCTATGGTTCAGGATAGTCTCATGGAAATAGCAGTGGAGGCAGCCAAGTTGTGTCACTTTTGCGCTCCCCTTGGGATGCCTTGAACAGCTGCAGGGTGCCTGGAGCACAGGGCTTCCTGGTTTTAAAAGTCCTTGGCCCAAGCCTAACAGTAACCCTAGGAAGGTAAATCAGCCGGGTATTAGGGTTCTTCCTAAGGAAAAAGCTGTGAAAGCAGCCATGTTGTGGCACTTCTGCGCTCCCTTTGGGATGCCTTTGGCAGCTACAGTAAGCCTGGAACACAGGGCTTCCTGGTTCAAAAAATCCTAGCCCTAGGCTGAACCCTAACCCTAGGGAGATATATCAGAGAAGGTATAGTGTTGGTGCACAGAAAAAAGCTGTGAAAGCAGCCATGTTGTGGCCCTTTTGCACTCCCTTTTGGATGCATTTCACAGCTCCAGTGTGCTTGGAGGTCTGGGTTTCCTGCTTTTAAATATCCTAGCACAAGGCCTACCTAACCCCAACCCGACGACGAGAAAGGCAAATCAGCCAGGAATTAGGGATGTCCCCAAGGAAATAGCTGTGGAGGCAGGCATGTTGTGGTACTTTTGTGCTCTTCTTGGGTAGTCCTTCGCAGCTGCTGTGTTCTTGGAACTCAGGGCTTTCTGGTTAAAAAACTCTAACCCTAGGCCTAACTCAAACCTCAACGCTAGGAAGGAAAATCAGCCTATGATTCGGGATGGTCTCATGGAAATAGCAGTGGAGGCAGCCAAGTTGTGTCACTTTTGCGCTCCCCTTGGGATGCCTTGAACAGCTGCAGTGTGCCTGGAGCACAGGGCTTCCTGGTTTTCAAAGTCCTTGGCCCAAGCCTAACAGTAACCCTAGGAAGGTAAATCAGCTGGGGATTAGGGTTCTTCCTAAGGAAAAAGCTGTGAAAGCAGCCATGTTGTGGCACTTTTGCACTCCCTTTTGGATGCCTTTCACAGCTCCAGTGTGCCTGGAGGTCTGGGCTTCCTGATTTTAAAAATCCTAGCACAAGGCCTACCTAACCCCAACCCGACAACGAGAAAGGCGTATCAGCCAGGAATTAGGGATGTCCCCAAGGAAATAGCTGTGGAGGCAGGCATGTGGTGGTACTTTTGTGCTCTTCTTGGGTAGTCCTTCGCAGCTGCTGTGTTCTTGGAACTCAGGGCTTTCAGGTTAAAAGAACACTAACCATAGGCCTAACTCAAAACTCAACGCTAGGAAGGAAAACCAGCCTAAGGTTGGGGATGGTCTCATGGAAATAGCAGTGGAGGCAGCCAAGTTGTGTCACTTTTGCGCTCCCCTTGGGATGCCTTGAACAGCTGCAGTGTGCCTGGAGCACAGGGCTTCCTGGTTTTCAAAGTCCTTGGCCCAAGCCTAACAGTAACCCTAGGAAGGTAAATCAGCCGGGTATTAGGGTTCTTCCTAAGGAAAAAGCTGTGAAAGCAGCCATGTTGTGGCACTTCTGCGCTCCCTTGGATGCCTTTGGCAGCTACAGTAAGCCTGGAACACAGGGCTTCCTGGTTCAAAAAATCCTAGCCCTAGGCTGAACCCTAACCCTAGGGAGATATATCAGAGAAGGTATAGTGTTGGTGCACAGAAAAAAGCTGTGAAAGCAGCCATGTTGTGGCCCTTTTGCACTCCCTTTTGGATGCATTTCACAGCTCCAGTGTGCTTGGAGGTCTGGGTTTCCTGCTTTTAAATATCCTAGCACAAGGCCTACCTAACCCCAACCCGACGACGAGAAAGGCAAATCAGCCAGGAATTAGGGATGTCCCCAAGGAAATAGCTGTGGAGGCAGGCATGTTGTGGTACTTTTGTGCTCTTCTTGGGTAGTCCTTCGCAGCTGCTGTGTTCTTGGAACTCAGGGCTTTCTGGTTAAAAAACTCTAACCCTAGGCCTAACTCAAACCTCAACGCTAGGAAGGAAAATCAGCCTATGATTCGGGATGGTCTCATGGAAATAGCAGTGGAGGCAGCCAAGTTGTGTCACTTTTGCACTCCCATTGGGATGCCTTGAACAGCTGCAGTGTGCCTGGAGCACAGGGCTTCCTGGTTTTAAAAGTCCTAGCCCGAAGCCTAACAGTAACCCTAGGAAGGTAAATCAGCCGGGTATTAGGGTTCTTCCTAAGGAAAAAGCTGTGAAAGCAGCCATGTTGTGGCACTTTTGCACTCCCTTTTGGCTGCCTTTCACAGCACCAGTGTGCCTGGAGGTCTGGGCTTCCTGATTTTAAAAATCCTAGCACAAGGCCTACCTAACCCCAACCCGACGAC
Source organism: Melospiza georgiana (assembly GCF_028018845.1). Lineage (NCBI taxonomy): Eukaryota > Metazoa > Chordata > Aves > Passeriformes > Passerellidae > Melospiza > Melospiza georgiana. The sequence continues at coordinate 833,344 of NC_080453.1, read as the reverse complement.
GAGAAAGGCAAATCAGCCAGGAATTAGGGATGTGCCCAATGAAATAGCTGGGGAGGCAGGCATGTTGTGGTACTTTTGTGCTCTTCTTGGGTAGTCCTTCGCAGCTGCTGTATTCTTGGAACTCAGGGCTTTCTGGTTGAAAGAACCCTAACCCTAGGCCTAACTCAAACCTCAACGCTAGGAAGGAAAATCAGCCTATGGTTCAGGATGGTCTCATGGAAATAGCAGTGGAGGCAGCCAAGTTGTGTCACTTTTGCGCTCCCCTTGGGATGCCTTGAACAGCTGCAGGGTGCCTGGAGCACAGGGCTTCCTGGTTTTAAAAGTCCTTGGCCCAAGCCTAACAGTAACCCTAGGAAGGTAAATCAGCCGGGTATTAGGGTTCTTCCTAAGGAAAAAGCTGTGAAAGCAGCCATGTTGTGGCACTTCTGCGCTCCCTTTGGGATGCCTTTGGCAGCTACAGTAAGCCTGGAACACAGGGCTTCCTGGTTCAAAAAATCCTAGCCCTAGGCTGAACCCTAACCCTAGGGAGATATATCAGAGAAGGTATAGTGTTGGTGCACAGAAAAAAGCTGTGAAAGCAGCCATGTTGTGGCCCTTTTGCACTCCCTTTTGGATGCATTTCACAGCTCCAGTGTGCTTGGAGGTCTGGGTTTCCTGCTTTTAAATATCCTAGCACAAGGCCTACCTAACCCCAACCCGACGACGAGAAAGGCAAATCAGCCAGGAATTAGGGATGTCCCCAAGGAAATAGCTGTGGAGGCAGGCATGTTGTGGTACTTTTGTGCTCTTCTTGGGTAGTCCTTCGCAGCTGCTGTGTTCTTGGAACTCAGGGCTTTCTGGTTAAAAAACTCTAACCCTAGGCCTAACTCAAACCTCAACGCTAGGAAGGAAAATCAGCCTATGATTCGGGATGGTCTCATGGAAATAGCAGTGGAGGCAGCCAAGTTGTGTCACTTTTGCACTCCCATTGGGATGCCTTGAACAGCTGCAGTGTGCCTGGAGCACAGGGCTTCCTGGTTTTAAAAGTCCTAGCCCGAAGCCTAACAGTAACCCTAGGAAGGTAAATCAGCCGGGTATTAGGGTTCTTCCTAAGGAAAAAGCTGTGAAAGCAGCCATGTTGTGGCACTTTTGCACTCCCTTTTGGCTGCCTTTCACAGCACCAGTGTGCCTGGAGGTCTGGGCTTCCTGATTTTAAAAATCCTAGCACAAGGCCTACCTAACCCCAACCCGACGACGAGAAAGGCAAATCAGCCAGGAATTAGGGATGTGCCCAATGAAATAGCTGGGGAGGCAGGCATGTTGTGGTACTTTTGTGCTCTTCTTGGGTAGTCCTTCGCAGCTGCTGTATTCTTGGAACTCAGGGCTTTCTGGTTGAAAGAACCCTAACCCTAGGCCTAACTCAAACCTCAACGCTAGGAAGGAAAACCAGCCTAAGGTTGGGGATGGTCTCATGGAAATAGCAGTGGAGGCAGCCAAGTTGTGTCACTTTTGCGCTCCCCTTGGGATGCCTTGAACAGCTGCAGGGTGCCTGGAGCACAGGGCTTCCTGGTTTTCAAAGTCCTTGGCCCAAGCCTAACAGTAACCCTAGGAAGGTAAATCAGCCGGGTATTAGGGTTCTTCCTAAGGAAAAAGCTGTGAAAGCAGCCATGTTGTGGCACTTCTGCGCTCCCTTGGATGCCTTTGGCAGCTACAGTAAGCCTGGAACACAGGGCTTCCTGGTTCAAAAAATCCTAGCCCTAGGCTGAACCCTAACCCTAGGGAGATATATCAGAGAAGGTATAGTGTTGGTGCACAGAAAAAAGCTGTGAAAGCAGCCATGTTGTGGCCCTTTTGCACTCCCTTTTGGATGCATTTCACAGCTCCAGTGTGCTTGGAGGTCTGGGTTTCCTGCTTTTAAATATCCTAGCACAAGGCCTACCTAACCCCAACCCGACGACGAGAAAGGCAAATCAGCCAGGAATTAGGGATGTCCCCAAGGAAATAGCTGTGGAGGCAGGCATGTTGTGGTACTTTTGTGCTCTTCTTGGGTAGTCCTTCGCAGCTGCTGTGTTCTTGGAACTCAGGGCTTTCTGGTTAAAAAACTCTAACCCTAGGCCTAACTCAAACCTCAACGCTAGGAAGGAAAATCAGCCTATGATTCGGGATGGTCTCATGGAAATAGCAGTGGAGGCAGCCAAGTTGTGTCACTTTTGCACTCCCCTTGGGATGCCTTGAACAGCTGCAGTGTGCCTGGAGCACAGGGCTTCCTGGTTTTAAAAGTCCTAGCCCGAAGCCTAACAGTAACCCTAGGAAGGTAAATCAGCCGGGTATTAGGGTTCTTCCTAAGGAAAAAGCTGTGAAAGCAGCCATGTTGTGGCACTTTTGCACTCCCTTTTGGCTGCCTTTCACAGCTCCAGTGTGCCTGGAGGTCTGGGCTTCCTGATTTTAAAAATCCTAGCACAAGGCCTACCTAACCCCAACCCGACGACGAGAAAGGCAAATCAGCCAGGAATTAGGGATGTCCCCAATGAAATAGCTGGGGAGGCAGGCATGTTGTGGTACTTTTGTGCTCTTCTTGGGTAGTCCTTCGCAGCTGCTGTATTCTTGGAACTCAGGGCTTTCTGGTTGAAAGAACCCTAACCCTAGGCCTAACTCAAACCACAACGCTAGGAAGGAAAATCAGCCTATGGTTCAGGATGGTCTCATGGAAATAACAGTGGAGGCAGCCAAGTTGTGTCACTTTTGCGCTCCCCTTGGGATGCCTTGAACAGCTGCAGGGTGCCTGGAGCACAGGGCTTCCTGGTTTTAAAAGTCCTTGGCCCAAGCCTAACAGTAACCCTAGGAAGGTAAATCAGCCGGGTATTAGGGTTCTTCCTAAGGAAAAAGCTGTGAAAGCAGCCATGTTGTGGCACTTCTGCGCTCCCTTTGGGATGCCTTTGGCAGCTACAGTAAGCCTGGAACACAGGGTTTCCTGGTTCAAAAAATCCTAGCCCTAGGCTGAACCCTAACCCTAGGGAGATATATCAGAGAAGGTATAGTGTTGGTGCACAGAAAAAAGCTGTGAAAGCAGCCATGTTGTGGCCCTTTTGCACTCCCTTTTGGATGCATTTCACAGCTCCAGTGTGCTTGGAGGTCTGGGTTTCCTGCTTTTAAATATCCTAGCACAAGGCCTACCTAACCCCAACCCGACGACGAGAAAGGCAAATCAGCCAGGAATTAGGGATGTCCCCAAGGAAATAGCTGTGGAGGCAGGCATGTTGTGGTACTTTTGTGCTCTTCTTGGGTAGTCCTTCGCAGCTGCTGTGTTCTTGGAACTCAGGGCTTTCTGGTTAAAAAACTCTAACCCTAGGCCTAACTCAAACCTCAACGCTAGGAAGGAAAATCAGCCTATGATTCGGGATGGTCTCATGGAAATAGCAGTGGAGGCAGCCAAGTTGTGTCACTTTTGCACTCCCATTGGGATGCCTTGAACAGCTGCAGTGTGCCTGGAGCACAGGGCTTCCTGGTTTTAAAAGTCCTAGCCCGAAGCCTAACAGTAACCCTAGGAAGGTAAATCAGCCGGGTATTAGGGTTCTTCCTAAGGAAAAAGCTGTGAAAGCAGCCATGTTGTGGCACTTTTGCACTCCCTTTTGGATGCCTTTCACAGCTCCAGTGTGCCTGGAGGTCTGGGCTTCCTGATTTTAAAAATCCTAGCACAAGGCCTACCTAACCCCAACCCGACAACGAGAAAGGCGTATCAGCCAGGAATTAGGGATGTCCCCAAGGAAATAGCTGTGGAGGCAGGCATGTGGTGGTACTTTTGTGCTCTTCTTGGGTAGTCCTTCGCAGCTGCTGTGTTCTTGGAACTCAGGGCTTTCAGGTTAAAAGAACACTAACCATAGGCCTAACTCAAAACTCAATGCTAGGAAGGAAAACCAGCCTAAGGTTGGGGATGGTCTCATGGAAATAGCAGTGGAGGCAGCCAAGTTGTGTCACTTTTGCGCTCCCGTTGGGATGCCTTGAACAGCTGCAGTGTGCCTGGAGCACAGGGCTTCCTGGTTTTCAAAGTCCTTGGCCCAAGCCTAACAGTAACCCTAGGAAGGTAAATCAGCCGGGTATTAGGGTTCTTCCTAAGGAAAAAGCTGTGAAAGCAGCCATGTTGTGGCACTTCTGCGCTCCCTTGGATGCCTTTGGCAGCTACAGTAAGCCTGGAACACAGGGCTTCCTGGTTCAAAAAATCCTAGCCCTAGGCTGAACCCTAACCCTAACCCTAGGGAGATATATCAGAGAAGGTATAGTGATGGTGCCAAGAAAAAAGCTGTGAAAGCAGCCATGTTGTGGCCCTTTTGCACTCCCTTTTGGATGCCTTTCACAGCTCCAGTGTGCTTGGAGGTCTGGGTTTCCTGCTTTTAAATATCCTAGCACAAGGCCTACCTAACCCCAACCCGACGACGAGAAAGGCAAATCAGCCAGGAATTAGGGATGTCCCCAAGGAAATAGCTGTGGAGGCAGGCATGTTGTGGTACTTTTGTGCTCTTCTTGGGTGGTCCTTCGCATCTGCTGTGTTCTTGGAACTCAGGGCTTTCTGGTTAAAAAACTCTAACCCTAGGCCTAACTCAAACCTCAACGCTAGGAAGGAAAATCAGCCTATGGTTCAGGATGGTCTCATGGAAATAGCAGTGGAGGCAGCCAAGTTGTGTCACTTTTGCGCTCCCCTTGGGATGCCTTGAACAGCTGCAGGGTGCCTGGAGCACAGGGCTTCCTGGTTTTAAAAGTCCTTGGCCCAAGCCTAACAGTAACCCTAGGAAGGTAAATCAGCCGGGTATTAGGGTTCTTCCTAAGGAAAAAGCTGTGAAAGCAGCCATGTTGTGGCACTTCTGCGCTCCCTTTGGGATGCCTTTGGCAGCTACAGTAAGCCTGGAACACAGGGCTTCCTGGTTCAAAAAATCCTAGCCCTAGGCTGAACCCTAACCCTAGGGAGATATATCAGAGAAGGTATAGTGTTGGTGCACAGAAAAAAGCTGTGAAAGCAGCCATGTTGTGGCCCTTTTGCACTCCCTTTTGGATGCATTTCACAGCTCCAGTGTGCTTGGAGGTCTGGGTTTCCTGCTTTTAAATATCCTAGCACAAGGCCTACCTAACCCCAACCCGACGACGAGAAAGGCAAATCAGCCAGGAATTAGGGATGTCCCCAAGGAAATAGCTGTGGAGGCAGGCATGTTGTGGTACTTTTGTGCTCTTCTTGGGTAGTCCTTCGCAGCTGCTGTGTTCTTGGAACTCAGGGCTTTCTGGTTAAAAAACTCTAACCCTAGGCCTAACTCAAACCTCAACGCTAGGAAGGAAAATCAGCCTATGATTCGGGATGGTCACATGGAAATAGCAGTGGAGGCAGCCAAGTTGTGTCACTTTTGCGCTCCCCTTGGGATGCCTTGAACAGCTGCAGGGTGCCTGGAGCACAGGGCTTCCTGGTTTTAAAAGTCCTTGGCCCAAGCCTAACAGTAACCCTAGGAAGGTAAATCAGCTGGGGATTAGGGTTCTTCCTAAGGAAAAAGCTGTGAAAGCAGCCATGTTGTGGCACTTTTGCACTCCCTTTTGGATGCCTTTCACAGCTCCAGTGTGCCTGGAGGTCTGGGCTTCCTGATTTTAAAAATCCTAGCACAAGGCCTACCTAACCCCAACCCGACAACGAGAAAGGCGTATCAGCCAGGAATTAGGGATGTCCCCAAGGAAATAGCTGTGGAGGCAGGCATGTGGTGGTACTTTTGTGCTCTTCTTGGGTAGTCCTTCGCAGCTGCTGTGTTCTTGGAACTCAGGGCTTTCAGGTTAAAAGAACACTAACCATAGGCCTAACTCAAACCTCAACGCTAGGAAGGAAAACCAGCCTAAGGTTGGGGATGGTCTCATGGAAATAGCAGTGGAGGCAGCCAAGTTGTGTCACTTTTGCGCTCCCGTTGGGATGCCTTGAACAGCTGCAGTGTGCCTGGAGCACAGGGCTTCCTGGTTTTCAAAGTCCTTGGCCCAAGCCTAACAGTAACCCTAGGAAGGTAAATCAGCCGGGTATTAGGGTTCTTCCTAAGGAAAAAGCTGTGAAAGCAGCCATGTTGTGGCACTTCTGCGCTCCCTTGGATGCCTTTGGCAGCTACAGTAAGCCTGGAACACAGGGCTTCCTGGTTCAAAAAATCCTAGCCCTAGGCTGAACCCTAACCCTAGGGAGATATATCAGAGAAGGTATAGTGATGGTGCCAAGAAAAAAGCTGTGAAAGCAGCCATGTTGTGGCCCTTTTGCACTCCCTTTTGGATGCATTTCACAGCTCCAGTGTGCTTGGAGGTCTGGGTTTCCTGCTTTTAAATATCCTAGCACAAGGCCTACCTAACCCCAACCCGACGACGAGAAAGGCAAATCAGCCAGGAATTAGGGATGTCCCCAAGGAAATAGCTGTGGAGGCAGGCATGTTGTGGTACTTTTGTGCTCTTCTTGGGTAGTCCTTCGCAGCTGCTGTGTTCTTGGAACTCAGGGCTTTCTGGTTAAAAAACTCTAACCCTAGGCCTAACTCAAACCTCAACGCTAGGAAGGAAAATCAGCCTATGATTCGGGATGGTCTCATGGAAATAGCAGTGGAGGCAGCCAAGTTGTGTCACTTTTGCGCTCCCCTTGGGATGCCTTGAACAGCTGCAGGGTGCCTGGAGCACAGGGCTTCCTGGTTTTAAAAGTCCTTGGCCCAAGCCTAACAGTAACCCTAGGAAGGTAAATCAGCTGGGGATTAGGGTTCTTCCTAAGGAAAAAGCTGTGAAAGCAGCCATGTTGTGGCACTTTTGCACTCCCTTTTGGATGCCTTTCACAGCTCCAGTGTGCCTGGAGGTCTGGGCTTCCTGATTTTAAAAATCCTAGCACAAGGCCTACCTAACCCCAACCCGACAACGAGAAAGGCGTATCAGCCAGGAATTAGGGATGTCCCCAAGGAAATAGCTGTGGAGGCAGGCATGTGGTGGTACTTTTGTGCTCTTCTTGGGTAGTCCTTCGCAGCTGCTGTGTTCTTGGAACTCAGGGCTTTCAGGTTAAAAGAACACTAACCATAGGCCTAACTCAAAACTCAACGCTAGGAAGGAAAACCAGCCTAAGGTTGGGGATGGTCTCATGGAAATAGCAGTGGAGGCAGCCAAGTTGTGTCACTTTTGCGCTCCCCTTGGGATGCCTTGAACAGCTGCAGTGTGCCTGGAGCACAGGGCTTCCTGGTTTTCAAAGTCCTTGGCCCAAGCCTAACAGTAACCCTAGGAAGGTAAATCAGCCGGGTATTAGGGTTCTTCCTAAGGAAAAAGCTGTGAAAGCAGCCATGTTGTGGCACTTCTGCGCTCCCTTGGGATGCCTTTGGCAGCTACAGTAAGCCTGGAACACAGGGCTTCCTGGTTCAAAAAATCCTAGCCCTAGGCTGAACCCTAACCCTAGGGAGATATATCAGAGAAGGTATAGTGTTGGTGCACAGAAAAAAGCTGTGAAAGCAGCCATGTTGTGGCCCTTTTGCACTCCCTTTTGGATGCATTTCACAGCTCCAGTGTGCTTGGAGGTCTGGGTTTCCTGCTTTTAAATATCCTAGCACAAGGCCTACCTAACCCCAACCCGACGACGAGAAAGGCAAATCAGCCAGGAATTAGGGATGTCCCCAAGGAAATAGCTGTGGAGGCAGGCATGTTGTGGTACTTTTGTGCTCTTCTTGGGTAGTCCTTCGCAGCTGCTGTGTTCTTGGAACTCAGGGCTTTCTGGTTAAAAAACTCTAACCCTAGGCCTAACTCAAACCTCAACGCTAGGAAGGAAAATCAGCCTATGATTCGGGATGGTCTCATGGAAATAGCAGTGGAGGCAGCCAAGTTGTGTCACTTTTGCACTCCCATTGGGATACCTTGAACAGCTGCAGTGTGCCTGGAGCACAGGGCTTCCTGGTTTTAAAAGTCCTAGCCCGAAGCCTAACAGTAACCCTAGGAAGGTAAATCAGCCGGGTATTAGGGTTCTTCCTAAGGAAAAAGCTGTGAAAGCAGCCATGTTGTGGCACTTTTGCACTCCCTTTTGGCTGCCTTTCACAGCACCAGTGTGCCTGGAGGTCTGGGCTTCCTGATTTTAAAAATCCTAGCACAAGGCCTACCTAACCCCAACCCGACGACGAGAAAGGCAAATCAGCCAGGAATTAGGGATGTGCCCAATGAAATAGCTGGGGAGGCAGGCATGTTGTGGTACTTTTGTGCTCTTCTTGGGTAGTCCTTCGCAGCTGCTGTATTCTTGGAACTCAGGGCTTTCTGGTTGAAAGAACCCTAACCCTAGGCCTAACTCAAAACTCAACGCTAGGAAGGAAAATCAGCCTATGGTTCAGGATGGTCTCATGGAAATAGCAGTGGAGGCAGCCAAGTTGTGTCACTTTTGCGCTCCCCTTGGGATGCCTTGAACAGCTGCAGGGTGCCTGGAGCACAGGGCTTCCTGGTTTTAAAAGTCCTTGGCCCAAGCCTAACAGTAACCCTAGGAAGGTAAATCCGCCGGGTATTAGGGTTCTTCCTAAGGAAAAAGCTGTGAAAGCAGCCATGTTGTGGCACTTCTGCGCTCCCTTTGGGATGCCTTTGGCAGCTACAGTAAGCCTGGAACACAGGGCTTCCTGGTTCAAAAAATCCTAGCCCTAGGCTGAACCCTAACCCTAGGGAGATATATCAGAGAAGGTATAGTGTTGGTGCACAGAAAAAAGCTGTGAAAGCAGCCATGTTGTGGCCCTTTTGCACTCCCTTTTGGATGCATTTCACAGCTCCAGTGTGCTTGGAGGTCTGGGTTTCCTGCTTTTAAATATCCTAGCACAAGGCCTACCTAACCCCAACCCGACGACGAGAAAGGCAAATCAGCCAGGAATTAGGGATGTCCCCAAGGAAATAGCTGTGGAGGCAGGCATGTTGTGGTACTTTTGTGCTCTTCTTGGGTAGTCCTTCGCAGCTGCTGTGTTCTTGGAACTCAGGGCTTTCTGGTTAAAAAACTCTAACCCTAGGCCTAACTCAAACCTCAACGCTAGGAAGGAAAATCAGCCTATGATTCGGGATGGTCTCATGGAAATAGCAGTGGAGGCAGCCAAGTTGTGTCACTTTTGCACTCCCCTTGGGATGCCTTGAACAGCTGCAGTGTGCCTGGAGCACAGGGCTTCCTGGTTTTAAAAGTCCTAGCCCGAAGCCTAACAGTAACCCTAGGAAGGTAAATCAGCCGGGTATTAGGGTTCTTCCTAAGGAAAAAGCTGTGAAAGCAGCCATGTTGTGGCACTTTTGCACTCCCTTTTGGCTGCCTTTCACAGCTCCAGTGTGCCTGGAGGTCTGGGCTTCCTGATTTTAAAAATCCTAGCACAAGGCCTACCTAACCCCAACCCGACGACGAGAAAGGCAAATCAGCCAGGAATTAGGGATGTGCCCAATGAAATAGCTGGGGAGGCAGGCATGTTGTGGTACTTTTGTGCTCTTCTTGGGTAGTCCTTCGCAGCTGCTGTATTCTTGGAACTCAGGGCTTTCTGGTTGAAAGAACCCTAACCCTAGGCCTAACTCAAACCTCAACGCTAGGAAGGAAAATCAGCCTATGGTTCAGGATGGTCTCATGGAAATAACAGTGGAGGCAGCCAAGTTGTGTCACTTTTGCGCTCCCCTTGGGATGCCTTGAACAGCTGCAGGGTGCCTGGAGCACAGGGCTTCCTGGTTTTAAAAGTCCTTGGCCCAAGCCTAACAGTAACCCTAGGAAGGTAAATCAGCCGGGTATTAGGGTTCTTCCTAAGGAAAAAGCTGTGAAAGCAGCCATGTTGTGGCACTTCTGCGCTCCCTTTGGGATGCCTTTGGCAGCTACAGTAAGCCTGGAACACAGGGCTTCCTGGTTCAAAAAATCCTAGCCCTAGGCTGAACCCTAACCCTAGGGAGATATATCAGAGAAGGTATAGTGTTGGTGCACAGAAAAAAGCTGTGAAAGCAGCCATGTTGTGGCCCTTTTGCACTCCCTTTTGGATGCATTTCACAGCTCCAGTGTGCTTGGAGGTCTGGGTTTCCTGCTTTTAAATATCCTAGCACAAGGCCTACCTAACCCCAACCCGACGACGAGAAAGGCAAATCAGCCAGGAATTAGGGATGTCCCCAAGGAAATAGCTGTGGAGGCAGGCATGTTGTGGTACTTTTGTGCTCTTCTTGGGTAGTCCTTCGCAGCTGCTGTGTTCTTGGAACTCAGGGCTTTCTGGTTAAAAAACTCTAACCCTAGGCCTAACTCAAACCTCAACGCTAGGAAGGAAAATCAGCCTATGATTCGGGATGGTCTCATGGAAATAGCAGTGGAGGCAGCCAAGTTGTGTCACTTTTGCACTCCCATTGGGATGCCTTGAACAGCTGCAGTGTGCCTGGAGCACAGGGCTTCCTGGTTTTAAAAGTCCTAGCCCGAAGCCTAACAGTAACCCTAGGAAGGTAAATCAGCCGGGTATTAGGGTTCTTCCTAAGGAAAAAGCTGTGAAAGCAGCCATGTTGTGGCACTTTTGCACTCCCTTTTGGCTGCCTTTCACAGCTCCAGTGTGCCTGGAGGTCTGGGCTTCCTGATTTTAAAAATCCTAGCACAAGGCCTACCTAACCCCAACCCGACGACGAGAAAGGCAAATCAGCCAGGAATTAGGGATGTGCCCAATGAAATAGCTGGGGAGGCAGGCATGTTGTGGTACTTTTGTGCTCTTCTTGGGTAGTCCTTCGCAGCTGCTGTATTCTTGGAACTCAGGGCTTTCTGGTTGAAAGAACCCTAACCCTAGGCCTAACTCAAACCACAACGCTAGGAAGGAAAATCAGCCTATGGTTCAGGATGGTCTCATGGAAATAACAGTGGAGGCAGCCAAGTTGTGTCACTTTTGCGCTCCCCTTGGGATGCCTTGAACAGCTGCAGGGTGCCTGGAGCACAGGGCTTCCTGGTTTTAAAAGTCCTTGGCCCAAGCCTAACAGTAACCCTAGGAAGGTAAATCAGCCGGGTATTAGGGTTCTTCCTAAGGAAAAAGCTGTGAAAGCAGCCATGTTGTGGCACTTCTGCGCTCCCTTTGGGATGCCTTTGGCAGCTACAGTAAGCCTGGAACACAGGGTTTCCTGGTTCAAAAAATCCTAGCCCTAGGCTGAACCCTAACCCTAGGGAGATATATCAGAGAAGGTATAGTGTTGGTGCACAGAAAAAAGCTGTGAAAGCAGCCATGTTGTGGCCCTTTTGCACTCCCTTTTGGATGAATTTCACAGCTCCAGTGTGCTTGGAGGTCTGGGTTTCCTGCTTTTAAATATCCTAGCACAAGGCCTACCTAACCCCAACCCGACGACGAGAAAGGCAAATCAGCCAGGAATTAGGGATGTCCCCAAGGAAATAGCTGTGGAGGCAGGCATGTTGTGGTACTTTTGTGCTCTTCTTGGGTAGTCCTTCGCAGCTGCTGTGTTCTTGGAACTCAGGGCTTTCTGGTTAAAAAACTCTAACCCTAGGCCTAACTCAAACCTCAACGCTAGGAAGGAAAATCAGCCTATGATTCGGGATGGTCTCATGGAAATAGCAGTGGAGGCAGCCAAGTTGTGTCAATTTGCACTCCCATTGGGATGCCTTGAACAGCTGCAGTGTGCCTGGAGCACAGGGCTTCCTGGTTTTCAAAGTCCTAGGCCCAAGCCTAACAGTAACCCTAGGAAGGTAAATCAGCCGGGTATTAGGGTTCTTCCTAAGGAAAAAGCTGTGAAAGCAGCCATGTTGTGGCACTTTTGCACTCCCTTTTGGCTGCCTTTCACAGCTCCAGTGTGCCTGGAGGTCTGGGCTTCCTGATTTTAAAAATCCTAGCACAAGGCCTACCTAACCCCAACCTGACGACGAGAAAGGCAAATCAGCCAGGAATTAGGGATGTGCCCAATGAAATAGCTGGGGAGGCAGGCATGTTGTGGTACTTTTGTGCTCTTCTTGGGTAGTCCTTCGCAGCTGCTGTATTCTTGGAACTCAGGGCTTTCTGGTTGAAAGAACCCTAACCCTAGGCCTAACTCAAACCTCAACGCTAGGAAGGAAAATCAGCCTATGGTTCAGGATGGTCTCATGGAAATAGCAGTGGAGGCAGCCAAGTTGTGTCACTTTTGCGCTCCCCTTGGGATGCCTTGAACAGCTGCAGGGTGCCTGGAGCACAGGGCTTCCTGGTTTTAAAAGTCCTTGGCCCAAGCCTAACAGTAACCCTAGGAAGGTAAATCAGCCGGGTATTAGGGTTCTTCCTAAGGAAAAAGCTCTGAAAGCAGCCATGTTGTGGCACTTCTGCGCTCCCTTTGGGATGCCTTTGGCAGCTACAGTAAGCCTGGAACACAGGGCTTCCTGGTTCAAAAAATCCTAGCCCTAGGCTGAACCCTAACCCTAGGGAGATATATCAGAGAAGGTATAGTGTTGGTGCAGAGAAAAAAGCTGTGAAAGCAGCCATGTTGTGGCCCTTTTGCACTCCCTTTTGGATGCATTTCACAGCTCCAGTGTGCTTGGAGGTCTGGGTTTCCTGCTTTTAAATATCCTAGCACAAGGCCTACCTAACCCCAACCCGACGACGAGAAAGGCAAATCAGCCAGGAATTAGGGATGTCCCCAAGGAAATAGCTGTGGAGGCAGGCATGTTGTGGTACTTTTGTGCTCTTCTTGGGTAGTCCTTCGCAGCTGCTGTGTTCTTGGAACTCAGGGCTTTCTGGTTAAAAAACTCTAACCCTAGGCCTAACTCAAACCTCAACGCTAGGAAGGAAAATCAGCCTATGATTCGGGATGGTCTCATGGAAATAGCAGTGGAGGCAGCCAAGTTGTGTCACTTTTGCGCTCCCCTTGGGATGCCTTGAACAGCTGCAGTGTGCCTGGAGCACAGGGCTTCCTGGTTTTCAAAGTCCTTGGCCCAAGCCTAACAGTAACCCTAGGAAGGTAAATCAGCTGGGGATTAGGGTTCTTCCTAAGGAAAAAGCTGTGAAAGCAGCCATGTTGTGGCACTTTTGCACTCCCTTTTGGATGCCTTTCACAGCTCCAGTGTGCCTGGAGGTCTGGGCTTCCTGATTTTAAAAATCCTAGCACAAGGCCTACCTAACCCCAACCCGACAACGAGAAAGGCGTATCAGCCAGGAATTAGGGATGTCCCCAAGGAAATAGCTGTGGAGGCAGGCATGTGGTGGTACTTTTGTGCTCTTCTTGGGTAGTCCTTCGCAGCTGCTGTGTTCTTGGAACTCAGGGCTTTCAGGTTAAAAGAACACTAACCATAGGCCTAACTCAAAACTCAACGCTAGGAAGGAAAATCAGCCTAAGGTTGGGGATGGTCTCATGGAAATAGCAGTGGAGGCAGCCAAGTTGTGTCACTTTTGCGCTCCCCTTGGGATGCCTTGAACAGCTGCAGTGTGCCTGGAGCACAGGGCTTCCTGGTTTTCAAAGTCCTTGGCCCAAGCCTAACAGTAACCCTAGGAAGGTAAATCAGCCGGGTATTAGGGTTCTTCCTAAGGAAAAAGCTGTGAAAGCAGCCATGTTGTGGCACTTCTGCGCTCCCTTGGATGCCTTTGGCAGCTACAGTAAGCCTGGAACACAGGGCTTCCTGGTTCAAAAAATCCTAGCCCTAGGCTGAACCCTAACCCTAGGGAGATATATCAGAGAAGGTATAGTGTTGGTGCACAGAAAAAAGCTGTGAAAGCAGCCATGTTGTGGCCCTTTTGCACTCCCTTTTGGATGCATTTCACAGCTCCAGTGTGCTTGGAGGTCTGGGTTTCCTGCTTTTAAATATCCTAGCACAAGGCCTACCTAACCCCAACCCGACGACGAGAAAGGCAAATCAGCCAGGAATTAGGGATGTCCCCAAGGAAATAGCTGTGGAGGCAGGCATGTTGTGGTACTTTTGTGCTCTTCTTGGGTAGTCCTTCGCAGCTGCTGTGTTCTTGGAACTCAGGGCTTTCTGGTTAAAAAACTCTAACCCTAGGCCTAACTCAAACCTCAACGCTAGGAAGGAAAATCAGCCTATGATTAGGGATGGTCTCATGGAAATAGCAGTGGAGGCAGCCAAGTTGTGTCACTTTTGCGCTCCCCTTGGGATGCCTTGAACAGCTGCAGTGTGCCTGGAGCACAGGGCTTCCTGGTTTTCAAAGTCCTTGGCCCAAGCCTAACAGTAACCCTAGGAAGGTAAATCAGCTGGGGATTAGGGTTCTTCCTAAGGAAAAAGCTGTGAAAGCAGCCATGTTGTGGCACTTTTGCAATCCCTTTTGGATGCCTTTCACAGCTCCAGTGTGCCTGGAGGTCTGGGCTTCCTGATTTTAAAAATCCTAGCACAAGGCCTACCTAACCCCAACCCGACAACGAGAAAGGCGTATCAGCCAGGAATTAGGGATGTCCCCAAGGAAATAGCTGTGGAGGCAGGCATGTGGTGGTACTTTTGTGCTCTTCTTGGGTAGTCCTTCGCAGCTGCTGTGTTCTTGGAACTCAGGGCTTTCAGGTTAAAAGAACACTAACCATAGGCCTAACTCAAAACTCAACGCTAGGAAGGAAAACCAGCCTAAGGTTGGGGATGGTCTCATGGAAATAGCAGTGGAGGCAGCCAAGTTGTGTCACTTTTGCGCTCCCCTTGGGATGCCTTGAACAGCTGCAGTGTGCCTGGAGCACAGGGCTTCCTGGTTTTCAAAGTCCTTGGCCCAAGCCTAACAGTAACCCTAGGAAGGTAAATCAGCCGGGTATTAGGGTTCTTCCTAAGGAAAAAGCTGTGAAAGCAGCCATGTTGTGGCACTTCTGCGCTCCCTTTGGGATGCCTTTCGCAGCTACAGTAAGCCTGGAACACAGGGCTTCCTGGTTCAAAAAATCCTAGCCCTAGGCTGAACCCTAACCCTAGGGAGATATATCAGAGAAGGTATAGTGTTGGTGCACAGAAAAAAGCTGTGAAAGCAGCCATGTTGTGGCCCTTTTGCACTCCCTTTTGGATGCATTTCACAGCTCCAGTGTGCTTGGAGGTCTGGGTTTCCTGCTTTTAAATATCCTAGCACAAGGCCTACCTAACCCCAACCCGACGACGAGAAAGGCAAATCAGCCAGGAATTAGGGATGTCCCCAAGGAAATAGCTGTGGAGGCAGGCATGTTGTGGTACTTTTGTGCTCTTCTTGGGTAGTCCTTCGCAGCTGCTGTGTTCTTGGAACTCAGGGCTTTCTGGTTAAAAAACTCTAACCCTAGGCCTAACTCAAACCTCAACGCTAGGAAGGAAAATCAGCCTATGATTCGGGATGGTCTCATGGAAATAGCAGTGGAGGCAGCCAAGTTGTGTCACTTTTGCGCTCCCATTGGGATGCCTTGAACAGCTGCAGTGTGCCTGGAGCACAGGGCTTCCTGGTTTTCAAAGTCCTTGGCCCAAGCCTAACAGTAACCCTAGGAAGGTAAATCAGCTGGGGATTAGGGTTCTTCCTAAGGAAAAAGCTGTGAAAGCAGCCATGTTGTGGCACTTTTGCACTCCCTTTTGGATGCCTTTCACAGCTCCAGTGTGCCTGGAGGTCTGGGCTTCCTGATTTTAAAAATCCTAGCACAAGGCCTACCTAACCCCAACCCGACAACGAGAAAGGCAAATCAGCCAGGAATTAGGGATGTCCCCAAGGAAATAGCTGTGGAGGCAGGCATGTGGTGGTACTTTTGTGCTCTTCTTGGGTAGTCCTTCGCAGCTGCTGTGTTCTTGGAACTCAGGGCTTTCAGGTTAAAAGAACACTAACCATAGGCCTAACTCAAAACTCAACGCTAGGAAGGAAAACCAGCCTATGATTCGGGATGGTCTCATGGAAATAGCAGTGGAGGCAGCCAAGTTGTGTCACTTTTGCGCTCCCCTTGGGATGCCTTGAACAGCTGCAGTGTGCCTGGAGCACAGGGCTTCCTGGTTTTAAAAGTCCTTGGCCCAAGCCTAACAGTAACCCTAGGAAGGTAAATCAGCCGGGTATTAGGGTTCTTCCTAAGGAAAAAGCTGTGAAAGCAGCCATGTTGTGGCACTTCTGCGCTCCCTTGGATGCCTTTGGCAGCTACAGTAAGCCTGGAACACAGGGCTTCCTGGTTCAAAAAATCCTAGCCCTAGGCTGAACCCTAACCCTAGGGAGATATATCAGAGAAGGTATAGTGTTGGTGCACAGAAAAAAGCTGTGAAAGCAGCCATGTTGTGGCCCTTTTGCACTCCCTTTTGGATGCATTTCACAGCTCCAGTGTGCTTGGAGGTCTGGGTTTCCTGCTTTTAAATATCCTAGCACAAGGCCTACCTAACCCCAACCCAACGACGAGAAAGGCAAATCAGCCAGGAATTAGGGATGTCCCCAAGGAAATAGCTGTGGAGGCAGGCATGTTGTGGTACTTTTGTGCTCTTCTTGGGTAGTCCTTCGCAGCTGCTGTGTTCTTGGAACTCAGGGCTTTCTGGTTAAAAAACTCTAACCCTAGGCCTAACTCAAACCTCAACGCTAGGAAGGAAAATCAGCCTATGATTCGGGATGGTCTCATGGAAATAGCAGTGGAGGCAGCCAAGTTGTGTCACTTTTGCACTCCCATTGGGATGCCTTGAACAGCTGCAGTGTGCCTGGAGCACAGGGCTTCCTGGTTTTAAAAGTCCTAGCCCGAAGCCTAACAGTAACCCTAGGAAGGTAAATCAGCCGGGTATTAGGGTTCTTCCTAAGGAAAAAGCTGTGAAAGCAGCCATGTTGTGGCACTTTTGCACTCCCTTTTGGCTGCCTTTCACAGCTCCAGTGTGCCTGGAGGTCTGGGCTTCCTGATTTTAAAAATCCTAGCACAAGGCCTACCTAACCCCAACCCGACAGCGAGAAAGGCAAATCAGCCAGGAATTAGGGATGTGCCCAATGAAATAGCTGGGGAGGCAGGCATGTTGTGGTACTTTTGTGCTCTTCTTGGGTAGTCCTTCGCAGCTGCTGTATTCTTGGAACTCAGGGCTTTCTGGTTGAAAGAACCCTAACCCTAGGCCTAACTCAAACCTCAACGCTAGGAAGGAAAATCAGCCTATGGTTCAGGATGGTCTCATGGAAATAACAGTGGAGGCAGCCAAGTTGTGTCACTTTTGCGCTCCCCTTGGGATGCCTTGAACAGCTGCAGGGTGCCTGGAGCACAGGGCTTCCTGGTTTTAAAAGTCCTTGGCCCAAGCCTAACAGTAACCCTAGGAAGGTAAATCAGCCGGGTATTAGGGTTCTTCCTAAGGAAAAAGCTGTGAAAGCAGCCATGTTGTGGCACTTCTGCGCTCCCTTTGGGATGCCTTTGGCAGCTACAGTAAGCCTGGAACACAGGGCTTCCTGGTTCAAAAAATCCTAGCCCTAGGCTGAACCCTAACCCTAGGGAGATATATCAGAGAAGGTATAGTGTTGGTGCACAGAAAAAAGCTGTGAAAGCAGCCATGTTGTGGCCCTTTTGCACTCCCTTTTGGATGCATTTCACAGCTCCAGTGTGCTTGGAGGTCTGGGTTTCCTGCTTTTAAATATCCTAGCACAAGGCCTACCTAACCCCAACCCGACGACGAGAAAGGCAAATCAGCCAGGAATTAGGGATGTCCCCAAGGAAATAGCTGGGGAGGCAGGCATGTTGTGGTACTTTTGTGCTCTTCTTGGGTAGTCCTTCGCAGCTGCTGTGTTCTTGGAACTCAGGGCTTTCTGGTTAAAAAACTCTAACCCTAGGCCTAACTCAAACCTCAACGCTAGGAAGGAAAATCAGCCTATGATTCAGGATGGTCTCATGGAAATAGCAGTGGAGGCAGCAAAGTTGTGTCACTTTTGCGCTCCCCTTGGGATGCCTTGAACAGCTGCAGTGTGCCTGGAGCACAGGGCTTCCTGGTTTTCAAAGTCCTTGGCCCAAGCCTAACAGTAACCCTAGGAAGGTAAATCAGCTGGGGATTAGGGTTCTTCCTAAGGAAAAAGCTGTGAAAGCAGCCATGTTGTGGCACTTTTGCACTCCCTTTTGGATGCCTTTCACAGCTCCAGTGTGCCTGGAGGTCTGGGCTTCCTGATTTTAAAAATCCTAGCACAAGGCCTACCTAACCCCAACCCGACAACGAGAAAGGCGTATCAGCCAGGAATTAGGGATGTCCCCAAGGAAATAGCTGTGGAGGCAGGCATGTGGTGGTACTTTTGTGCTCTTCTTGGGTAGTCCTTCGCAGCTGCTGTGTTCTTGGAACTCAGGGCTTTCAGGTTAAAAGAACACTAACCATAGGCCTAACTCAAAACTCAACGCTAGGAAGGAAAACCAGCCTAAGGTTGGGGATGGTCTCATGGAAATAGCAGTGGAGGCAGCCAAGTTGTGTCACTTTTGCGCTCCCCTTGGGATGCCTTGAACAGCTGCAGTGTGCCTGGAGCACAGGGCTTCCTGGTTTTCAAAGTCCTTGGCCCAAGCCTAACAGTAACCCTAGGAAGGTAAATCAGCCGGGTATTAGGGTTCTTCCTAAGGAAAAAGCTGTGAAAGCAGCCATGTTGTGGCACTTCTGCGCTCCCTTTGGGATGCCTTTGGCAGCTACAGTAAGCCTGGAACACAGGGCTTCCTGGTTCAAAAAATCCTAGCCCTAGGCTGAACCCTAACCCTAGGGAGATATATCAGAGAAGGTATAGTGTTGGTGCACAGAAAAAAGCTGTGAAAGCAGCCATGTTGTGGCCCTTTTGCACTCCCTTTTGGATGCATTTCACAGCTCCAGTGTGCTTGGAGGTCTGGGTTTCCTGCTTTTAAATATCCTAGCACAAGGCCTACCTAACCCCAACCCGACGACGAGAAAGGCAAATCAGCCAGGAATTAGGGATGTCCCCAAGGAAATAGCTGTGGAGGCAGGCATGTTGTGGTACTTTTGTGCTCTTCTTGGGTAGTCCTTCGCAGCTGCTGTGTTCTTGGAACTCAGGGCTTTCTGGTTAAAAAACTCTAACCCTAGGCCTAACTCAAACCTCAACGCTAGGAAGGAAAATTAGCCTATGATTCGGGATGGTCTCATGGAAATAGCAGTGGAGGCAGCCAAGTTGTGTCACTTTTGCACTCCCATTGGGATGCCTTGAACAGCTGCAGTGTGCCTGGAGCACAGGGCTTCCTGGTTTTAAAAGTCCTAGCCCGAAGCCTAACAGTAACCCTAGGAAGGTAAATCAGCCGGGTATTAGGGTTCTTCCTAAGGAAAAAGCTGTGAAAGCAGCCATGTTGTGGCACTTTTGCACTCCCTTTTGGCTGCCTTTCACAGCTCCAGTGTGCCTGGAGGTCTGGGCTTCCTGATTTTAAAAATCCTAGCACAAGGCCTACCTAACCCCAACCCGACGACGAGAAAGGCAAATCAGCCAGGAATTAGGGATGTGCCCAATGAAATAGCTGTGGAGGCAGGCATGTTGTGGTACTTTTGTGCTCTTCTTGGGTAGTCCTTCGCAGCTGCTGTATTCTTGGAACTCAGGGCTTTCTGGTTGAAAGAACCCTAACCCTAGGCCTAACTCAAACCTCAACGCTAGGAAGGAAAATCAGCCTATGATTCAGGATGGTCTCATGGAAATAGCAGTGGAGGCAGCCAAGTTGTGTCACTTTTGCGCTCCCCTTGGGATGCCTTGAACAGCTGCAGGGTGCCTGGAGCACAGGGCTTCCTGGTTTTAAAAGTCCTTGGCCCAAGCCTAACAGTAACCCTAGGAAGGTAAATCAGCCGGGTATTAGGGTTCTTCCTAAGGAAAAAGCTGTGAAAGCAGCCATGTTGTGGCACTTCTGCGCTCCCTTTGGGATGCCTTTGGCAGCTACAGTAAGCCTGGAACACAGGGCTTCCTGGTTCAAAAAATCCTAGCCCTAGTCTGAACCCTAACCCTAGGGAGATATATCAGAGAAGGTATAGTGTTGGTGCACAGAAAAAAGCTGTGAAAGCAGCCATGTTGTGGCCCTTTTGCACTCCCTTTTGGATGCATTTCACAGCTCCAGTGTGCTTGGAGGTCTGGGTTTCCTGCTTTTAAATATCCTAGCACAAGGCCTACCTAACCCCAACCCGACGACGAGAAAGGCAAATCAGCCAGGAATTAGGGATGTCCCCAAGGAAATAGCTGGGGAGGCAGGCATGTTGTGGTACTTTTGTGCTCTTCTTGGGTAGTCCTTCGCAGCTGCTGTGTTCTTGGATCTCAGGGCTTCCTGGTTTTCAAAGTCCTTGGCCCAAGCCTAACAGTAACCCTAGGTAGGTAAATCAGCTGGGGATTAGAGTTCTTCCTAAGGAAAAAGCTGTGAAAGCAGCCATGTTGTGGCACTTTTGCACTCCCTTTTGGATGCCTTTCACAGCTCCAGTGTGCTTGGAGGTCTGGGCTTCCTGATTTTAAAAATCCTAGCACAAGGCCTACCTAACCCCAACCCGACAACGAGAAAGGCAAATCAGCCAGGAATTAGGGATGTCCCCAAGGAAATAGCTGTGGAGGCAGGCATGTGGTGGTACTTTTGTGCTCTTCTTGGGTAGTCCTTCGCAGCTGCTGTGTTCTTGGAACTCAGGGCTTTCAGGTTAAAAGAACACTAACCATAGGCCTAACTCAAAACTCAACGCTAGGAAGGAAAACCAGCCTAAGGTTGGGGATGGTCTCATGGAAATAGCAGTGGAGGCAGCCAAGTTGTGTCACTTTTGCGCTCCCCTTGGGATGCCTTGAACAGCTGCAGTGTGCCTGGAGCACAGGGCTTCCTGGTTTTCAAAGTCCTTGGCCCAAGCCTAACAGTAACCCTAGGAAGGTAAATCAGCCGGGTATTAGGGTTCTTCCTAAGGAAAAAGCTGTGAAAGCAGCCATGTTGTGGCACTTCTGCGCTCCCTTGGATGCCTTTGGCAGCTACAGTAAGCCTGGAACACAGGGCTTCCTGGTTCAAAAAATCCTAGCCCTAGGCTGAACCCTAACCCTAGGGAGATATATCAGAGAAGGTATAGTGATGGTGCCAAGAAAAAAGCTGTGAAAGCAGCCATGTTGTGGCCCTTTTGCACTCCCTTTTGGATGCCTTTCACAGCTCCAGTGTGCTTGGAGGTCTGGGTTTCCTGCTTTTAAATATCCTAGCACAAGGCCTACCTAACCCCAACCCGACAACGAGAAAGGCAAATCAGCCAGGAATTAGGGATGTCCCCAAGGAAATAGCTGTGGAGGCAGGCATGTTGTGGTACTTTTGTGCTCTTCTTGGGTAGTCCTTCGCAGCTGCTGTGTTCTTGGAACTCAGGGCTTTCTGGTTTTAAAACTCTAACCCTAGGCCTAACTCAAACCTCAACGCTAGGAAGGAAAATCAGCCTATGATTCGGGATGGTCTCATGGAAATAGCAGTGGAAGCAGCCATGTTGTGTCACTTTTGCACTCCCATTGGGATGCCTTGAACAGCTGCAGTGTGCCTGGAGCACAGGGCTTCCTGGTTTTCAAAGTCCTTGGCCCAAGCCTAACAGTAACCCTAGGAAGGTAAATCAGCCGGGTATTAGGGTTCTTCCTAAGGAAAAAGCTGTGAAAGCAGCCATGTTGTGGCACTTTTGCACTCCCTTTTGGCTGCCTTTCACAGCTCCAGTGTGCCTGGAGGTCTGGGCTTCCTGATTTTAAAAATCCTAGCACAAGGCCTACCTAACCCCAACCCGACGACGAGAAAGGCAAATCAGCCAGGAATTAGGGATGTCCCCAAGGAAATAGCTGTGGAGGCAGGCATGTGGTGGTACTTTTGTGCTCTTCTTGGGTAGTCCTTCGCAGCTGCTGTGTTCTTGGAACTCAGGGCTTTCTGGTTGAAAGAACCCTAACCCTAGGCCTAACTCAAACCTCAACGCTAGGAAGGAAAACCAGCCTAAGGTTGGGGATGGTCTCATGGAAATAGCAGTGGAGGCAGCCAAGTTGTGTCACTTTTGCGCTCCCCTTGGGATGCCTTGAACAGCTGCAGTGTGCCTGGAGCACAGGGCTTCCTGGTTTTAAAAGTCCTTGGCCCAAGCCTAACAGTAACCCTAGGAAGGTAAATCAGCCGGGTATTAGGGTTCTTCCTAAGGAAAAAGCTGTGAAAGCAGCCATGTTGTGGCACTTTTGCACTCCCTTTTGGATGCATTTCACAGCTCCAGTGTGCCTGGAGGTCTGGGTTTCCTGATTTTAAAAATCCTAGCACAAGGCCTACCTAACCCCAACCCGACGACGAGAAAGGCAAATCAGCCAGGAATTAGGGATGTGCCCAATGAAATAGCTGGGGAGGCAGGCATGTTGTGGTACTTTTGTGCTCTTCTTGGGTAGTCCTTCGCAGCTGCTGTATTCTTGGAACTCAGGGCTTTCTGGTTGAAAGAACCCTAACCCTAGGCCTAACTCAAACCTCAACGCTAGGAAGGAAAATCAGCCTATGGTTCAGGATGGTCTCATGGAAATAGCAGTGGAGGCAGCCAAGTTGTGTCACTTTTGCGCTCCCCTTGGGATGCCTTGAACTGCTGCAGGGTGCCTGGAGCACAGGGCTTCCTGGTTTTAAAAGTCCTTGGTCCAAGCCTAACAGTAACCCTAGGAAGGTAAATCAGCCGGGTATTAGGGTTCTTCCTAAGGAAAAAGCTGTGAAAGCAGCCATGTTGTGGCACTTCTGCGCTCCCTTTGGGATGCCTTTGGCAGCTACAGTAAGCCTGGAACACAGGGCTTCCTGGTTCAAAAAATCCTAGCCCTAGGCTGAACCCTAACCCTAGGGAGATATATCAGAGAAGGTATAGTGTTGGTGCACAGAAAAAAGCTGTGAAAGCAGCCATGTTGTGGCCCTTTTGCACTCCCTTTTGGATGCATTTCACAGCTCCAGTGTGCTTGGAGGTCTGGGTTTCCTGCTTTTAAATATCCTAGCACAAGGCCTACCTAACCCCAACCCGACGACGAGAAAGGCAAATCAGCCAGGAATTAGGGATGTCCCCAAGGAAATAGCTGTGGAGGCAGGCATGTTGTGGTACTTTTGTGCTCTTCTTGGGTAGTCCTTCGCAGCTGCTGTGTTCTTGGAACTCAGGGCTTTCTGGTTAAAAAACTCTAACCCTAGGCCTAACTCAAACCTCAACGCTAGGAAGGAAAATCAGCCTATGATTCGGGATGGTCTCATGGAAATAGCAGTGGAGGCAGCCAAGTTGTGTCACTTTTGCGCTCCCCTTGGGATGCCTTGAACAGCTGCAGTGTGCCTGGAGCACAGGGCTTCCTGGTTTTCAAAGTCCTTGGCCCAAGCCTAACAGTAACCCTAGGAAGGTAAATCAGCTGGGGATTAGGGTTCTTCCTAAGGAAAAAGCTGTGAAAGCAGCCATGTTGTGGCACTTTTGCACTCCCTTTTGGATGCCTTTGGCAGCTCCAGTGTGCCTGGAGGTCTGGGCTTCCTGATTTTAAAAATCCTAGCACAAGGCCTACCTAACCCCAACCCGACAACGAGAAAGGCGTATCAGCCAGGAATTAGGGATGTCCCCAAGGAAATAGCTGTGGAGGCAGGCATGTGGTGGTACTTTTGTGCTCTTCTTGGGTAGTCCTTCGCAGCTGCTGTGTTCTTGGAACTCAGGGCTTTCTGGTTAAAAGAACACTAACCATAGGCCTAACTCAAAACTCAACGCTAGGAAGGAAAACCAGCCTAAGGTTGGGGATGGTCTCATGGAAATAGCAGTGGAGGCAGCCAAGTTGTGTCACTTTTGCGCTCCCCTTGGGATGCCTTGAACAGCTGCAGTGTGCCTGGAGCACAGGGCTTCCTGGTTTTCAAAGTCCTTGGCCCAAGCCTAACAGTAACCCTAGGAAGGTAAATCAGCCGGGTATTAGGGTTCTTCCTAAGGAAAAAGCTGTGAAAGCAGCCATGTTGTGGCACTTCTGCGCTCCCTTGGATGCCTTTGGCAGCTACAGTAAGCCTGGAACACAGGGCTTCCTGGTTCAAAAAATCCTAGCCCTAGGCTGAACCCTAACCCTAGGGAGATATATCAGAGAAGGTATAGTGTTGGTGCACAGAAAAAAGCTGTGAAAGCAGCCATGTTGTGGCCCTTTTGCACTCCCTTTTGGATGCATTTCACAGCTCCAGTGTGCTTGGAGGTCTGGGTTTCCTGCTTTTAAATATCCTAGCACAAGGCCTACCTAACCCCAACCCGACGACGAGAAAGGCAAATCAGCCAGGAATTAGGGATGTCCCCAAGGAAATAGCTGTGGAGGCAGGCATGTGGTGGTACTTTTGTGCTCTTCTTGGGTAGTCCTTCGCAGCTGCTGTGTTCTTGGAACTCAGGGCTTTCTGGTTGAAAGAACCCTAACCCTAGGCCTAACTCAAACCTCAACGCTAGGAAGGAAAACCAGCCTAAGTTTGGGGATGGTCTCATGGAAATAGCAGTGGAGGCAGCCAAGTTGTGTCACTTTTGCGCTCCCCTTGGGATGCCTTGAACAGCTGCAGTGTGCCTGGAGCACAGGGCTTCCTGGTTTTAAAAGTCCTTGGCCCAAGCCTAACAGTAACCCTAGGAAGGTAAATCAGCCGGGTATTAGGGTTCTTCCTAAGGAAAAAGCTGTGAAAGCAGCCATGTTGTGGCACTTTTGCACTCCCTTTTGGCTGCCTTTCACAGCTCCAGTGTGCCTGGAGGTCTGGGTTTCCTGATTTTAAAAATCCTAGCACAAGGCCTACCTAACCCCAACCCGACGACGAGAAAGGCAAATCAGCCAGGAATTAGGGATGTGCCCAATGAAATAGCTGGGGAGGCAGGCATGTTGTGGTACTTTTGTGCTCTTCTTGGGTAGTCCTTCGCAGCTGCTGTATTCTTGGAACTCAGGGCTTTCTGGTTGAAAGAACCCTAACCCTAGGCCTAACTCAAACCTCAACGCTAGGAAGGAAAATCAGCCTATGGTTCAGGATGGTCTCATGGAAATAGCAGTGGAGGCAGCCAAGTTGTGTCACTTTTGCGCTCCCCTTGGGATGCCTTGAACAGCTGCAGGGTGCCTGGAGCACAGGGCTTCCTGGTTTTAAAAGTCCTTGGTCCAAGCCTAACAGTAACCCTAGGAAGGTAAATCAGCCGGGTATTAGGGTTCTTCCTAAGGAAAAAGCTGTGAAAGCAGCCATGTTGTGGCACTTCTGCGCTCCCTTTGGGATGCCTTTGGCAGCTACAGTAAGCCTGGAACACAGGGCTTCCTGGTTCAAAAAATCCTAGCCCTAGGCTGAACCCTAACCCTAGGGAGATATATCAGAGAAGGTATAGTGTTGGTGCACAGAAAAAAGCTGTGAAAGCAGCCATGTTGTGGCCCTTTTGCACTCCCTTTTGGATGCATTTCACAGCTCCAGTGTGCTTGGAGGTCTGGGTTTCCTGCTTTTAAATATCCTAGCACAAGGCCTACCTAACCCCAACCCGACGACGAGAAAGGCAAATCAGCCAGGAATTAGGGATGTCCCCAAGGAAATAGCTGTGGAGGCAGGCATGTTGTGGTACTTTTGTGCTCTTCTTGGGTAGTCCTTCGCAGCTGCTGTGTTCTTGGAACTCAGGGCTTTCTGGTTAAAAAACTCTAACCCTAGGCCTAACTCAAACCTCAACGCTAGGAAGGAAAATCAGCCTAAGGTTGGGGATGGTCTCATGGAAATAGCAGTGGAGGCAGCCAAGTTGTGTCACTTTTGCACTCCCATTGGGATGCCTTGAACAGCTGCAGTGTGTCTGGAGCACAGGGCTTCCTGGTTTTAAAAGTCCTAGCCCGAAGCCTAACAGTAACCCTAGGAAGGTAAATCAGCCGGGTATTAGGGTTCTTCCTAAGGAAAAAGCTGTGAAAGCAGCCATGTTGTGGCACTTCTGCGCTCCCTTTGGGATGCCTTTGGCAGCTACAGTAAGCCTGGAACACAGGGCTTCCTGGTTCAAAAAATCCTAGCCCTAGGCTGAACCCTAACCCTAGGGAGATATATCAGAGAAGGTATAGTGTTGGTGCACAGAAAAAAGCTGTGAAAGCAGCCATGTTGTGGCCCTTTTGCACTCCCTTTTGGATGCATTTCACAGCTCCAGTGTGCTTGGAGGTCTGGGTTTCCTGCTTTTAAATATCCTAGCACAAGGCCTACCTAACCCCAACCCGACGACGAGAAAGGCAAATCAGCCAGGAATTAGGGATGTCCCCAAGGAAATAGCTGTGGAGGCAGGCATGTTGTGGTACTTTTGTGCTCTTCTTGGGTAGTCCTTCGCAGCTGCTGTGTTCTTGGAACTCAGGGCTTTCTGGTTAAAAAACTCTAACCCTAGGCCTAACTCAAACCTCAACGCTAGGAAGGAAAATCAGCCTATGATTCGGGATGGTCTCATGGAAATAGCAGTGGAGGCAGCCAAGTTGTGTCACTTTTGCGCTCCCCTTGGGATGCCTTGAAGAGCTGCAGTGTGCCTGGAGCACAGGGCTTCCTGGTTTTCAAAGTCCTTGGCCCAAGCCTAACAGTAACCCTAGGAAGGTAAATCAGCTGGGGATTAGGGTTCTTCCTAAGGAAAAAGCTGTGAAAGCAGCCATGTTGTGGCACTTTTGCACTCCCTTTTGGATGCCTTTCACAGCTCCAGTGTGCCTGGAGGTCTGGGCTTCCTGATTTTAAAAATCCTAGCACAAGGCCTACCTAACCCCAACCCGACAACGAGAAAGGCGTATCAGCCAGGAATTAGGGATGTCCCCAAGGAAATAGCTGTGGAGGCAGGCATGTGGTGGTACTTTTGTGCTCTTCTTGGGTAGTCCTTCGCAGCTGCTGTGTTCTTGGAACTCAGGGCTTTCAGGTTAAAAGAACACTAACCATAGGCCTAACTCAAAACTCAACGCTAGGAAGGAAAACCAGCCTAAGGTTGGGGATGGTCTCATGGAAATAGCAGTGGAGGCAGCCAAGTTGTGTCACTTTTGCGCTCCCCTTGGGATGCCTTGAACAGCTGCAGTGTGCCTGGAGCACAGGGCTTCCTGGTTTTCAAAGTCCTTGGTCCAAGCCTAACAGTAACCCTAGGAAGGTAAATCAGCCGGGTATTAGGGTTCTTCCTAAGGAAAAAGCTGTGAAAGCAGCCATGTTGTGGCACTTCTGCGCTCCCTTGGATGCCTTTGGCAGCTACAGTAAGCCTGGAACACAGGGCTTCCTGGTTCAAAAAATCCTAGCCCTAGGCTGAACCCTAACCCTAACCCTAGGGAGATATATCAGAGAAGGTATAGTGATGGTGCCAAGAAAAAAGCTGTGAAAGCAGCCATGTTGTGGCCCTTTTGCACTCCCTTTTGGATGCCTTTCACAGCTCCAGTGTGCTTGGAGGTCTGGGTTTCCTGCTTTTAAATATCCTAGCACAAGGCCTACCTAACCCCAACCCGACGACGAGCAAGGCAAATCAGCCAGGAATTAGGGATGTCCCCAAGGAAATAGCTGTGGAGGCAGGCATGTTGTGGTACTTTTGTGCTCTTCTTGGGTAGTCCTTCGCAGCTGCTGTGTTCTTGGAACTCAGGGCTTTCTGGTTTTAAAACTCTAACCCTAGGCCTAACTCAAACCTCAACGCTAGGAAGGAAAATCAGCCTATGATTCGGGATGGTCTCATGGAAATAGCAGTGGAGGCAGCCAAGTTGTGTCACTTTTGCACTCCCATTGGGATGCCTTGAACAGCTGCAGTGTGCCTGGAGCACAGGGCTTCCTGGTTTTAAAAGTCCTTGGCCCAAGCCTAACAGTAACCCTAGGAAGGTAAATCAGCCGGGTATTAGGGTTCTTCCTAAGGAAAAAGCTGTGAAAGCAGCCATGTTGTGGCACTTTTGCACTCCCTTTTGGCTGCCTTTCACAGCTCCAGTGTGCCTGGAGGTCTGGGCTTCCTGATTTTAAAAATCCTAGCACAAGGCCTACCTAACCCCAACCCGACGACGAGAAAGGCAAATCAGCCAGGAATTAGGGATGTGCCCAATGAAATAGCTGGGGAGGCAGGCATGTTGTGGTACTTTTGTGCTCTTCTTGGGTAGTCCTTCGCAGCTGCTGTGTTCTTGGAACTCAGGGCTTTCAGGTTAAAAGAACACTAACCCTAGGCCTAACTCAAAACTGAATGCTAGGAAGGAAAACCAGCCTATGATTCGGGATGGTCTCATGGAAATAGCAGTGGAGGCAGCCAAGTTGTGTCACTTTTGCGCTCCCCTTGGGATGCCTTGAACAGCTGCAGTGTGCCTGGAGCACAGGGCTTCCTGGTTTTAAAAGTCCTTGGCCCAAGCCTAACAGTAACCCTAGGAAGGTAAATCAGCCAGGTATTAGGGTTCTTCCTAAGGAAAAAGCTGTGAAAGCAGCCATGTTGTGGCACTTTTGCACTCCCTTTTGGATGCCTTTCACAGCTCCACTGTGCCTGGAGGTCTGGGCTTCCTGATTTTCAAAATCCTAGCACAAGGCCTACCTAACCCCAACCCGACGATGAGAAAGGCAAATCAGCCAGGAATTAGGGATGTCCCCAAGGAAATAGCTGTGGAGGCAGGCATGTGGTGGTACTTTTGTGCTCTTCTTGGGTAGTCCTTCGCAGCTGCTGTGTTCTTGGAACTCAGGGCTTTCTGGTTAAAAAACTCTAACCCTAGGCCTAACTCAAACCTCAACGCTAGGAAGGAAAATCAGCCTATGGTTCGGGATGGTCTCATGGAAATAGCAGTGGAGGCAGCCAAGTTGTGTCACTTTTGCACTCCCATTGGGATGCCTTGAACAGCTGCAGTGTGCTTGGAGCACAGGGCTTCCTGATTTTAAAAGTCCTTGGCCCAAGCCTAACAGTAACCCTAGGTAGGTAAATAAGCCGGGTATTAGGGTTCTTCCTAAGGAAAAAGCTGTGAAAGCAGCCATGTTGTGGCACTTTTGCAATCCCTTTTGGCTGCCTTTCACAGCTCCAGTGTGCCTGGAGTTCTGGGCTTCCTGATTTTAAAAATCCTAGCACAAGGCCTACCTAACCCCAACCCGACGACGAGAAAGGCAAATCAGCCAGGAATTAGGGATGTCCCCAAGGAAATAGCTGTGGAGGCAGGCATGTGGTGGTACTTTTGTGCTCTTCTTGGGTAGTCCTTCGCAGCTGCTCTATTCTTGGAACTCAGGGCTTTCAGGTTAAAAGATCCCTAACCATAGGCCTAACTCAAACCTCAACGCTAGGAAGGAAAACCAGCCTAAGGTTGGGGATGGTCTCATGGAAATAGCAGTGGAGGCAGCCAAGTTGTGTCACTTTTGCGCTCCCCTTGGGATGCCTTGAACAGCTGCAGTGTGCCTGGAGCACAGGGCTTCCTGGTTTTCAAAGTCCTTG
The DNA here is from genome assembly GCF_028018845.1 of Melospiza georgiana. NCBI lineage: Eukaryota > Metazoa > Chordata > Aves > Passeriformes > Passerellidae > Melospiza > Melospiza georgiana. Next base: position 804,261 of record NC_080453.1, on the reverse strand, counting down.
GCCCAAGCCTAACAGTAACCCTAGGAAGGTAAATCAGCCGGGTATTAGGGTTCTTCCTAAGGAAAAAGCTGTGAAAGCAGCCATGTTGTGGCACTTCTGCGCTCCCTTGGATGCCTTTGGCAGCTACAGTAAGCCTGGAACACAGGGCTTCCTGGTTCAAAAAATCCTAGCCCTAGGCTGAACCCTAACCCTAACCCTAGGGAGATATATCAGAGAAGGTATAGTGATGGTGCCAAGAAAAAAGCTGTGAAAGCAGCCATGTTGTGGCCCTTTTGCACTCCCTTTTGGATGCCTTTCACAGCTCCAGTGTGCTTGGAGGTCTGGGTTTCCTGCTTTTAAATATCCTAGCACAAGGCCTACCTAACCCCAACCCGACGACAAGAAAGGCAAATCAGCCAGGAATTAGGGATGTCCCCAAGGAAATAGCTGTGGAGGCAGGCATGTTGTGGTACTTTTGTGCTCTTCTTGGGTAGTCCTTCGCAGCTGCTGTGTTCTTGGAACTCAGGGCTTTCTGGTTTTAAAACTCTAACCCTAGGCCTAACTCAAACCTCAACGCTAGGAAGGAAAATCAGCCTATGATTCGGGATGGTCTCATGGAAATAGCAGTGGAGGCAGCCAAGTTGTGTCACTTTTGCACTCCCATTGGGATGCCTTGAACAGCTGCAGTGTGCCTGGAGCACAGGGCTTCCTGGTTTTAAAAGTCCTTGGCCCAAGCCTAACAGTAACCCTAGGAAGGTAAATCAGCCGGGTATTAGGGTTCTTCCTAAGGAAAAAGCTGTGAAAGCAGCCATGTTGTGGCACTTTTGCAATCCCTTTTGGCTGCCTTTCACAGCTCCAGTGTGCCTGGAGGTCTGGGCTTCCTGATTTTAAAAATCCTAGCACAAGGCCTACCTAACCCCAACCCGACGACGAGAAAGGCAAATCAGCCAGGAATTAGGGATGTCCCCAAGGAAATAGCTGTGGAGGCAGGCATGTGGTGGTACTTTTGTGCTCTTCTTGGGTAGTCCTTCGCAGCTGCTGTGTTCTTGGAACTCAGGGCTTTCTGGTTGAAAGAACCCTAACCCTAGGCCTAACTCAAACCTCAACGCTAGGAAGGAAAACCAGCCTAAGGTTGGGGATGGTCTCATGGAAATAGCAGTGGAGGCAGCCAAGTTGTGTCACTTTTGCGCTCCCCTTGGGATGCCTTGAACAGCTGCAGTGTTACTGGAGCACAGGGCTTCCTGGTTTTAAAAGTCCTTGGCCCAAGCCTAACAGTAACCCTAGGAAGGTAAATCAGCCAGGTATTAGGGTTCTTCCTAAGGAAAAAGCTGTGAAAGCAGCCATGTTGTGGCACTTTTGCACTCCCTTTTGGATGCCTTTCACAGCTCCAGTGTGCCTGGAGCTCTGGGCTTCCTGATTTTAAAAATCCTAGCACAAGGCCTACCTAACCCCAACCCGACGACGAGAAAGGCAAATCAGCCAGGAATTAGGGATGTCCCCAAGGAAATAGCTGTGGAGGCAGGCATGTGGTGGTACTTTTGTGCTCTTCTTGGGTAGTCCTTCGCAGCTGCTGTGTTCTTGGAACTCAGGGCTTTCTGGTTAAAAAACTCTAACCCTAGGCCTAACTCAAACCTCAACGCTAGGAAGGAAAACCAGCCTAAGGTTGGGGATGGTCTCATGGAAATAGCAGTGGAGGCAGCCAAGTTGTGTCACTTTTGCGCTCCCCTTGGGATGCCTTGAACAGCTGCAGTGTGCCTGGAGCACAGGGCTTCCGGGTTTTCAAAGTCCTTGGCCCAAGCCTAACAGTAACCCTAGGAAGGTAAATCAGCCGGGTGTTGGGGTTCTTCCTTAGGAAAAAGCTGTGAAAGCAGCCATGTTGTGGCACTTCTGCGCTCCCTTTGGGATGCCTTTGGCAGCTACAGTAAGCCTGGAACACAGGGCTTCCTGGTTCAAAAAATCCTAGCCCTAGTCTGAACCCTAACCCTAGGGAGATATATCAGAGAAGGTATAGTGTTGGTGCACAGAAAAAAGCTGTGAAAGCAGCCATGTTGTGGCCCTTTTGCACTCCCTTTTGGATGCATTTCACAGCTCCAGTGTGCTTGGAGGTCTGGGTTTCCTGCTTTTAAATATCCTAGCACAAGGCCTACCTAACCCCAACCCGACGACGAGAAAGGCAAATCAGCCAGGAATTAGGGATGTCCCCAAGGAAATAGCTGTGGAGGCAGGCATGTTGTGGTACTTTTGTGCTCTTCTTGGGTAGTCCTTCGCAGCTGCTGTATTCTTGGAACTCAGGGCTTTCTGGTTGAAAGAACCCTAACCCTAGGCCTAACTCAAACCTCAACGCTAGGAAGGAAAACCAGCCTAAGGTTGGGGATGGTCTCATGGAAATAGCAGTGGAGGCAGCCAAGTTGTGTCACTTTTGCGCTCCCCTTGGGATGCCTTGAACAGCTGCAGTGTGCCTGGAGCACAGGGCTTCCGGGTTTTCAAAGTCCTTGGCCCAAGCCTAACAGTAACCCTAGGAAGGTAAATCAGCCGGGTATTAGGGTTCTTCCTAAGGAAAAAGCTGTGAAAGCAGCCATGTTGTGGCACTTCTGCGCTCCCTTTGGGATGCCTTTGGCAGCTACAGTAAGCCTGGAACACAGGGCTTCCTGGTTCAAAAAATCCTAGCCCTAGGCTGAACCCTAACCCTAGGGAGATATATCAGAGAAGGTATAGTGTTGGTGCCAAGAAAAAAGCTGTGAAAGCAGCCATGTTGTGGCCCTTTTGCACTCCCTTTTGGATGCATTTCACAGCTCCAGTGTGCTTGGAGGTCTGGGTTTCCTGCTTTTAAATATCCTAGCACAAGGCCTACCTAACCCCAACCCGACGACGAGAAAGGCAAATCAGCCAGGAATTAGGGATGTCCCCAAGGAAATAGCTGTGGAGGCAGGCATGTTGTGGTACTTTTGTGCTCTTCTTGGGTAGTCCTTCGCAGCTGCTGTGTTCTTGGAACTCAGGGCTTTCTGGTTAAAAACCTCTAACCCTAGGCCTAACTCAAACCTCAACGCTAGGAAGGAAAATCAGCCTATCATTCGGGATGGTCTCATGGAAATAGCAGTGGAGGCAGCCAAGTTGTGTCACTTTTGCGCTCCCCTTGGGATGCCTTGAACAGCTGCAGTGTGCCTGGAGCACAGGGCTTCCTGGTTTTAAAAGTCCTAGGCCGAAGCCTAACAGTAACCCTAGGAAGGTAAATCAGCCGGGTATTAGGGTTCTTCCTAAGGAAAAAGCTGTGAAAGCAGCCATGTTGTGGCACTTTTGCAATCCCTTTTGGCTGCCTTTCACAGCTTCAGTGTGCCTGGAGGTCTGGGCTTCCTGATTTTAAAAATCCTAGCACAAGGCCTACCTAACCCCAACCCGACGACGAGAAAGGCAAATCAGCCAGGAATTAGGGATGTCCCCAAGGAAATAGCTGTGGAGGCAGGCATGTGGTGGTACTTTTGTGCTCTTCTTGGGTAGTCCTTCGCAGCTGCTGTATTCTTGGAACTCAGGGCTTTCTGGTTGAAAGAACCCTAACCCTAGGCCTAACTCAATCCTCAACGCTAGGAAGGAAAACCAGCCTAAGGTTGGGGATGGTCTCATGGAAATAGCAGTGGAGGCAGCCAAGTTGTGTCACTTTTGCGCTCCCCTTGGGATGCCTTGAACAGCTGCAGTGTGCCTGGAGCACAGGGCTTCCTGGTTTTAAAAGTCCTTGGCCCAAGCCTAACAGTAACCCTAGGAAGGTAAATCAGCTGGGGATTAGGGTTCTTCCTAAGGAAAAAGCTGTGAAAGCAGCCATGTTGTGGCACTTTTGCACTCCCTTTTGGATGCCTTTCACAGCTCCAGTGTGCCTGGAGGTCTGGGCTTCCTGATTTTAAAAATCCTAGCACAAGGCCTACCTAACCCCAACCCGACAACGAGAAAGGCGTATCAGCCAGGAATTAGGGATGTCCCCAAGGAAATAGCTGTGGAGGCAGGCATGTGGTGGTACTTTTGTGCTCTTCTTGGGTAGTCCTTCGCAGCTGCTGTGTTCTTGGAACTCAGGGCTTTCAGGTTAAAAGAACACTAACCATAGGCCTAACTCAAAACTCAACGCTAGGAAGGAAAACCAGCCTAAGGTTGGGGATGGTCTCATGGAAATAGCAGTGGAGGCAGCCAAGTTGTGTCACTTTTGCGCTCCCCTTGGGATGCCTTGAACAGCTGCAGTGTGCCTGGAGCACAGGGCTTCCTGGTTTTCAAAGTCCTTGGCCCAAGCCTAACAGTAACCCTAGGAAGGTAAATCAGCCGGGTATTAGGGTTCTTCCTAAGGAAAAAGCTGTGAAAGCAGCCATGTTGTGGCACTTCTGTGCTCCCTTGGATGCCTTTGGCAGCTACAGTAAGCCTGGAACACAGGGCTTCCTGGTTCAAAAAATCCTAGCCCTAGGCTGAACCCTAACCCTAACCCTAGGGAGATATATCAGAGAAGGTATAGTGATGGTGCCAAGAAAAAAGCTGTGAAAGCAGCCATGTTGTGGCCCTTTTGCACTCCCTTTTGGATGCCTTTCACAGCTCCAGTGTGCTTGGAGGTCTGGGTTTCCTGCTTTTAAATATCCTAGCACAAGGCCTACCTAACCCCAACCCGACGACGAGAAAGGCAAATCAGCCAGGAATTAGGGATGTCCCCAAGGAAATAGCTGTGGAGGCAGGCATGTTGTGGTACTTTTGTGCTCTTCTTGGGTAGTCCTTCGCAGCTGCTGTGTTCTTGGAACTCAGGGCTTTCTGGTTTTAAAACTCTAACCCTAGGCCTAACTCAAACCTCAACGCTAGGAAGGAAAATCAGCCTATGATTCGGGATGGTCTCATGGAAATAGCAGTGGAGGCAGCCAAGTTGTGTCACTTTTGCACTCCCATTGGGATGCCTTGAACAGCTGCAGTGTGCCTGGAGCACAGGGCTTCCTGGTTTTAAAAGTCCTTGGCCCAAGCCTAACAGTAACCCTAGGAAGGTAAATCAGCCGGGTATTAGGGTTCTTCCTAAGGAAAAAGCTGTGAAAGCAGCCATGTTGTGGCACTTTTGCAATCCCTTTTGGATGCCTTTCACAGCTCCAGTGTGCCTGGAGGTCTGGGCTTCCTGATTTTAAAAATCCTAGCACAAGGCCTACCTAACCCCAACCCGACGACGAGAAAGGCAAATCAGCCAGGAATTAGGGATGTCCCCAAGGAAATAGCTGTGGAGGCAGGCATGTGGTGGTACTTTTGTGCTCTTCTTGGGTAGTCCTTCGCAGCTGCTGTATTCTTGGAACTCAGGGCATTCTGGTTGAAAGAACCCTAACCCTAGGCCTAACTCAAACCTCAACGCTAGGAAGGAAAACCAGCCTAAGGTTGGGGATGGTCTCATGGAAATAGCAGTGGAGGCAGCCAAGTTGTGTCACTTTTGCGCTCCCCTTGGGATGCCTTGAACAGCTGCAGTGTGCCTGGAGCACAGGGCTTCCGGGTTTTCAAAGTCCTTGGCCCAAGCCTAACAGTAACCCTAGGAAGGTAAATCAGCCGGGTATTAGGGTTCTTCCTAAGGAAAAAGCTGTGAAAGCAGCCATGTTGTGGCACTTTTGCACTCCCTTTTGGCTGCCTTTCACAGCTCCAGTGTGCCTGGAGGTCTGGGCTTCCTGATTTTAAAAATACTAGCACAAGGCCTACCTAACCCCAACCCGACGACGAGAAAGGCAAATCAGCCAGGAATTAGGGATGTGCCCAATGAAATAGCTGGGGAGGCAGGCATGTTGTGGTACTTTTGTGCTCTTCTTGGGTAGTCCTTCGCAGCTGCTGTATTCTTGGAACTCAGGGCTTTCTGGTTGAAAGAACCCTAACCCTAGGCCTAACTCAAACCTCAACGCTAGGAAGGAAAATCAGCCTATGGTTGGGGATGGTCTCATGGAAATAGCAGTGGAGGCAGCCAAGTTGTGTCACTTTTGCGCTCCCCTTGGGATGCCTTGAACAGCTGCAGGGTGCCTGGAGCACAGGGCTTCCTGGTTTTAAAAGTCCTTGGCCCAAGCCTAACAGTAACCCTAGGAAGGTAAATCAGCCGGGTATTAGGGTTCTTCCTAAGGAAAAAGCTGTGAAAGCAGCCATGTTGTGGCACTTCTGCGCTCCCTTTGGGATGCCTTTGGCAGCTACAGTAAGCCTGGAACACAGGGCTTCCTGGTTCAAAAAATCCTAGCCCTAGGCTGAACCCTAACCCTAGGGAGATATATCAGAGAAGGTATAGTGTTGGTGCACAGAAAAAAGCTGTGAAAGCAGCCATGTTGTGGCCCTTTTGCACTCCCTTTTGGATGCATTTCACAGCTCCAGTGTGCTTGGAGGTCTGGGTTTCCTGCTTTTAAATATCCTAGCACAAGGCCTACCTAACCCCAACCCGACAACGAGAAAGGCAAATCAGCCAGGAATTAGGGATGTCCCCAAGGAAATAGCTGTGGAGGCAGGCATGTTGTGGTACTTTTGTGCTCTTCTTGGGTAGTCCTTCGCAGCTGCTGTGTTCTTGGAACTCAGGGCTTTCTGGTTAAAAACCTCTAACCCTAGGCCTAACTCAAACCTCAACGCTAGGAAGGAAAATCAGCCTATGATTCGGGATGGTCTCATGGAAATAGCAGTGGAGGAAGCCAAGTTGTGTCACTTTTGCACTCCCATTGGGATGCCTTGAACAGCTGCAGTGTGCCTGGAGCACAGGGCTTCCTGGTTTTAAAAGTCCTAGGCCGAAGCCTGACAGTAACCCTAGGAAGGTAAATCAGCCGGGTATTAGGGTTCTTCCTAAGGAAAAAGCTGTGAAAGCAGCCATGTTGTGGCACTTTTGCAATCCCTTTTGGCTGCCTTTCACAGCTCCAGTGTGCCTGGAGGTCTGGTCTTCCTGATTTTCAAAATCCTAGCACAAGGCCTACCTAACCCCAACCCGACGACGAAAAAGGCAAATCAGCCAGGAATTAGGGATGTCCCCAAGGAAATAGCTGTGGAGGCAGGCATGTGGTGGTACTTTTGTGCTCTTCTTGGGTAGTCCTTCGCAGCTGCTGTATTCTTGGAACTCAGGGCTTTCTGGTTAAAAGAACCCTAACCCTAGGCCTAACTCAAACCTCAACGCTAGGAAGGAAAACCAGCCTAAGGTTGGGGATGGTCTCATGGAATAGCAGTGGAGGCAGCCAAGTTGTGTCACTTTTGCGCTCCCCTTGGGATGCCTTGAACAGCTGCAGTGTGCCTGGAGCACAGGGCTTCCTGGTTTTCAAAGTCCTTGGCCCAAGCCTAACAGTAACCCTAGGAAGGTAAATCAGCTGGGGATTAGGGTTCTTCCTAAGGAAAAAGCTGTGAAAGCAGCCATGTTGTGGCACTTTTGCACTCCCTTTTGGATGCCTTTCACAGCTCCAGTGTGCCTGGAGGTCTGGGCTTCCTGATTTTAAAAATCCTAGCACAAGGCCTACCTAACCCCAACCCGACAACGAGAAAGGCAAATCAGCCAGGAATTAGGGATGTCCCCAAGGAAATAGCTGTGGAGGCAGGCATGTGGTGGTACTTTTGTGCTCTTCTTGGGTAGTCCTTCGCAGCTGCTGTGTTCTTGGAACTCAGGGCTTTCAGGTTAAAAGAACACTAACCATAGGCCTAACTCAAAACTCAACGCTAGGAAGGAAAACCAGCCTAAGGTTGGGGATGGTCTCATGGAAATAGCAGTGGAGGCAGCCAAGTTGTGTCACTTTTGCGCTCCCCTTGGGATGCCTTGAACAGCTGCAGTGTGCCTGGAGCACAGGGCTTCCTGGTTTTCAAAGTCCTTGGCCCAAGCCTAACAGTAACCCTAGGAAGGTAAATCAGCCGGGTATTAGGGTTCTTCCTAAGGAAAAAGCTGTGAAAGCAGCCATGTTGTGGCACTTCTGCGCTCCCTTGGATGCCTTTGGCAGCTACAGTAAACCTGGAACACAGGGCTTCCTGGTTCAAAAAATCCTAGCCCTAGGCTGAACCCTAACCCTAGGGAGATATATCAGAGAAGGTATAGTGATGGTGCCAAGAAAAAAGCTGTGAAAGCAGCCATGTTGTGGCCCTTTTGCACTCCCTTTTGGATGCCTTTCACAGCTCCAGTGTGCTTGGAGGTCTGGGTTTCCTGCTTTTAAATATCCTAGCACAAGGCCTACCTAACCCCAACCCGACGACGAGAAAGGCAAATCAGCCAGGAATTAGGGATGTCCCCAAGGAAATAGCTGTGGAGGCAGGCATGTTGTGGTACTTTTGTGCTCTTCTTGGGTAGTCCTTCGCAGCTGCTGTGTTCTTGGAACTCAGAGCTTTCTGGTTTTAAAACTCTAACCCTAGGCCTAACTCAAACCTCAACGCTAGGAAGGAAAATCAGCCTATGATTCGGGATGGTCTCATGGAAATAGCAGTGGAAGCAGCCATGTTGTGTCACTTTTGCACTCCCATTGGGATGCCTTGAACAGCTGCAGTGTGCCTGGAGCACAGGGCTTCCTGGTTTTAAAAGTCCTTGGCCCAAGCCTAACAGTAACCCTAGGAAGGTAAATCAGCCGGGTATTAGGGTTCTTCCTAAGGAAAAAGCTGTGAAAGCAGCCATGTTGTGGCACTTTTGCACTCCCTTTTGGCTGCCTTTCACAGCTCCAGTGTGCCTGGAGGTCTGGGCTTCCTGATTTTAAAAATCCTAGCACAAGGCCTACCTAACCCCAACCCGACGACGAGAAAGGCGTATCAGCCAGGAATTAGGGATGTCCCCAAGGAAATAGCTGTGGAGGCAGGCATGTGGTGGTACTTTTGTGCTCTTCTTGGGTAGTCCTTCGCAGCTGCTGTGTTCTTGGAACTCAGGGCTTTCAGGTTAAAAGAACACTAACCATAGGCCTAACTCAAACCTCAACGCTAGGAAGGAAAACCAGCCTAAGGTTGGGGATGGTCTCATGGAAATAGCAGTGGAGGCAGCCAAGTTGTGTCACTTTTGCGCTCCCCTTGGGATGCCTTGAACAGCTGCAGTGTTACTGGAGCACAGGGCTTCCTGGTTTTCAAAGTCCTTGGCCCAAGCCTAACAGTAACCCTAGGTAGGTAAATCAGCTGGGGATTAGAGTTCTTCCTAAGGAAAAAGCTGTGAAAGCAGCCATGTTGTGGCACTTTTGCACTCCCTTTTGGATGCCTTTCACAGCTCCAGTGTGCCTGGAGGTCTGGGCTTCCTGATTTTAAAAATCCTAGCACAAGGCCTACCTAACCCCAACCCGACAACGAGAAAGGCAAATCAGCCAGGAATTAGGGATGTCCCCAAGGAAATAGCTGTGGAGGCAGGCATGTGGTGGTACTTTTGTGCTCTTCTTGGGTAGTCCTTCGCAGCTGCTGTGTTCTTGGAACTCAGGGCTTTCAGGTTAAAAGAACACTAACCATAGGCCTAACTCAAAACTCAACGCTAGGAAGGAAAACCAGCCTAAGGTTGGGGATGGTCTCATGGAAATAGCAGTGGAGGCAGCCAAGTTGTGTCACTTTTGCGCTCCCCTTGGGATGCCTTGAACAGCTGCAGTGTGCCTGGAGCACAGGGCTTCCTGGTTTTCAAAGTCCTTGGCCCAAGCCTAACAGTAACCCTAGGAAGGTAAATCAGCCGGGTATTAGGGTTCTTCCTAAGGAAAAAGCTGTGAAAGCAGCCATGTTGTGGCACTTCTGCGCTCCCTTGGATGCCTTTGGCAGCTACAGTAAGCCTGGAACACAGGGCTTCCTGGTTCAAAAAATCCTAGCCCTAGGCTGAACCCTAACCCTAGGGAGATATATCAGAGAAGGTATAGTGATGGTGCCAAGAAAAAAGCTGTGAAAGCAGCCATGTTGTGGCCCTTTTGCACTCCCTTTTGGCTGCCTTTCACAGCTTCAGTGTGCCTGGAGGTCTGGGCTTCCTGATTTTAAAAATCCTAGCACAAGGCCTACCTAACCCCAACCCGACGACGAGAAAGGCAAATCAGCCAGGAATTAGGGATGTCCCCAAGGAAATAGCTGTGGAGGCAGGCATGTGGTGGTACTTTTGTGCTCTTCTTGGGTAGTCCTTCGCAGCTGCTGTATTCTTGGAACTCAGGGCTTTCTGGTTGAAAGAACCCTAACCCTAGGCCTAACTCAAACCTCAACGCTAGGAAGGAAAATCAGCCTATGGTTGGGGATGGTCTCATGGAAATAGCAGTGGAGGCAGCCAAGTTGTGTCACTTTTGCGCTCCCCTTGGGATGCCTTGAACAGCTGCAGTGTGCCTGGAGCACAGGGCTTCCTGGTTTTCAAAGTCCTTGGCCCAAGCCTAACAGTAACCCTAGGAAGGTAAATCAGCTGGGGATTAGGGTTCTTCCTAAGGAAAAAGCTGTGAAAGCAGCCATGTTGTGGCACTTTTGCACTCCCTTTTGGATGCCTTTCACAGCTCCAGTGTGCCTGGAGGTCTGGGCTTCCTGATTTTAAAAATCCTAGCACAAGGCCTACCTAACCCCAACCCGACAACGAGAAAGGCGTATCAGCCAGGAATTAGGGATGTCCCCAAGGAAATAGCTGTGGAGGCAGGCATGTGGTGGTACTTTTGTGCTCTTCTTGGGTAGTCCTTCGCAGCTGCTGTGTTCTTGGAACTCAGGGCTTTCAGGTTAAAAGAACACTAACCATAGGCCTAACTCAAACCTCAACGCTAGGAAGGAAAACCAGCCTAAGGTTGGGGATGGTCTCATGGAAATAGCAGTGGAGGCAGCCAAGTTGTGTCACTTTTGCGCTCCCCTTGGGATGCCTTGAACAGCTGCAGTGTGCCTGGAGCACAGGGCTTCCTGGTTTTCAAAGTCCTTGGCCCAAGCCTAACAGTAACCCTAGGAAGGTAAATCAGCCGGGTATTAGGGTTCTTCCTAAGGAAAAAGCTGTGAAAGCAGCCATGTTGTGGCACTTCTGCGCTCCCTTGGATGCCTTTGGCAGCTACAGTAAGCCTGGAACACAGGGCTTCCTGGTTCAAAAAATCCTAGCCCTAGGCTGAACCCTAACCCTAACCCTAGGGAGATATATCAGAGAAGGTATAGTGATGGTGCCAAGAAAAAGCTGTGAAAGCAGCCATGTTGTGGCCCTTTTGCACTTCCTTTTGGATGCCTTTCACAGCTCCAGTGTGCTTGGAGGTCTGGGTTTCCTGCTTTTAAATATCCTAGCACAAGGCCTACCTAACCCCAACCCGACGACGAGAAAGGCGTATCAGCCAGGAATTAGGGATGTCCCCAAGGAAATAGCTGTGGAGGCAGGCATGTTGTGGTACTTTTGTGCTCTTCTTGGGTAGTCCTTCGCAGCTGCTGTGTTCTTGGAACTCAGGGCTTTCTGGTTTTAAAACTCTAACCCTAGGCCTAACTCAAACCTCAACGCTAGGAAGGAAAATCAGCCTATGATTCGGGATGGTCTCATGGAAATAGCAGTGGAGGCAGCCAAGTTGTGTCACTTTTGCACTCCCCTTGGGATGCCTTGAACAGCTGCAGTGTGCCTGGAGCACAGGGCTTCCTGGTTTTAAAAGTCCTAGGCCGAAGCCTAACAGTAACCCTAGGAAGGTAAATCAGCCGGGTATTAGGGTTCTTCCTAAGGAAAAAGCTGTGAAAGCAGCCATGTTGTGGCACTTTTGCAATCCCTTTTGGCTGCCTTTCACAGCTTCAGTGTGCCTGGAGGTCTGGGCTTCCTGATTTTAAAAATCCTAGCACAAGGCCTACCTAACCCCAACCCGACGACGAGAAAGGCAAATCAGCCAGGAATTAGGGATGTCCCCAAGGAAATAGCTGTGGAGGCAGGCATGTGGTGGTACTTTTGTGCTCTTCTTGGGTAGTCCTTCGCAGCTGCTGTATTCTTGGAACTCAGGGCTTTCTGGTTGAAAGAACCCTAACCCTAGGCCTAACTCAAACCTCAACGCTAGGAAGGAAAATCAGCCTATGGTTGGGGATGGTCTCATGGAAATAGCAGTGGAGGCAGCCAAGTTGTGTCACTTTTGCGCTCCCCTTGGGATGCCTTGAACAGCTGCAGGGTGCCTGGAGCACAGGGCTTCCTGGTTTTAAAAGTCCTTGGCCCAAGCCTAACAGTAACCCTAGGAAGGTAAATCAGCCGGGTATTAGGGTTCTTCCTAAGGAAAAAGCTGTGAAAGCAGCCATGTTGTGGCACTTTTGCACTCCCTTTTGGATGCCTTTCACAGCTCCAGTGTGCCTGGAGCTCTGGGCTTCCTGATTTTAAAAATCCTAGCACAAGGCCTACCTAACCCCAACCCGACGACGAGAAAGGCAAATCAGCCAGGAATTAGGGATGTCCCCAAGGAAATAGCTGTGGAGGCAGGCATGTGGTGGTACTTTTGTGCTCTTCTTGGGTAGTCCTTCGCAGCTGCTGTGTTCTTGGAACTCAGGGCTTTCAGGTTAAAAGAACACTAACCCTAGGCCTAACTCAAACCTCAACGCTAGGAAGGAAAACCAGCCTAAGGTTGGGGATGGTCTCATGGAAATAGCAGTGGAGGCAGCCAAGTTGTGTCACTTTTGCGCTCCCCTTGGGATGCCTTGAACAGCTGCAGTGTGCCTGGAGCACAGGGCTTCCTGGTTTTAAAAGTCCTAGGCCGAAGCCTAATAGTAACCCTAGGAAGGTAAATCAGCCGGGTATTAGGGTTCTTCCTAAGGAAAAAGCTGTGAAAGCAGCCATGTTGTGGCACTTTTGCACTCCCTTTTGGCTGCCTTTCACAGCTCCAGTGTGCCTGGAGGTCTGGGCTTCCTGATTTTAAAAATCCTAGCACAAGGCCTACCTAACCCCAACCCGACAACGAGAAAGGCAAATCAGCCAGGAATTAGGGATGTCCCCAAGGAAATAGCTGTGGAGGCAGGCATGTGGTGGTACTTTTGTGCTCTTCTTGGGTAGTCCTTCGCAGCTGCTGTGTTCTTGGAACTCAGGGCTTTCTGGTTGAAAGAACCCTAACCCTAGGCCTAACTCAAACCTCAACGCTAGGAAGGAAAACCAGCCTATGATTCGGGATGGTCTCATGGAAATAGCAGTGGAGGCAGCCAAGTTGTGTCACTTTTGCGCTCCCCTTGGGATGCCTTGAACAGCTGCAGTGTGCCTGGAGCACAGGGCTTCCTGGTTTTAAAAGTCCTTGGCCCAAGCCTAACAGTAACCCTAGGAAGGTAAATCAGCCGGGTATTAGGGTTCTTCCTAAGGAAAAAGCTGTGAAAGCAGCCATGTTGTGGCACTTTTGCACTCCCTTTTGGATGCCTTTCACAGCTCCAGTGTGCCTGGAGGTCTGGGCTTCCTGATTTTAAAAATCCTAGCACAAGGCCTACCTAACCCCAACCCGACAACTAGAAAGGCAAATCAGCCAGGAATTAGGGATGTGCCCAATGAAATAGCTGTGGAGGCAGGCATGTTGTGGTACTTTTGTGCTCTTCTTGGGTAGTCCTTCGCAGCTGCTGTATTCTTGGAACTCAGGGCTTTCAGGTTAAAAGAACCCTAACCCTAGGCCTAACTCAAACCTCAACGCTAGGAAGGAAAATCAGCCTATGGTTCAGGATGGTCTCATGGAAATAGCAGTGGAGGCAGCCAAGTTGTGTCACTTTTGCGCTCCCCTTGGGATGCCTTGAACAGCTGCAGTGTGCCTGGAGCACAGGGCTTCCTGGTTTTCAAAGTCCTTGGCCCAAGCCTAACAGTAACCCTAGGAAGGTAAATCAGCCGGGTATTAGGGTTCTTCCTAAGGAAAAAGCTGTGAAAGCAGCCATGTTGTGGCACTTCTGCGCTCCCTTTGGGATGCCTTTGGCAGCTACAGTAAGCCTGGAACACAGGGCTTCCTGGTTCAAAAAATCCTAGCCCTAGGCTGAACCCTAACCCCAACCCTAGGGAGATATATCAGAGAAGGTATAGTGTTGGTGCACAGAAAAAAGCTGTGAAAGCAGCCATGTTGTGGCCCTTTTGCACTCCCTTTTGGATGCCTTTCACAGCTCCAGTGTGCTTGGAGGTCTGGGTTTCCTGCTTTTAAATATCCTAGCACAAGGCCTACCTAACCCCAACCCGACGACGAGAAAGGCAAATCAGCCAGGAATTAGGGATGTCCCCAAGGAAATAGCTGGGGAGGCAGGCATGTTGTGGTACTTTTGTGCTCTTCTTGGGTGGTCCTTCGCATCTGCTGTGTTCTTGGAACTCAGGGCTTTCAGGTTAAAAAACTCTAACCCTAGGCCTAACTCAAACCTCAACGCTAGGAAGGAAAATCAGCCTATGGTTGGGGATGGTCTCATGGAAATAGCAGTGGAGGCAGCCAAGTTGTGTCACTTTTGCGCTCCCCTTGGGATGCCTTGAACAGCTGCAGTGTGCCTGGAGCACAGGGCTTCCTGGTTTTCAAAGTCCTTGGCCCAAGCCTAACAGTAACCCTAGGAAGGTAAATCAGCTGGGGATTAGGGTTCTTCCTAAGGAAAAAGCTGTGAAAGCAGCCATGTTGTGGCACTTTTGCACTCCCTTTTGGATGCATTTCACAGCTCCAGTGTGCCTGGAGGTCTGGGCTTCCTGATTTTAAAAATCCTAGCACAAGGCCTACCTAACCCCAACCCGACGACGAGAAAGGCAAATCAGCCAGGAATTAGGGATGTGCCCAATGAAATAGCTGGGGAGGCAGGCATGTTGTGGTACTTTTGTGCTCTTCTTGGGTAGTCCTTCGCAGCTGCTGTATTCTTGGAACTCAGGGCTTTCTGGTTGAAAGAACCCTAACCCTAGGCCTAACTCAAACCTCAACGCTAGGAAGGAAAATCAGCCTATGGTTCAGGATGGTCTCATGGAAATAGCAGTGGAGGCAGCCAAGTTGTGTCACTTTTGCGCTCCCCTTGGGATGCCTTGAACAGCTGCAGGGTGCCTGGAGCACAGGGCTTCCTGGTTTTAAAAGTCCTTGGCCCAAGCCTAACAGTAACCCTAGGAAGGTAAATCAGCCGGGTATTAGGGTTCTTCCTAAGGAAAAAGCTGTGAAAGCAGCCATGTTGTGGCACTTCTGCGCTCCCTTTGGGATGCCTTTGGCAGCTACAGTAAGCCTGGAACACAGGGCTTCCTGGTTCAAAAAATCCTAGCCCTAGGCTGAACCCTAACCCTAGGGAGATATATCAGAGAAGGTATAGTGTTGGTGCACAGAAAAAAGCTGTGAAAGCAGCCATGTTGTGGCCCTTTTGCACTCCCTTTTGGATGCATTTCACAGCTCCAGTGTGCTTGGAGGTCTGGGTTTCCTGCTTTTAAATATCCTAGCACAAGGCCTACCTAACCCCAACCCGACGACGAGAAAGGCAAATCAGCCAGGAATTAGGGATGTCCCCAAGGAAATAGCTGTGGAGGCAGGCATGTGGTGGTACTTTTGTGCTCTTCTTGGGTAGTCCTTCGCAGCTGCTGTGTTCTTGGAACTCAGGGCTTTCTGGTTGAAAGAACCCTAACCCTAGGCCTAACTCAAACCTCAACGCTAGGAAGGAAAACCAGCCTATGGTTCAGGATGGTCTCATGGAAATAGCAGTGGAGGCAGCCAAGTTGTGTCACTTTTGCGCTCCCCTTGGGATGCCTTGAACAGCTGCAGTGTGCCTGGAGCACAGGGCTTCCTGGTTTTCAAAGTCCTTGGCCCAAGCCTAACAGTAACCCTAGGAAGGTAAATCAGCCGGGTATTAGGGTTCTTCCTAAGGAAAAAGCTGTGAAAGCAGCCATGTTGTGGCACTTCTGCGCTCCCTTGGATGCCTTTGGCAGCTACAGTAAGCCTGGAACACAGGGCTTCCTGGTTCAAAAAATCCTAGCCCTAGGCTGAACCCTAACCCTAACCCTAGGGAGATATATCAGAGAAGGTATAGTGATGGTGCCAAGAAAAAAGCTGTGAAAGCAGCCATGTTGTGGCCCTTTTGCACTCCCTTTTGGATGCCTTTCACAGCTCCAGTGTGCTTGGAGGTCTGGGTTTCCTGCTTTTAAATATCCTAGCACAAGGCCTACCTAACCCCAACCCGACGACAAGAAAGGCAAATCAGCCAGGAATTAGGGATGTCCCCAAGGAAATAGCTGTGGAGGCAGGCATGTTGTGGTACTTTTGTGCTCTTCTTGGGTAGTCCTTCGCAGCTGCTGTGTTCTTGGAACTCAGGGCTTTCTGCTTTTAAAACTCTAACCCTAGGCCTAACTCAAACCTCAACGCTAGGAAGGAAAATCAGCCTATGATTCGGGATGGTCTCATGGAAATAGCAGTGGAGGCAGCCAAGTTGTGTCACTTTTGCACTCCCATTGGGATGCCTTGAACAGCTGCAGTGTGCCTGGAGCACAGGGCTTCCTGGTTTTAAAAGTCCTTGGCCCAAGCCTAACAGTAACCCTAGGAAGGTAAATCAGCCGGGTATTAGGGTTCTTCCTAAGGAAAAAGCTGTGAAAGCAGCCATGTTGTGGCACTTTTGCAATCCCTTTTGGCTGCCTTTCACAGCTCCAGTGTGCCTGGAGGTCTGGGCTTCCTGATTTTAAAAATCCTAGCACAAGGCCTACCTAACCCCAACCCGACGACGAGAAAGGCAAATCAGCCAGGAATTAGGGATGTCCCCAAGGAAATAGCTGTGGAGGCAGGCATGTGGTGGTACTTTTGTGCTCTTCTTGGGTAGTCCTTCGCAGCTGCTGTGTTCTTGGAACTCAGGGCTTTCTGGTTGAAAGAACCCTAACCCTAGGCCTAACTCAAACCTCAACGCTAGGAAGGAAAACCAGCCTAAGGTTGGGGATGGTCTCATGGAAATAGCAGTGGAGGCAGCCAAGTTGTGTCACTTTTGCGCTCCCCTTGGGATGCCTTGAACAGCTGCAGTGTGCCTGGAGCACAGGGCTTCCTGGTTTTAAAAGTCCTTGGCCCAAGCCTAACAGTAACCCTAGGAAGGTAAATCAGCCGGGTATTAGGGTTCTTCCTAAGGAAAAAGCTGTGAAAGCAGCCATGTTGTGGCACTTTTGCACTCCCTTTTGGATGCCTTTCACAGCTCCAGTGTGCCTGGAGGTCTGGGCTTCCTGATTTTCAAAATCCTAGCACAAGGCCTACCTAACCCCAACCCGACGACGAGAAAGGCAAATCAGCCAGGAATTAGGGATGTCCCCAAGGAAATAGCTGTGGAGGCAGGCATGTGGTGGTACTTTTGTGCTCTTCTTGGGTAGTCCTTCGCAGCTGCTGTGTTCTTGGAACTCAGGGCTTTCTGGTTAAAAAACTCTAACCCTAGGCCTAACTCAAACCTCAACGCTAGGAAGGAAAATCAGCCTATGGTTCGGGATGGTCTCATGGAAATAGCAGTGGAGGCAGCCAAGTTGTGTCACTTTTGCGCTCCCCTTGGGATGCCTTGAACAGCTGCAGTGTTCCTGGAGCACAGGGCTTCCTGATTTTAAAAGTCCTTGGCCCAAGCCTAACAGTAACCCTAGGAAGGTAAATCAGCCGGGTGTTGGGGTTCTTCCTTAGGAAAAAGCTGTGAAAGCAGCCATGTTGTGGCACTTCTGCGCTCCCTTTGGGATGCCTTTGGCAGCTACAGTAAGCCTGGAACACAGGGCTTCCTGGTTCAAAAAATCCTAGCCCTAGTCTGAACCCTAACCCTAGGGAGATATATCAGAGAAGGTATAGTGTTGGTGCACAGAAAAAAGCTGTGAAAGCAGCCATGTTGTGGCCCTTTTGCACTCCCTTTTGGATGCATTTCACAGCTCCAGTGTGCTTGGAGGTCTGGGTTTCCTGCTTTTAAATATCCTAGCACAAGGCCTACCTAACCCCAACCCGACGACGAGAAAGGCAAATCAGCCAGGAATTAGGGATGTCCCCAAGGAAATAGCTGTGGAGGCAGGCATGTTGTGGTACTTTTGTGCTCTTCTTGGGTAGTCCTTCGCAGCTGCTGTATTCTTGGAACTCAGGGCTTTCTGGTTGAAAGAACCCTAACCCTAGGCCTAACTCAAACCTCAACGCTAGGAAGGAAAACCAGCCTAAGGTTGGGGATGGTCTCATGGAAATAGCAGTGGAGGCAGCCAAGTTGTGTCACTTTTGCGCTCCCCTTGGGATGCCTTGAACAGCTGCAGTGTGCCTGGAGCACAGGGCTTCCGGGTTTTCAAAGTCCTTGGCCCAAGCCTAACAGTAACCCTAGGAAGGTAAATCAGCCGGGTATTAGGGTTCTTGCTAAGGAAAAAGCTGTGAAAGCAGCCATGTTGTGGCACTTTTGCACTCCCTTTTGGCTGCCTTTCACAGCTCCAGTGTGCCTGGAGGTCTGGGCTTCCTGATTTTAACAATCCTAGCACAAGGCCTACCTAACCCCAACCCGACGACGAGAAAGGCAAATCAGCCAGGAATTAGGGATGTGCCCAATGAAATAGCTGGGGAGGCAGGCATGTTGTGGTACTTTTGTGCTCTTCTTGGGTAGTCCTTCGCAGCTGCTGTATTCTTGGAACTCAGGGCTTTCTGGTTGAAAGAACCCTAACCCTAGGCCTAACTCAAACCTCAACGCTAGGAAGGAAAATCAGCCTATGGTTCAGGATGGTCTCATGGAAATAGCAGTGGAGGCAGCCAAGTTGTGTCACTTTTGCGCTCCCCTTGGGATGCCTTGAACAGCTGCAGGGTGCCTGGAGCACAGGGCTTCCTGGTTTTAAAAGTCCTTGGCCCAAGCCTAACAGTAACCCTAGGAAGGTAAATCAGCCGGGTATTAGGGTTCTTCCTAAGGAAAAAGCTGTGAAAGCAGCCATGTTGTGGCACTTCTGCGCTCCCTTTGGGATGCCTTTGGCAGCTACAGTAAGCCTGGAACACAGGGCTTCCTGGTTCAAAAAATCCTAGCCCTAGGCTGAACCCTAACCCTAGGGAGATATATCAGAGAAGGTATAGTGTTGGTGCACAGAAAAAAGCTGTGAAAGCAGCCATGTTGTGGCCCTTTTGCACTCCCTTTTGGATGCATTTCACAGCTCCAGTGTGCTTGGAGGTCTGGGTTTCCTGCTTTTAAATATCCTAGCACAAGGCCTACCTAACCCCAACCCGACGACGAGAAAGGCAAATCAGCCAGGAATTAGGGATGTCCCCAAGGAAATAGCTGTGGAGGCAGGCATGTTGTGGTACTTTTGTGCTCTTCTTGGGTAGTCCTTCGCAGCTGCTGTATTCTTGGAACTCAGGGCTTTCTGGTTAAAAACCTCTAACCCTAGGCCTAACTCAAACCTCAACGCTAGGAAGGAAAATCAGCCTATGATTCGGGATGGTCTCATGGAAATAGCAGTGGAGGCAGCCAAGTTGTGTCACTTTTGCGCTCCCCTTGGGATGCCTTGAACAGCTGCAGTGTGCCTGGAGCACAGGGCTTCCTGGTTTTCAAAGTCCTAGGCCGAAGCCTAACAGTAACCCTAGGAAGGTAAATCAGCCGGGTATTAGGGTTCTTCCTAAGGAAAAAGCTGTGAAAGCAGCCATGTTGTGGCACTTTTGCAATCCCTTTTGGCTGCCTTTCACAGCTTCAGTGTGCCTGGAGGTCTGGGCTTCCTGATTTTAAAAATCCTAGCACAAGGCCTACCTAACCCCAACCCGACGACGAGAAAGGCAAATCAGCCAGGAATTAGGGATGTCCCCAAGGAAATAGCTGTGGAGGCAGGCATGTGGTGGTACTTTTGTGCTCTTCTTGGGTAGTCCTTCGCAGCTGCTGTATTCTTGGAACTCAGGGCTTTCTGGTTGAAAGAACCCTAACCCTAGGCCTAACTCAAACCTCAACGCTAGGAAGGAAAACCAGCCTAAGGTTGGGGATGGTCTCATGGAAATAGCAGTGGAGGCAGCCAAGTTGTGTCACTTTTGCGCTCCCCTTGGGATGCCTTGAACAGCTGCAGTGTGCCTGGAGCACAGGGCTTCCTGGTTTTAAAAGTCCTTGGCCCAAGCCTAACAGTAACCCTAGGAAGGTAAATCAGCTGGGGATTAGGGTTCTTCCTAAGGAAAAAGCTGTGAAAGCAGCCATGTTGTGGCACTTTTGCACTCCCTTTTGGATGCCTTTCACAGCTCCAGTGTGCCTGGAGGTCTGGGCTTCCTGATTTTAAAAATCCTAGCACAAGGCCTACCTAACCCCAACCCGACAACGAGAAAGGCGTATCAGCCAGGAATTAGGGATGTCCCCAAGGAAATAGCTGTGGAGGCAGGCATGTGGTGGTACTTTTGTGCTCTTCTTGGGTAGTCCTTCGCAGCTGCTGTGTTCTTGGAACTCAGGGCTTTCAGGTTAAAAGAACACTAACCATAGGCCTAACTCAAAACTCAACGCTAGGAAGGAAAACCAGCCTAAGGTTGGGGATGGTCTCATGGAAATAGCAGTGGAGGCAGCCAAGTTGTGTCACTTTTGCGCTCCCCTTGGGATGTCTTGAACAGCTGCAGTGTGCCTGGAGCACAGGGCTTCCTGGTTTTCAAAGTCCTTGGCCCAAGCCTAACAGTAACCCTAGGAAGGTAAATCAGCCGGGTATTAGGGTTCTTCCTAAGGAAAAAGCTGTGAAAGCAGCCATGTTGTGGCACTTCTGCGCTCCCTTGGATGCCTTTGGCAGCTACAGTAAGCCTGGAACACAGGGCTTCCTGGTTCAAAAAATCCTAGCCCTAGGCTGAACCCTAACCCTAACCCTAGGGAGATATATCAGAGAAGGTATAGTGATGGTGCCAAGAAAAAAGCTGTGAAAGCAGCCATGTTGTGGCCCTTTTGCACTCCCTTTTGGATGCCTTTCACAGCTCCAGTGTGCTTGGAGGTCTGGGTTTCCTGCTTTTAAATATCCTAGCACAAGGCCTACCTAACCCCAACCCGACGACGAGAAAGGCAAATCAGCCAGGAATTAGGGATGTCCCCAAGGAAATAGCTGTGGAGGCAGGCATGTTGTGGTACTTTTGTGCTCTTCTTGGGTAGTCCTTCGCAGCTGCTGTGTTCTTGGAACTCAGGGCTTTCTGGTTTTAAAACTCTAACCCTAGGCCTAACTCAAACCTCAACGCTAGGAAGGAAAATCAGCCTATGATTCGGGATGGTCTCATGGAAATAGCAGTGGAGGCAGCCAAGTTGTGTCACTTTTGCACTCCCATTGGGATGCCTTGAACAGCTGCAGTGTGCCTGGAGCACAGGGCTTCCTGGTTTTAAAAGTCCTTGGCCCAAGCCTAACAGTAACCCTAGGAAGGTAAATCAGCCGGGTATTAGGGTTCTTCCTAAGGAAAAAGCTGTGAAAGCAGCCATGTTGTGGCACTTTTGCAATCCCTTTTGGATGCCTTTCACAGCTCCAGTGTGCCTGGAGGTCTGGGCTTCCTGATTTTAAAAATCCTAGCACAAGGCCTACCTAACCCCAACCCGACGACGAGAAAGGCAAATCAGCCAGGAATTAGGGATGTCCCCAAGGAAATAGCTGTGGAGGCAGGCATGTGGTGGTACTTTTGTGCTCTTCTTGGGTAGTCCTTCGCAGCTGCTGTATTCTTGGAACTCAGGGCATTCTGGTTGAAAGAACCATAACCCTAGGCCTAACTCAAACCTCAACGCTAGGAAGGAAAACCAGCCTAAGGTTGGGGATGGTCTCATGGAAATAGCAGTGGAGGCAGCCAAGTTGTGTCACTTTTGCGCTCCCCTTGGGATGCCTTGAACAGCTGCAGTGTGCCTGGAGCACAGGGCTTCCGGGTTTTCAAAGTCCTTGGCCCAAGCCTAACAGTAACCCTAGGAAGGTAAATCAGCCGGGTATTAGGGTTCTTCCTAAGGAAAAAGCTGTGAAAGCAGCCATGTTGTGGCACTTTTGCACTCCCTTTTGGCTGCCTTTCACAGCTCCAGTGTGCCTGGAGGTCTGGGCTTCCTGATTTTAAAAATCCTAGCACAAGGCCTACCTAACCCCAACCCGACGACGAGAAAGGCAAATCAGCCAGGAATTAGGGATGTGCCCAATGAAATAGCTGGGGAGGCAGGCATGTTGTGGTACTTTTGTGCTCTTCTTGGGTAGTCCTTCGCAGCTGCTGTATTCTTGGAACTCAGGGCTTTCTGGTTGAAAGAACCCTAACCCTAGGCCTAACTCAAACCTCAACGCTAGGAAGGAAAATCAGCCTATGGTTCAGGATGGTCTCATGGAAATAGCAGTGGAGGCAGCCAAGTTGTGTCACTTTTGCGCTCCCCTTGGGATGCCTTGAACAGCTGCAGGGTGCCTGGAGCACAGGGCTTCCTGGTTTTAAAAGTCCTTGGCCCAAGCCTAACAGTAACCCTAGGAAGGTAAATCAGCCGGGTATTAGGGTTCTTCCTAAGGAAAAAGCTGTGAAAGCAGCCATGTTGTGGCACTTCTGCGCTCCCTTTGGGATGCCTTTGGCAGCTACAGTAAGCCTGGAACACAGGGCTTCCTGGTTCAAAAAATCCTAGCCCTAGGCTGAACCCTAACCCTAGGGAGATATATCAGAGAAGGTATAGTGTTGGTGCACAGAAAAAAGCTGTGAAAGCAGCCATGTTGTGGCCCTTTTGCACTCCCTTTTGGATGCATTTCACAGCTCCAGTGTGCTTGGAGGTCTGGGTTTCCTGCTTTTAAATATCCTAGCACAAGGCCTACCTAACCCCAACCCGACAACGAGAAAGGCAAATCAGCCAGGAATTAGGGATGTCCCCAAGGAAATAGCTGTGGAGGCAGGCATGTTGTGGTACTTTTGTGCTCTTCTTGGGTAGTCCTTCGCAGCTGCTGTGTTCTTGGAACTCAGGGCTTTCTGGTTAAAAACCTCTAACCCTAGGCCTAACTCAAACCTCAACGCTAGGAAGGAAAATCAGCCTATGATTCGGGATGGTCTCATGGAAATAGCAGTGGAGGCAGCCAAGTTGTGTCACTTTTGCACTCCCATTGGGATGCCTTGAACAGCTGCAGTGTGCCTGGAGCACAGGGCTTCCTGGTTTTAAAAGTCCTAGGCCGAAGCCTGACAGTAACCCTAGGAAGGTAAATCAGCCGGGTATTAGGGTTCTTCCTAAGGAAAAAGCTGTGAAAGCAGCCATGTTGTGGCACTTTTGCAATCCCTTTTGGCTGCCTTTCACAGCTCCAGTGTGCCTGGAGGTCTGGTCTTCCTGATTTTCAAAATCCTAGCACAAGGCCTACCTAACCCCAACCCGACGACGAAAAAGGCAAATCAGCCAGGAATTAGGGATGTCCCCAAGGAAATAGCTGTGGAGGCAGGCATGTGGTGGTACTTTTGTGCTCTTCTTGGGTAGTCCTTCGCAGCTGCTGTATTCTTGGAACTCAGGGCTTTCAGGTTAAAAGAACCCTAACCCTAGGCCTAACTCAAACCTCAACGCTAGGAAGGAAAACCAGCCTAAGGTTGGGGATGGTCTCATGGAAATAGCAGTGGAGGCAGCCAAGTTGTGTCACTTTTGCGCTCCCCTTGGGATGCCTTGAACAGCTGCAGTGTGCCTGGAGCACAGGGCTTCCTGGTTTTAAAAGTCCTTGGCCCAAGCCTAACAGTAACCCTAGGAAGGTAAATCAGCTGGGGATTAGGGTTCTTCCTAAGGAAAAAGCTGTGAAAGCAGCCATGTTGTGGCACTTTTGCACTCCCTTTTGGATGCCTTTCACAGCTCCAGTGTGCCTGGAGGTCTGGGCTTCCTGATTTTAAAAATCCTAGCACAAGGCCTACCTAACCCCAACCCGACAACGAGAAAGGCGTATCAGCCAGGAATTAGGGATGTCCCCAAGGAAATAGCTGTGGAGGCAGGCATGTGGTGGTACTTTTGTGCTCTTCTTGGGTAGTCCTTCGCAGCTGCTGTGTTCTTGGAACTCAGGGCTTTCAGGTTAAAAGAACACTAACCATAGGCCTAACTCAAAACTCAACGCTAGGAAGGAAAACCAGCCTAAGGTTGGGGATGGTCTCATGGAAATAGCAGTGGAGGCAGCCAAGTTGTGTCACTTTTGCGCTCCCCTTGGGATGCCTTGAACAGCTGCAGTGTGCCTGGAGCACAGGGCTTCCTGGTTTTCAAAGTCCTTGGCCCAAGCCTAACAGTAACCCTAGGAAGGTAAATCAGCCGGGTATTAGGGTTCTTCCTAAGGAAAAAGCTGTGAAAGCAGCCATGTTGTGGCACTTCTGCGCTCCCTTGGATGCCTTTGGCAGCTACAGTAAGCCTGGAACACAGGGCTTCCTGGTTCAAAAAATCCTAGCCCTAGGCTGAACCCTAACCCTAACCCTAGGGAGATATATCAGAGAAGATATAGTGATGGTGCCAAGAAAAAGCTGTGAAAGCAGCCATGTTGTGGCCCTTTTGCACTCCCTTTTGGATGCCTTTCACAGCTCCAGTGTGCTTGGAGGTCTGGGTTTCCTGCTTTTAAATATCCTAGCACAAGGCCTACCTAACCCCAACCCGACGACGAGAAAGGCGTATCAGCCAGGAATTAGGGATGTCCCCAAGGAAATAGCTGTGGAGGCAGGCATGTTGTGGTACTTTTGTGCTCTTCTTGGGTAGTCCTTCGCAGCTGCTGTGTTCTTGGAACTCAGGGCTTTCTGGTTTTAAAACTCTAACCCTAGGCCTAACTCAAACCTCAACGCTAGGAAGGAAAATCAGCCTATGATTCGGGATGGTCTCATGGAAATAGCAGTGGAGGCAGCCAAGTTGTGTCACTTTTGCACTCCCATTGGGATGCCTTGAACAGCTGCAGTGTGCCTGGAGCACAGGGCTTCCTGGTTTTAAAAGTCCTAGGCCGAAGCCTAACAGTAACCCTAGGAAGGTAAATCAGCCGGGTATTAGGGTTCTTCCTAAGGAAAAAGCTGTGAAAGCAGCCATGTTGTGGCACTTTTGCAATCCCTTTTGGCTGCCTTTCACAGCTTCAGTGTGCCTGGAGGTCTGGGCTTCCTGATTTTAAAAATCCTAGCACAAGGCCTACCTAACCCCAACCCGACGACGAGAAAGGCAAATCAGCCAGGAATTAGGGATGTCCCCAAGGAAATAGCTGTGGAGGCAGGCATGTGGTGGTACTTTTGTGCTCTTCTTGGGTAGTCCTTCGCAGCTGCTGTATTCTTGGAACTCAGGGCTTTCTGGTTGAAAGAACCCTAACCCTAGGCCTAACTCAAACCTCAACGCTAGGAAGGAAAATCAGCCTATGGTTGGGGATGGTCTCATGGAAATAGCAGTGGAGGCAGCCAAGTTGTGTCACTTTTGCGCTCCCCTTGGGATGCCTTGAACAGCTGCAGGGTGCCTGGAGCACAGGGCTTCCTGGTTTTAAAAGTCCTTGGCCCAAGCCTAACAGTAACCCTAGGAAGGTAAATCAGCCGGGTATTAGGGTTCTTCCTAAGGAAAAAGCTGTGAAAGCAGCCATGTTGTGGCACTTTTGCACTCCCTTTTGGATGCCTTTCACAGCTCCAGTGTGCCTGGAGCTCTGGGCTTCCTGATTTTAAAAATCCTAGCACAAGGCCTACCTAACCCCAACCCGACGGCGAGAAAGGCAAATCAGCCAGGAATTAGGGATGTCCCCAAGGAAATAGCTGTGGAGGCAGGCATGTGGTGGTACTTTTGTGCTCTTCTTGGGTAGTCCTTCGCAGCTGCTGTGTTCTTGGAACTCAGGGCTTTCTGGTTAAAAACCTCTAACCCTAGGCCTAACTCAAACCTCAACGCTAGGAAGGAAAATCAGCCTATGATTCGGGATGGTCTCATGGAAATAGCAGTGGAGGCAGCCAAGTTGTGTCACTTTTGCACTCCCATTGGGATGCCTTGAACAGCTGCAGTGTGCCTGGAGCACAGGGCTTCCTGGTTTTAAAAGTCCTAGGCCGAAGCCTGACAGTAACCCTAGGAAGGTAAATCAGCCGGGTATTAGGGTTCTTCCTAAGGAAAAAGCTGTGAAAGCAGCCATGTTGTGGCACTTTTGCAATCCCTTTTGGCTGCCTTTCACAGCTCCAGTGTGCCTGGAGGTCTGGTCTTCCTGATTTTCAAAATCCTAGCACAAGGCCTACCTAACCCCAACCCGACGACGAGAAAGGCAAATCAGCCAGGAATTAGGGATGTCCCCAAGGAAATAGCTGTGGAGGCAGGCATGTGGTGGTACTTTTGTGCTCTTCTTGGGTAGTCCTTCGCAGCTGCTGTATTCTTGGAACTCAGGGCTTTCTGGTTGAAAGAACCCTAACCCTAGGCCTAACTCAAACCTCAACGCTAGGAAGGAAAACCAGCCTAAGGTTGGGGATGGTCTCATGGAAATAGCAGTGGAGGCAGCCAAGTTGTGTCACTTTTGCGCTCCCCTTGGGATGCCTTGAACAGCTGCAGTGTGCCTGGAGCACAGGGCTTCCTGGTTTTCAAAGTCCTTGGCCCAAGCCTAACAGTAACCCTAGGAAGGTAAATCAGCTGGGGATTAGGGTTCTTCCTAAGGAAAAAGCTGTGAAAGCAGCCATGTTGTGGCACTTTTGCACTCCCTTTTGGATGCCTTTCACAGCTCCAGTGTGCTTGGAGGTCTGGGTTTCCTGCTTTTAAATATCCTAGCACAGGCCTACCTAACCCCAACCCGACGACGAGAAAGGCGTATCAGCCAGGAATTAGGGATGTCCCCAAGGAAATAGCTGTGGAGGCAGGCATGTTGTGGTACTTTTGTGCTCTTCTTGGGTAGTCCTTCGCAGCTGCTGTGTTCTTGGAACTCAGGGCTTTCTGGTTTTAAAACTCTAACCCTAGGCCTAACTCAAACCTCAACGCTAGGAAGGAAAATCAGCCTATGATTCGGGATGGTCTCATGGAAATAGCAGTGGAGGCAGCCAAGTTGTGTCACTTTTGCACTCCCCTTGGGATGCCTTGAACAGCTGCAGTGTGCCTGGAGCACAGGGCTTCCTGGTTTTAAAAGTCCTAGGCCGAAGCCTAACAGTAACCCTAGGAAGGTAAATCAGCCGGGTATTAGGGTTCTTCCTAAGGAAAAAGCTGTGAAAGCAGCCATGTTGTGGCACTTTTGCAATCCCTTTTGGCTGCCTTTCACAGCTTCAGTGTGCCTGGAGGTCTGGGCTTCCTGATTTTAAAAATCCTAGCACAAGGCCTACCTAACCCCAACCCGACGACGAGAAAGGCAAATCAGCCAGGAATTAGGGATGTCCCCAAGGAAATAGCTGTGGAGGCAGGCATGTGGTGGTACTTTTGTGCTCTTCTTGGGTAGTCCTTCGCAGCTGCTGTGTTCTTGGAACTCAGGGCTTTCTGGTTTTAAAACTCTAACCCTAGGCCTAACTCAAACCTCAACGCTAGGAAGGAAAATCAGCCTATGGTTGGGGATGGTCTCATGGAAATAGCAGTGGAGGCAGCCAAGTTGTGTCACTTTTGCGCTCCCCTTGGGATGCCTTGAACAGCTGCAGGGTGCCTGGAGCACAGGGCTTCCTGGTTTTAAAAGTCCTTGGCCCAAGCCTAACAGTAACCCTAGGAAGGTAAATCAGCCGGGTATTAGGGTTCTTCCTAAGGAAAAAGCTGTGAAAGCAGCCATGTTGTGGCACTTTTGCACTCCCTTTTGGATGCCTTTCACAGCTCCAGTGTGCCTGGAGCTCTGGGCTTCCTGATTTTAAAAATCCTAGCACAAGGCCTACCTAACCCCAACCCGACGACAAAAAAGGCAAATCAGCCAGGAATTAGGGATGTCCCCAAGGAAATAGCTGTGGAGGCAGGCATGTGGTGGTACTTTTGTGCTCTTCTTGGGTAGTCCTTCGCAGCTGCTGTGTTCTTGGAACTCAGGGCTTTCAGGTTAAAAGAACACTAACCCTAGGCCTAACTCAAACCTCAACGCTAGGAAGGAAAACCAGCCTAAGGTTGGGGATGGTCTCATGGAAATAGCAGTGGAGGCAGCCAAGTTGTGTCACTTTTGCGCTCCCCTTGGGATGCCTTGAACAGCTGCAGTGTGCCTGGAGCACAGGGCTTCCTGGTTTTAAAAGTCCTAGGCCGAAGCCTAATAGTAACCCTAGGAAGGTAAATCAGCCGGGTATTAGGGTTCTTCCTAAGGAAAAAGCTGTGAAAGCAGCCATGTTGTGGCACTTTTGCACTCCCTTTTGGCTGCCTTTCACAGCTCCAGTGTGCCTGGAGGTCTGGGCTTCCTGATTTTAAAAATCCTAGCACAAGGCCTACCTAACCCCAACCCGACAACGAGAAAGGCAAATCAGCCAGGAATTAGGGATGTCCCCAAGGAAATAGCTGTGGAGGCAGGCATGTGGTGGTACTTTTGTGCTCTTCTTGGGTAGTCCTTCGCAGCTGCTGTGTTCTTGGAACTCAGGGCTTTCTGGTTGAAAGAACCCTAACCCTAGGCCTAACTCAAACCTCAACGCTAGGAAGGAAAACCAGCCTATGATTCGGGATGGTCTCATGGAAATAGCAGTGGAGGCAGCCAAGTTGTGTCACTTTTGCGCTCCCCTTGGGATGCCTTGAACAGCTGCAGTGTGCCTGGAGCACAGGGCTTCCTGGTTTTAAAAGTCCTTGGCCCAAGCCTAACAGTAACCCTAGGAAGGTAAATCAGCCGGGTATTAGGGTTCTTCCTAAGGAAAAAGCTGTGAAAGCAGCCATGTTGTGGCACTTTTGCACTCCCTTTTGGATGCCTTTCACAGCTCCAGTGTGCCTGGAGGTCTGGGCTTCCTGATTTTAAAAATCCTAGCACAAGGCCTACCTAACCCCAACCCGACAACGAGAAAGGCAAATCAGCCAGGAATTAGGGATGTGCCCAATGAAATAGCTGTGGAGGCAGGCATATTGTGGTACTTTTGTGCTCTTCTTGGGTAGTCCTTCGCAGCTGCTGTATTCTTGGAACTCAGGGCTTTCAGGTTAAAAGAACCCTAACCCTAGGCCTAACTCAAACCTCAACGCTAGGAAGGAAAATCAGCCTATGGTTCAGGATGGTCTCATGGAAATAGCAGTGGAGGCAGCCAAGTTGTGTCACTTTTGCGCTCCCCTTGGGATGCCTTGAACAGCTGCAGTGTGCCTGGAGCACAGGGCTTCCTGGTTTTCAAAGTCCTTGGCCCAAGCCTAACAGTAACCCTAGGAAGGTAAATCAGCCGGGTATTAGGGTTCTTCCTAAGGAAAAAGCTGTGAAAGCAGCCATGTTGTGGCACTTCTGCGCTCCCTTTGGGATGCCTTTGGCAGCTACAGTAAGCCTGGAACACAGGGCTTCCTGGTTCAAAAAATCCTAGCCCTAGCCTGAACCCTAACCCCAACCCTAGGGAGATATATCAGAGAAGGTATAGTGTTGGTGCACAGAAAAAAGCTGTGAAAGCAGCCATGTTGTGGCCCTTTTGCACTCCCTTTTGGATGCCTTTCACAGCTCCAGTGTGCTTGGAGGTCTGGGTTTCCTGCTTTTAAATATCCTAGCACAAGGCCTACCTAACCCCAACCCGACGACGAGAAAGGCAAATCAGCCAGGAATTAGGGATGTCCCCAAGGAAATAGCTGGGGAGGCAGGCATGTTGTGGTACTTTTGTGCTCTTCTTGGGTGGTCCTTCGCATCTGCTGTGTTCTTGGAACTCAGGGCTTTCAGGTTAAAAAACTCTAACCCTAGGCCTAACTCAAACCTCAACGCTAGGAAGGAAAATCAGCCTATGGTTGGGGATGGTCTCATGGAAATAGCAGTGGAGGCAGCCAAGTTGTGTCACTTTTGCGCTCCCCTTGGGATGCCTTGAACAGCTGCAGTGTGCCTGGAGCACAGGGCTTCCTGGTTTTAAAAGTCCTTGGCCCAAGCCTAACAGTAACCCTAGGAAGGTAAATCAGCCGGGTATTAGGGTTCTTCCTAAGGAAAAAGCTGTGAAAGCAGCCATGTTGTGGCACTTTTGCACTCCCTTTTGGCTGCCTTTCACAGCTCCAGTGTGCCTGGAGGTCTGGGCTTCCTGATTTTAAAAATCCTAGCACAAGGCCTACCTAACCCCAACCCGACGACGAGAAAGGCAAATCAGCCAGGAATTAGGGATGTGCCCAATGAAATAGCTGGGGAGGCAGGCATGTTGTGGTACTTTTGTGCTCTTCTTGGGTAGTCCTTCGCAGCTGCTGTATTCTTGGAACTCAGGGCTTTCTGGTTGAAAGAACCCTAACCCTAGGCCTAACTCAAACCTCAACGCTAGGAAGGAAAATCAGCCTATGGTTCAGGATGGTCTCATGGAAATAGCAGTGGAGGCAGCCAAGTTGTGTCACTTTTGCGCTCCCCTTGGGATGCCTTGAACAGCTGCAGGGTGCCTGGAGCACAGGGCTTCCTGGTTTTAAAAGTCCTTGGCCCAAGCCTAACAGTAACCCTAGGAAGGTAAATCAGCCGGGTATTAGGGTTCTTCCTAAGGAAAAAGCTGTGAAAGCAGCCATGTTGTGGCACTTCTGCGCTCCCTTTGGGATGCCTTTGGCAGCTACAGTAAGCCTGGAACACAGGGCTTCCTGGTTCAAAAAATCCTAGCCCTAGGCTGAACCCTAACCCTAGGGAGATATATCAGAGAAGGTATAGTGTTGGTGCACAGAAAAAAGCTGTGAAAGCAGCCATGTTGTGGCCCTTTTGCACTCCCTTTTGGATGCATTTCACAGCTCCAGTGTGCTTGGAGGTCTGGGTTTCCTGCTTTTAAATATCCTAGCACAAGGCCTACCTAACCCCAACCCGACGACGAGAAAGGCAAATCAGCCAGGAATTAGGGATGTCCCCAAGGAAATAGCTGTGGAGGCAGGCATGTGGTGGTACTTTTGTGCTCTTCTTGGGTAGTCCTTCGCAGCTGCTGTGTTCTTGGAACTCAGGGCTTTCAGGTTAAAAGAACACTAACCCTAGGCCTAACTCAAACCTCAACGCTAGGAAGGAAAACCAGCCTATGATTCGGGATGGTCTCATGGAAATAGCAGTGGAGGCAGCCAAGTTGTGTCACTTTTGCGCTCCCCTTGGGATGCCTTGAACAGCTGCAGTGTGCCTGGAGCACAGGGCTTCCTGGTTTTAAAAGTCCTTGGCCCAAGCCTAACAGTAACCCTAGGAAGGTAAATCAGCCGGGTATTAGGGTTCTTCCTAAGGAAAAAGCTGTGAAAGCAGCCATGTTGTGGCACTTTTGCACTCCCTTTTGGATGCCTTTCACAGCTCCAGTGTGCCTGGAGGTCTGGGCTTCCTGATTTTAAAAATCCTAGCACAAGGCCTACCTAACCCCAACCCGACAACGAGAAAGGCAAATCAGCCAGGAATTAGGGATGTGCCCAATGAAATAGCTGTGGAGGCAGGCATGTTGTGGTACTTTTGTGCTCTTCTTGGGTAGTCCTTCGCAGCTGCTGTATTCTTGGAACTCAGGGCTTTCAGGTTAAAAGAACCCTAACCCTAGGCCTAACTCAAACCTCAACGCTAGGAAGGAAAATCAGCCTATGGTTCAGGATGGTCTCATGGAAATAGCAGTGGAGGCAGCCAAGTTGTGTCACTTTTGCGCTCCCCTTGGGATGCCTTGAACAGCTGCAGTGTGCCTGGAGCACAGGGCTTCCTGGTTTTCAAAGTCCTTGGCCCAAGCCTAACAGTAACCCTAGGAAGGTAAATCAGCCGGGTATTAGGGTTCTTCCTAAGGAAAAAGCTGTGAAAGCAGCCATGTTGTGGCACTTCTGCGCTCCCTTTGGGATGCCTTTGGCAGCTACAGTAAGCCTGGAACACAGGGCTTCCTGGTTCAAAAAATCCTAGCCCTAGCCTGAACCCTAACCCCAACCCTAGGGAGATATATCAGAGAAGGTATAGTGTTGGTGCACAGAAAAAAGCTGTGAAAGCAGCCATGTTGTGGCCCTTTTGCACTCCCTTTTGGATGCCTTTCACAGCTCCAGTGTGCTTGGAGGTCTGGGTTTCCTGCTTTTAAATATCCTAGCACAAGGCCTACCTAACCCCAACCCGACGACGAGAAAGGCAAATCAGCCAGGAATTAGGGATGTCCCCAAGGAAATAGCTGGGGAGGCAGGCATGTTGTGGTACTTTTGTGCTCTTCTTGGGTGGTCCTTCGCATCTGCTGTGTTCTTGGAACTCAGGGCTTTCAGGTTAAAAAACTCTAACCCTAGGCCTAACTCAAACCTCAACGCTAGGAAGGAAAATCAGCCTATGGTTGGGGATGGTCTCATGGAAATAGCAGTGGAGGCAGCCAAGTTGTGTCACTTTTGCGCTCCCCTTGGGATGCCTTGAACAGCTGCAGGGTGCCTGGAGCACAGGGCTTCCTGGTTTTAAAAGTCCTTGGCCCAAGCCTAACAGTAACCCTAGGAAGGTAAATCAGCCGGGTATTAGGGTTCTTCCTAAGGAAAAAGCTGTGAAAGCAGCCATGTTGTGGCACTTCTGCGCTCCCTTTGGGATGCCTTTGGCAGCTACAGTAAGCCTGGAACACAGGGCTTCCTGGTTCAAAAAATCCTAGCCCTAGGCTGAACCCTAACCCTAGGGAGATATATCAGAGAAGGTATAGTGTTGGTGCACAGAAAAAAGCTGTGAAAGCAGCCATGTTGTGGCCCTTTTGCACTCCCTTTTGGATGCATTTCACAGCTCCAGTGTGCTTGGAGGTCTGGGTTTCCTGCTTTTAAATATCCTAGCACAAGGCCTACCTAACCCCAACCCGACGACGAGAAAGGCAAATCAGCCAGGAATTAGGGATGTCCCCAAGGAAATAGCTGTGGAGGCAGGCATGTTGTGGTACTTTTGTGCTCTTCTTGGGTAGTCCTTCGCAGCTGCTGTGTTCTTGGAACTCAGGGCTTTCTGGTTTTAAAACTCTAACCCTAGGCCTAACTCAAACCTCAACGCTAGGAAGGAAAATCAGCCTATGATTCGGGATGGTCTCATGGAAATAGCAGTGGAGGCAGCCAAGTTGTGACACTTTTGCACTCCCATTGGGATGCCTTGAACAGCTGCAGTGTGCCTGGAGCACAGGGCTTCCTGGTTTTAAAAGTCCTAGGCCGAAGCCTAACAGTAACCCTAGGAAGGTAAATCAGCCGGGTATTAGGGTTCTTCCTAAGGAAAAAGCTGTGAAAGCAGCCATGTTGTGGCACTTTTGCAATCCCTTTTGGCTGCCTTTCACAGCTCCAGTGTGCCTGGAGGTCTGGGCTTCCTGATTTTAAAAATCCTAGCACAAGGCCTACCTAACCCCAACCTGACGACGAGAAAGGCAAATCAGCCAGGAATTAGGGATGTCCCCAAGGAAATAGCTGTGGAGGCAGGCATGTGGTGGTACTTTTGTGCTCTTCTTGGGTAGTCCTTCGCAGCTGCTGTATTCTTGGAACTCAGGGCTTTCTGGTTGAAAGAACCCTAACCCTAGGCCTAACTCAAACCTCAACGCTAGGAAGGAAAATCAGCCTAAGGTTGGGGATGGTCTCATGGAAATAGCAGTGGAGGCAGCCAAGTTGTGTCACTTTTGCGCTCCCCTTGGGATGCCTTGAAAAGCTGCAGGGTGCCTGGAGCACAGGGCTTCCTGGTTTTAAAAGTCCTTGGCCCAAGCCTAACAGTAACCCTAGGAAGGTAAATCAGCCGGGTATTAGGGTTCTTCCTAAGGAAAAAGCTGTGAAAGCAGCCATGTTGTGGCACTTTTGCACTCCCTTTTGGATGCCTTTCACAGCTCCAGTGTGCCTGGAGCTCTGGGCTTCCTGATTTTAAAAATCCTAGCACAAGGCCTACCTAACCCCAACCCGACGACGAGAAAGGCAAATCAGCCAGGAATTAGGGATGTCCCCAAGGAAATAGCTGTGGAGGCAGGCATGTGGTGGTACTTTTGTGCTCTTCTTGGGTAGTCCTTCGCAGCTGCTGTGTTCTTGGAACTCAGGGCTTTCAGGTTAAAAGAACACTAACCCTAGGCCTAACTGAAACCTCAACGCTAGGAAGGAAAACCAGCCTAAGGTTGGGGATGGTCTCATGGAAATAGCAGTGGAGGCAGCCAAGTTGTGTCACTTTTGCGCTCCCCTTGGGATGCCTTGAACAGCTGCAGTGTGCCTGGAGCACAGGGCTTCCTGGTTTTAAAAGTCCTTGGCCGAAGCCTAACAGTAATCCTAGGAAGGTAAATCAGCCGGGTATTAGGGTTCTTCCTAAGGAAAAAGCTGTGAAAGCAGCCATGTTGTGGCACTTTTGCACTCCCTTTTGGATGCCTTTCACAGCTCCAGTGTGCCTGGAGGTCTGGGCTTCCTGATTTTAAAAATCCTAGCACAAGGCCTACCTAACCCCAACCCGACGACGAGAAAGGCAAATCAGCCAGGAATTAGGGATGTCCCCAAGGAAATAGCTGTGGAGGCGGGCATGTGGTGGTACTTTTGTGCTCTTCTTGGGTAGTCCTTCGCAGCTGCTGTGTTCTTGGAACTCAGGGCTTTCTGGTTAAAAAACTCTAACCCTAGGCCTAACTCAAACCTCAACGCTAGGAAGGAAAATCAGCCTATGGTTCGGGATGGTCTCATGGAAATAGCAGTGGAGGCAGCCAAGTTGTGTCACTTTTGCGCTCCCCTTGGGATGCCTTGAACAGCTGCAGTGTGCCTGGAGCACAGGGCTTCCTGGTTTTAAATGTCCTAGGCCGAAGCCTAATAGTAACCCTAGGAAGGTAAATCAGCCGGGTATTAGGGTTCTTCCTAAGGAAAAAGCTGTGAAAGCAGCCATGTTGTGGCACTTTTGCACTCCCTTTTGGCTGCCTTTCACAGCTCCAGTGTGCCTGGAGGTCTGGGCTTCCTGATTTTAAAAATCCTAGCACAAGGCCTACCTAACCCCAACCCGACGACGAGAAAGGCAAATCAGCCAGGAATTAGGGATGTGCCCAATGAAATAGCTGTGGAGGCAGGCATGTTG
Source organism: Melospiza georgiana (assembly GCF_028018845.1). Taxonomy (NCBI): domain Eukaryota; kingdom Metazoa; phylum Chordata; class Aves; order Passeriformes; family Passerellidae; genus Melospiza; species Melospiza georgiana. Next base: position 769,682 of record NC_080453.1, on the reverse strand, counting down.
TGGTACTTTTGTGCTCTTCTTGGGTAGTCCTTCGCAGCTGCTGTATTCTTGGAACTCAGGGCTTTCTGGTTGAAAGAACCCTAACCCTAGGCCTAACTCAAACCTCAACGCTAGGAAGGAAAATCAGCCTATGGTTCAGGATGGTCTCATGGAAATAGCAGTGGAGGCAGCCAAGTTGTGTCACTTTTGCGCTCCCCTTGGGATGCCTTGAACAGCTGCAGTGTGCCTGGAGCACAGGGCTTCCTGGTTTTAAAAGTCCTTGGCCCAAGCCTAACAGTAACCCTAGGAAGGTAAATCAGCCGGGTATTAGGGTTCTTCCTAAGGAAAAAGCTGTGAAAGCAGCCATGTTGTGGCACTTCTGCGCTCCCTTTGGGATGCCTTTGGCAGCTACAGTAAGCCTGGAACACAGGGCTTCCTGGTTCAAAAAATCCTAGCCCTAGGCTGAACCCTAACCCTAGGGAGATATATCAGAGAAGGTATAGTGTTGGTGCACAGAAAAAAGCTGTGAAAGCAGCCATGTTGTGGCCCTTTTGCACTCCCTTTTGGATGCATTTCACAGCTCCAGTGTGCTTGGAGGTCTGGGTTTCCTGCTTTTAAATATCCTAGCACAAGGCCTACCTAACCCCAACCCGACGACGAGAAAGGCAAATCAGCCAGGAATTAGGGATGTCCCCAAGGAAATAGCTGTGGAGGCAGGCATGTTGTGGTACTTTTGTGCTCTTCTTGGGTAGTCCTTCGCAGCTGCTGTGTTCTTGGAACTCAGGGCTTTCTGGTTAAAAAACTCTAACCCTAGGCCTAACTCAAACCTCAACGCTAGGAAGGAAAATCAGCCTATCATTCGGGATGGTCTCATGGAAATAGCAGTGGAGGCAGCCAAGTTGTGTCACTTTTGTGCTCCCATTGGGATGCCTTGAACAGCTGCAGTGTGCCTGGAGCACAGGGCTTCCTGGTTTTAAAAGTCCTAGGCCGAAGCCTAACAGTAACCCTAGGAAGGTAAATCAGCCGGGTATTAGGGTTCTTCCTAAGGAAAAAGCTGTGAAAGCAGCCATGTTGTGGCACTTTTGCACTCCCTTTTGGCTGCCTTTCACAGCTCCAGTGTGCCTGGAGCTCTGGGCTTCCTGATTTTAAAAATCCTAGCACAAGGCCTACCTAACCCCAACCCGACGACGAGAAAGGCAAATCAGCCAGGAATTAGGGATGTGCCCAATGAAATAGCTGGGAAGGCAGGCATGTTGTGGTACTTTTGTGCTCTTCTTGGGTAGTCCTTCGCAGCTGCTGTATTCTTGGAACTCAGGGCTTTCTGGTTGAAAGAACCCTAACCCTAGGCCTAACTCAAACCTCAACGCCATTAAGGAAAATCAGCCTATGATTCGGGATGGTCTCATGGAAATAGCAGTGGAGGCAGCCAAGTTGTGTCACTTTTGCGCTCCCCTTGGGATGCCTTGAACAGCTGCAGGGTGCCTGGAGCACAGGGCTTCCTGGTTTTAAATGTCCTTGGCCCAAGCCTAACAGTAACCCTAGGAAGGTAAATCAGCCGGGTATTAGGGTTCTTCCTAAGGAAAAAGCTGTGAAAGCAGCCATGTTGTGGCACTTCTGCGCTCCCTTTGGGATGCCTTTGGCAGCTACAGTAAGCCTGGAACACAGGGCTTCCTGGTTCAAAAAATCCTAGCCCTAGGCTGAACCCTAACCCTAGGGAGATATATCAGAGAAGGTATAGTGTTGGTGCACAGAAAAAAGCTGTGAAAGCAGCCATGTTGTGGCCCTTTTGCACTCCCTTTTGGATGCCTTTCACAGCTCCAGTGTGCTTGGAGGTCTGGGTTTCCTGCTTTTAAATATCCTAGCACAAGGCCTACCTAACCCCAACCCGACGACGAGAAAGGCAAATCAGCCAGGAATTAGGGATGTCCCCAAGGAAATAGCTGTGGAGGCAGGCATGTTGTGGTACTTTTGTGCTCTTCTTGGGTAGTCCTTCGCAGCTGCTGTGTTCTTGGACCTCAGGGCTTTCAGGTTAAAAGAACACTAACCCTAGGCCTAACTCAAACCTCAACGCTAGGAAGGAAAATCAGCCTATGATTCGGGATGGTCTCATGGAAATAGCAGTGGAGGCAGCCAAGTTGTGTCACTTTTGCGCTCCCCTTGGGATGCCTTGAACAGCTGCAGTGTGCCTGGAGCACAGGGCTTCCTGGTTTTCAAAGTCCTTGGCCCAAGCCTAACAGTAACCCTAGGAAGGTAAATCAGCTGGGGATTAGGGTTCTTCCTAAGGAAAAAGCTGTGAAAGCAGCCATGTTGTGGCACTTTTGCACTCCCTTTTGGATGCCTTTCACAGCTCCAGTGTGCCTGGAGGTCTGGGCTTCCTGATTTTAAAAATCCTAGCACAAGGCCTACCTAACCCCAACCCGACAACGAGAAAGGCGTATCAGCCAGGAATTAGGGATGTCCCCAAGGAAATAGCTGTGGAGGCAGGCATGTGGTGGTACTTTTGTGCTCTTCTTGGGTAGTCCTTCGCAGCTGCTGTGTTCTTGGAACTCAGGGCTTTCAGGTTAAAAGAACACTAACCATAGGCCTAACTCAAACCTCAACGCTAGGAAGGAAAATCAGCCTATGGTTCAGGATGGTCTCATGGAAATAGCAGTGGAGGCAGCCAAGTTGTGTCACTTTTGCGCTCCCCTTGGGATGCCTTGAACAGCTGCAGTGTGCCTGGAGCACAGGGCTTCCTGGTTTTCAAAGTCCTTGGCCCAAGCCTAACAGTAACCCTAGGAAGGTAAATCAGCCGGGTATTAGGGTTCTTCCTAAGGAAAAAGCTGTGAAAGCAGCCATGTTGTGGCATTTCTGCGCTCCCTTGGATGCATTTCACAGCTCCAGTGTGCTTGGAGGTCTGGGTTTCCTGCTTTTAAATATCCTAGCACAAGGCCTACCTAACCCCAACCCGACGACGAGAAAGGCAAATCAGCCAGGAATTAGGGATGTCCCCAAGGAAATAGCTGTGGAGGCAGGCATGTTGTGGTACTTTTGTGCTCTTCTTGGGTAGTCCTTCGCAGCTGCTGTGTTCTTGGAACTCAGGGCTTTCTGGTTAAAAATCTCTAACCCTAGGCCTAACTCAAACCTCAACGCTAGGAAGGAAAATCAGCCTATGATTCGGGATGGTCTCATGGAAATAGCAGTGGAGGCAGCCAAGTTGTGTCACTTTTGCACTCCCATTGGGATGCCTTGAACAGCTGCAGTGTGCCTGGAGCACAGGGCTTCCTGGTTTTAAAAGTCCTAGCCCGAAGCCTAACAGTAACCCTAGGAAGGTAAATCAGCCGGGTATTAGGGTTCTTCCTAAGGAAAAAGCTGTGAAAGCAGCCATGTTGTGGCACTTTTGCACTCCCTTTTGGCTGCCTTTCACAGCTCCAGTGTGCCTGGAGCTCTGGGCTTCCTGATTTTAAAAATCCTAGCACAAGGCCTACCTAACCCCAACCCGACGACGAGAAAGGCAAATCAGCCAGGAATTAGGGATGTGCCCAATGAAATAGCTGGGGAGGCAGGCATGTTGTGGTACTTTTGTGCTCTTCTTGGGTAGTCCTTCGCAGCTGCTGTATTCTTGGAACTCAGGGCTTTCTGGTTGAAAGAACCCTAACCCTAGGCCTAACTCAAACCTCAACGCTAGGAAGGAAAATCAGCCTATGGTTCAGGATGGTCTCATGGAAATAGCAGTGGAGGCAGCCAAGTTGTGTCACTTTTGCGCTCCCCTTGGGATGCCTTGAACAGCTGCAGGGTGCCTGGAGCACAGGGCTTCCTGGTTTTAAAAGTCCTTGGCCCAAGCCTAACAGTAACCCTAGGAAGGTAAATCAGCTGGGGATTAGGGTTCTTCCTAAGGAAAAAGCTGTGAAAGCAGCCATGTTGTGGCACTTTTGCACTCCCTTTTGGATGCCTTTCACAGCTCCAGTGTGCCTGGAGCTCTGGGCTTCCTGATTTTAAAAATCCTAGCACAAGGCCTACCTAACCCCAACCCGACAACGAGAAAGGCGTATCAGCCAGGAATTAGGGATGTCCCCAAGGAAATAGCTGTGGAGGCAGGCATGTGGTGGTACTTTTGTGCTCTTCTTGGGTAGTCCTTCGCAGCTGCTGTGTTCTTGGAACTCAGGGCTTTCAGGTTAAAAGAACACTAACCATAGGCCTAACTCAAAACTCAACGCTAGGAAGGAAAACCAGCCTAAGGTTGGGGATGGTCTCATGGAAATAGCAGTGGAGGCAGCCAAGTTGTGTCACTTTTGCGCTCCCCTTGGGATGCCTTGAACAGCTGCAGTGTGCCTGGAGCACAGGGCTTCCTGGTTTTCAAAGTCCTTGGCCCAAGCCTAACAGTAACCCTAGGAAGGTAAATCAGCCGGGTATTAGGGTTCTTCCTAAGGAAAAAGCTGTGAAAGCAGCCATGTTGTGGCACTTCTGCGCTCCCTTGGATGCCTTTGGCAGCTACAGTAAGCCTGGAACACAGGGCTTCCTGGTTCAAAAAATCCTAGCCCTAGGCTGAACCCTAACCCTAGGGAGATATATCAGAGAAGGTATAGTGTTGGTGCACAGAAAAAAGCTGTGAAAGCAGCCATGTTGTGGCCCTTTTGCACTCCCTTTTGGATGCATTTCACAGCTCCAGTGTGCTTGGAGGTCTGGGTTTCCTGCTTTTAAATATCCTAGCACAAGGCCTACCTAACCCCAACCCGACGACGAGAAAGGCAAATCAGCCAGGAATTAGGGATGTCCCCAAGGAAATAGCTGTGGAGGCAGGCATGTTGTGGTACTTTTGTGCTCTTCTTGGGTAGTCCTTCGCAGCTGCTGTGTTCTTGGACCTCAGGGCTTTCAGGTTAAAAGAACACTAACCCTAGGCCTAACTCAAACCTCAACGCTAGGAAGGAAAATCAGCCTATGATTCGGGATGGTCTCATGGAAATAGCAGTGGAGGCAGCCAAGTTGTGTCACTTTTGCGCTCCCCTTGGGATGCCTTGAACAGCTGCAGTGTGCCTGGAGCACAGGGCTTCCTGGTTTTCAAAGTCCTTGGCCCAAGCCTAACAGTAACCCTAGGAAGGTAAATCAGCTGGGGATTAGGGTTCTTCCTAAGGAAAAAGCTGTGAAAGCAGCCATGTTGTGGCACTTTTGCACTCCCTTTTGGATGCCTTTCACAGCTCCAGTGTGCCTGGAGGTCTGGGCTTCCTGATTTTAAAAATCCTAGCACAAGGCCTACCTAACCCCAACCCGACAACGAGAAAGGCGTATCAGCCAGGAATTAGGGATGTCCCCAAGGAAATAGCTGTGGAGGCAGGCATGTTGTGGTACTTTTGTGCTCTTCTTGGGTAGTCCTTCGCAGCTGCTGTGTTCTCGGAACTCAGGGCTTTCAGGTTAAAAGAACACTAACCATAGGCCTAACTCAAACCTCAACGCTAGGAAGGAAAATCAGCCTATGGTTGGGGATGGTCTCATGGAAATAGCAGTGGAGGCAGCCAAGTTGTGTCACTTTTGCGCTCCCCTTGGGATGCCTTGAACAGCTGCAGTGTGCCTGGAGCACAGGGCTTCCTGGTTTTCAAAGTCCTTGGCCCAAGCCTAACAGTAACCCTAGGAAGGTAAATCAGCCGGGTATTAGGGTTCTTCCTAAGGAAAAAGCTGTGAAAGCAGCCATGTTGTGGCATTTCTGCGCTCCCTTGGATGCATTTCACAGCTCCAGTGTGCTTGGAGGTCTGGGTTTCCTGCTTTTAAATATCCTAGCACAAGGCCTACCTAACCCCAACCCGACGACGAGAAAGGCAAATCAGCCAGGAATTAGGGATGTCCCCAAGGAAATAGCTGTGGAGGCAGGCATGTTGTGGTACTTTTGTGCTCTTCTTGGGTAGTCCTTCGCAGCTGCTGTGTTCTTGGAACTCAGGGCTTTCTGGTTAAAAAACTCTAACCCTAGGCCTAACTCAAACCTCAACGCTAGGAACGAAAATCAGCCTATGATTCGGGATGGTCTCATGGAAATAGCAGTGGAGGCAGCCAAGTTGTGTCACTTTTGCGCTCCCCTTGGGATGCCTTGAACAGCTGCAGTGTGCCTGGAGCACAGGGCTTCCTGGTTTTCAAAGTCCTTGGCCCAAGCCTCACAGTAACCCTAGGAAGGTAAATCAGCTGGGGATTAGAGTTCTTCCTAAGGAAAAAGCTGTGAAAGCAGCCATGTTGTGGCACTTTTGCACTCCCTTTTGGATGCCTTTCACAGCTCCAGTGTGCCTGGAGGTCTGGGCTTCCTGATTTTAAAAATCCTAGCACAAGGCCTACCTAACCCCAACCCGACAACGAGAAAGGCGTATCAGCCAGGAATTAGGGATGTCCCCAAGGAAATAGCTGTGGAGGCAGGCATGTGGTGGTACTTTTGTGCTCTTCTTGGGTAGTCCTTCGCAGCTGCTGTGTTCTTGGAACTCAGGGCTTTCAGGTTAAAAGAACACTAACCATAGGCCTAACTCAAAACTCAACGCTAGGAAGGAAAACCAGCCTAAGGTTGGGGATGGTCTCATGGAAATAGCAGTGGAGGCAGCCAAGTTGTGTCACTTTTGCGCTCCCCTTGGGATGCCTTGAACAGCTGCAGTGTGCCTGGAGCACAGGGCTTCCTGGTTTTCAAAGTCCTTGGCCCAAGCCTAACAGTAACCCTAGGAAGGTAAATCAGCCGGGTATTAGGGTTCTTCCTAAGGAAAAAGCTGTGAAAGCAGCCATGTTGTGGCACTTCTGCGCTCCCTTGGATGCCTTTGGCAGCTACAGTAAGCCTGGAACACAGGGCTTCCTGGTTCAAAAAATCCTAGCCCTAGGCTGAACCCTAACCCTAGGGAGATATATCAGAGAAGGTATAGTGATGGTGCCAAGAAAAAAGCTGTGAAAGCAGCCATGTTGTGGCCCTTTTGCACTCCCTTTTGGATGCCTTTCACAGCTCCAGTGTGCTTGGAGGTCTGGGTTTCCTGCTTTTAAATATCCTAGCACAAGGCCTACCTAACCCCAACCCGACGACGAGAAAGGCAAATCAGCCAGGAATTAGGGATGTCCCCAAGGAAATAGCTGTGGAGGCAGGCATGTTGTGGTACTTTTGTGCTCTTCTTGGGTAGTCCTTCGCAGCTGCTGTGTTCTTGGAACTCAGGGCTTTCTGGTTTTAAAACTCTAACCCTAGGCCTAACTCAAACCTCAACGCTAGGAAGGAAAATCAGCCTATGATTCGGGATGGTCTCATGGAAATAGCAGTGGAAGCAGCCATGTTGTGTCACTTTTGCACTCCCATTGGGATGCCTTGAACAGCTGCAGTGTGCCTGGAGCACAGGGCTTCCTGGTTTTAAAAGTCCTTGGCCCAAGCCTAACAGTAACCCTAGGAAGGTAAATCAGCCGGGTATTAGGGTTCTTCCTAAGGAAAAAGCTGTGAAAGCAGCCATGTTGTGGCACTTTTGCACTCCCTTTTGGCTGCCTTTCACAGCTCCAGTGTGCCTGGAGGTCTGGGCTTCCTGATTTTAAAAATCCTAGCACAAGGCCTACCTAACCCCAACCCGACGACGAGAAAGGCAAATCAGCCAGGAATTAGGGATGTCCCCAAGGAAATAGCTGTGGAGGCAGGCATGTGGTGGTACTTTTGTGCTCTTCTTGGGTAGTCCTTCGCAGCTGCTGTATTCTTGGAACTCAGGGCTTTCTGGTTGAAAGAACCCTAACCCTAGGCCTAACTCAAACCTCAACGCTAGGAAGGAAAACCAGCCTATGGTTCAGGATGGTCTCATGGAAATAGCAGTGGAGGCAGCCAAGTTGTGTCACTTTTGCGCTCCCCTTGGGATGCCTTGAACAGCTGCAGTGTGCCTGGAGCACAGGGCTTCCTGGTTTTAAAAGTCCTTGGCCCAAGCCTAACAGTAACCCTAGGAAGGTAAATCAGCCGGGTATTAGGGTTCTTCCTAAGGAAAAAGCTGTGAAAGCAGCCATGTTGTGGCACTTTTGCACTCCCTTTTGGCTGCCTTTCACAGCTCCAGTGTGCCTGGAGGTCTGGGCTTCCTGATTTTAAAAATCCTAGCACAAGGCCTACCTAACCCCAACCCGACGACGAGAAAGGCAAATCAGCCAGGAATTAGGGATGTGCCCAATGAAATAGCTGGGGAGGCAGGCATGTTGTGGTACTTTTGTGCTCTTCTTGGGTAGTCCTTCGCAGCTGCTGTATTCTTGGAACTCAGGGCTTTCTGGTTGAAAGAACCCTAACCCTAGGCCTAACTCAAACCTCAACGCTAGGAAGGAAAATCAGCCTATGGTTCAGGATGGTCTCATGGAAATAGCAGTGGAGGCAGCCAAGTTGTGTCACTTTTGCGCTCCCCTTGGGATGCCTTGAACAGCTGCAGTGTGCCTGGAGCACAGGGCTTCCTGGTTTTCAAAGTCCTTGGCCCAAGCCTAACAGTAACCCTAGGAAGGTAAATCAGCCGGGTATTAGGGTTCTTCCTAAGGAAAAAGCTGTGAAAGCAGCCATGTTGTGGCACTTCTGCGCTCCCTTGGATGCCTTTGGCAGCTACAGTAAGCCTGGAACACAGGGCTTCCTGGTTCAAAAAATCCTAGCCCTAGGCTGAACCCTAACCCTAACCCTAGGGAGATATATCAGAGAAGGTATAGTGATGGTGCCAAGAAAAAAGCTGTGAAAGCAGCCATGTTGTGGCCCTTTTGCACTCCCTTTTGGATGCCTTTCACAGCTCCAGTGTGCTTGGAGGTCTGGGTTTCCTGCTTTTAAATATCCTAGCACAAGGCCTACCTAACCCCAACCCGACGACGAGAAAGGCAAATCAGCCAGGAATTAGGGATGTCCCCAAGGAAATAGCTGTGGAGGCAGGCATGTTGTGGTACTTTTGTGCTCTTCTTGGGTGGTCCTTCGCATCTGCTGTGTTCTTGGAACTCAGGGCTTTCAGGTTAAAAGAACACTAACCCTAGGCCTAACTCAAACCTCAACGCTAGGAAGGAAAATCAGCCTATGATTCGGGATGGTCTCATGGAAATAGCAGTGGAGGCAGCCAAGTTGTGTCACTTTTGCGCTCCCGTTGGGATGCCTTGAACAGCTGCAGTGTGCCTGGAGCACAGGGCTTCCTGGTTTTCAAAGTCCTTGGCCCAAGCCTAACAGTAACCCTAGGAAGGTAAATCAGCCGGGTATTAGGGTTCTTCCTAAGGAAAAAGCTGTGAAAGCAGCCATGTTGTGGCACTTTTGCACTCCCTTTTGGCTGCCTTTCACAGCTCCAGTGTGCCTGGAGCTCTGGGCTTCCTGATTTTAAAAATCCTAGCACAAGGCCTACCTAACCCCAACCCGACGACGAGAAAGGCAAATCAGCCAGGAATTAGGGATGTGCCCAATGAAATAGCTGTGGAGGCAGGCATGTTGTGGTACTTTTGTGCTCTTCTTGGGTAGTCCTTCGCAGCTGCTGTATTCTTGGAACTCAGGGCTTTCTGGTTGAAAGAACCCTAACCCTAGGCCTAACTCAAACCTCAACGCTAGGAAGGAAAATCAGCCTATGGTTCAGGATGGTCTCATGGAAATAGCAGTGGAGGCAGCCAAGTCGTGTCACTTTTGCGCTCCCCTTGGGATGCCTTGAACAGCTGCAGGGTGCCTGGAGCACAGGGCTTCCTGGTTTTCAAAGTCCTTGGCCCAAGCCTAACAGTAACCCTAGGAAGGTAAATCAGCCGGGTATTAGGGTTCTTCCTAAGGAAAAAGCTGTGAAAGCAGCCATGTTGTGGCACTTCTGCGCTCCCTTTGGGATGCCTTTGGCAGCTACAGTAAGCCTGGAACACAGGGCTTCCTGGTTCAAAAAATCCTAGCCCTAGGCTGAACCCTAACCCTAGGGAGATATATCAGAGAAGGTATAGTGTTGGTGCACAGAAAAAAGCTGTGAAAGCAGCCATGTTGTGGCCCTTTTGCACTCCCTTTTGGATGCATTTCACAGCTCCAGTGTGCTTGGAGGTCTGGGTTTCCTGCTTTTAAATATCCTAGCACAAGGCCTACCTAACCCCAACCCGACGACGAGAAAGGCAAATCAGCCAGGAATTAGGGATGTCCCCAAGGAAATAGCTGTGGAGGCAGGCATGTTGTGGTACTTTTGTGCTCTTCTTGGGTAGTCCTTCGCAGCTGCTGTGTTCTTGGAACTCAGGGCTTTCTGGTTAAAAAACTCTAACCCTAGGCCTAACTCAAACCTCAACGCTAGGAAGGAAAATCAGCCTATGATTCGGGATGGTCTCATGGAAATAGCAGTGGAGGCAGCCAAGTTGTGTCACTTTTGCGCTCCCGTTGGGATGCCTTGAACAGCTGCAGTGTGCCTGGAGCACAGGGCTTCCTGGTTTTAAAAGTCCTAGGCCGAAGCCTAACAGTAACCCTAGGAAGGTAAATCAGCCGGGTATTAGGGTTCTTCCTAAGGAAAAAGCTGTGAAAGCAGCCATGTTGTGGCACTTTTGCACTCCCTTTTGGCTGCCTTTCACAGCTCCAGTGTGCCTGGAGGTCTGGGCTTCCTGATTTTAAAAATCCTAGCACAAGGCCTACCTAACCCCAACCCGACGACGAGAAAGGCAAATCAGCCAGGAATTAGGGATGTGCCCAATGAAATAGCTGGGGAGGCAGGCATGTTGTGGTACTTTTGTGCTCTTCTTGGGTAGTCCTTCGCAGCTGCTGTATTCTTGGAACTCAGGGCTTTCGGGTTGAAAGAACCCTAACCCTAGGCCTAACTCAAACCTCAACGCTAGGAAGGAAAATCAGCCTATGGTTCAGGATGGTCTCATGGAAATAGCAGTGGAGGCAGCCAAGTTGTGTCACTTTTGCGCTCCCCTTGGGATGCCTTGAACAGCTGCAGGGTGCCTGGAGCACAGGGCTTCCTGGTTTTAAAAGTCCTTGGCCCAAGCCTAACAGTAACCCTAGGAAGGTAAATCAGCCGGGTATTAGGGTTCTTCCTAAGGAAAAAGCTGTGAAAGCAGCCATGTTGTGGCACTTCTGCGCTCCCTTTGGGATGCCTTTGGCAGCTACAGTAAGCCTGGAACACAGGGCTTCCTGGTTCAAAAAATCCTAGCCCTAGGCTGAACCCTAACCCTAGGGAGATATATCAGAGAAGGTATAGTGTTGGTGCACAGAAAAAAGCTGTGAAAGCAGCCATGTTGTGGCCCTTTTGCACTCCCTTTTGGATGCATTTCACAGCTCCAGTGTGCTTGGAGGTCTGGGTTTCCTGCTTTTAAATATCCTAGCACAAGGCCTACCTAACCCCAACCCGACGACGAGAAAGGCAAATCAGCCAGGAATTAGGGATGTCCCCAAGGAAATAGCTGTGGAGGCAGGCATGTTGTGGTACTTTTGTGCTCTTCTTGGGTAGTCCTTCGCAGCTGCTGTGTTCTTGGAACTCAGGGCTTTCTGGTTAAAAAACTCTAACCCTAGGCCTAACTCAAACCTCAACGCTAGGAAGGAAAATCAGCCTATGATTCGGGATGGTCTCATGGAAATAGCAGTGGAGGCAGCCAAGTTGTGTCACTTTTGCGCTCCCCTTGGGATGCCTTGAACAGCTGCAGTGTGCCTGGAGCACAGGGCTTCCTGGTTTTCAAAGTCCTTGGCCCAAGCCTAACAGTAACCCTAGGAAGGTAAATCAGCTGGGGATTAGGGTTCTTCCTAAGGAAAAAGCTGTGAAAGCAGCCATGTTGTGGCACTTTTGCACTCCCTTTTGGATGCCTTTCACAGCTCCAGTGTGCCTGGAGGTCTGGGCTTCCTGATTTTAAAAATCCTAGCACAAGGCCTACCTAACCCCAACCCGACAACGAGAAAGGCGTATCAGCCAGGAATTAGGGATGTCCCCAAGGAAATAGCTGTGGAGGCAGGCATGTGGTGGTACTTTTGTGCTCTTCTTGGGTAGTCCTTCGCAGCTGCTGTGTTCTTGGAACTCAGGGCTTTCAGGTTAAAAGAACACTAACCATAGGCCTAACTCAAAACTCAACGCTAGGAAGGAAAACCAGCCTAAGGTTGGGGATGGTCTCATGGAAATAGCTGTGGAGGCAGGCATGTTGTGTCACTTTTGCGCTCCCCTTGGGATGCCTTGAACAGCTGCAGTGTGCCTGGAGCACAGGGCTTCCTGGTTTTCAAAGTCCTTGGCCCAAGCCTAACAGTAACCCTAGGAAGGTAAATCAGCCGGGTATTAGGGTTCTTCCTAAGGAAAAAGCTGTGAAAGCAGCCATGTTGTGGCACTTCTGCGCTCCCTTGGATGCCTTTGGCAGCTACAGTAAGCCTGGAACACAGGGCTTCCTGGTTCAAAAAATCCTAGCCCTAGGCTGAACCCTAACCCTAGGGAGATATATCAGAGAAGGTATAGTGTTGGTGCACAGAAAAAAGCTGTGAAAGCAGCCATGTTGTGGCCCTTTTGCACTCCCTTTTGGATGCATTTCACAGCTCCAGTGTGCTTGGAGGTCTGGGTTTCCTGCTTTTAAATATCCTAGCACAAGGCCTACCTAACCCCAACCCGACGACGAGAAAGGCAAATCAGCCAGGAATTAGGGATGTCCCCAAGGAAATAGCTGTGGAGGCAGGCATGTTGTGGTACTTTTGTGCTCTTCTTGGGTAGTCCTTCGCAGCTGCTGTGTTCTTGGAACTCAGGGCTTTCTGGTTAAAAAACTCTAACCCTAGGCCTAACTCAAACCTCAACGCTAGGAAGGAAAATCAGCCTATGATTCGGGATGGTCTCATGGAAATAGCAGTGGAGGCAGCCAAGTTGTGTCACTTTTGCACTCCCATTGGGATGCCTTGAACAGCTGCAGTGTGCCTGGAGCACAGGGCTTCCTGGTTTTAAAAGTCCTAGCCCGAAGCCTAACAGTAACCCTAGGAAGGTAAATCAGCCGGGTATTAGGGTTCTTCCTAAGGAAAAAGCTGTGAAAGCAGCCATGTTGTGGCACTTTTGCACTCCCTTTTGGCTGCCTTTCACAGCTCCAGTGTGCCTGGAGCTCTGGGCTTCCTGATTTTAAAAATCCTAGCACAAGGCCTACCTAACCCCAACCCGACGACGAGAAAGGCAAATCAGCCAGGAATTAGGGATGTGCCCAATGAAATAGCTGGGGAGGCAGGCATGTTGTGGTACTTTTGTGCTCTTCTTGGGTAGTCCTTCGCAGTTGCTGTATTCTTGGAACTCAGGGCTTTCTGGTTGAAAGAACCCTAACCCTAGGCCTAACTCAAACCTCAACGCTAGGAAGGAAAATCAGCCTATGGTTCAGGATGGTCTCATGGAAATAGCAGTGGAGGCAGCCAAGTTGTGTCACTTTTGCGCTCCCCTTGGGATGCCTTGAACAGCTGCAGGGTGCCTGGAGCACAGGGCTTCCTGGTTTTAAAAGTCCTTGGCCCAAGCCTAACAGTAACCCTAGGAAGGTAAATCAGCCGGGTATTAGGGTTCTTCCTAAGGAAAAAGCTGTGAAAGCAGCCATGTTGTGGCACTTCTGCGCTCCCTTTGGGATGCCTTTGGCAGCTACAGTAAGCCTGGAACACAGGGCTTCCTGGTTCAAAAAATCCTAGCCCTAGGCTGAACCCTAACCCTAGGGAGATATATCAGAGAAGGTATAGTGTTGGTGCACAGAAAAAAGCTGTGAAAGCAGCCATGTTGTGGCCCTTTTGCACTCCCTTTTGGATGCATTTCACAGCTCCAGTGTGCTTGGAGGTCTGGGTTTCCTGCTTTTAAATATCCTAGCACAAGGCCTACCTAACCCCAACCCGACGACGAGAAAGGCAAATCAGCCAGGAATTAGGGATGTCCCCAAGGAAATAGCTGTGGAGGCAGGCATGTTGTGGTACTTTTGTGCTCTTCTTGGGTAGTCCTTCGCAGCTGCTGTGTTCTTGGAACTCAGGGCTTTCTGGTTAAAAAACTCTAACCCTAGGCCTAACTCAAACCTCAACGCTAGGAAGGAAAATCAGCCTATGATTCGGGATGGTCTCATGGAAATAGCAGTGGAGGCAGCCAAGTTGTGTCACTTTTGCGCTCCCGTTGGGATGCCTTGAACAGCTGCAGTGTGCCTGGAGCACAGGGCTTCCTGGTTTTCAAAGTCCTTGGCCCAAGCCTCACAGTAACCCTAGGAAGGTAAATCAGCTGGGGATTAGAGTTCTTCCTAAGGAAAAAGCTGTGAAAGCAGCCATGTTGTGGCACTTTTGCACTCCCTTTTGGATGCCTTTCACAGCTCCAGTGTGCCTGGAGGTCTGGGCTTCCTGATTTTAAAAATCCTAGCACAAGGCCTACCTAACCCCAACCCGACAACGAGAAAGGCGTATCAGCCAGGAATTAGGGATGTCCCCAAGGAAATAGCTGTGGAGGCAGGCATGTGGTGGTACTTTTGTGCTCTTCTTGGGTAGTCCTTCGCAGCTGCTGTGTTCTTGGAACTCAGGGCTTTCAGGTTAAAAGAACACTAACCATAGGCCTAACTCAAAACTCAACGCTAGGAAGGAAAACCAGCCTAAGGTTGGGGATGGTCTCATGGAAATAGCAGTGGAGGCAGCCAAGTTGTGTCACTTTTGCGCTCCCCTTGGGATGCCTTGAACAGCTGCAGTGTGCCTGGAGCACAGGGCTTCCTGGTTTTCAAAGTCCTTGGCCCAAGCCTAACAGTAACCCTAGGAAGGTAAATCAGCCGGGTATTAGGGTTCTTCCTAAGGAAAAAGCTGTGAAAGCAGCCATGTTGTGGCACTTCTGCGCTCCCTTGGATGCCTTTGGCAGCTACAGTAAGCCTGGAACACAGGGCTTCCTGGTTCAAAAAATCCTAGCCCTAGGCTGAACCCTAACCCTAGGGAGATATATCAGAGAAGGTATAGTGATGGTGCCAAGAAAAAAGCTGTGAAAGCAGCCATGTTGTGGCCCTTTTGCACTCCCTTTTGGATGCCTTTCACAGCTCCAGTGTGCTTGGAGGTCTGGGTTTCCTGCTTTTAAATATCCTAGCACAAGGCCTACCTAACCCCAACCCGACGACGAGAAAGGCAAATCAGCCAGGAATTAGGGATGTCCCCAAGGAAATAGCTGTGGAGGCAGGCATGTTGTGGTACTTTTGTGCTCTTCTTGGGTAGTCCTTCGCAGCTGCTGTGTTCTTGGAACTCAGGGCTTTCTGGTTTTAAAACTCTAACCCTAGGCCTAACTCAAACCTCAACGCTAGGAAGGAAAATCAGCCTATGATTCGGGATGGTCTCATGGAAATAGCAGTGGAAGCAGCCATGTTGTGTCACTTTTGCACTCCCATTGGGATGCCTTGAACAGCTGCAGTGTGCCTGGAGCACAGGGCTTCCTGGTTTTAAAAGTCCTTGGCCCAAGCCTAACAGTAACCCTAGGAAGGTAAATCAGCCGGGTATTAGGGTTCTTCCTAAGGAAAAAGCTGTGAAAGCAGCCATGTTGTGGCACTTTTGCACTCCCTTTTGGCTGCCTTTCACAGCTCCAGTGTGCCTGGAGGTCTGGGCTTCCTGATTTTAAAAATCCTAGCACAAGGCCTACCTAACCCCAACCCGACGACGAGAAAGGCAAATCAGCCAGGAATTAGGGATGTCCCCAAGGAAATAGCTGTGGAGGCAG
The DNA here is from genome assembly GCF_028018845.1 of Melospiza georgiana. NCBI lineage: Eukaryota > Metazoa > Chordata > Aves > Passeriformes > Passerellidae > Melospiza > Melospiza georgiana. Next base: position 754,155 of record NC_080453.1, on the reverse strand, counting down.
GCATGTGGTGGTACTTTTGTGCTCTTCTTGGGTAGTCCTTCGCAGCTGCTGTATTCTTGGAACTCAGGGCTTTCTGGTTGAAAGAACCCTAACCCTAGGCCTAACTCAAACCTCAACGCTAGGAAGGAAAACCAGCCTATGGTTCAGGATGGTCTCATGGAAATAGCAGTGGAGGCAGCCAAGTTGTGTCACTTTTGCGCTCCCCTTGGGATGCCTTGAACAGCTGCAGTGTGCCTGGAGCACAGGGCTTCCTGGTTTTAAAAGTCCTTGGCCCAAGCCTAACAGTAACCCTAGGAAGGTAAATCAGCCGGGTATTAGGGTTCTTCCTAAGGAAAAAGCTGTGAAAGCAGCCATGTTGTGGCACTTTTGCACTCCCTTTTGGCTGCCTTTCACAGCTCCAGTGTGCCTGGAGGTCTGGGCTTCCTGATTTTAAAAATCCTAGCACAAGGCCTACCTAACCCCAACCCGACGACGAGAAAGGCAAATCAGCCAGGAATTAGGGATGTGCCCAATGAAATAGCTGGGGAGGCAGGCATGTTGTGGTACTTTTGTGCTCTTCTTGGGTAGTCCTTCGCAGCTGCTGTATTCTTGGAACTCAGGGCTTTCTGGTTGAAAGAACCCTAACCCTAGGCCTAACTCAAACCTCAACGCTAGGAAGGAAAATCAGCCTATGGTTCAGGATGGTCTCATGGAAATAGCAGTGGAGGCAGCCAAGTTGTGTCACTTTTGCGCTCCCCTTGGGATGCCTTGAACAGCTGCAGTGTGCCTGGAGCACAGGGCTTCCTGGTTTTCAAAGTCCTTGGCCCAAGCCTAACAGTAACCCTAGGAAGGTAAATCAGCCGGGTATTAGGGTTCTTCCTAAGGAAAAAGCTGTGAAAGCAGCCATGTTGTGGCACTTCTGCGCTCCCTTGGATGCCTTTGGCAGCTACAGTAAGCCTGGAACACAGGGCTTCCTGGTTCAAAAAATCCTAGCCCTAGGCTGAACCCTAACCCTAACCCTAGGGAGATATATCAGAGAAGGTATAGTGATGGTGCCAAGAAAAAAGCTGTGAAAGCAGCCATGTTGTGGCCCTTTTGCACTCCCTTTTGGATGCCTTTCACAGCTCCAGTGTGCTTGGAGGTCTGGGTTTCCTGCTTTTAAATATCCTAGCACAAGGCCTACCTAACCCCAACCCGACGACGAGAAAGGCAAATCAGCCAGGAATTAGGGATGTCCCCAAGGAAATAGCTGTGGAGGCAGGCATGTTGTGGTACTTTTGTGCTCTTCTTGGGTGGTCCTTCGCATCTGCTGTGTTCTTGGAACTCAGGGCTTTCAGGTTAAAAGAACACTAACCCTAGGCCTAACTCAAACCTCAACGCTAGGAAGGAAAATCAGCCTATGATTCGGGATGGTCTCATGGAAATAGCAGTGGAGGCAGCCAAGTTGTGTCACTTTTGCGCTCCCGTTGGGATGCCTTGAACAGCTGCAGTGTGCCTGGAGCACAGGGCTTCCTGGTTTTCAAAGTCCTTGGCCCAAGCCTAACAGTAACCCTAGGAAGGTAAATCAGCCGGGTATTAGGGTTCTTCCTAAGGAAAAAGCTGTGAAAGCAGCCATGTTGTGGCACTTTTGCACTCCCTTTTGGCTGCCTTTCACAGCTCCAGTGTGCCTGGAGCTCTGGGCTTCCTGATTTTAAAAATCCTAGCACAAGGCCTACCTAACCCCAACCCGACGACGAGAAAGGCAAATCAGCCAGGAATTAGGGATGTGCCCAATGAAATAGCTGGGGAGGCAGGCATGTTGTGGTACTTTTGTGCTCTTCTTGGGTAGTCCTTCGCAGCTGCTGTATTCTTGGAACTCAGGGCTTTCTGGTTGAAAGAACCCTAACCCTAGGCCTAACTCAAACCTCAACGCTAGGAAGGAAAATCAGCCTATGGTTCAGGATGGTCTCATGGAAATAGCAGTGGAGGCAGCCAAGTTGTGTCACTTTTGCGCTCCCCTTGGGATGCCTTGAACAGCTGCAGGGTGCCTGGAGCACAGGGCTTCCTGGTTTTCAAAGTCCTTGGCCCAAGCCTAACAGTAACCCTAGGAAGGTAAATCAGCCGGGTATTAGGGTTCTTCCTAAGGAAAAAGCTGTGAAAGCAGCCATGTTGTGGCACTTCTGCGCTCCCTTTGGGATGCCTTTGGCAGCTACAGTAAGCCTGGAACACAGGGCTTCCTGGTTCAAAAAATCCTAGCCCTAGGCTGAACCCTAACCCTAGGGAGATATATCAGAGAAGGTATAGTGTTGGTGCACAGAAAAAAGCTGTGAAAGCAGCCATGTTGTGGCCCTTTTGCACTCCCTTTTGGATGCATTTCACAGCTCCAGTGTGCTTGGAGGTCTGGGTTTCCTGCTTTTAAATATCCTAGCACAAGGCCTACCTAACCCCAACCCGACGACGAGAAAGGCAAATCAGCCAGGAATTAGGGATGTCCCCAAGGAAATAGCTGTGGAGGCAGGCATGTTGTGGTACTTTTGTGCTCTTCTTGGGTAGTCCTTCGCAGCTGCTGTGTTCTTGGAACTCAGGGTTTTCTGGTTAAAAAACTCTAACCCTAGGCCTAACTCAAACCTCAACGCTAGGAAGGAAAATCAGCCTATGATTCGGGATGGTCTCATGGAAATAGCAGTGGAGGCAGCCAAGTTGTGTCACTTTTGCGCTCCCGTTGGGATGCCTTGAACAGCTGCAGTGTGCCTGGAGCACAGGGCTTCCTGGTTTTAAAAGTCCTAGGCCGAAGCCTAACAGTAACCCTAGGAAGGTAAATCAGCCGGGTATTAGGGTTCTTCCTAAGGAAAAAGCTGTGAAAGCAGCCATGTTGTGGCACTTTTGCACTCCCTTTTGGCTGCCTTTCACAGCTCCAGTGTGCCTGGAGGTCTGGGCTTCCTGATTTTAAAAATCCTAGCACAAGGCCTACCTAACCCCAACCCGACGACGAGAAAGGCAAATCAGCCAGGAATTAGGGATGTGCCCAATGAAATAGCTGGGGAGGCAGGCATGTTGTGGTACTTTTGTGCTCTTCTTGGGTAGTCCTTCGCAGCTGCTGTATTCTTGGAACTCAGGGCTTTCGGGTTGAAAGAACCCTAACCCTAGGCCTAACTCAAACCTCAACGCTAGGAAGGAAAATCAGCCTATGGTTCAGGATGGTCTCATGGAAATAGCAGTGGAGGCAGCCAAGTTGTGTCACTTTTGCGCTCCCCTTGGGATGCCTTGAACAGCTGCAGGGTGCCTGGAGCACAGGGCTTCCTGGTTTTAAAAGTCCTTGGCCCAAGCCTAACAGTAACCCTAGGAAGGTAAATCAGCCGGGTATTAGGGTTCTTCCTAAGGAAAAAGCTGTGAAAGCAGCCATGTTGTGGCACTTCTGCGCTCCCTTTGGGATGCCTTTGGCAGCTACAGTAAGCCTGGAACACAGGGCTTCCTGATTCAAAAAATCCTAGCCCTAGGCTGAACCCTAACCCTAGGGAGATATATCAGAGAAGGTATAGTGTTGGTGCACAGAAAAAAGCTGTGAAAGCAGCCATGTTGTGGCCCTTTTGCACTCCCTTTTGGATGCATTTCACAGCTCCAGTGTGCTTGGAGGTCTGGGTTTCCTGCTTTTAAATATCCTAGCACAAGGCCTACCTAACCCCAACCCGACGACGAGAAAGGCAAATCAGCCAGGAATTAGGGATGTCCCCAAGGAAATAGCTGTGGAGGCAGGCATGTTGTGGTACTTTTGTGCTCTTCTTGGGTAGTCCTTCGCAGCTGCTGTGTTCTTGGAACTCAGGGCTTTCTGGTTAAAAAACTCTAACCCTAGGCCTAACTCAAACCTCAACGCTAGGAAGGAAAATCAGCCTATGATTCGGGATGGTCTCATGGAAATAGCAGTGGAGGCAGCCAAGTTGTGTCACTTTTGCGCTCCCCTTGGGATGCCTTGAACAGCTGCAGTGTGCCTGGAGCACAGGGCTTCCTGGTTTTCAAAGTCCTTGGCCCAAGCCTAACAGTAACCCTAGGAAGGTAAATCAGCTGGGGATTAGGGTTCTTCCTAAGGAAAAAGCTGTGAAAGCAGCCATGTTGTGGCACTTTTGCACTCCCTTTTGGATGCCTTTCACAGCTCCAGTGTGCCTGGAGGTCTGGGCTTCCTGATTTTAAAAATCCTAGCACAAGGCCTACCTAACCCCAACCCGACAACGAGAAAGGCGTATCAGCCAGGAATTAGGGATGTCCCCAAGGAAATAGCTGTGGAGGCAGGCATGTGGTGGTACTTTTGTGCTCTTCTTGGGTAGTCCTTCGCAGCTGCTGTGTTCTTGGAACTCAGGGCTTTCAGGTTAAAAGAACACTAACCATAGGCCTAACTCAAAACTCAACGCTAGGAAGGAAAACCAGCCTAAGGTTGGGGATGGTCTCATGGAAATAGCTGTGGAGGCAGGCATGTTGTGTCACTTTTGCGCTCCCCTTGGGATGCCTTGAACGGCTGCAGTGTGCCTGGAGCACAGGGCTTCCTGGTTTTCAAAGTCCTTGGCCCAAGCCTAACAGTAACCCTAGGAAGGTAAATCAGCCGGGTATTAGGGTTCTTCCTAAGGAAAAAGCTGTGAAAGCAGCCATGTTGTGGCACTTCTGCGCTCCCTTGGATGCCTTTGGCAGCTACAGTAAGCCTGGAACACAGGGCTTCCTGGTTCAAAAAATCCTAGCCCTAGGCTGAACCCTAACCCTAGGGAGATATATCAGAGAAGGTATAGTGTTGGTGCACAGAAAAAAGCTGTGAAAGCAGCCATGTTGTGGCCCTTTTGCACTCCCTTTTGGATGCATTTCACAGCTCCAGTGTGCTTGGAGGTCTGGGTTTCCTGCTTTTAAATATCCTAGCACAAGGCCTACCTAACCCCAACCCGACGACGAGAAAGGCAAATCAGCCAGGAATTAGGGATGTCCCCAAGGAAATAGCTGTGGAGGCAGGCATGTTGTGGTACTTTTGTGCTCTTCTTGGGTAGTCCTTCGCAGCTGCTGTGTTCTTGGAACTCAGGGCTTTCTGGTTAAAAAACTCTAACCCTAGGCCTAACTCAAAACTCAACGCTAGGAAGGAAAATCAGCCTATGATTCGGGATGGTCTCATGGAAATAGCAGTGGAGGCAGCCAAGTTGTGTCACTTTTGCACTCCCATTGGGATGCCTTGAACAGCTGCAGTGTGCCTGGAGCACAGGGCTTCCTGGTTTTAAAAGTCCTAGCCCGAAGCCTAACAGTAACCCTAGGAAGGTAAATCAGCCGGGTATTAGGGTTCTTCCTAAGGAAAAAGCTGTGAAAGCAGCCATGTTGTGGCACTTTTGCACTCCCTTTTGGCTGCCTTTCACAGCTCCAGTGTGCCTGGAGCTCTGGGCTTCCTGATTTTAAAAATCCTAGCACAAGGCCTACCTAACCCCAACCCGACGACGAGAAAGGCAAATCAGCCAGGAATTAGGGATGTGCCCAATGAAATAGCTGGGGAGGCAGGCATGTTGTGGTACTTTTGTGCTCTTCTTGGGTAGTCCTTCGCAGCTGCTGTATTCTTGGAACTCAGGGCTTTCTGGTTGAAAGAACCCTAACCCTAGGCCTAACTCAAACCTCAACGCTAGGAAGGAAAATCAGCCTATGGTTCAGGATGGTCTCATGGAAATAGCAGTGGAGGCAGCCAAGTTGTGTCACTTTTGCGCTCCCCTTGGGATGCCTTGAACAGCTGCAGGGTGCCTGGAGCACAGGGCTTCCTGGTTTTAAAAGTCCTTGGCCCAAGCCTAACAGTAACCCTAGGAAGGTAAATCAGCCGGGTATTAGGGTTCTTCCTAAGGAAAAAGCTGTGAAAGCAGCCATGTTGTGGCACTTCTGCGCTCCCTTTGGGATGCCTTTGGCAGCTACAGTAAGCCTGGAACACAGGGCTTCCTGGTTCAAAAAATCCTAGCCCTAGGCTGAACCCTAACCCTAGGGAGATATATCAGAGAAGGTATAGTGTTGGTGCACAGAAAAAAGCTGTGAAAGCAGCCATGTTGTGGCCCTTTTGCACTCCCTTTTGGATGCATTTCACAGCTCCAGTGTGCTTGGAGGTCTGGGTTTCCTGCTTTTAAATATCCTAGCACAAGGCCTACCTAACCCCAACCCGACGACGAGAAAGGCAAATCAGCCAGGAATTAGGGATGTCCCCAAGGAAATAGCTGTGGAGGCAGGCATGTTGTGGTACTTTTGTGCTCTTCTTGGGTAGTCCTTCGCAGCTGCTGTGTTCTTGGAACTCAGGGCTTTCTGGTTAAAAAACTCTAACCCTAGGCCTAACTCAAACCTCAACGCTAGGAAGGAAAATCAGCCTATGATTCGGGATGGTCTCATGGAAATAGCAGTGGAGGCAGCCAAGTTGTGTCACTTTTGCGCTCCCCTTGGGATGCCTTGAACAGCTGCAGTGTGCCTGGAGCACAGGGCTTCCTGGTTTTAAAAGTCCTTGGCCCAAGCCTAACAGTAACCCTAGGAAGGTAAATCAGCTGGGGATTAGAGTTCTTCCTAAGGAAAAAGCTGTGAAAGCAGCCATGTTGTGGCACTTTTGCACTCCCTTTTGGATGCCTTTCACAGCTCCAGTGTGCCTGGAGGTCTGGGCTTCCTGATTTTAAAAATCCTAGCACAAGGCCTACCTAACCCCAACCCGACAACGAGAAAGGCGTATCAGCCAGGAATTAGGGATGTCCCCAAGGAAATAGCTGTGGAGGCAGGCATGTGGTGGTACTTTTGTGCTCTTCTTGGGTAGTCCTTCGCAGCTGCTGTGTTCTTGGAACTCAGGGCTTTCAGGTTAAAAGAACAGTAACCATAGGCCTAACTCAAAACTCAACGCTAGGAAGGAAAACCAGCCTAAGGTTGGGGATGGTCTCATGGAAATAGCAGTGGAGGCAGCCAAGTTGTGTCACTTTTGCGCTCCCCTTGGGATGCCTTGAACAGCTGCAGTGTGCCTGGAGCACAGGGCTTCCTGGTTTTCAAAGTCCTTGGCCCAAGCCTAACAGTAACCCTAGGAAGGTAAATCAGCCGGGTATTAGGGTTCTTCCTAAGGAAAAAGCTGTGAAAGCAGCCATGTTGTGGCACTTCTGCGCTCCCTTGGATGCCTTTGGCAGCTACAGTAAGCCTGGAACACAGGGCTTCCTGGTTCAAAAAATCCTAGCCCTAGGCTGAACCCTAACCCTAGGGAGATATATCAGAGAAGGTATAGTGTTGGTGCACAGAAAAAAGCTGTGAAAGCAGCCATGTTGTGGCCCTTTTGCACTCCCTTTTGGATGCATTTCACAGCTCCAGTGTGCTTGGAGGTCTGGGTTTCCTGCTTTTAAATATCCTAGCACAAGGCCTACCTAACCCCAACCCGACGACGAGAAAGGCAAATCAGCCAGGAATTAGGGATGTCCCCAAGGAAATAGCTGTGGAGGCAGGCATGTTGTGGTACTTTTGTGCTCTTCTTGGGTAGTCCTTCGCAGCTGCTGTGTTCTTGGAACTCAGGGCTTTCTGGTTAAAAAACTCTAACCCTAGGCCTAACTCAAACCTCAACGCTAGGAAGGAAAATCAGCCTATGATTCGGGATGGTCTCATGGAAATAGCAGTGGAGGCAGCCAAGTTGTGTCACTTTTGCACTCCCATTGGGATGCCTTGAACAGCTGCAGTGTGCCTGGAGCACAGGGCTTCCTGGTTTTAAAAGTCCTAGCCCGAAGCCTAACAGTAACCCTAGGAAGGTAAATCAGCCGGGTATTAGGGTTCTTCCTAAGGAAAAAGCTGTGAAAGCAGCCATGTTGTGGCACTTTTGCACTCCCTTTTGGCTGCCTTTCACAGCTCCAGTGTGCCTGGAGGTCTGGGCTTCCTGATTTTAAAATTCCTAGCACAAGGCCTACCTAACCCCAACCCGACGACGAGAAAGGCAAATCAGCCAGGAATTAGGGATGTGCCCAATGAAATAGCTGGGGAGGCAGGCATGTTGTGGTACTTTTGTGCTCTTCTTGGGTAGTCCTTCGCAGCTGCTGTATTCTTGGAACTCAGGGCTTTCGGGTTGAAAGAACCCTAACCCTAGGCCTAACTCAAACCTCAACGCTAGGAAGGAAAATCAGCCTATGATTCGGGATGGTCTCATGGAAATAGCAGTGGAGGCAGCCAAGTTGTGTCACTTTTGCGCTCCCGTTGGGATGCCTTGAACAGCTGCAGTGTGCCTGGAGCACAGGGCTTCCTGGTTTTAAAAGTCCTAGGCCGAAGCCTAACAGTAACCCTAGGAAGGTAAATCAGCCGGGTATTAGGGTTCTTCCTAAGGAAAAAGCTGTGAAAGCAGCCATGTTGTGGCACTTTTGCACTCCCTTTTGGCTGCCTTTCACAGCTCCAGTGTGCCTGGAGGTCTGGGCTTCCTGATTTTAAAAATCCTAGCACAAGGCCTACCTAACCCCAACCCGACGACGAGAAAGGCAAATCAGCCAGGAATTAGGGATGTGCCCAATGAAATAGCTGGGGAGGCAGGCATGTTGTGGTACTTTTGTGCTCTTCTTGGGTAGTCCTTCGCAGCTGCTGTATTCTTGGAACTCAGGGCTTTCGGGTTGAAAGAACCCTAACCCTAGGCCTAACTCAAACCTCAACGCTAGGAAGGAAAATCAGCCTATGGTTCAGGATGGTCTCATGGAAATAGCAGTGGAGGCAGCCAAGTTGTGTCACTTTTGCGCTCCCCTTGGGATGCCTTGAACAGCTGCAGGGTGCCTGGAGCACAGGGCTTCCTGGTTTTAAAAGTCCTTGGCCCAAGCCTAACAGTAACCCTAGGAAGGTAAATCAGCCGGGTATTAGGGTTCTTCCTAAGGAAAAAGCTGTGAAAGCAGCCATGTTGTGGCACTTCTGCGCTCCCTTTGGGATGCCTTTGGCAGCTACAGTAAGCCTGGAACACAGGGCTTCCTGGTTCAAAAAATCCTAGCCCTAGGCTGAACCCTAACCCTAGGGAGATATATCAGAGAAGGTATAGTGTTGGTGCACAGAAAAAAGCTGTGAAAGCAGCCATGTTGTGGCCCTTTTGCACTCCCTTTTGGATGCATTTCACAGCTCCAGTGTGCTTGGAGGTCTGGGTTTCCTGCTTTTAAATATCCTAGCACAAGGCCTACCTAACCCCAACCCGACGACGAGAAAGGCAAATCAGCCAGGAATTAGGGATGTCCCCAAGGAAATAGCTGTGGAGGCAGGCATGTTGTGGTACTTTTGTGCTCTTCTTGGGTAGTCCTTCGCAGCTGCTGTGTTCTTGGAACTCAGGGCTTTCTGGTTAAAAAACTCTAACCCTAGGCCTAACTCAAACCTCAACGCTAGGAAGGAAAATCAGCCTATGATTCGGGATGGTCTCATGGAAATAGCAGTGGAGGCAGCCAAGTTGTGTCACTTTTGCGCTCCCCTTGGGATGCCTTGAACAGCTGCAGTGTGCCTGGAGCACAGGGCTTCCTGGTTTTCAAAGTCCTTGGCCCAAGCCTAACAGTAACCCTAGGAAGGTAAATCAGCTGGGGATTAGGGTTCTTCCTAAGGAAAAAGCTGTGAAAGCAGCCATGTTGTGGCACTTTTGCACTCCCTTTTGGATGCCTTTCACAGCTCCAGTGTGCCTGGAGGTCTGGGTTTCCTGATTTTAAAAATCCTAGCACAAGGCCTACCTAACCCCAACCCGACAACGAGAAAGGCGTATCAGCCAGGAATTAGGGATGTCCCCAAGGAAATAGCTGTGGAGGCAGGCATGTGGTGGTACTTTTGTGCTCTTCTTGGGTAGTCCTTCGCAGCTGCTGTGTTCTTGGAACTCAGGGCTTTCAGGTTAAAAGAACAGTAACCATAGGCCTAACTCAAAACTCAACGCTAGGAAGGAAAACCAGCCTAAGGTTGGGGATGGTCTCATGGAAATAGCTGTGGAGGCAGGCATGTTGTGTCACTTTTGCGCTCCCCTTGGGATGCCTTGAACAGCTGCAGTGTGCCTGGAGCACAGGGCTTCCTGGTTTTCAAAGTCCTTGGCCCAAGCCTAACAGTAACCCTAGGAAGGTAAATCAGCCGGGTATTAGGGTTCTTCCTAAGGAAAAAGCTGTGAAAGCAGCCATGTTGTGGCACTTCTGCGCTCCCTTGGATGCCTTTGGCAGCTACAGTAAGCCTGGAACACAGGGCTTCCTGGTTCAAAAAATCCTAGCCCTAGGCTGAACCCTAACCCTAGGGAGATATATCAGAGAAGGTATAGTGTTGGTGCACAGAAAAAAGCTGTGAAAGCAGCCATGTTGTGGCCCTTTTGCACTCCCTTTTGGATGCATTTCACAGCTCCAGTGTGCTTGGAGGTCTGGGTTTCCTGCTTTTAAATATCCTAGCACAAGGCCTACCTAACCCCAACCCGACGACGAGAAAGGCAAATCAGCCAGGAATTAGGGATGTCCCCAAGGAAATAGCTGTGGAGGCAGGCATGTTGTGGTACTTTTGTGCTCTTCTTGGGTAGTCCTTCGCAGCTGCTGTGTTCTTGGAACTCAGGGCTTTCTGGTTAAAAAACTCTAACCCTAGGCCTAACTCAAAACTCAACGCTAGGAAGGAAAATCAGCCTATGATTCGGGATGGTCTCATGGAAATAGCAGTGGAGGCAGCCAAGTTGTGTCACTTTTGCACTCCCATTGGGATGCCTTGAACAGCTGCAGTGTGCCTGGAGCACAGGGCTTCCTGGTTTTAAAAGTCCTAGCCCGAAGCCTAACAGTAACCCTAGGAAGGTAAATCAGCCGGGTATTAGGGTTCTTCCTAAGGAAAAAGCTGTGAAAGCAGCCATGTTGTGGCACTTTTGCACTCCCTTTTGGCTGCCTTTCACAGCTCCAGTGTGCCTGGAGCTCTGGGCTTCCTGATTTTAAAAATCCTAGCACAAGGCCTACCTAACCCCAACCCGACGACGAGAAAGGCAAATCAGCCAGGAATTAGGGATGTGCCCAATGAAATAGCTGGGGAGGCAGGCATGTTGTGGTACTTTTGTGCTCTTCTTGGGTAGTCCTTCGCAGCTGCTGTATTCTTGGAACTCAGGGCTTTCTGGTTGAAAGAACCCTAACCCTAGGCCTAACTCAAACCTCAACGCTAGGAAGGAAAATCAGCCTATGGTTCAGGATGGTCTCATGGAAATAGCAGTGGAGGCAGCCAAGTTGTGTCACTTTTGCGCTCCCCTTGGGATGCCTTGAACAGCTGCAGGGTGCCTGGAGCACAGGGCTTCCTGGTTTTAAAAGTCCTTGGCCCAAGCCTAACAGTAACCCTAGGAAGGTAAATCAGCCGGGTATTAGGGTTCTTCCTAAGGAAAAAGCTGTGAAAGCAGCCATGTTGTGGCACTTTTGCACTCCCTTTTGGCTGCCTTTCACAGCTCCAGTGTGCCTGGAGGTCTGGGCTTCCTGATTTTAAAAATCCTAGCACAAGGCCTACCTAACCCCAACCCGACGACGAGAAAGGCAAATCAGCCAGGAATTAGGGATGTGCCCAATGAAATAGCTGGGGAGGCAGGCATGTTGTGGTACTTTTGTGCTCTTCTTGGGTAGTCCTTCGCAGCTGCTGTATTCTTGGAACTCAGGGCTTTCGGGTTGAAAGAACCCTAACCCTAGGCCTAACTCAAACCTCAACGCTAGGAAGGAAAATCAGCCTATGGTTCAGGATGGTCTCATGGAAATAGCAGTGGAGGCAGCCAAGTTGTGTCACTTTTGCGCTCCCCTTGGGATGCCTTGAACAGCTGCAGGGTGCCTGGAGCACAGGGCTTCCTGGTTTTAAAAGTCCTTGGCCCAAGCCTAACAGTAACCCTAGGAAGGTAAATCAGCCGGGTATTAGGGTTCTTCCTAAGGAAAAAGCTGTGAAAGCAGCCATGTTGTGGCACTTCTGCGCTCCCTTTGGGATGCCTTTGGCAGCTACAGTAAGCCTGGAACACAGGGCTTCCTGGTTCAAAAAATCCTAGCCCTAGGCTGAACCCTAACCCTAGGGAGATATATCAGAGAAGGTATAGTGTTGGTGCACAGAAAAAAGCTGTGAAAGCAGCCATGTTGTGGCCCTTTTGCACTCCCTTTTGGATGCATTTCACAGCTCCAGTGTGCTTGGAGGTCTGGGTTTCCTGCTTTTAAATATCCTAGCACAAGGCCTACCTAACCCCAACCCGACGACGAGAAAGGCAAATCAGCCAGGAATTAGGGATGTCCCCAAGGAAATAGCTGTGGAGGCAGGCATGTTGTGGTACTTTTGTGCTCTTCTTGGGTAGTCCTTCGCAGCTGCTGTGTTCTTGGAACTCAGGGCTTTCTGGTTAAAAAACTCTAACCCTAGGCCTAACTCAAACCTCAACGCTAGGAAGGAAAATCAGCCTATGATTCGGGATGGTCTCATGGAAATAGCAGTGGAGGCAGCCAAGTTGTGTCACTTTTGCGCTCCCCTTGGGATGCCTTGAACAGCTGCAGTGTGCCTGGAGCACAGGGCTTCCTGGTTTTCAAAGTCCTTGGCCCAAGCCTAACAGTAACCCTAGGAAGGTAAATCAGCTGGGGATTAGGGTTCTTCCTAAGGAAAAAGCTGTGAAAGCAGCCATGTTGTGGCACTTTTGCACTCCCTTTTGGATGCCTTTCACAGCTCCAGTGTGCCTGGAGGTCTGGGCTTCCTGATTTTAAAAATCCTAGCACAAGGCCTACCTAACCCCAACCCGACAACGAGAAAGGCGTATCAGCCAGGAATTAGGGATGTCCCCAAGGAAATAGCTGTGGAGGCAGGCATGTGGTGGTACTTTTGTGCTCTTCTTGGGTAGTCCTTCGCAGCTGCTGTGTTCTTGGAACTCAGGGCTTTCAGGTTAAAAGAACACTAACCATAGGCCTAACTCAAAACTCAACGCTAGGAAGGAAAACCAGCCTAAGGTTGGGGATGGTCTCATGGAAATAGCTGTGGAGGCAGGCATGTTGTGTCACTTTTGCGCTCCCCTTGGGATGCCTTGAACAGCTGCAGTGTGCCTGGAGCACAGGGCTTCCTGGTTTTCAAAGTCCTTGGCCCAAGCCTAACAGTAACCCTAGGAAGGTAAATCAGCCGGGTATTAGGGTTCTTCCTAAGGAAAAAGCTGTGAAAGCAGCCATGTTGTGGCACTTCTGCGCTCCCTTGGATGCCTTTGGCAGCTACAGTAAGCCTGGAACACAGGGCTTCCTGGTTCAAAAAATCCTAGCCCTAGGCTGAACCCTAACCCTAGGGAGATATATCAGAGAAGGTATAGTGTTGGTGCACAGAAAAAAGCTGTGAAAGCAGCCATGTTGTGGCCCTTTTGCACTCCCTTTTGGATGCATTTCACAGCTCCAGTGTGCTTGGAGGTCTGGGTTTCCTGCTTTTAAATATCCTAGCACAAGGCCTACCTAACCCCAACCCGACGACGAGAAAGGCAAATCAGCCAGGAATTAGGGATGTCCCCAAGGAAATAGCTGTGGAGGCAGGCATGTTGTGGTACTTTTGTGCTCTTCTTGGGTAGTCCTTCGCAGCTGCTGTGTTCTTGGAACTCAGGGCTTTCTGGTTAAAAAACTCTAACCCTAGGCCTAACTCAAAACTCAACGCTAGGAAGGAAAATCAGCCTATGATTCGGGATGGTCTCATGGAAATAGCAGTGGAGGCAGCCAAGTTGTGTCACTTTTGCACTCCCATTGGGATGCCTTGAACAGCTGCAGTGTGCCTGGAGCACAGGGCTTCCTGGTTTTAAAAGTCCTTGGCCCAAGCCTAACAGTAACCCTAGGAAGGTAAATCAGCCGGGTATTAGGGTTCTTCCTAAGGAAAAAGCTGTGAAAGCAGCCATGTTGTGGCACTTTTGCACTCCCTTTTGGATGCCTTTCACAGCTCCAGTGTGCCTGGAGGTCTGGGCTTCCTGATTTTAAAAATCCTAGCACAAGGCCTACCTAACCCCAACCCGACAACGAGAAAGGCGTATCAGCCAGGAATTAGGGATGTCCCCAAGGAAATAGCTGTGGAGGCAGGCATGTGGTGGTACTTTTGTGCTCTTCTTGGGTAGTCCTTCGCAGCTGCTGTGTTCTTGGAACTCAGGGCTTTCAGGTTAAAAGAACACTAACCATAGGCCTAACTCAAAACTCAACGCTAGGAAGGAAAACCAGCCTAAGGTTGGGGATGGTCTCATGGAAATAGCTGTGGAGGCAGGCATGTTGTGTCACTTTTGCGCTCCCCTTGGGATGCCTTGAACAGCTGCAGTGTGCCTGGAGCACAGGGCTTCCTGGTTTTCAAAGTCCTTGGCCCAAGCCTAACAGTAACCCTAGGAAGGTAAATCAGCCGGGTATTAGGGTTCTTCCTAAGGAAAAAGCTGTGAAAGCAGCCATGTTGTGGCACTTCTGCGCTCCCTTGGATGCCTTTGGCAGCTACAGTAAGCCTGGAACACAGGGCTTCCTGGTTCAAAAAATCCTAGCCCTAGGCTGAACCCTAACCCTAGGGAGATATATCAGAGAAGGTATAGTGTTGGTGCACAGAAAAAAGCTGTGAAAGCAGCCATGTTGTGGCCCTTTTGCACTCCCTTTTGGATGCATTTCACAGCTCCAGTGTGCTTGGAGGTCTGGGTTTCCTGCTTTTAAATATCCTAGCACAAGGCCTACCTAACCCCAACCCGACGACGAGAAAGGCAAATCAGCCAGGAATTAGGGATGTCCCCAAGGAAATAGCTGTGGAGGCAGGCATGTTGTGGTACTTTTGTGCTCTTCTTGGGTAGTCCTTCGCAGCTGCTGTGTTCTTGGAACTCAGGGCTTTCTGGTTAAAAAACTCTAACCCTAGGCCTAACTCAAAACTCAACGCTAGGAAGGAAAATCAGCCTATGATTCGGGATGGTCTCATGGAAATAGCAGTGGAGGCAGCCAAGTTGTGTCACTTTTGCACTCCCATTGGGATGCCTTGAACAGCTGCAGTGTGCCTGGAGCACAGGGCTTCCTGGTTTTAAAAGTCCTAGCCCGAAGCCTAACAGTAACCCTAGGAAGGTAAATCAGCCGGGTATTAGGGTTCTTCCTAAGGAAAAAGCTGTGAAAGCAGCCATGTTGTGGCACTTTTGCACTCCCTTTTGGCTGCCTTTCACAGCTCCAGTGTGCCTGGAGCTCTGGGCTTCCTGATTTTAAAAATCCTAGCACAAGGCCTACCTAACCCCAACCCGACGACGAGAAAGGCAAATCAGCCAGGAATTAGGGATGTGCCCAATGAAATAGCTGGGGAGGCAGGCATGTTGTGGTACTTTTGTGCTCTTCTTGGGTAGTCCTTCGCAGCTGCTGTATTCTTGGAACTCAGGGCTTTCTGGTTGAAAGAACCCTAACCCTAGGCCTAACTCAAACCTCAACGCTAGGAAGGAAAATCAGCCTATGGTTCAGGATGGTCTCATGGAAATAGCAGTGGAGGCAGCCAAGTTGTGTCACTTTTGCGCTCCCCTTGGGATGCCTTGAACAGCTGCAGGGTGCCTGGAGCACAGGGCTTCCTGGTTTTAAAAGTCCTTGGCCCAAGCCTAACAGTAACCCTAGGAAGGTAAATCAGCCGGGTATTAGGGTTCTTCCTAAGGAAAAAGCTGTGAAAGCAGCCATGTTGTGGCACTTCTGCGCTCCCTTTGGGATGCCTTTGGCAGCTACAGTAAGCCTGGAACACAGGGCTTCCTGGTTCAAAAAATCCTAGCCCTAGGCTGAACCCTAACCCTAGGGAGATATATCAGAGAAGGTATAGTGTTGGTGCACAGAAAAAAGCTGTGAAAGCAGCCATGTTGTGGCCCTTTTGCACTCCCTTTTGGATGCATTTCACAGCTCCAGTGTGCTTGGAGGTCTGGGTTTCCTGCTTTTAAATATCCTAGCACAAGGCCTACCTAACCCCAACCCGACGACGAGAAAGGCAAATCAGCCAGGAATTAGGGATGTCCCCAAGGAAATAGCTGTGGAGGCAGGCATGTTGTGGTACTTTTGTGCTCTTCTTGGGTAGTCCTTCGCAGCTGCTGTGTTCTTGGAACTCAGGGCTTTCTGGTTAAAAAACTCTAACCCTAGGCCTAACTCAAACCTCAACGCTAGGAAGGAAAATCAGCCTATGATTCGGGATGGTCTCATGGAAATAGCAGTGGAGGCAGCCAAGTTGTGTCACTTTTGCGCTCCCCTTGGGATGCCTTGAACAGCTGCAGTGTGCCTGGAGCACAGGGCTTCCTGGTTTTAAAAGTCCTTGGCCCAAGCCTAACAGTAACCCTAGGAAGGTAAATCAGCTGGGGATTAGGGTTCTTCCTAAGGAAAAAGCTGTGAAAGCAGCCATGTTGTGGCACTTTTGCACTCCCTTTTGGATGCCTTTCACAGCTCCAGTGTGCCTGGAGGTCTGGGCTTCCTGATTTTAAAAATCCTAGCACAAGGCCTACCTAACCCCAACCCGACAACGAGAAAGGCGTATCAGCCAGGAATTAGGGATGTCCCCAAGGAAATAGCTGTGGAGGCAGGCATGTGGTGGTACTTTTGTGCTCTTCTTGGGTAGTCCTTCGCAGCTGCTGTGTTCTTGGAACTCAGGGCTTTCAGGTTAAAAGAACAGTAACCATAGGCCTAACTCAAAACTCAACGCTAGGAAGGAAAACCAGCCTAAGGTTGGGGATGGTCTCATGGAAATAGCAGTGGAGGCAGCCAAGTTGTGTCACTTTTGCGCTCCCCTTGGGATGCCTTGAACAGCTGCAGTGTGCCTGGAGCACAGGGCTTCCTGGTTTTCAAAGTCCTTGGCCCAAGCCTAACAGTAACCCTAGGAAGGTAAATCAGCCGGGTATTAGGGTTCTTCCTAAGGAAAAAGCTGTGAAAGCAGCCATGTTGTGGCACTTCTGCGCTCCCTTGGATGCCTTTGGCAGCTACAGTAAGCCTGGAACACAGGGCTTCCTGGTTCAAAAAATCCTAGCCCTAGGCTGAACCCTAACCCTAGGGAGATATATCAGAGAAGGTATAGTGTTGGTGCACAGAAAAAAGCTGTGAAAGCAGCCATGTTGTGGCCCTTTTGCACTCCCTTTTGGATGCATTTCACAGCTCCAGTGTGCTTGGAGGTCTGGGTTTCCTGCTTTTAAATATCCTAGCACAAGGCCTACCTAACCCCAACCCGACGACGAGAAAGGCAAATCAGCCAGGAATTAGGGATGTCCCCAAGGAAATAGCTGTGGAGGCAGGCATGTTGTGGTACTTTTGTGCTCTTCTTGGGTAGTCCTTCGCAGCTGCTGTGTTCTTGGAACTCAGGGCTTTCTGGTTAAAAAACTCTAACCCTAGGCCTAACTCAAACCTCAACGCTAGGAAGGAAAATCAGCCTATGATTCGGGATGGTCTCATGGAAATAGCAGTGGAGGCAGCCAAGTTGTGTCACTTTTGCACTCCCATTGGGATGCCTTGAACAGCTGCAGTGTGCCTGGAGCACAGGGCTTCCTGGTTTTCAAAGTCCTTGGCCCAAGCCTAACAGTAACCCTAGGAAGGTAAATCAGCCGGGTATTAGGGTTCTTCCTAAGGAAAAAGCTGTGAAAGCAGCCATGTTGTGGCACTTTTGCACTCCCTTTTGGCTGCCTTTCACAGCTCCAGTGTGCCTGGAGCTCTGGGCTTCCTGATTTTAAAAATCCTAGCACAAGGCCTACCTAACCCCAACCCGACGACGAGAAAGGCAAATCAGCCAGGAATTAGGGATGTGCCCAATGAAATAGCTGGGGAGGCAGGCATGTTGTGGTACTTTTGTGCTCTTCTTGGGTAGTCCTTCGCAGCTGCTGTATTCTTGGAACTCAGGGCTTTCGGGTTGAAAGAACCCTAACCCTAGGCCTAACTCAAACCTCAACGCTAGGAAGGAAAATCAGCCTATGGTTCAGGATGGTCTCATGGAAATAGCAGTGGAGGCAGCCAAGTTGTGTCACTTTTGCGCTCCCCTTGGGATGCCTTGAACAGCTGCAGGGTGCCTGGAGCACAGGGCTTCCTGGTTTTAAAAGTCCTTGGCCCAAGCCTAACAGTAACCCTAGGAAGGTAAATCAGCCGGGTATTAGGGTTCTTCCTAAGGAAAAAGCTGTGAAAGCAGCCATGTTGTGGCACTTCTGCGCTCCCTTTGGGATGCCTTTGGCAGCTACAGTAAGCCTGGAACACAGGGCTTCCTGGTTCAAAAAATCCTAGCCCTAGGCTGAACCCTAACCCTAACCCTAGGGAGATATATCAGAGAAGGTATAGTGATGGTGCCAAGAAAAAAGCTGTGAAAGCAGCCATGTTGTGGCCCTTTTGCACTCCCTTTTGGATGCCTTTCACAGCTCCAGTGTGCTTGGAGGTCTGGGTTTCCTGCTTTTAAATATCCTAGCACAAGGCCTACCTAACCCCAACCCGACGACGAGAAAGGCAAATCAGCCAGGAATTAGGGATGTCCCCAAGGAAATAGCTGTGGAGGCAGGCATGTTGTGGTACTTTTGTGCTCTTCTTGGGTGGTCCTTCGCATCTGCTGTGTTCTTGGAACTCAGGGCTTTCTGGTTAAAAAACTCTAACCCTAGGCCTAACTCAAACCTCAACGCTAGGAAGGAAAATCAGCCTATGATTCGGGATGGTCTCATGGAAATAGCAGTGGAGGCAGCCAAGTTGTGTCACTTTTGCACTCCCATTGGGATGCCTTGAACAGCTGCAGTGTGCCTGGAGCACAGGGCTTCCTGGTTTTCAAAGTCCTTGGCCCAAGCCTAACAGTAACCCTAGGAAGGTAAATCAGCCGGGTATTAGGGTTCTTCCTAAGGAAAAAGCTGTGAAAGCAGCCATGTTGTGGCACTTTTGCACTCCCTTTTGGCTGCCTTTCACAGCTCCAGTGTGCCTGGAGCTCTGGGCTTCCTGATTTTAAAAATCCTAGCACAAGGCCTACCTAACCCCAACCCGACGACGAGAAAGGCAAATCAGCCAGGAATTAGGGATGTGCCCAATGAAATAGCTGGGGAGGCAGGCATGTGGTGGTACTTTTGTGCTCTTCTTGGGTAGTCCTTCGCAGCTGCTGTATTCTTGGAACTCAGGGCTTTCTGGTTGAAAGAACCCTAACCCTAGGCCTAACTGAAACCTCAACGCTAGGAAGGAAAATCAGCCTATGGTTCAGGATGGTCTCATGGAAATAGCAGTGGAGGCAGCCAAGTTGTGTCACTTTTGCGCTCCCCTTGGGATGCCTTGAACAGCTGCAGGGTGCCTGGAGCACAGGGCTTCCTGGTTTTAAATGTCCTTGGCCCAAGCCTAACAGTAACCCTAGGAAGGTAAATCAGCCGGGTATTAGGGTTCTTCCTAAGGAAAAAGCTGTGAAAGCAGCCATGTTGTGGCACTTCTGCGCTCCCTTTGGGATGCCTTTGGCAGCTACAGTAAGCCTGGAACACAGGGCTTCCTGGTTCAAAAAATCCTAGCCCTAGGCTGAACCCTAACCCTAGGGAGATATATCAGAGAAAGTATAGTGTTGGTGCACAGAAAAAAGCTGTGAAAGCAGCCATGTTGTGGCACTTTTGCACTCCCTTTTGGATGCATTTCACAGCTCCAGTGTGCTTGGAGGTCTGGGTTTCCTGCTTTTAAATATCCTAGCACAAGGCCTACCTAACCCCAACCCGACGACGAGAAAGGCAAATCAGCCAGGAATTAGGGATGTCCCCAAGGAAATAGCTGTGGAGGCAGGCATGTTGTGGTACTTATGTGCTCTTCTTGGGTAGTCCTTCGCAGCTGCTGTGTTCTTGGAACTCAGGGCTTTCTGGTTAAAAAACTCTAACCCTAGGCCTAACTCAAACCTCAACGCTAGGAAGGAAAATCAGCCTATGATTCGGGATGGTCTCATGGAAATAGCAGTGGAGGCAGCCAAGTTGTGTCACTTTTGCACTCCCATTGGGATGCCTTGAACAGCTGCAGTGTGCCTGGAGCACAGGGCTTCCTGGTTTTAAAAGTCCTAGCCCGAAGCCTAACAGTAACCCTAGGAAGGTAAATCAGCCGGGTATTAGGGTTCTTCCTAAGGAAAAAGCTGTGAAAGCAGCCATGTTGTGGCACTTTTGCACTCCCTTTTGGCTGCCTTTCACAGCACCAGTGTGCCTGGAGGTCTGGGCTTCCTGATTTTAAAAATCCTAGCACAAGGCCTACCTAACCCCAACCCGACGACGAGAAAGGCAAATCAGCCAGGAATTAGGAATGTACCCAATGAAATAGCTGGGGAGGCAGGCATGTTGTGGTACTTTTGTGCTCTTCTTGGGTAGTCCTTCGCAGCTGCTGTATTCTTGGAACTCAGGGCTTTCTGGTTGAAAGAACCCTAACCCTAGGCCTAACTCAAACCTCAACGCTAGGAAGGAAAACCAGCCTAAGGTTGGGGATGGTCTCATGGAAATAGCAGTGGAGGCAGCCAAGTTGTGTCACTTTTGCGCTCCCCTTGGGATGCCTTGAACAGCTGCAGTGTGCCTGGAGCACAGGGCTTCCTGGTTTTCAAAGTCCTTGGCCCAAGCCTAACAGTAACCCTAGGAAGGTAAATCAGCCGGGTATTAGGGTTCTTCCTAAGGAAAAAGCTGTGAAAGCAGCCATGTTGTGGCACTTCTGCGCTCCCTTGGATGCCTTTGGCAGCTACAGTAAGCCTGGAACACAGGGCTTCCTGGTTCAAAAAATCCTAGCCCTAGGCTGAACCCTAACCCTAGGGAGATATATCAGAGAAGGTATAGTGTTGGTGCACAGAAAAAAGCTGTGAAAGCAGCCATGTTGTGGCCCTTTTGCACTCCCTTTTGGATGCATTTCACAGCTCCAGTGTGCTTGGAGGTCTGGGTTTCCTGCTTTTAAATATCCTAGCACAAGGCCTACCTAACCCCAACCCGACGACGAGAAAGGCAAATCAGCCAGGAATTAGGGATGTCCCCAAGGAAATAGCTGTGGAGGCAGGCATGTTGTGGTACTTTTGTGCTCTTCTTGGGTAGTCCTTCGCAGCTGCTGTGTTCTTGGAACTCAGGGCTTTCTGGTTAAAAAACTCTAACCCTAGGCCTAACTCAAACCTCAACGCTAGGAAGGAAAATCAGCCTATGATTCGGGATGGTCTCATGGAAATAGCAGTGGAGGCAGCCAAGTTGTGTCACTTTTGCACTCCCATTGGGATGCCTTGAACAGCTGCAGTGTGCCTGGAGCACAGGGCTTCCTGGTTTTAAAAGTCCTAGCCCGAAGCCTAACAGTAACCCTAGGAAGGTAAATCAGCCGGGTATTAGGGTTCTTCCTAAGGAAAAAGCTGTGAAAGCAGCCATGTTGTGGCACTTTTGCACTCCCTTTTGGCTGCCTTTCACAGCTCCAGTGTGCCTGGAGGTCTGGGCTTCCTGATTTTAAAAATCCTAGCACAAGGCCTACCTAACCCCAACCCGACGACGAGAAAGGCGTATCAGCCAGGAATTAGGGATGTCCCCAAGGAAATAGCTGTGGAGGCAGGCATGTGGTGGTACTTTTGTGCTCTTCTTGGGTAGTCCTTCGCAGCTGCTGTATTCTTGGAACTCAGGGCTTTCAGGTTAAAAGAACACTAACCATAGGCCTAACTCAAAACTCAACGCTAGGAAGGAAAACCAGCCTAAGGTTGGGGATGGTCTCATGGAAATAGCAGTGGAGGCAGCCAAGTTGTGTCACTTTTGCGCTCCCCTTGGGATGCCTTGAACAGCTGCAGTGTGCCTGGAGCACAGGGCTTCCTGGTTTTCAAAGTCCTTGGCCCAAGCCTAACAGTAACCCTAGGAAGGTAAATCAGCCGGGTATTAGGGTTCTTCCTAAGGAAAAAGCTGTGAAAGCAGCCATGTTGTGGCACTTCTGCGCTCCCTTGGATGCCTTTGGCAGCTACAGTAAGCCTGGAACACAGGGCTTCCTGGTTCAAAAAATCCTAGCCCTAGGCTGAACCCTAACCCTAGGGAGATATATCAGAGAAGGTATAGTGTTGGTGCACAGAAAAAAGCTGTGAAAGCAGCCATGTTGTGGCCCTTTTGCACTCCCTTTTGGATGCATTTCACAGCTCCAGTGTGCTTGGAGGTCTGGGTTTCCTGCTTTTAAATATCCTAGCACAAGGCCTACCTAACCCCAACCCGACGACGAGAAAGGCAAATCAGCCAGGAATTAGGGATGTCCCCAAGGAAATAGCTGTGGAGGCAGGCATGTTGTGGTACTTTTGTGCTCTTCTTGGGTAGTCCTTCGCAGCTGCTGTGTTCTTGGAACTCAGGGCTTTCTGGTTAAAAAACTCTAACCCTAGGCCTAACTCAAAACTCAACGCTAGGAAGGAAAATCAGCCTATGATTCGGGATGGTCTCATGGAAATAGCAGTGGAGGCAGCCAAGTTGTGTCACTTTTGCACTCCCATTGGGATGCCTTGAACAGCTGCAGTGTGCCTGGAGCACAGGGCTTCCTGGTTTTAAAAGTCCTAGCCCGAAGCCTAACAGTAACCCTAGGAAGGTAAATCAGCCGGGTATTAGGGTTCTTCCTAAGGAAAAAGCTGTGAAAGCAGCCATGTTGTGGCACTTTTGCACTCCCTTTTGGCTG
This sequence comes from Melospiza georgiana, assembly GCF_028018845.1. Lineage (NCBI taxonomy): Eukaryota > Metazoa > Chordata > Aves > Passeriformes > Passerellidae > Melospiza > Melospiza georgiana. Next base: position 731,716 of record NC_080453.1, on the reverse strand, counting down.
CCTTTCACAGCTCCAGTGTGCCTGGAGGTCTGGGCTTCCTGATTTTAAAAATCCTAGCACAAGGCCTACCTAACCCCAACCCGACGACAAGAAAGGCAAATCAGCCAGGAATTAGGGATGTGCCCAATGAAATAGCTGGGGAGGCAGGCATGTTGTGGTACTTTTGTGCTCTTCTTGGGTAGTCCTTCGCAGCTGCTGTATTCTTGGAACTCAGGGCTTTCTGGTTGAAAGAACCCTAACCCTAGGCCTAACTCAAACCTCAACGCTAGGAAGGAAAATCAGCCTAAGGTTGGGGATGGTCTCATGGAAATAGCAGTGGAGGCAGCCAAGTTGTGTCACTTTTGCGCTCCCCTTGGGATGCCTTGAACAGCTGCAGGGTGCCTGGAGCACAGGGCTTCCTGGTTTTAAAAGTCCTTGGCCCAAGCCTAACAGTAACCCTAGGAAGGTAAATCAGCCGGGTATTAGGGTTCTTCCTAAGGAAAAAGCTGTGAAAGCAGCCATGTTGTGGCACTTCTGCGCTCCCTTTGGGATGCCTTTGGCAGCTACAGTAAGCCTGGAACACAGGGCTTCCTGGTTCAAAAAATCCTAGCCCTAGGCTGAACCCTAACCCTAGGGAGATATATCAGAGAAGGTATAGTGTTGGTGCACAGAAAAAAGCTGTGAAAGCAGCCATGTTGTGGCCCTTTTGCACTCCCTTTTGGATGCATTTCACAGCTCCAGTGTGCTTGGAGGTCTGGGTTTCCTGCTTTTAAATATCCTAGCACAAGGCCTACCTAACCCCAACCCGACGACGAGAAAGGCAAATCAGCCAGGAATTAGGGATGTCCCCAAGGAAATAGCTGTGGAGGCAGGCATGTTGTGGTACTTTTGTGCTCTTCTTGGGTAGTCCTTCGCAGCTGCTGTGTTCTTGGAACTCAGGGCTTTCTGGTTAAAAAACTCTAACCCTAGGCCTAACTCAAACCTCAACGCTAGGAAGGAAAATCAGCCTATGATTCGGGATGGTCTCATGGAAATAGCAGTGGAGGCAGCCAAGTTGTGTCACTTTTGCGCTCCCCTTGGGATGCCTTGAACAGCTGCAGTGTGCCTGGAGCACAGGGCTTCCTGGTTTTCAAAGTCCTTGGCCCAAGCCTAACAGTAACCCTAGGAAGGTAAATCAGCTGGGGATTAGGGTTCTTCCTAAGGAAAAAGCTGTGAAAGCAGCCATGTTGTGGCACTTTTGCACTCCCTTTTGGATGCCTTTCACAGCTCCAGTGTGCCTGGAGGTCTGGGCTTCCTGATTTTAAAAATCCTAGCACAAGGCCTACCTAACCCCAACCCGACAACGAGAAAGGCGTATCAGCCAGGAATTAGGGATGTCCCCAAGGAAATAGCTGTGGAGGCAGGCATGTGGTGGTACTTTTGTGCTCTTCTTGGGTAGTCCTTCGCAGCTGCTGTGTTCTTGGAACTCAGGGCTTTCAGGTTAAAAGAACACTAACCATAGGCCTAACTCAAACCTCAACGCTAGGAAGGAAAACCAGCCTAAGGTTGGGGATGGTCTCATGGAAATAGCAGTGGAGGCAGCCAAGTTGTGTCACTTTTGCGCTCCCCTTGGGATGCCTTGAACAGCTGCAGTGTGCCTGGAGCACAGGGCTTCCTGGTTTTCAAAGTCCTTGGCCCAAGCCTAACAGTAACCCTAGGAAGGTAAATCAGCCGGGTATTAGGGTTCTTCCTAAGGAAAAAGCTGTGAAAGCAGCCATGTTGTGGCACTTCTGCGCTCCCTTGGATGCCTTTGGCAGCTACAGTAAGCCTGGAACACAGGGCTTCCTGGTTCAAAAAATCCTAGCCCTAGGCTGAACCCTAACCCTAGGGAGATATATCAGAGAAGGTATAGTGTTGGTGCACAGAAAAAAGCTGTGAAAGCAGCCATGTTGTGGCCCTTTTGCACTCCCTTTTGGATGCATTTCACAGCTCCAGTGTGCCTGGAGGTCTGGGTTTCCTGCTTTTAAATATCCTAGCACAAGGCCTACCTAACCCCAACCCGACGACGAGAAAGGCAAATCAGCCAGGAATTAGGGATGTCCCCAAGGAAATAGCTGTGGAGGCAGGCATGTTGTGGTACTTTTGTGCTCTTCTTGGGTAGTCCTTCGCAGCTGCTGTGTTCTTGGAACTCAGGGCTTTCTGGTTAAAAAACTCTAACCCTAGGCCTAACTCAAACCTCAACGCTAGGAACGAAAATCAGCCTATGATTCGGGATGGTCTCATGGAAATAGCAGTGGAGGCAGCCAAGTTGTGTCACTTTTGCGCTCCCCTTGGGATGCCTAGAACAGCTGCAGTGTGCCTGGAGCACAGGGCTTCCTGGTTTTCAAAGTCCTTGGCCCAAGCCTAACAGTAACCCTAGGAAGGTAAATCAGCTGGGGATTAGGGTTCTTCCTAAGGAAAAAGCTGTGAAAGCAGCCATGTTGTGGCACTTTTGCACTCCCTTTTGGATGCCTTTCACAGCTCCAGTGTGCCTGGAGGTCTGGGCTTCCTGATTTTAAAAATCCTAGCACAAGGCCTACCTAACCCCAACCCGACGACGAGAAAGGCAAATCAGCCAGGAATTAGGGATGTGCCCAATGAAATAGCTGGGGAGGCAGGCATGTTGTGGTACTTTTGTGCTCTTCTTGGGTAGTCCTTCGCAGCTGCTGTATTCTTGGAACTCAGGGCTTTCTGGTTGAAAGAACCCTAACCCTAGGCCTAACTCAAACCTCAACGCTAGGAAGGAAAATCAGCCTATGGTTCAGGATGGTCTCATGGAAATAGCAGTGGAGGCAGCCAAGTTGTGTCACTTTTGCGCTCCCCTTGGGATGCCTTGAACAGCTGCAGGGTGCCTGGAGCACAGGGCTTCCTGGTTTTAAAAGTCCTTGGCCCAAGCCTAACAGTAACCCTAGGAAGGTAAATCAGCCGGGTATTAGGGTTCTTCCTAAGGAAAAAGCTGTGAAAGCAGCCATGTTGTGGCACTTCTGCGCTCCCTTTGGGATGCCTTTGGCAGCTACAGTAAGCCTGGAACACAGGGCTTCCTGGTTCAAAAAATCCTAGCCCTAGGCTGAACCCTAACCCTAGGGAGATATATCAGAGAAGGTATAGTGTTGGTGCACAGAAAAAAGCTGTGAAAGCAGCCATGTTGTGGCCCTTTTGCACTCCCTTTTGGATGCATTTCACAGCTCCAGTGTGCTTGGAGGTCTGGGTTTCCTGCTTTTAAATATCCTAGCACAAGGCCTACCTAACCCCAACCCGACGACGAGAAAGGCAAATCAGCCAGGAATTAGGGATGTCCCCAAGGAAATAGCTGTGGAGGCAGGCATGTTGTGGTACTTTTGTGCTCTTCTTGGGTAGTCCTTCGCAGCTGCTGTGTTCTTGGAACTCAGGGCTTTCTGGTTTTAAAACTCTAACCCTAGGCCTAACTCAAACCTCAACGCTAGGAAGGAAAATCAGCCTATGATTCGGGATGGTCTCATGGAAATAGCAGTGGAGGCAGCCAAGTTGTGTCACTTTTGCGCTCCCCTTGGGATGCCTTGAACAGCTGCAGTGTGCCTGGAGCACAGGGCTTCCTGGTTTTAAAAGTCCTTGGCCCAAGCCTAACAGTAACCCTAGGAAGGTAAATCAGCTGGGGATTAGGGTTCTTCCTAAGGAAAAAGCTGTGAAAGCAGCCATGTTGTGGCACTTTTGCACTCCCTTTTGGATGCCTTTCACAGCTCCAGTGTGCCTGGAGGTCTGGGCTTCCTGATTTTAAAAATCCTAGCACAAGGCCTACCTAACCCCAACCCGACAACGAGAAAGGCGTATCAGCCAGGAATTAGGGATGTCCCCAAGGAAATAGCTGTGGAGGCAGGCATGTGGTGGTACTTTTGTGCTCTTCTTGGGTAGTCCTTCGCAGCTGCTGTGTTCTTGGAACTCAGGGCTTTCAGGTTAAAAGAACACTAACCATAGGCCTAACTCAAAACTCAACGCTAGGAAGGAAAACCAGCCTAAGTTTGGGGATGGTCTCATGGAAATAGCTGTGGAGGCAGGCATGTTGTGTCACTTTTGCGCTCCCCTTGGGATGCCTTGAACAGCTGCAGTGTGCCTGGAGCACAGGGCTTCCTGGTTTTCAAAGTCCTTGGCCCAAGCCTAACAGTAACCCTAGGAAGGTAAATCAGCCGGGTATTAGGGTTCTTCCTAAGGAAAAAGCTGTGAAAGCAGCCATGTTGTGGCACTTCTGCGCTCCCTTGGATGCCTTTGGCAGCTACAGTAAGCCTGGAACACAGGGCTTCCTGGTTCAAAAAATCCTAGCCCTAGGCTGAACCCTAACCCTAGGGAGATATATCAGAGAAGGTATAGTGTTGGTGCACAGAAAAAAGCTGTGAAAGCAGCCATGTTGTGGCCCTTTTGCACTCCCTTTTGGATGCATTTCACAGCTCCAGTGTGCTTGGAGGTCTGGGTTTCCTGCTTTTAAATATCCTAGCACAAGGCCTACCTAACCCCAACCCGACGACGAGAAAGGCAAATCAGCCAGGAATTAGGGATGTCCCCAAGGAAATAGCTGTGGAGGCAGGCATGTTGTGGTACTTTTGTGCTCTTCTTGGGTAGTCCTTCGCAGCTGCTGTGTTCTTGGAACTCAGGGCTTTCTGGTTAAAAAACTCTAACCCTAGGCCTAACTCAAACCTCAACGCTAGGAAGGAAAATCAGCCTATGATTCGGGATGGTCTCATGGAAATAGCAGTGGAGGCAGCCAAGTTGTGTCACTTTTGCACTCCCATTGGGATGCCTTGAACAGCTGCAGTGTGCCTGGAGCACAGGGCTTCCTGGTTTTCAAAGTCCTTGGCCCAAGCCTAACAGTAACCCTAGGAAGGTAAATCAGCTGGGGATTAGGGTTCTTCCTAAGGAAAAAGCTGTGAAAGCAGCCATGTTGTGGCACTTTTGCACTCCCTTTTGGATGCCTTTCACAGCTCCAGTGTGCCTGGAGGTCTGGGCTTCCTGATTTTAAAAATCCTAGCACAAGGCCTACCTAACCCCAACCCGACAACGAGAAAGGCGTATCAGCCAGGAATTAGGGATGTCCCCAAGGAAATAGCTGTGGAGGCAGGCATGTGGTGGTACTTTTGTGCTCTTCTTGGGTAGTCCTTCGCAGCTGCTGTGTTCTTGGAACTCAGGGCTTTCAGGTTAAAAGAACACTAACCATAGGCCTAACTCAAAACTCAACGCTAGGAAGGAAAACCAGCCTAAGGTTGGGGATGGTCTCATGGAAATAGCTGTGGAGGCAGGCATGTTGTGTCACTTTTGCGCTCCCCTTGGGATGCCTTGAACAGCTGCAGTGTGCCTGGAGCACAGGGCTTCCTGGTTTTCAAAGTCCTTGGCCCAAGCCTAACAGTAACCCTAGGAAGGTAAATCAGCCGGGTATTAGGGTTCTTCCTAAGGAAAAAGCTGTGAAAGCAGCCATGTTGTGGCACTTCTGCGCTCCCTTGGATGCCTTTGGCAGCTACAGTAAGCCTGGAACACAGGGCTTCCTGGTTCAAAAAATCCTAGCCCTAGGCTGAACCCTAACCCTAGGGAGATATATCAGAGAAGGTATAGTGTTGGTGCACAGAAAAAAGCTGTGAAAGCAGCCATGTTGTGGCCCTTTTGCACTCCCTTTTGGATGCATTTCACAGCTCCAGTGTGCTTGGAGGTCTGGGTTTCCTGCTTTTAAATATCCTAGCACAAGGCCTACCTAACCCCAACCCGACGACGAGAAAGGCAAATCAGCCAGGAATTAGGGATGTCCCCAAGGAAATAGCTGTGGAGGCAGGCATGTTGTGGTACTTTTGTGCTCTTCTTGGGTAGTCCTTCGCAGCTGCTGTGTTCTTGGAACTCAGGGCTTTCTGGTTAAAAAACTCTAACCCTAGGCCTAACTCAAACCTCAACGCTAGGAAGGAAAATCAGCCTATGATTCGGGATGGTCTCATGGAAATAGCAGTGGAGGCAGCCAAGTTGTGTCACTTTTGCACTCCCATTGGGATGCCTTGAACAGCTGCAGTGTGCCTGGAGCACAGGGCTTCCTGGTTTTAAAAGTCCTAGCCCGAAGCCTAACAGTAACCCTAGGAAGGTAAATCAGCCGGGTATTAGAGTTCTTCCTAAGGAAAAAGCTGTGAAAGCAGCCATGTTGTGGCCCTTTTGCACTCCCTTTTGGCTGCCTTTCACAGCTCCAGTGTGCCTGGAGGTCTGGGCTTCCTGATTTTAAAAATCCTAGCACAAGGCCTACCTAACCCCAACCCGACAACGAGAAAGGCAAATCAGCCAGGAATTAGGGATGTGCCCAATGAAATAGCTGGGGAGGCAGGCATGTTGTGGTACTTTTGTGCTCTTCTTGGGTAGTCCTTCGCAGCTGCTGTATTCTTGGAACTCAGGGCTTTCTGGTTGAAAGAACCCTAACCCTAGGCCTAACTCAAACCTCAACGCTAGGAAGGAAAATCAGCCTATGGTTCAGGATGGTCTCATGGAAATAGCAGTGGAGGCAGCCAAGTTGTGTCACTTTTGCGCTCCCCTTGGGATGCCTTGAACAGCTGCAGGGTGCCTGGAGCACAGGGCTTCCTGGTTTTCAAAGTCCTTGGCCCAAGCCTAACAGTAACCCTAGGAAGGTAAATCAGCCGGGTATTAGGGTTCTTCCTAAGGAAAAAGCTGTGAAAGCAGCCATGTTGTGGCACTTCTGCGCTCCCTTTGGGATGCCTTTGGCAGCTACAGTAAGCCTGGAACACAGGGCTTCCTGGTTCAAAAAATCCTAGCCCTAGGCTGAACCCTAACCCTAGGGAGATATATCAGAGAAGGTATAGTGTTGGTGCACAGAAAAAAGCTGTGAAAGCAGCCATGTTGTGGCCCTTTTGCACTCCCTTTTGGATGCATTTCACAGCTCCAGTGTGCTTGGAGGTCTGGGTTTCCTGCTTTTAAATATCCTAGCACAAGGCCTACCTAACCCCAACCCGACGACGAGAAAGGCAAATCAGCCAGGAATTAGGGATGTCCCCAAGGAAATAGCTGTGGAGGCAGGCATGTTGTGGTACTTTTGTGCTCTTCTTGGGTAGTCCTTCGCAGCTGCTGTGTTCTTGGAACTCAGGGCTTTCTGGTTAAAAAACTCTAACCCTAGGCCTAACTCAAACCTCAACGCTAGGAAGGAAAATCAGCCTATGATTCGGGATGGTCTCATGGAAATAGCAGTGGAGGCAGCCAAGTTGTGTCACTTTTGCGCTCCCCTTGGGATGCCTTGAACAGCTGCAGTGTGCCTGGAGCACAGGGCTTCCTGGTTTTCAAAGTCCTTGGCCCAAGCCTAACAGTAACCCTAGGAAGGTAAATCAGCTGGGGATTAGGGTTCTTCCTAAGGAAAAAGCTGTGAAAGCAGCCATGTTGTGGCACTTTTGCACTCCCTTTTGGATGCCTTTCACAGCTCCAGTGTGCCTGGAGGTCTGGGCTTCCTGATTTTAAAAATCCTAGCACAAGGCCTACCTAACCCCAACCCGACAACGAGAAAGGCGTATCAGCCAGGAATTAGGGATGTCCCCAAGGAAATAGCTGTGGAGGCAGGCATGTGGTGGTACTTTTGTGCTCTTCTTGGGTAGTCCTTCGCAGCTGCTGTGTTCTTGGAACTCAGGGCTTTCAGGTTAAAAGAACACTAACCATAGGCCTAACTCAAAACTCAACGCTAGGAAGGAAAACCAGCCTAAGGTTGGGGATGGTCTCATGGAAATAGCTGTGGAGGCAGGCATGTTGTGTCACTTTTGCGCTCCCCTTGGGATGCCTTGAACAGCTGCAGTGTGCCTGGAGCACAGGGCTTCCTGGTTTTCAAAGTCCTTGGCCCAAGCCTAACAGTAACCCTAGGAAGGTAAATCAGCCGGGTATTAGGGTTCTTCCTAAGGAAAAAGCTGTGAAAGCAGCCATGTTGTGGCACTTCTGCGCTCCCTTGGATGCCTTTGGCAGCTACAGTAAGCCTGGAACACAGGGCTTCCTGGTTCAAAAAATCCTAGCCCTAGGCTGAACCCTAACCCTAGGGAGATATATCAGAGAAGGTATAGTGTTGGTGCACAGAAAAAAGCTGTGAAAGCAGCCATGTTGTGGCCCTTTTGCACTCCCTTTTGGATGCATTTCACAGCTCCAGTGTGCTTGGAGGTCTGGGTTTCCTGCTTTTAAATATCCTAGCACAAGGCCTACCTAACCCCAACCCGACGACGAGAAAGGCAAATCAGCCAGGAATTAGGGATGTCCCCAAGGAAATAGCTGTGGAGGCAGGCATGTTGTGGTACTTTTGTGCTCTTCTTGGGTAGTCCTTCGCAGCTGCTGTGTTCTTGGAACTCAGGGCTTTCTGGTTAAAAAACTCTAACCCTAGGCCTAACTCAAACCTCAACGCTAGGAAGGAAAATCAGCCTATGATTCGGGATGGTCTCATGGAAATAGCAGTGGAGGCAGCCAAGTTGTGTCACTTTTGCACTCCCATTGGGATGCCTTGAACAGCTGCAGTGTGCCTGGAGCACAGGGCTTCCTGGTTTTAAAAGTCCTAGCCCGAAGCCTAACAGTAACCCTAGGAAGGTAAATCAGCCGGGTATTAGAGTTCTTCCTAAGGAAAAAGCTGTGAAAGCAGCCATGTTGTGGCCCTTTTGCACTCCCTTTTGGCTGCCTTTCACAGCTCCAGTGTGCCTGGAGGTCTGGGCTTCCTGATTTTAAAAATCCTAGCACAAGGCCTACCTAACCCCAACCCGACAACGAGAAAGGCAAATCAGCCAGGAATTAGGGATGTGCCCAATGAAATAGCTGGGGAGGCAGGCATGTTGTGGTACTTTTGTGCTCTTCTTGGGTAGTCCTTCGCAGCTGCTGTATTCTTGGAACTCAGGGCTTTCTGGTTGAAAGAACCCTAACCCTAGGCCTAACTCAAACCTCAACGCTAGGAAGGAAAATCAGCCTATGGTTCAGGATGGTCTCATGGAAATAGCAGTGGAGGCAGCCAAGTTGTGTCACTTTTGCGCTCCCCTTGGGATGCCTTGAACAGCTGCAGGGTGCCTGGAGCACAGGGCTTCCTGGTTTTCAAAGTCCTTGGCCCAAGCCTAACAGTAACCCTAGGAAGGTAAATCAGCCGGGTATTAGGGTTCTTCCTAAGGAAAAAGCTGTGAAAGCAGCCATGTTGTGGCACTTCTGCGCTCCCTTTGGGATGCCTTTGGCAGCTACAGTAAGCCTGGAACACAGGGCTTCCTGGTTCAAAAAATCCTAGCCCTAGGCTGAACCCTAACCCTAGGGAGATATATCAGAGAAGGTATAGTGTTGGTGCACAGAAAAAAGCTGTGAAAGCAGCCATGTTGTGGCCCTTTTGCACTCCCTTTTGGATGCATTTCACAGCTCCAGTGTGCTTGGAGGTCTGGGTTTCCTGCTTTTAAATATCCTAGCACAAGGCCTACCTAACCCCAACCCGACGACGAGAAAGGCAAATCAGCCAGGAATTAGGGATGTCCCCAAGGAAATAGCTGTGGAGGCAGGCATGTTGTGGTACTTTTGTGCTCTTCTTGGGTAGTCCTTCGCAGCTGCTGTGTTCTTGGAACTCAGGGCTTTCTGGTTAAAAAACTCTAACCCTAGGCCTAACTCAAACCTCAACGCTAGGAAGGAAAATCAGCCTATGATTCGGGATGGTCTCATGGAAATAGCAGTGGAGGCAGCCAAGTTGTGTCACTTTTGCGCTCCCCTTGGGATGCCTTGAACAGCTGCAGTGTGCCTGGAGCACAGGGCTTCCTGGTTTTCAAAGTCCTTGGCCCAAGCCTAACAGTAACCCTAGGAAGGTAAATCAGCTGGGGATTAGGGTTCTTCCTAAGGAAAAAGCTGTGAAAGCAGCCATGTTGTGGCACTTTTGCACTCCCTTTTGGATGCCTTTCACAGCTCCAGTGTGCCTGGAGGTCTGGGCTTCCTGATTTTAAAAATCCTAGCACAAGGCCTACCTAACCCCAACCCGACAACGAGAAAGGCGTATCAGCCAGGAATTAGGGATGTCCCCAAGGAAATAGCTGTGGAGGCAGGCATGTGGTGGTACTTTTGTGCTCTTCTTGGGTAGTCCTTCGCAGCTGCTGTATTCTTGGAACTCAGGGCTTTCTGGTTGAAAGAACCCTAACCCTAGGCCTAACTCAAACCTCAACGCTAGGAAGGAAAACCAGCCTAAGGTTGGGGATGGTCTCATGGAAATAGCAGTGGAGGCAGCCAAGTTGTGTCACTTTTGCGCTCCCCTTGGGATGCCTTGAACAGCTGCAGTGTGCCTGGAGCACAGGGCTTCCTGGTTTTCAAAGTCCTTGGCCCAAGCCTAACAGTAACCCTAGGAAGGTAAATCAGCCGGGTATTAGGGTTCTTCCTAAGGAAAAAGCTGTGAAAGCAGCCATGTTGTGGCACTTCTGCGCTCCCTTGGATGCCTTTGGCAGCTACAGTAAGCCTGGAACACAGGGCTTCCTGGTTCAAAAAATCCTAGCCCTAGGCTGAACCCTAACCCTAGGGAGATATATCAGAGAAGGTATAGTGTTGGTGCACAGAAAAAAGCTGTGAAAGCAGCCATGTTGTGGCCCTTTTGCACTCCCTTTTGGATGCATTTCACAGCTCCAGTGTGCCTGGAGGTCTGGGTTTCCTGCTTTTAAATATCCTAGCACAAGGCCTACCTAACCCCAACCCGACGACGAGAAAGGCAAATCAGCCAGGAATTAGGGATGTCCCCAAGGAAATAGCTGTGGAGGCAGGCATGTTGTGGTACTTTTGTGCTCTTCTTGGGTAGTCCTTCGCAGCTGCTGTGTTCTTGGAACTCAGGGCTTTCTGGTTAAAAAACTCTAACCCTAGGCCTAACTCAAACCTCAACGCTAGGAAGGAAAATCAGCCTATGATTCGGGATGGTCTCATGGAAATAGCAGTGGAGGCAGCCAAGTTGTGTCACTTTTGCGCTCCCCTTGGGATGCCTAGAACAGCTGCAGTGTGCCTGGAGCACAGGGCTTCCTGGTTTTCAAAGTCCTTGGCCCAAGCCTAACAGTAACCCTAGGAAGGTAAATCAGCTGGGGATTAGGGTTCTTCCTAAGGAAAAAGCTGTGAAAGCAGCCATGTTGTGGCACTTTTGCACTCCCTTTTGGATGCCTTTCACAGCTCCAGTGTGCCTGGAGGTCTGGGCTTCCTGATTTTAAAAATCCTAGCACAAGGCCTACCTAACCCCAACCCGACGACGAGAAAGGCAAATCAGCCAGGAATTAGGGATGTGCCCAATGAAATAGCTGGGGAGGCAGGCATGTTGTGGTACTTTTGTGCTCTTCTTGGGTAGTCCTTCGCAGCTGCTGTATTCTTGGAACTCAGGGCTTTCTGGTTGAAAGAACCCTAACCCTAGGCCTAACTCAAACCTCAACGCTAGGAAGGAAAATCAGCCTATGGTTCAGGATGGTCTCATGGAAATAGCAGTGGAGGCAGCCAAGTTGTGTCACTTTTGCGCTCCCCTTGGGATGCCTTGAACAGCTGCAGGGTGCCTGGAGCACAGGGCTTCCTGGTTTTAAAAGTCCTTGGCCCAAGCCTAACAGTAACCCTAGGAAGGTAAATCAGCCGGGTATTAGGGTTCTTCCTAAGGAAAAAGCTGTGAAAGCAGCCATGTTGTGGCACTTCTGCGCTCCCTTTGGGATGCCTTTGGCAGCTACAGTAAGCCTGGAACACAGGGCTTCCTGGTTCAAAAAATCCTAGCCCTAGGCTGAACCCTAACCCTAGGGAGATATATCAGAGAAGGTATAGTGTTGGTGCACAGAAAAAAGCTGTGAAAGCAGCCATGTTGTGGCCCTTTTGCACTCCCTTTTGGATGCATTTCACAGCTCCAGTGTGCTTGGAGGTCTGGGTTTCCTGCTTTTAAATATCCTAGCACAAGGCCTACCTAACCCCAACCCGACGACGAGAAAGGCAAATCAGCCAGGAATTAGGGATGTCCCCAAGGAAATAGCTGTGGAGGCAGGCATGTTGTGGTACTTTTGTGCTCTTCTTGGGTAGTCCTTCGCAGCTGCTGTGTTCTTGGAACTCAGGGCTTTCTGGTTTTAAAACTCTAACCCTAGGCCTAACTCAAACCTCAACGCTAGGAAGGAAAATCAGCCTATGATTCGGGATGGTCTCATGGAAATAGCAGTGGAGGCAGCCAAGTTGTGTCACTTTTGCGCTCCCCTTGGGATGCCTTGAACAGCTGCAGTGTGCCTGGAGCACAGGGCTTCCTGGTTTTCAAAGTCCTTGGCCCAAGCCTAACAGTAACCCTAGGAAGGTAAATCAGCTGGGGATTAGGGTTCTTCCTAAGGAAAAAGCTGTGAAAGCAGCCATGTTGTGGCACTTTTGCACTCCCTTTTGGATGCCTTTCACAGCTCCAGTGTGCCTGGAGGTCTGGGCTTCCTGATTTTAAAAATCCTAGCACAAGGCCTACCTAACCCCAACCCGACAACGAGAAAGGCGTATCAGCCAGGAATTAGGGATATCCCCAAGGAAATAGCTGTGGAGGCAGGCATGTGGTGGTACTTTTGTGCTCTTCTTGGGTAGTCCTTCGCAGCTGCTGTGTTCTTGGAACTCAGGGCTTTCAGGTTAAAAGAACACTAACCATAGGCCTAACTCAAAACTCAACGCTAGGAAGGAAAACCAGCCTAAGTTTGGGGATGGTCTCATGGAAATAGCTGTGGAGGCAGGCATGTTGTGTCACTTTTGCGCTCCCCTTGGGATGCCTTGAACAGCTGCAGTGTGCCTGGAGCACAGGGCTTCCTGGTTTTCAAAGTCCTTGGCCCAAGCCTAACAGTAACCCTAGGAAGGTAAATCAGCCGGGTATTAGGGTTCTTCCTAAGGAAAAAGCTGTGAAAGCAGCCATGTTGTGGCACTTCTGCGCTCCCTTGGATGCCTTTGGCAGCTACAGTAAGCCTGGAACACAGGGCTTCCTGGTTCAAAAAATCCTAGCCCTAGGCTGAACCCTAACCCTAGGGAGATATATCAGAGAAGGTATAGTGTTGGTGCACAGAAAAAAGCTGTGAAAGCAGCCATGTTGTGGCCCTTTTGCACTCCCTTTTGGATGCATTTCACAGCTCCAGTGTGCTTGGAGGTCTGGGTTTCCTGCTTTTAAATATCCTAGCACAAGGCCTACCTAACCCCAACCCGACGACGAGAAAGGCAAATCAGCCAGGAATTAGGGATGTCCCCAAGGAAATAGCTGTGGAGGCAGGCATGTTGTGGTACTTTTGTGCTCTTCTTGGGTAGTCCTTCGCAGCTGCTGTGTTCTTGGAACTCAGGGCTTTCTGGTTAAAAAACTCTAACCCTAGGCCTAACTCAAACCTCAACGCTAGGAAGGAAAATCAGCCTATGATTCGGGATGGTCTCATGGAAATAGCAGTGGAGGCAGCCAAGTTGTGTCACTTTTGCACTCCCATTGGGATGCCTTGAACAGCTGCAGTGTGCCTGGAGCACAGGGCTTCCTGGTTTTCAAAGTCCTTGGCCCAAGCCTAACAGTAACCCTAGGAAGGTAAATCAGCTGGGGATTAGGGTTCTTCCTAAGGAAAAAGCTGTGAAAGCAGCCATGTTGTGGCACTTTTGCACTCCCTTTTGGATGCCTTTCACAGCTCCAGTGTGCCTGGAGGTCTGGGCTTCCTGATTTTAAAAATCCTAGCACAAGGCCTACCTAACCCCAACCCGACAACGAGAAAGGCGTATCAGCCAGGAATTAGGGATGTCCCCAAGGAAATAGCTGTGGAGGCAGGCATGTGGTGGTACTTTTGTGCTCTTCTTGGGTAGTCCTTCGCAGCTGCTGTGTTCTTGGAACTCAGGGCTTTCAGGTTAAAAGAACACTAACCATAGGCCTAACTCAAAACTCAACGCTAGGAAGGAAAACCAGCCTAAGGTTGGGGATGGTCTCATGGAAATAGCTGTGGAGGCAGGCATGTTGTGTCACTTTTGCGCTCCCCTTGGGATGCCTTGAACAGCTGCAGTGTGCCTGGAGCACAGGGCTTCCTGGTTTTCAAAGTCCTTGGCCCAAGCCTAACAGTAACCCTAGGAAGGTAAATCAGCCGGGTATTAGGGTTCTTCCTAAGGAAAAAGCTGTGAAAGCAGCCATGTTGTGGCACTTCTGCGCTCCCTTGGATGCCTTTGGCAGCTACAGTAAGCCTGGAACACAGGGCTTCCTGGTTCAAAAAATCCTAGCCCTAGGCTGAACCCTAACCCTAGGGAGATATATCAGAGAAGGTATAGTGTTGGTGCACAGAAAAAAGCTGTGAAAGCAGCCATGTTGTGGCCCTTTTGCACTCCCTTTTGGATGCATTTCACAGCTCCAGTGTGCTTGGAGGTCTGGGTTTCCTGCTTTTAAATATCCTAGCACAAGGCCTACCTAACCCCAACCCGACGACGAGAAAGGCAAATCAGCCAGGAATTAGGGATGTGCCCAATGAAATAGCTGGGGAGGCAGGCATGTTGTGGTACTTTTGTGCTCTTCTTGGGTAGTCCTTCGCAGCTGCTGTATTCTTGGAACTCAGGGCTTTCTGGTTGAAAGAACCCTAACCCTAGGCCTAACTCAAACCTCAACGCTAGGAAGGAAAATCAGCCTATGGTTCAGGATGGTCTCATGGAAATAGCAGTGGAGGCAGCCAAGTTGTGTCACTTTTGCGCTCCCCTTGGGATGCCTTGAACAGCTGCAGGGTGCCTGGAGCGCAGGGCTTCCTGGTTTTAAAAGTCCTTGGCCCAAGCCTAACAGTAACCCTAAGAAGGTAAATCAGCCGGGTATTAGGGTTCTTCCTAAGGAAAAAGCTGTGAAAGCAGCCATGTTGTGGCACTTCTGCGCTCCCTTTGGGATGCCTTTGGCAGCTACAGTAAGCCTGGAACACAGGGCTTCCTGGTTCAAAAAATCCTAGCCCTAGGCTGAACCCTAACCCTAGGGAGATATATCAGAGAAGGTATAGTGTTGGTGCACAGAAAAAAGCTGTGAAAGCAGCCATGTTGTGGCCCTTTTGCACTCCCTTTTGGATGCATTTCACAGCTCCAGTGTGCTTGGAGGTCTGGGTTTCCTGCTTTTAAATATCCTAGCACAAGGCCTACCTAACCCCAACCCGACGACGAGAAAGGCAAATCAGCCAGGAATTAGGGATGTCCCCAAGGAAATAGCTGTGGAGGCAGGCATGTTGTGGTACTTTTGTGCTCTTCTTGGGTAGTCCTTCGCAGCTGCTGTGTTCTTGGAACTCAGGGCTTTCTGGTTAAAAAACTCTAACCCTAGGCCTAACTCAAACCTCAACGCTAGGAAGGAAAATCAGCCTATGATTCGGGATGGTCTCATGGAAATAGCAGTGGAGGCAGCCAAGTTGTGTCACTTTTGCGCTCCCCTTGGGATGCCTTGAACAGCTGCAGTGTGCCTGGAGCACAGGGCTTCCTGGTTTTCAAAGTCCTTGGCCCAAGCCTAACAGTAACCCTAGGAAGGTAAATCAGCTGGGGATTAGGGTTCTTCCTAAGGAAAAAGCTGTGAAAGCAGCCATGTTGTGGCACTTTTGCACTCCCTTTTGGATGCCTTTCACAGCTCCAGTGTGCCTGGAGGTCTGGGCTTCCTGATTTTAAAAATCCTAGCACAAGGCCTACCTAACCCCAACCCGACAACGAGAAAGGCGTATCAGCCAGGAATTAGGGATGTCCCCAAGGAAATAGCTGTGGAGGCAGGCATGTGGTGGTACTTTTGTGCTCTTCTTGGGTAGTCCTTCGCAGCTGCTGTGTTCTTGGAACTCAGGGCTTTCAGGTTAAAAGAACACTAACCATAGGCCTAACTCAAAACTCAACGCTAGGAAGGAAAATCAGCCTATGGTTCAGGATGGTCTCATGGAAATAGCAGTGGAGGCAGCCAAGTTGTGTCACTTTTGCGCTCCCCTTGGGATGCCTTGAACAGCTGCAGTGTGCCTGGAGCACAGGGCTTCCTGGTTTTCAAAGTCCTTGGCCCAAGCCTAACAGTAACCCTAGGAAGGTAAATCAGCCGGGTATTAGGGTTCTTCCTAAGGAAAAAGCTGTGAAAGCAGCCATGTTGTGGCACTTCTGCGCTCCCTTGGATGCCTTTGGCAGCTACAGTAAGCCTGGAACACAGGGCTTCCTGGTTCAAAAAATCCTAGCCCTAGGCTGAACCCTAACCCTAGGGAGATATATCAGAGAAGGTATAGTGTTGGTGCACAGAAAAAAGCTGTGAAAGCAGCCATGTTGTGGCCCTTTTGCACTCCCTTTTGGATGCATTTCACAGCTCCAGTGTGCTTGGAGGTCTGGGTTTCCTGCTTTTAAATATCCTAGCACAAGGCCTACCTAACCCCAACCCGACGACGAGAAAGGCAAATCAGCCAGGAATTAGGGATGTCCCCAAGGAAATAGCTGTGGAGGCAGGCATGTTGTGGTACTTTTGTGCTCTTCTTGGGTAGTCCTTCGCAGCTGCTGTGTTCTTGGAACTCAGGGCTTTCTGGTTAAAAAACTCTAACCCTAGGCCTAACTCAAACCTCAACGCTAGGAAGGAAAATCAGCCTATGATTCGGGATGGTCTCATGGAAATAGCAGTGGAGGCAGCCAAGTTGTGTCACTTTTGCACTCCCATTGGGATGCCTTGAACAGCTGCAGTGTGCCTGGAGCACAGGGCTTCCTGGTTTTAAAAGTCCTAGCCCGAAGCCTAACAGTAACCCTAGGAAGGTAAATCAGCCGGGTATTAGGGTTCTTCCTAAGGAAAAAGCTGTGAAAGCAGCCATGTTGTGGCACTTTTGCACTCCCTTTTGGCTGCCTTTCACAGCTCCAGTGTGCCTGGAGGTCTGGGCTTCCTGATTTTAAAAATCCTAGCACAAGGCCTACCTAACCCCAACCCGACGACGAGAAAGGCAAATCAGCCAGAAATTAGGGATGTGCCCAATGAAATAGCTGGGGAGGCAGGCATGTTGTGGTACTTTTGTGCTCTTCTTGGGTAGTCCTTCGCAGCTGCTGTATTCTTGGAACTCAGGGCTTTCTGGTTGAAAGAACCCTAACCCTAGGCCTAACTCAAACCTCAACGCTAGGAAGGAAAATCAGCCTATGGTTCAGGATGGTCTCATGGAAATAGCAGTGGAGGCAGCCAAGTTGTGTCACTTTTGCGCTCCCCTTGGGATGCCTTGAACAGCTGCAGGGTGCCTGGAGCACAGGGCTTCCTGGTTTTAAAAGTCCTTGGCCCAAGCCTAACAGTAACCCTAGGAAGGTAAATCAGCCGGGTATTAGGGTTCTTCCTAAGGAAAAAGCTGTGAAAGCAGCCATGTTGTGGCACTTCTGCGCTCCCTTTGGGATGCCTTTGGCAGCTACAGTAAGCCTGGAACACAGGGCTTCCTGGTTCAAAAAATCCTAGCCCTAGGCTGAACCCTAACCCTAGGGAGATATATCAGAGAAGGTATAGTGTTGGTGCACAGAAAAAAGCTGTGAAAGCAGCCATGTTGTGGCCCTTTTGCACTCCCTTTTGGATGCATTTCACAGCTCCAGTGTGCTTGGAGGTCTGGGTTTCCTGCTTTTAAATATCCTAGCACAAGGCCTACCTAACCCCAACCCGACGACGAGAAAGGCAAATCAGCCAGGAATTAGGGATGTCCCCAAGGAAATAGCTGTGGAGGCAGGCATGTTGTGGCACTTTTGTGCTCTTCTTGGGTAGTCCTTCGCAGCTGCTGTGTTCTTGGAACTCAGGGCTTTCTGGTTAAAAAACTCTAACCCTAGGCCTAACTCAAACCTCAACGCTAGGAAGGAAAATCAGCCTATGATTCGGGATGGTCTCATGGAAATAGCAGTGGAGGCAGCCAAGTTGTGTCACTTTTGCGCTCCCCTTGGGATGCCTTGAACAGCTGCAGTGTGCCTGGAGCACAGGGCTTCCTGGTTTTCAAAGTCCTTGGCCCAAGCCTAACAGTAACCCTAGGAAGGTAAATCAGCTGGGGATTAGAGTTCTTCCTAAGGAAAAAGCTGTGAAAGCAGCCATGTTGTGGCACTTTTGCACTCCCTTTTGGATGCCTTTCACAGCTCCAGTGTGCCTGGAGGTCTGGGCTTCCTGATTTTAAAAATCCTAGCACAAGGCCTACCTAACCCCAACCCGACAACGAGAAAGGCGTATCAGCCAGGAATTAGGGATGTCCCCAAGGAAATAGCTGTGGAGGCAGGCATGTGGTGGTACTTTTGTGCTCTTCTTGGGTAGTCCTTCGCAGCTGCTGTGTTCTTGGAACTCAGGGCTTTCAGGTTAAAAGAACACTAACCATAGGCCTAACTCAAAACTCAACGCTAGGAAGGAAAACCAGCCTAAGGTTGGGGATGGTCTCATGGAAATAGCAGTGGAGGCAGCCAAGTTGTGTCACTTTTGCGCTCCCCTTGGGATGCCTTGAACAGCTGCAGTGTGCCTGGAGCACAGGGCTTCCTGGTTTTCAAAGTCCTTGGCCCAAGCCTAACAGTAACCCTAGGAAGGTAAATCAGCCGGGTATTAGGGTTCTTCCTAAGGAAAAAGCTGTGAAAGCAGCCATGTTGTGGCACTTCTGCGCTCCCTTGGATGCCTTTGGCAGCTACAGTAAGCCTGGAACACAGGGCTTCCTGGTTCAAAAAATCCTAGCCCTAGGCTGAACCCTAACCCTAGGGAGATATATCACAGAAGGTATAGTGATGGTGCCAAGAAAAAAGCTGTGAAAGCAGCCATGTTGTGGCCCTTTTGCACTCCCTTTTGGATGCCTTTCACAGCTCCAGTGTGCTTGGAGGTCTGGGTTTCCTGCTTTTAAATATCCTAGCACAAGGCCTACCTAACCCCAACCCGACGACGAGAAAGGCAAATCAGCCAGGAATTAGGGATGTCCCCAAGGAAATAGCTGTGGAGGCAGGCATGTTGTGGTACTTTTGTGCTCTTCTTGGGTAGTCCTTCGCAGCTGCTGTGTTCTTGGAACTCAGGGCTTTCTGGTTAAAAAACTCTAACCCTAGGCCTAACTCAAACCTCAAGGCTAGGAAGGAAAATCAGCCTATGATTCGGGATGGTCTCATGGAAATAGCAGTGGAGGCAGCCAAGTTGTGTCACTTTTGCGCTCCCCTTGGGATGCCTTGAACAGCTGCAGTGTGCCTGGAGCACAGGGCTTCCTGGTTTTAAAAGTCCTTGGCCCAAGCCTAACAGTAACCCTAGGAAGGTAAATCAGCCGGGTATTAGGGTTCTTCCTAAGGAAAAAGCTGTGAATGCAGCCATGTTGTGGCACTTTTGCACTCCCTTTTGGCTGCCTTTCACAGCTCCAGTGTGCCTGGAGGTCTGGGCTTCCTGATTTTAAAAATCCTAGCACAAGGCCTACCTAACCCCAACCCGACGACGAGAAAGGCAAATCAGCCAGGAATTAGGGATGTGCCCAATGAAATAGCTGTGGAGGCAGGCATGTTGTGGTACTTTTGTGCTCTTCTTGGGTAGTCCTTCGCAGCTGCTGTATTCTTGGAACTCAGGGCTTTCTGGTTGAAAGAACCCTAACCCTAGGCCTAACTCAAACCTCAACGCTAGGAAGGAAAATCAGCCTATGGTTCAGGATGGTCTCATGGAAATAGCAGTGGAGGCAGCCAAGTTGTGTCACTTTTGCGCTCCCCTTGGGATGCCTTGAACAGCTGCAGGGTGCCTGGAGCACAGGGCTTCCTGGTTTTAAAAGTCCTTGGCCCAAGCCTAACAGTAACCCTAGGAAGGTAAATCAGCCGGGTATTAGGGTTCTTCCTAAGGAAAAAGCTGTGAAAGCAGCCATGTTGTGGCACTTCTGCGCTCCCTTTGGGATGCCTTTGGCAGCTACAGTAAGCCTGGAACACAGGGCTTCCTGGTTCAAAAAATCCTAGCCCTAGGCTGAACCCTAACCCTAGGGAGATATATCAGAGAAGGTATAGTGTTGGTGCACAGAAAAAAGCTGTGAAAGCAGCCATGTTGTGGCCCTTTTGCACTCCCTTTTGGATGCATTTCACAGCTCCAGTGTGCTTGGAGGTCTGGGTTTCCTGCTTTTAAATATCCTAGCACAAGGCCTACCTAACCCCAACCCGACGACGAGAAAGGCAAATCAGCCAGGAATTAGGGATGTCCCCAAGGAAATAGCTGTGGAGGCAGGCATGTTGTGGTACTTTTGTGCTCTTCTTGGGTAGTCCTTCGCAGCTGCTGTGTTCTTGGAACTCAGGGCTTTCTGGTTAAAAAACTCTAACCCTAGGCCTAACTCAAACCTCAACGCTAGGAAGGAAAATCAGCCTAAGGTTGGGGATGGTCTCATGGAAATAGCAGTGGAGGCAGCCAAGTTGTGTCACTTTTGCACTCCCATTGGGATGCCTTGAACAGCTGCAGTGTGCCTGGAGCACAGGGCTTCCTGGTTTTAAAAGTCCTAGCCCGAAGCCTAACAGTAACCCTAGGAAGGTAAATCAGCCGGGTATTAGGGTTCTTCCTAAGGAAAAAGCTGTGAAAGCAGCCATGTTGTGGCACTTTTGCACTCCCTTTTGGATGCCTTTCACAGCTCCAGTGTGCCTGGAGGTCTGGGCTTCCTGATTTTAAAAATCCTAGCACAAGGCCTACCTAACCCCAACCCGACGACGAGAAAGGCAAATCAGCCAGGAATTAGGGATGTGCCCAATGAAATAGCTGGGGAGGCAGGCATGTTGTGGTACTTTTGTGCTCTTCTTGGGTAGTCCTTCGCAGCTGCTGTATTCTTGGAACTCAGGGCTTTCTGGTTGAAAGAACCCTAACCCTAGGCCTAACTCAAACCTCAACGCTAGGAAGGAAAATCAGCCTATGGTTCAGGATGGTCTCATGGAAATAGCAGTGGAGGCAGCCAAGTTGTGTCACTTTTGCGCTCCCCTTGGGATGCCTTGAACAGCTGCAGGGTGCCTGGAGCACAGGGCTTCCTGGTTTTAAAAGTCCTTGGCCCAAGCCTAACAGTAACCCTAGGAAGGTAAATCAGCCGGGTATTAGGGTTCTTCCTAAGGAAAAAGCTGTGAAAGCAGCCATGTTGTGGCACTTCTGCTCTCCCTTTGGGATGCCTTTGGCAGCTACAGTAAGCCTGGAACACAGGGCTTCCTGGTTCAAAAAATCCTAGCCCTAGGCTGAACCCTAACCCTAGGGAGATATATCAGAGAAGGTATAGTGTTGGTGCACAGAAAAAAGCTGTGAAAGCAGCCATGTTGTGGCCCTTTTGCACTCCCTTTTGGATGCATTTCACAGCTCCAGTGTGCTTGGAGGTCTGGGTTTCCTGCTTTTAAATATCCTAGCACAAGGCCTACCTAACCCCAACCCGACGACGAGAAAGGCAAATCAGCCAGGAATTAGGGATGTCCCCAAGGAAATAGCTGTGGAGGCAGGCATGTTGTGGTACTTTTGTGCTCTTCTTGGGTAGTCCTTCGCAGCTGCTGTGTTCTTGGAACTCAGGGCTTTCTGGTTAAAAAACTCTAACCCTAGGCCTAACTCAAACCTCAACGCTAGGAAGGAAAATCAGCCTATGATTCGGGATGGTCTCATGGAAATAGCAGTGGAGGCAGCCAAGTTGTGTCACTTTTGCGCTCCCCTTGGGATGCCTTGAACAGCTGCAGTGTGCCTGGAGCACAGGGCTTCCTGGTTTTCAAAGTCCTTGGCCCAAGCCTAACAGTAACCCTAGGAAGGTAAATCAGCTGGGGATTAGGGTTCTTCCTAAGGAAAAAGCTGTGAAAGCAGCCATGTTGTGGCACTTTTGCACTCCCTTTTGGATGCCTTTCACAGCTCCAGTGTGCCTGGAGGTCTGGGCTTCCTGATTTTAAAAATCCTAGCACAAGGCCTACCTAACCCCAACCCGACAACGAGAAAGGCGTATCAGCCAGGAATTAGGGATATCCCCAAGGAAATAGCTGTGGAGGCAGGCATGTGGTGGTACTTTTGTGCTCTTCTTGGGTAGTCCTTCGCAGCTGCTGTGTTCTTGGAACTCAGGGCTTTCAGGTTAAAAGAACACTAACCATAGGCCTAACTCAAAACTCAACGCTAGGAAGGAAAACCAGCCTAAGGTTGGGGATGGTCTCATGGAAATAGCAGTGGAGGCAGCCAAGTTGTGTCACTTTTGCGCTCCCCTTGGGATGCCTTGAACAGCTGCAGTGTGCCTGGAGCACAGGGCTTCCTGGTTTTCAAAGTCCTTGGCCCAAGCCTAACAGTAACCCTAGGAAGGTAAATCAGCCGGGTATTAGGGTTCTTCCTAAGGAAAAAGCTGTGAAAGCAGCCATGTTGTGGCACTTCTGCGCTCCCTTGGATGCCTTTGGCAGCTACAGTAAGCCTGGAACACAGGGCTTCCTGGTTCAAAAAATCCTAGCCCTAGGCTGAACCCTAACCCTAACCCTAGGGAGATATATCAGAGAAGGTATAGTGATGGTGCACAGAAAAAAGCTGTGAAAGCAGCCATGTTGTGGCCCTTTTGCACTCCCTTTTGGATGCATTTCACAGCTCCAGTGTGCTTGGAGGTCTGGGTTTCCTGCTTTTAAATATCCTAGCACAAGGCCTACCTAACCCCAACCCGACGACGAGAAAGGCAAATCAGCCAGGAATTAGGGATGTCCCCAAGGAAATAGCTGTGGAGGCAGGCATGTTGTGGTACTTTTGTGCTCTTCTTGGGTAGTCCTTCGCAGCTGCTGTGTTCTTGGAACTCAGGGCTTTCTGGTTAAAAAACTCTAACCCTAGGCCTAACTCAAACCTCAACGCTAGGAAGGAAAATCAGCCTATGATTCGGGATGGTCTCATGGAAATAGCAGTGGAGGCAGCCAAGTTGTGTCACTTTTGCGCTCCCCTTGGGATGCCTTGAACAGCTGCAGTGTGCCTGGAGCACAGGGCTTCCTGGTTTTCAAAGTCCTTGGCCCAAGCCTAACAGTAACCCTAGGAAGGTAAATCAGCTGGGGATTAGGGTTCTTCCTAAGGAAAAAGCTGTGAAAGCAGCCATGTTGTGGCACTTTTGCACTCCCTTTTGGATGCCTTTCACAGCTCCAGTGTGCCTGGAGGTCTGGGCTTCCTGATTTTAAAAATCCTAGCACAAGGCCTACCTAACCCCAACCCGACAACGAGAAAGGCGTATCAGCCAGGAATTAGGGATATCCCCAAGGAAATAGCTGTGGAGGCAGGCATGTGGTGGTACTTTTGTGCTCTTCTTGGGTAGTCCTTCGCAGCTGCTGTGTTCTTGGAACTCAGGGCTTTCAGGTTAAAAGAACACTAACCATAGGCCTAACTCAAAACTCAACGCTAGGAAGGAAAACCAGCCTAAGGTTGGGGATGGTCTCATGGAAATAGCAGTGGAGGCAGCCAAGTTGTGTCACTTTTGCGCTCCCCTTGGGATGCCTTGAACAGCTGCAGTGTGCCTGGAGCACAGGGCTTCCTGGTTTTCAAAGTCCTTGGCCCAAGCCTAACAGTAACCCTAGGAAGGTAAATCAGCCGGGTATTAGGGTTCTTCCTAAGGAAAAAGCTGTGAAAGCAGCCATGTTGTGGCACTTCTGCGCTCCCTTGGATGCCTTTGGCAGCTACAGTAAGCCTGGAACACAGGGCTTCCTGGTTCAAAAAATCCTAGCCCTAGGCTGAACCCTAACCCTAACCCTAGGGAGATATATCAGAGAAGGTATAGTGATGGTGCCAAGAAAAAAGCTGTGAAAGCAGCCATGTTGTGGCCCTTTTGCACTCCCTTTTGGATGCCTTTCACAGCTCCAGTGTGCTTGGAGGTCTGGGTTTCCTGCTTTTAAATATCCTAGCACAAGGCCTACCTAACCCCAACCCGACGACGAGAAAGGCAAATCAGCCAGGAATTAGGGATGTCCCCAAGGAAATAGCTGTGGAGGCAGGCATGTTGTGGTACTTTTGTGCTCTTCTTGGGTAGTCCTTCGCAGCTGCTGTGTTCTTGGAACTCAGGGCTTTCTGGTTTTAAAACTCTAACCCTAGGCCTAACTCAAACCTCAACGCTAGGAAGGAAAATCAGCCTATGATTCGGGATGGTCTCATGGAAATAGCAGTGGAGGCAGCCAAGTTGTGTCACTTTTGCACTCCCATTGGGATGCCTTGAACAGCTGCAGTGTGCCTGGAGCACAGGGCTTCCTGGTTTTAAAAGTCCTTGGCCCAAGCCTAACAGTAACCCTAGGAAGGTAAATCAGCCGGGTATTAGGGTTCTTCCTAAGGAAAAAGCTGTGAAAGCAGCCATGTTGTGGCACTTTTGCACTCCCTTTTGGCTGCCTTTCACAGCTCCAGTGTGCCTGGAGGTCTGGGCTTCCTGATTTTAAAAATCCTAGCACAAGGCCTACCTAACCCCAACCCGACGACGAGAAAGGCAAATCAGCCAGGAATTAGGGATGTCCCCAAGGAAATAGCTGGGGAGGCAGGCATGTTGTGGTACTTTTGTGCTCTTCTTGGGTAGTCCTTCGCAGCTGCTGTATTCTTGGAACTCAGGGCTTTCTGGTTGAAAGAACCCTAACCCTAGGCCTAACTCAAACCTCAACGCTAGGAAGGAAAATCAGCCTATGGTTCAGGATGGTCTCATGGAAATAGCAGTGGAGGCAGCCAAGTTGTGTCACTTTTGCGCTCCCCTTGGGATGCCTTGAACAGCTGCAGGGTGCCTGGAGCACAGGGCTTCCTGGTTTTAAAAGTCCTTGGCCCAAGCCTAACAGTAACCCTAGGAAGGTAAATCAGCCGGGTATTAGGGTTCTTCCTAAGGAAAAAGCTGTGAAAGCAGCCATGTTGTGGCACTTCTGCGCTCCCTTTGGGATGCCTTTGGCAGCTACAGTAAGCCTGGAACACAGGGCTTCCTGGTTCAAAAAATCCTAGCCCTAGGCTGAACCCTAACCCTAGGGAGATATATCAGAGAAGGTATAGTGTTGGTGCACAGAAAAAAGCTGTGAAAGCAGCCATGTTGTGGCCCTTTTGCACTCCCTTTTGGATGCATTTCACAGCTCCAGTGTGCTTGGAGGTCTGGGTTTCCTGCTTTTAAATATCCTAGCACAAGGCCTACCTAACCCCAACCCGACGATGAGAAAGGCAAATCAGCCAGGAATTAGGGATGTCCCCAAGGAAATAGCTGTGGAGGCAGGCATGTTGTGGTACTTTTGTGCTCTTCTTGGGTAGTCCTTCGCAGCTGCTGTGTTCTTGGAACTCAGGGCTTTCTGGTTAAAAAACTCTAACCCTAGGCCTAACTCAAACCTCAACGCTAGGAAGGAAAATCAGCCTATGATTCGGGATGGTCTCATGGAAATAGCAGTGGAGGCAGCCAAGTTGTGTCACTTTTGCACTCCCATTGGGATGCCTTGAACAGCTGCAGTGTGCCTGGAGCACAGGGCTTCCTGGTTTTAAAAGTCCTAGGCCGAAGCCTAACAGTAACCCTAGGAAGGTAAATCAGCCGGGTATTAGGGTTCTTCCTAAGGAAAAAGCTGTGAAAGCAGCCATGTTGTGGCACTTTTGCAATCCCTTTTGGCTGCCTTTCACAGCTCCAGTGTGCCTGGAGGTCTGGGCTTCCTGATTTTAAAAATCCTAGCACAAGGCCTACCTAACCCCAACCCGACGACGAGAAAGGCAAATCAGCCAGGAATTAGGGATGTCCCCAAGGAAATAGCTCTGGAGGCAGGCATGTGGTGGTACTTTTGTGCTCTTCTTGGGTAGTCCTTCGCAGCTGCTGTATTCTTGGAACTCAGGGCTTTCTGGTTGAAAGAACCCTAACCCTAGGCCTAACTCAAACCTCAACGCTAGGAAGGAAAACCAGCCTAAGGTTGGGGATGGTCTCATGGAAATAGCAGTGGAGGCAGCCAAGTTGTGTCACTTTTGCGCTCCCCTTGGGATGCCTTGAACAGCTGCAGTGTGCCTGGAGCACAGGGCTTCCTGGTTTTCAAAGTCCTTGGCCCAAGCCTAACAGTAACCCTAGGAAGGTAAATCAGCTGGGGATTAGGGTTCTTCCTAAGGAAAAAGCTGTGAAAGCAGCCATGTTGTGGCACTTTTGCACTCCCTTTTGGATGCCTTTCACAGCTCCAGTGTGCCTGGAGGTCTGGGCTTCCTGATTTTAAAAATCCTAGCACAAGGCCTACCTAACCCCAACCCGACAACGAGAAAGGCGTATCAGCCAGGAATTAGGGATGTCCCCAAGGAAATAGCTGTGGAGGCAGGCATGTGGTGGTACTTTTGTGCTCTTCTTGGGTAGTCCTTCGCAGCTGCTGTGTTCTTGGAACTCAGGGCTTTCAGGTTAAAAGAACACTAACCATAGGCCTAACTCAAAACTCAACGCTAGGAAGGAAAACCAGCCTAAGGTTGGGGATGGTCTCATGGAAATAGCAGTGGAGGCAGCCAAGTTGTGTCACTTTTGCGCTCCCCTTGGGATGCCTTGAACAGCTGCAGTGTGCCTGGAGCACAGGGCTTTCTGGTTTTCAAAGTCCTTGGCCCAAGCCTAACAGTAACCCTAGGAAGGTAAATCAGCCGGGTATTAGGGTTCTTCCTAAGGAAAAAGCTGTGAAAGCAGCCATGTTGTGTCACTTCTGCGCTCCCTTTGGGATGCCTTTGGCAGCTACAGTAAGCCTGGAACACAGGGCTTCCTGGTTCAAAAAATCCTAGCCCTAGGCTGAACCCTAACCCTAGGGAGATATATCAGAGAAGGTATAGTGTTGGTGCACAGAAAAAAGCTGTGAAAGCAGCCATGTTGTGGCCCTTTTGCACTCCCTTTTGGATGCATTTCACAGCTCCAGTGTGCTTGGAGGTCTGGGTTTCCTGCTTTTAAATATCCTAGCACAAGGCCTACCTAACCCCAACCAGACGACGAGAAAGGCAAATCAGCCAGGAATTAGGGATGTCCCCAAGGAAATAGCTGTGGAGGCAGGCATGTTGTGGTACTTTTGTGCTCTTCTTGGGTAGTCCTTCGCAGCTGCTGTGTTCTTGGAACTCAGGGCTTTCTGGTTAAAAAACTCTAACCCTAGGCCTAACTCAAACCTCAACGCTAGGAAGGAAAATCAGCCTAAGGTTGGGGATGGTCTCATGGAAATAGCAGTGGAGGCAGCCAAGTTGTGTCACTTTTGCACTCCCATTGGGATGCCTTGAACAGCTGCAGTGTGCCTGGAGCACAGGGCTTCCTGGTTTTAAAAGTCCTAGCCCGAAGCCTAACAGTAACCCTAGGAAGGTAAATCAGCCGGGTATTAGGGTTCTTCCTAAGGAAAAAGCTGTGAAAGCAGCCATGTTGTGGCACTTTTGCACTCCCTTTTGGATGCCTTTCACAGCTCCAGTGTGCCTGGAGGTCTGGGCTTCCTGATTTTAAAAATCCTAGCACAAGGCCTACCTAACCCCAACCCGACGACGAGAAAGGCAAATCAGCCAGGAATTAGGGATGTGCCCAATGAAATAGCTGGGGAGGCAGGCATGTTGTGGTACTTTTGTGCTCTTCTTGGGTAGTCCTTCGCAGCTGCTGTATTCTTGGAACTCAGGGCTTTCTGGTTGAAAGAACCCTAACCCTAGGCCTAACTCAAACCTCAACGCTAGGAAGGAAAATCAGCCTATGGTTCAGGATGGTCTCATGGAAATAGCAGTGGAGGCAGCCAAGTTGTGTCACTTTTGCGCTCCCCTTGGGATGCCTTGAACAGCTGCAGGGTGCCTGGAGCACAGGGCTTCCTGGTTTTAAAAGTCCTTGGCCCAAGCCTAACAGTAACCCTAGGAAGGTAAATCAGCCGGGTATTAGGGTTCTTCCTAAGGAAAAAGCTGTGAAAGCAGCCATGTTGTGGCACTTCTGCTCTCCCTTTGGGATGCCTTTGGCAGCTACAGTAAGCCTGGAACACAGGGCTTCCTGGTTCAAAAAATCCTAGCCCTAGGCTGAACCCTAACCCTAGGGAGATATATCAGAGAAGGTATAGTGTTGGTGCACAGAAAAAAGCTGTGAAAGCAGCCATGTTGTGGCCCTTTTGCACTCCCTTTTGGATGCATTTCACAGCTCCAGTGTGCTTGGAGGTCTGGGTTTCCTGCTTTTAAATATCCTAGCACAAGGCCTACCTAACCCCAACCCGACGACGAGAAAGGCAAATCAGCCAGGAATTAGGGATGTCCCCAAGGAAATAGCTGTGGAGGCAGGCATGTTGTGGTACTTTTGTGCTCTTCTTGGGTAGTCCTTCGCAGCTGCTGTGTTCTTGGAACTCAGGGCTTTCTGGTTAAAAAACTCTAACCCTAGGCCTAACTCAAACCTCAACGCTAGGAAGGAAAATCAGCCTATGATTCAGGATGGTCTCATGGAAATAGCAGTGGAGGCAGCCAAGTTGTGTCACTTTTGCGCTCCCCTTGGGATGCCTTGAACAGCTGCAGTGTGCCTGGAGCACAGGGCTTCCTGGTTTTCAAAGTCCTTGGCCCAAGCCTAACAGTAACCCTAGGAAGGTAAATCAGCTGGGGATTAGGGTTCTTCCTAAGGAAAAAGCTGTGAAAGCAGCCATGTTGTGGCACTTTTGCACTCCCTTTTGGATGCCTTTCACAGCTCCAGTGTGCCTGGAGGTCTGGGCTTCCTGATTTTAAAAATCCTAGCACAAGGCCTACCTAACCCCAACCCGACAACGAGAAAGGCGTATCAGCCAGGAATTAGGGATATCCCCAAGGAAATAGCTGTGGAGGCAGGCATGTGGTGGTACTTTTGTGCTCTTCTTGGGTAGTCCTTCGCAGCTGCTGTGTTCTTGGAACTCAGGGCTTTCAGGTTAAAAGAACACTAACCATAGGCCTAACTCAAAACTCAACGCTAGGAAGGAAAACCAGCCTAAGGTTGGGGATGGTCTCATGGAAATAGCAGTGGAGGCAGCCAAGTTGTGTCACTTTTGCGCTCCCCTTGGGATGCCTTGAACAGCTGCAGTGTGCCTGGAGCACAGGGCTTCCTGGTTTTCAAAGTCCTTGGCCCAAGCCTAACAGTAACCCTAGGAAGGTAAATCAGCCGGGTATTAGGGTTCTTCCTAAGGAAAAAGCTGTGAAAGCAGCCATGTTGTGGCACTTCTGCGCTCCCTTGGATGCCTTTGGCAGCTACAGTAAGCCTGGAACACAGGGCTTCCTGGTTCAAAAAATCCTAGCCCTAGGCTGAACCCTAACCCTAACCCTAGGGAGATATATCAGAGAAGGTATAGTGATGGTGCCAAGAAAAAAGCTGTGAAAGCAGCCATGTTGTGGCCCTTTTGCACTCCCTTTTGGATGCCTTTCACAGCTCCAGTGTGCTTGGAGGTCTGGGTTTCCTGCTTTTAAATATCCTAGCACAAGGCCTACCTAACCCCAACCCGACGACGAGAAAGGCGTATCAGCCAGGAATTAGGGATGTCCCCAAGGAAATAGCTGTGGAGGCAGGCATGTTGTGGTACTTTTGTGCTCTTCTTGGGTAGTCCTTCGCAGCTGCTGTGTTCTTGGAACTCAGGGCTTTCTGGTTTTAAAACTCTAACCCTAGGCCTAACTCAAACCTCAACGCTAGGAAGGAAAATCAGCCTATGATTCGGGATGGTCTCATGGAAATAGCAGTGGAGGCAGCCAAGTTGTGTCACTTTTGCACTCCCATTGGGATGCCTTGAACAGCTGCAGTGTGCCTGGAGCACAGGGCTTCCTGGTTTTAAAAGTCCTTGGCCCAAGCCTAACAGTAACCCTAGGAAGGTAAATCAGCCGGGTATTAGGGTTCTTCCTAAGGAAAAAGCTGTGAAAGCAGCCATGTTGTGGCACTTTTGCACTCCCTTTTGGCTGCCTTTCACAGCTCCAGTGTGCCTGGAGGTCTGGGCTTCCTGATTTTAAAAATCCTAGCACAAGGCCTACCTAACCCCAACCCGACGACGAGAAAGGCAAATCAGCCAGGAATTAGGGATGTCCCCAAGGAAATAGCTGGGGAGGCAGGCATGTTGTGGTACTTTTGTGCTCTTCTTGGGTAGTCCTTCGCAGCTGCTGTATTCTTGGAACTCAGGGCTTTCTGGTTGAAAGAACCCTAACCCTAGGCCTAACTCAAACCTCAACGCTAGGAAGGAAAATCAGCCTATGGTTCAGGATGGTCTCATGGAAATAGCAGTGGAGGCAGCCAAGTTGTGTCACTTTTGCGCTCCCCTTGGGATGCCTTGAACAGCTGCAGGGTGCCTGGAGCACAGGGCTTCCTGGTTTTAAAAGTCCTTGGCCCAAGCCTAACAGTAACCCTAGGAAGGTAAATCAGCCGGGTATTAGGGTTCTTCCTAAGGAAAAAGCTGTGAAAGCAGCCATGTTGTGGCACTTCTGCGCTCCCTTTGGGATGCCTTTGGCAGCTACAGTAAGCCTGGAACACAGGGCTTCCTGGTTCAAAAAATCCTAGCCCTAGGCTGAACCCTAACCCTAGGGAGATATATCAGAGAAGGTATAGTGTTGGTGCACAGAAAAAAGCTGTGAAAGCAGCCATGTTGTGGCCCTTTTGCACTCCCTTTTGGATGCATTTCACAGCTCCAGTGTGCTTGGAGGTCTGGGTTTCCTGCTTTTAAATATCCTAGCACAAGGCCTACCTAACCCCAACCCGACGATGAGAAAGGCAAATCAGCCAGGAATTAGGGATGTCCCCAAGGAAATAGCTGTGGAGGCAGGCATGTTGTGGTACTTTTGTGCTCTTCTTGGGTAGTCCTTCGCAGCTGCTGTGTTCTTGGAACTCAGGGCTTTCTGGTTAAAAAACTCTAACCCTAGGCCTAACTCAAACCTCAACGCTAGGAAGGAAAATCAGCCTATGATTCGGGATGGTCTCATGGAAATAGCAGTGGAGGCAGCCAAGTTGTGTCACTTTTGCACTCCCATTGGGATGCCTTGAACAGCTGCAGTGTGCCTGGAGCACAGGGCTTCCTGGTTTTAAAAGTCCTAGGCCGAAGCCTAACAGTAACCCTAGGAAGGTAAATCAGCCGGGTATTAGGGTTCTTCCTAAGGAAAAAGCTGTGAAAGCAGCCATGTTGTGGCACTTTTGCAATCCCTTTTGGCTGCCTTTCACAGCTCCAGTGTGCCTGGAGGTCTGGGCTTCCTGATTTTAAAAATCCTAGCACAAGGCCTACCTAACCCCAACCCGACGACGAGAAAGGCAAATCAGCCAGGAATTAGGGATGTCCCCAAGGAAATAGCTGTGGAGGCAGGCATGTGGTGGTACTTTTGTGCTCTTCTTGGGTAGTCCTTCGCAGCTGCTGTATTCTTGGAACTCAGGGCTTTCTGGTTGAAAGAACCCTAACCCTAGGCCTAACTCAAACCTCAACGCTAGGAAGGAAAACCAGCCTAAGGTTGGGGATGGTCTCATGGAAATAGCAGTGGAGGCAGCCAAGTTGTGTCACTTTTGCGCTCCCCTTGGGATGCCTTGAACAGCTGCAGTGTGCCTGGAGCACAGGGCTTCCTGGTTTTCAAAGTCCTTGGCCCAAGCCTAACAGTAACCCTAGGAAGGTAAATCAGCTGGGGATTAGGGTTCTTCCTAAGGAAAAAGCTGTGAAAGCAGCCATGTTGTGGCACTTTTGCACTCCCTTTTGGATGCCTTTCACAGCTCCAGTGTGCCTGGAGGTCTGGGCTTCCTGATTTTAAAAATCCTAGCACAAGGCCTACCTAACCCCAACCCGACAACGAGAAAGGCGTATCAGCCAGGAATTAGGGATGTCCCCAAGGAAATAGCTGTGGAGGCAGGCATGTGGTGGTACTTTTGTGCTCTTCTTGGGTAGTCCTTCGCAGCTGCTGTGTTCTTGGAACTCAGGGCTTTCAGGTTAAAAGAACACTAACCATAGGCCTAACTCAAAACTCAACGCTAGGAAGGAAAATCAGCCTAAGGTTGGGGATGGTCTCATGGAAATAGCAGTGGAGGCATCCAAGTTGTGTCACTTTTGCGCTCCCCTTGGGATGCCTTGAACAGCTGCAGTGTGCCTGGAGCACAGGGCTTCCTGGTTTTCAAAGTCCTTGGCCCAAGCCTAACAGTAACCCTAGGAAGGTAAATCAGCCGGGTATTAGGGTTCTTCCTAAGGAAAAAGCTGTGAAAGCAGCCATGTTGTGGCACTTCTGCGCTCCCTTTGGGATGCCTTTGGCAGCTACAGTAAGCCTGGAACACAGGGCTTCCTGGTTCAAAAAATCCTAGCCCTAGGCTGAACCCTAACCCTAGGGAGATATATCAGAGAAGGTATAGTGTTGGTGCACAGAAAAAAGCTGTGAAAGCAGCCATGTTGTGGCCCTTTTGCACTCCCTTTTGGATGCATTTCACAGCTCCAGTGTGCTTGGAGGTCTGGGTTTCCTGCTTTTAAATATCCTAGCACAAGGCCTACCTAACCCCAACCCGACGACGAGAAAGGCAAATCAGCCAGGAATTAGGGATGTCCCCAAGGAAATAGCTGTGGAGGCAGGCATGTTGTGGTACTTTTGTGCTCTTCTTGGGTAGTCCTTCGCAGCTGCTGTGTTCTTGGAACTCAGGGCTTTCTGGTTAAAAAACTCTAACCCTAGGCCTAACTCAAACCTCAACGCTAGGAAGGAAAATCAGCCTAAGGTTGGGGATGGTCTCATGGAAATAGCAGTGGAGGCAGCCAAGTTGTGTCACTTTTGCACTCCCATTGGGATGCCTTGAACAGCTGCAGTGTGCCTGGAGCACAGGGCTTCCTGGTTTTAAAAGTCCTAGCCCGAAGCCTAACAGTAACCCTAGGAAGGTAAATCAGCCGGGTATTAGGGTTCTTCCTAAGGAAAAAGCTGTGAAAGCAGCCATGTTGTGGCACTTTTGCACTCCCTTTTGGATGCCTTTCACAGCTCCAGTGTGCCTGGAGGTCTGGGCTTCCTGATTTTAAAAATCCTAGCACAAGGCCTACCTAACCCCAACCCGACGACGAGAAAGGCAAATCAGCCAGGAATTAGGGATGTGCCCAATGAAATAGCTGGGGAGGCAGGCATGTTGTGGTACTTTTGTGCTCTTCTTGGGTAGTCCTTCGCAGCTGCTGTATTCTTGGAACTCAGGGCTTTCTGGTTGAAAGAACCCTAACCCTAGGCCTAACTCAAACCTCAACGCTAGGAAGGAAAATCAGCCTATGGTTCAGGATGGTCTCATGGAAATAGCAGTGGAGGCAGCCAAGTTGTGTCACTTTTGCGCTCCCCTTGGGATGCCTTGAACAGCTGCAGGGTGCCTGGAGCACAGGGCTTCCTGGTTTTAAAAGTCCTTGGCCCAAGCCTAACAGTAACCCTAGGAAGGTAAATCAGCCGGGTATTAGGGTTCTTCCTAAGGAAAAAGCTGTGAAAGCAGCCATGTTGTGGCACTTCTGCGCTCCCTTTGGGATGCCTTTGGCAGCTACAGTAAGCCTGGAACACAGGGCTTCCTGGTTCAAAAAATCCTAGCCCTAGGCTGAACCCTAACCCTAGGGAGATATATCAGAGAAGGTATAGTGTTGGTGCACAGAAAAAAGCTGTGAAAGCAGCCATGTTGTGGCCCTTTTGCACTCCCTTTTGGATGCATTTCACAGCTCCAGTGTGCTTGGAGGTCTGGGTTTCCTGCTTTTAAATATCCTAGCACAATGCCTACCTAACCCCAACCCGACGACGAGAAAGGCAAATCAGCCAGGAATTAGGGATGTCCCCAAGGAAATAGCTGTGGAGGCAGGCATGTTGTGGTACTTTTGTGCTCTTCTTGGGTAGTCCTTCGCAGCTGCTGTGTTCTTGGAACTCAGGGCTTTCTGGTTAAAAAACTCTAACCCTAGGCCTAACTCAAACCTCAACGCTAGGAAGGAAAATCAGCCTATGATTCGGGATGGTCTCATGGAAATAGCAGTGGAGGCAGCCAAGTTGTGTCACTTTTGCGCTCCCCTTGGGATGCCTTGAACAGCTGCAGTGTGCCTGGAGCACAGGGCTTCCTGGTTTTCAAAGTCCTTGGCCCAAGCCTAACAGTAACCCTAGGAAGGTAAATCAGCTGGGGATTAGGGTTCTTCCTAAGGAAAAAGCTGTGAAAGCAGCCATGTTGTGGCACTTTTGCACTCCCTTTTGGATGCCTTTCACAGCTCCAGTGTGCCTGGAGGTCTGGGCTTCCTGATTTTAAAAATCCTAGCACAAGGCCTACCTAACCCCAACCCGACAACGAGAAAGGCGTATCAGCCAGGAATTAGGGATGTCCCCAAGGAAATAGCTGTGGAGGCAGGCATGTGGTGGTACTTTTGTGCTCTTCTTGGGTAGTCCTTCGCAGCTGCTGTGTTCTTGGAACTCAGGGCTTTCAGGTTAAAAGAACACTAACCATAGGCCTAACTCAAAACTCAACGCTAGGAAGGAAAACCAGCCTAAGGTTGGGGATGGTCTCATGGAAATAGCAGTGGAGGCAGCCAAGTTGTGTCACTTTTGCGCTCCCCTTGGGATGCCTTGAACAGCTGCAGTGTGCCTGGAGCACAGGGCTTCCTGGTTTTCAAAGTCCTTGGCCCAAGCCTAACAGTAACCCTAGGAAGGTAAATCAGCCGGGTATTAGGGTTCTTCCTAAGGAAAAAGCTGTGAAAGCAGCCATGTTGTGGCACTTCTGCGCTCCCTTGGATGCCTTTGGCAGCTACAGTAAGCCTGGAACACAGGGCTTCCTGGTTCAAAAAATCCTAGCCCTAGGCTGAACCCTAACCCTAACCCTAGGGAGATATATCAGAGAAGGTATAGTGATGGTGCCAAGAAAAAAGCTGTGAAAGCAGCCATGTTGTGGCCCTTTTGCACTCCCTTTTGGATGCCTTTCACAGCTCCAGTGTGCTTGGAGGTCTGGGTTTCCTGCTTTTAAATATCCTAGCACAAGGCCTACCTAACCCCAACCCGACGACGAGAAAGGCAAATCAGCCAGGAATTAGGGATGTCCCCAAGGAAATAGCTGTGGAGGCAGGCATGTTGTGGTACTTTTGTGCTCTTCTTGGGTAGTCCTTCGCAGCTGCTGTGTTCTTGGAACTCAGGGCTTTCTGGTTAAAAAACTCTAACCCTAGGCCTAACTCAAACCTCAACGCTAGGAAGGAAAATCAGCCTATGATTCGGGATGGTCTCATGGAAATAGCAGTGGAGGCAGCCAAGTTGTGTCACTTTTGCGCTCCCCTTGGGATGCCTTGAACAGCTGCAGTGTGCCTGGAGCACAGGGCTTCCTGGTTTTCAAAGTCCTTGGCCCAAGCCTAACAGTAACCCTAGGAAGGTAAATCAGCTGGGGATTAGGGTTCTTCCTAAGGAAAAAGCTGTGAAAGCAGCCATGTTGTGGCACTTTTGCACTCCCTTTTGGATGCCTTTCACAGCTCCAGTGTGCCTGGAGGTCTGGGCTTCCTGATTTTAAAAATCCTAGCACAAGGCCTACCTAACCCCAACCCGACAACGAGAAAGGCGTATCAGCCAGGAATTAGGGATATCCCCAAGGAAATAGCTGTGGAGGCAGGCATGTGGTGGTACTTTTGTGCTCTTCTTGGGTAGTCCTTCGCAGCTGCTGTGTTCTTGGAACTCAGGGCTTTCAGGTTAAAAGAACACTAACCATAGGCCTAACTCAAAACTCAACGCTAGGAAGGAAAACCAGCCTAAGGTTGGGGATGGTCTCATGGAAATAGCAGTGGAGGCAGCCAAGTTGTGTCACTTTTGCGCTCCCCTTGGGATGCCTTGAACAGCTGCAGTGTGCCTGGAGCACAGGGCTTCCTGGTTTTCAAAGTCCTTGGCCCAAGCCTAACAGTAACCCTAGGAAGGTAAATCAGCCGGGTATTAGGGTTCTTCCTAAGGAAAAAGCTGTGAAAGCAGCCATGTTGTGGCACTTCTGCGCTCCCTTGGATGCCTTTGGCAGCTACAGTAAGCCTGGAACACAGGGCTTCCTGGTTCAAAAAATCCTAGCCCTAGGCTGAACCCTAACCCTAACCCTAGGGAGATATATCAGAGAAGGTATAGTGATGGTGCCAAGAAAAAAGCTGTGAAAGCAGCCATGTTGTGGCCCTTTTGCACTCCCTTTTGGATGCCTTTCACAGCTCCAGTGTGCTTGGAGGTCTGGGTTTCCTGCTTTTAAATATCCTAGCACAAGGCCTACCTAACCCCAACCCGACGACGAGAAAGGCGTATCAGCCAGGAATTAGGCATGTCCCCAAGGAAATAGCTGTGGAGGCAGGCATGTTGTGGTACTTTTGTGCTCTTCTTGGGTAGTCCTTCGCAGCTGCTGTGTTCTTGGAACTCAGGGCTTTCTGGTTTTAAAACTCTAACCCTAGGCCTAACTCAAACCTCAACGCTAGGAAGGAAAATCAGCCTATGATTCGGGATGGTCTCATGGAAATAGCAGTGGAGGCAGCCAAGTTGTGTCACTTTTGCACTCCCATTGGGATGCCTTGAACAGCTGCAGTGTGCCTGGAGCACAGGGCTTCCTGGTTTTAAAAGTCCTTGGCCCAAGCCTAACAGTAACCCTAGGAAGGTAAATCAGCCGGGTATTAGGGTTCTTCCTAAGGAAAAAGCTGTGAAAGCAGCCATGTTGTGGCACTTTTGCACTCCCTTTTGGCTGCCTTTCACAGCTCCAGTGTGCCTGGAGGTCTGGGCTTCCTGATTTTAAAAATCCTAGCACAAGGCCTACCTAACCCCAACCCGACGACGAGAAAGGCAAATCAGCCAGGAATTAGGGATGTCCCCAAGGAAATAGCTGGGGAGGCAGGCATGTTGTGGTACTTTTGTGCTCTTCTTGGGTAGTCCTTCGCAGCTGCTGTATTCTTGGAACTCAGGGCTTTCTGGTTGAAAGAACCCTAACCCTAGGCCTAACTCAAACCTCAACGCTAGGAAGGAAAATCAGCCTATGGTTCAGGATGGTCTCATGGAAATAGCAGTGGAGGCAGCCAAGTTGTGTCACTTTTGCGCTCCCCTTGGGATGCCTTGAACAGCTGCAGGGTGCCTGGAGCACAGGGCTTCCTGGTTTTAAAAGTCCTTGGCCCAAGCCTAACAGTAACCCTAGGAAGGTAAATCAGCCGGGTATTAGGGTTCTTCCTAAGGAAAAAGCTGTGAAAGCAGCCATGTTGTGGCACTTCTGCGCTCCCTTTGGGATGCCTTTGGCAGCTACAGTAAGCCTGGAACACAGGGCTTCCTGGTTCAAAAAATCCTAGCCCTAGGCTGAACCCTAACCCTAGGGAGATATATCAGAGAAGGTATAGTGTTGGTGCACAGAAAAAAGCTGTGAAAGCAGCCATGTTGTGGCCCTTTTGCACTCCCTTTTGGATGCATTTCACAGCTCCAGTTTGCTTGGAGGTCTGGGTTTCCTGCTTTTAAATATCCTAGCACAAGGCCTACCTAACCCCAACCCGACGATGAGAAAGGCAAATCAGCCAGGAATTAGGGATGTCCCCAAGGAAATAGCTGTGGAGGCAGGCATGTTGTGGTACTTTTGTGCTCTTCTTGGGTAGTCCTTCGCAGCTGCTGTGTTCTTGGAACTCAGGGCTTTCTGGTTAAAAAACTCTAACCCTAGGCCTAACTCAAACCTCAACGCTAGGAAGGAAAATCAGCCTATGATTCGGGATGGTCTCATGGAAATAGCAGTGGAGGCAGCCAAGTTGTGTCACTTTTGCACTCCCATTGGGATGCCTTGAACAGCTGCAGTGTGCCTGGAGCACAGGGCTTCCTGGTTTTAAAAGTCCTAGGCCGAAGCCTAACAGTAACCCTAGGAAGGTAAATCAGCCGGGTATTAGGGTTCTTCCTAAGGAAAAAGCTGTGAAAGCAGCCATGTTGTGGCACTTTTGCAATCCCTTTTGGCTGCCTTTCACAGCTCCAGTGTGCCTGGAGGTCTGGGCTTCCTGATTTTAAAAATCCTAGCACAAGGCCTACCTAACCCCAACCCGACGACGAGAAAGGCAAATCAGCCAGGAATTAGGGATGTCCCCAAGGAAATAGCTGTGGAGGCAGGCATGTGGTGGTACTTTTGTGCTCTTCTTGGGTAGTCCTTCGCAGCTGCTGTATTCTTGGAACTCAGGGCTTTCTGGTTGAAAGAACCCTAACCCTAGGCCTAACTCAAACCTCAACGCTAGGAAGGAAAACCAGCCTAAGGTTGGGGATGGTCTCATGGAAATAGCAGTGGAGGCAGCCAAGTTGTGTCACTTTTGCGCTCCCCTTGGGATGCCTTGAACAGCTGCAGTGTGCCTGGAGCACAGGGCTTCCTGGTTTTCAAAGTCCTTGGCCCAAGCCTAACAGTAACCCTAGGAAGGTAAATCAGCTGGGGATTAGGGTTCTTCCTAAGGAAAAAGCTGTGAAAGCAGCCATGTTGTGGCACTTTTGCACTCCCTTTTGGATGCCTTTCACAGCTCCAGTGTGCCTGGAGGTCTGGGCTTCCTGATTTTAAAAATCCTAGCACAAGGCCTACCTAACCCCAACCCGACAACGAGAAAGGCGTATCAGCCAGGAATTAGGGATGTCCCCAAGGAAATAGCTGTGGAGGCAGGCATGTGGTGGTACTTTTGTGCTCTTCTTGGGTAGTCCTTCGCAGCTGCTGTGTTCTTGGAACTCAGGGCTTTCAGGTTAAAAGAACACTAACCATAGGCCTAACTCAAAACTCAACGCTAGGAAGGAAAATCAGCCTAAGGTTGGGGATGGTCTCATGGAAATAGCAGTGGAGGCAGCCAAGTTGTGTCACTTTTGCGCTCCCCTTGGGATGCCTTGAACAGCTGCAGTGTGCCTGGAGCACAGGGCTTCCTGGTTTTCAAAGTCCTTGGCCCAAGCCTAACAGTAACCCTAGGAAGGTAAATCAGCCGGGTATTAGGGTTCTTCCTAAGGAAAAAGCTGTGAAAGCAGCCATGTTGTGGCACTTCTGCGCTCCCTTTGGGATGCCTTTGGCAGCTACAGTAAGCCTGGAACACAGGGCTTCCTGGTTCAAAAAATCCTAGCCCTAGGCTGAACCCTAACCCTAGGGAGATATATCAGAGAAGGTATAGTGTTGGTGCACAGAAAAAAGCTGTGAAAGCAGCCATGTTGTGGCCCTTTTGCACTCCCTTTTGGATGCATTTCACAGCTCCAGTGTGCTTGGAGGTCTGGGTTTCCTGCTTTTAAATATCCTAGCACAAGGCCTACCTAACCCCAACCCGACGACGAGAAAGGCAAATCAGCCAGGAATTAGGGATGTCCCCAAGGAAATAGCTGTGGAGGCAGGCATGTTGTGGTACTTTTGTGCTCTTCTTGGGTAGTCCTTCGCAGCTGCTGTGTTCTTGGAACTCAGGGCTTTCTGGTTAAAAAACTCTAACCCTAGGCCTAACTCAAACCTCAACGCTAGGAAGGAAAATCAGCCTAAGGTTGGGGATGGTCTCATGGAAATAGCAGTGGAGGCAGCCAAGTTGTGTCACTTTTGCACTCCCATTGGGATGCCTTGAACAGCTGCAGTGTGCCTGGAGCACAGGGCTTCCTGGTTTTAAAAGTCCTAGCCCGAAGCCTAACAGTAACCCTAGGAAGGTAAATCAGCCGGGTATTAGGGTTCTTCCTAAGGAAAAAGCTGTGAAAGCAGCCATGTTGTGGCACTTTTGCACTCCCTTTTGGATGCCTTTCACAGCTCCAGTGTGCCTGGAGGTCTGGGCTTCCTGATTTTAAAAATCCTAGCACAAGGCCTACCTAACCCCAACCCGACGACGAGAAAGGCAAATCAGCCAGGAATTAGGGATGTGCCCAATGAAATAGCTGGGGAGGCAGGCATGTTGTGGTACTTTTGTGCTCTTCTTGGGTAGTCCTTCGCAGCTGCTGTATTCTTGGAACTCAGGGCTTTCTGGTTGAAAGAACCCTAACCCTAGGCCTAACTCAAACCTCAACGCTAGGAAGGAAAATCAGCCTATGGTTCAGGATGGTCTCATGGAAATAGCAGTGGAGGCAGCCAAGTTGTGTCACTTTTGCGCTCCCCTTGGGATGCCTTGAACAGCTGCAGGGTGCCTGGAGCACAGGGCTTCCTGGTTTTAAAAGTCCTTGGCCCAAGCCTAACAGTAACCCTAGGAAGGTAAATCAGCCGGGTATTAGGGTTCTTCCTAAGGAAAAAGCTGTGAAAGCAGCCATGTTGTGGCACTTCTGCTCTCCCTTTGGGATGCCTTTGGCAGCTACAGTAAGCCTGGAACACAGGGCTTCCTGGTTCAAAAAATCCTAGCCCTAGGCTGAACCCTAACCCTAGGGAGATATATCAGAGAAGGTATAGTGTTGGTGCACAGAAAAAAGCTGTGAAAGCAGCCATGTTGTGGCCCTTTTGCACTCCCTTTTGGATGCATTTCACAGCTCCAGTGTGCTTGGAGGTCTGGGTTTCCTGCTTTTAAATATCCTAGCACAATGCCTACCTAACCCCAACCCGACGACGAGAAAGGCAAATCAGCCAGGAATTAGGGATGTCCCCAAGGAAATAGCTGTGGAGGCAGGCATGTGGTGGTACTTTTGTGCTCTTCTTGGGTAGTCCTTCGCAGCTGCTGTGTTCTTGGAACTCAGGGCTTTCAGGTTAAAAGAACACTAACCCTAGGCCTAACTCAAAACTCAACGCTAGGAAGGAAAACCAGCCTAAGGTTGGGGATGGTCTCATGGAAATAGCAGTGGAGGCAGCCAAGTTGTGTCACTTTTGCGCTCCCCTTGGGATGCCTTGAACAGCTGCAGTGTGCCTGGAGCACAGGGCTTCCTGGTTTTCAAAGTCCTTGGCCCAAGCCTAACAGTAACCCTAGGAAGGTAAATCAGCCGGGTATTAGGGTTCTTCCTAAGGAAAAAGCTGTGAAAGCAGCCATGTTGTGGCACTTCTGCGCTCCCTTGGATGCCTTTGGCAGCTACAGTAAGCCTGGAACACAGGGCTTCCTGGTTCAAAAAATCCTAGCCCTAGGCTGAACCCTAACCCTAACCCTAGGGAGATATATCAGAGAAGGTATAGTGATGGTGCCAAGAAAAAAGCTGTGAAAGCAGCCATGTTGTGGCCCTTTTGCACTCCCTTTTGGATGCCTTTCACAGCTCCAGTGTGCTTGGAGGTCTGGGTTTCCTGCTTTTAAATATCCTAGCACAAGTCCTACCTAACCCCAACCCGACGACGAGAAAGGCAAATCAGCCAGGAATTAGGGATGTCCCCAAGGAAATAGCTGTGGAGGCAGGCATGTTGTGGTACTTTTGTGCTCTTCTTGGGTAGTCCTTCGCAGCTGCTGTGTTCTTGGAACTCAGGGCTTTCTGGTTTTAAAACTCTAACCCTAGGCCTAACTCAAACCTCAACGCTAGGAAGGAAAATCAGCCTATGATTCGGGATGGTCTCATGGAAATAGCAGTGGAGGCAGCCAAGTTGTGTCACTTTTGCACTCCCATTGGGATGCCTTGAACAGCTGCAGTGTGCCTGGAGCACAGGGCTTCCTGGTTTTAAAAGTCCTTGGCCCAAGCCTAACAGTAACCCTAGGAAGGTAAATCAGCCGGGTATTAGGGTTCTTCCTAAGGAAAAAGCTGTGAAAGCAGCCATGTTGTGGCACTTTTGCACTCCCTTTTGGCTGCCTTTCACAGCTCCAGTGTGCCTGGAGGTCTGGGCTTCCTGATTTTAAAAATCCTAGCACAAGGCCTACCTAACCCCAACCCGACGACGAGAAAGGCAAATCAGCCAGGAATTAGGGATGTCCCCAAGGAAATAGCTGGGGAGGCAGGCATGTTGTGGTACTTTTGTGCTCTTCTTGGGTAGTCCTTCGCAGCTGCTGTATTCTTGGAACTCAGGGCTTTCTGGTTGAAAGAACCCTAACCCTAGGCCTAACTCAAACCTCAACGCTAGGAAGGAAAATCAGCCTATGGTTCAGGATGGTCTCATGGAAATAGCAGTGGAGGCAGCCAAGTTGTGTCACTTTTGCGCTCCCCTTGGGATGCCTTGAACAGCTGCAGGGTGCCTGGAGCACAGGGCTTCCTGGTTTTAAAAGTCCTTGGCCCAAGCCTAACAGTAACCCTAGGAAGGTAAATCAGCCGGGTATTAGGGTTCTTCCTAAGGAAAAAGCTGTGAAAGCAGCCATGTTGTGGCACTTCTGCGCTCCCTTTGGGATGCCTTTGGCAGCTACAGTAAGCCTGGAACACAGGGCTTCCTGGTTCAAAAAATCCTAGCCCTAGGCTGAACCCTAACCCTAGGGAGATATATCAGAGAAGGTATAGTGTTGGTGCACAGAAAAAAGCTGTGAAAGCAGCCATGTTGTGGCCCTTTTGCACTCCCTTTTGGATGCATTTCACAGCTCCAGTGTGCTTGGAGGTCTGGGTTTCCTGCTTTTAAATATCCTAGCACAAGGCCTACCTAACCCCAACCCGATGATGAGAAAGGCAAATCAGCCAGGAATTAGGGATGTCCCCAAGGAAATAGCTGTGGAGGCAGGCATGTTGTGGTACTTTTGTGCTCTTCTTGGGTAGTCCTTCGCAGCTGCTGTGTTCTTGGAACTCAGGGCTTTCTGGTTAAAAAACTCTAACCCTAGGCCTAACTCAAACCTCAACGCTAGGAAGGAAAATCAGCCTATGATTCGGGATGGTCTCA
The DNA here is from genome assembly GCF_028018845.1 of Melospiza georgiana. NCBI lineage: Eukaryota > Metazoa > Chordata > Aves > Passeriformes > Passerellidae > Melospiza > Melospiza georgiana. The sequence continues at coordinate 689,414 of NC_080453.1, read as the reverse complement.
TGGAAATAGCAGTGGAGGCAGCCAAGTTGTGTCACTTTTGCACTCCCATTGGGATGCCTTGAACAGCTGCAGTGTGCCTGGAGCACAGGGCTTCCTGGTTTTAAAAGTCCTAGGCCGAAGCCTAACAGTAACCCTAGGAAGGTAAATCAGCCGGGTATTAGGGTTCTTCCTAAGGAAAAAGCTGTGAAAGCAGCCATGTTGTGGCACTTTTGCAATCCCTTTTGGCTGCCTTTCACAGCTCCAGTGTGCCTGGAGGTCTGGGCTTCCTGATTTTAAAAATCCTAGCACAAGGCCTACCTAACCCCAACCCGACGACGAGAAAGGCAAATCAGCCAGGAATTAGGGATGTCCCCAAGGAAATAGCTGTGGAGGCAGGCATGTGGTGGTACTTTTGTGCTCTTCTTGGGTAGTCCTTCGCAGCTGCTGTATTCTTGGAACTCAGGGCTTTCTGGTTGAAAGAACCCTAACCCTAGGCCTAACTCAAACCTCAACGCTAGGAAGGAAAACCAGCCTAAGGTTGGGGATGGTCTCATGGAAATAGCAGTGGAGGCAGCCAAGTTGTGTCACTTTTGCGCTCCCCTTGGGATGCCTTGAACAGCTGCAGGGTGCCTGGAGCACAGGGCTTCCTGGTTTTCAAAGTCCTTGGCCCAAGCCTAACAGTAACCCTAGGAAGGTAAATCAGCTGGGGATTAGGGTTCTTCCTAAGGAAAAAGCTGTGAAAGCAGCCATGTTGTGGCACTTTTGCACTCCCTTTTGGATGCCTTTCACAGCTCCAGTGTGCCTGGAGGTCTGGGCTTCCTGATTTTAAAAATCCTAGCACAAGGCCTACCTAACCCCAACCCGACAACGAGAATGGCGTATCAGCCAGGAATTAGGGATGTCCCCAAGGAAATAGCTGTGGAGGCAGGCATGTGGTGGTACTTTTGTGCTCTTCTTGGGTAGTCCTTCGCAGCTGCTGTGTTCTTGGAACTCAGGGCTTTCAGGTTAAAAGAACACTAACCATAGGCCTAACTCAAAACTCAACGCTAGGAAGGAAAACCAGCCTAAGGTTGGGGATGGTCTCATGGAAATAGCAGTGGAGGCAGCCAAGTTGTGTCACTTTTGCGCTCCCCTTGGGATGCCTTGAACAGCTGCAGTGTGCCTGGAGCACAGGGCTTCCTGGTTTTCAAAGTCCTTGGCCCAAGCCTAACAGTAACCCTAGGAAGGTAAATCAGCCGGGTATTAGGGTTCTTCCTAAGGAAAAAGCTGTGAAAGCAGCCATGTTGTGGCACTTCTGCGCTCCCTTGGATGCCTTTGGCAGCTACAGTAAGCCTGGAACACAGGGCTTCCTGGTTCAAAAAATCCTAGCCCTAGGCTGAACCCTAACCCTAACCCTAGGGAGATATATCAGAGAAGGTATAGTGATGGTGCCAAGAAAAAAGCTGTGAAAGCAGCCATGTTGTGGCCCTTTTGCACTCCCTTTTGGATGCATTTCACAGCTCCAGTGTGCTTGGATGTCTGGGTTTCCTGCTTTTAAATATCCTAGCACAAGGCCTACCTAACCCCAACCCGACGATGAGAAAGGCAAATCAGCCAGGAATTAGGGATGTCCCCAAGGAAATAGCTGTGGAGGCAGGCATGTTGTGGTACTTTTGTGCTCTTCTTGGGTAGTCCTTCGCAGCTGCTGTGTTCTTGGAACTCAGGGCTTTCTGGTTAAAAAACTCTAACCCTAGGCCTAACTCAAACCTCAACGCTAGGAAGGAAAATCAGCCTATGATTCGGGATGGTCTCATGGAAATAGCAGTGGAGGCAGCCAAGTTGTGTCACTTTTGCACTCCCATTGGGATGCCTTGAACAGCTGCAGTGTGCCTGGAGCACAGGGCTTCCTGGTTTTAAAAGTCCTAGCCCGAAGCCTAACAGTAACCCTAGGAAGGTAAATCAGCCGGGTATTAGGGTTCTTCCTAAGGAAAAAGCTGTGAAAGCAGCCATGTTGTGGCACTTTTGCAATCCCTTTTGGCTGCCTTTCACAGCTCCAGTGTGCCTGGAGGTCTGGGCTTCCTGATTTTAAAAATCCTAGCACAAGGCCTACCTAACCCCAACCCGACGACGAGAAAGGCAAATCAGCCAGGAATTAGGGATGTCCCCAAGGAAATAGCTGTGGAGGCAGGCATGTGGTGGTACTTTTGTGCTCTTCTTGGGTAGTCCTTCGCAGCTGCTGTATTCTTGGAACTCAGGGCTTTCTGGTTGAAAGAACCCTAACCCTAGGCCTAACTCAAACCTCAACGCTAGGAAGGAAAACCAGCCTAAGGTTGGGGATGGTCTCATGGAAATAGCAGTGGAGGCAGCCAAGTTGTGTCACTTTTGCGCTCCCCTTGGGATGCCTTGAACAGCTGCAGTGTGCCTGGAGCACAGGGCTTCCTGGTTTTCAAAGTCCTTGGCCCAAGCCTAACAGTAACCCTAGGAAGGTAAATCAGCTGGGGATTAGGGTTCTTCCTAAGGAAAAAGCTGTGAAAGCAGCCACGTTGTGGCACTTTTGCACTCCCTTTTGGATGCCTTTCACAGCTCCAGTGTGCCTGGAGGTCTGGGCTTCCTGATTTTAAAAATCCTAGCACAAGGCCTACCTAACCCCAACCCGACAACGAGAAAGGCGTATCAGCCAGGAATTAGGGATGTCCCCAAGGAAATAGCTGTGGAGGCAGGCATGTGGTGGTACTTTTGTGCTCTTCTTGGGTAGTCCTTCGCAGCTGCTGTGTTCTTGGAACTCAGGGCTTTCAGGTTAAAAGAACACTAACCATAGGCCTAACTCAAAACTCAACGCTAGGAAGGAAAACCAGCCTAAGGTTGGGGATGGTCTCATGGAAATAGCAGTGGAGGCAGCCAAGTTGTGTCACTTTTGCGCTCCCCTTGGGATGCCTTGAACAGCTGCAGTGTGCCTGGAGCACAGGGCTTCCTGGTTTTCAAAGTCCTTGGCCCAAGCCTAACAGTAACCCTAGGAAGGTAAATCAGCCGGGTATTAGGGTTCTTCCTAAGGAAAAAGCTGTGAAAGCAGCCATGTTGTGGCACTTCTGCGCTCCCTTGGATGCCTTTGGCAGCTACAGTAAGCCTGGAACACAGGGCTTCCTGGTTCAAAAAATCCTAGCCCTAGGCTGAACCCTAACCCTAACCCTAGGGAGATATATCAGAGAAGGTATAGTGATGGTGCCAAGAAAAAAGCTGTGAAAGCAGCCATGTTGTGGCCCTTTTGCACTCCCTTTTGGATGCATTTCACAGCTCCAGTTTGCTTGGATGTCTGGGTTTCCTGCTTTTAAATATCCTAGCACAAGGCCTACCTAACCCCAACCCGACGACGAGAAAGGCAAATCAGCCAGGAATTAGGGATGTCCCCAAGGAAATAGCTGTGGAGGCAGGCATGTTGTGGTACTTTTGTGCTCTTCTTGGGTAGTCCTTCGCAGCTGCTGTGTTCTTGGAACTCAGGGCTTTCTGGTTAAAAGAACCCTAACCCTAGGCCTAACTCAAACCTCAACGCTAGGAAGGAAAATCAGCCTATGATTCGGGATGGTCTCATGGAAATAGCAGTGGAGGCAGCCAAGTTGTGTCACTTTTGCACTCCCATTGGGATGCCTTGAACAGCTGCAGTGTGCCTGGAGCACAGGGCTTCCTGGTTTTAAAAGTCCTTGGCCCAAGCCTAACAGTAACCCTAGGTAGGTAAATCAGCCGGGTATTAGGGTTCTTCCTAAGGAAAAAGCTGTGAAAGCAGCCATGTTGTGGCACTTTTGCAATCCCTTTTGGCTGCCTTTCACAGCTCCAGTGTGCCTGGAGGTCTGGGCTTCCTGATTTTAAAAATCCTAGCACAAGGCCTACCTAACCCCAACCCGACAACGAGAAAGGCAAATCAGCCAGGAATTAGGGATGTCCCCAAGGAAATAGCTGTGGAGGCAGGCATGTGGTGGTACTTTTGTGCTCTTCTTGGGTAGTCCTTCGCAGCTGCTGTATTCTTGGAACTCAGGGCTTTCAGGTTAAAAGAACCCTAACCCTAGGCCTAACTCAAACCTCAACGCTAGGAAGGAAAACCAGCCTAAGGTTGGGGATGGTCTCATGGAAATAGCAGTGGAGGCAGCCAAGTTGTGTCACTTTTGCGCTCCCCTTGGGATGCCTTGAACAGCTGCAGTGTGCCTGGAGCACAGGGCTTCCTGGTTTTAAAAGTCCTTGGCCCAAGCCTAACAGTAACCCTAGGAAGGTAAATCAGCCGGGTATTAGGGTTCTTCCTAAGGAAAAAGCTGTGAAAGCAGCCATGTTGTGGCACTTTTGCACTCCCTTTTGGATGCCTTTCACAGCTCCAGTGTGCCTGGAGCTCTGGGCTTCCTGATTTTAAAAATCCTAGCACAAGGCCTACCTAACCCCAACCCGACAACGAGAAAGGCGTATCAGCCAGGAATTAGGGATGTCCCCAAGGAAATAGCTGTGGAGGCAGGCATGTGGTGGTACTTTTGTGCTCTTCTTGGGTAGTCCTTCGCAGCTGCTGTGTTCTTGGAACTCAGGGCTTTCAGGTTAAAAGAACACTAACCATAGGCCTAACTCAAAACTCAACGCTAGGAAGGAAAACCAGCCTAAGGTTGGGGATGGTCTCATGGAAATAGCAGTGGAGGCAGCCAAGTTGTGTCACTTTTGCGCTCCCCTTGGGATGCCTTGAACAGCTGCAGTGTGCCTGGAGCACAGGGCTTCCTGGTTTTCAAAGTCCTTGGCCCAAGCCTAACAGTAACCCTAGGAAGGTAAATCAGCCGGGTATTAGGGTTCTTCCTAAGGAAAAAGCTGTGAAAGCAGCCATGTTGTGGCACTTCTGCGCTCCCTTGGATGCCTTTGGCAGCTACAGTAAGCCTGGAACACAGGGCTTCCTGGTTCAAAAAATCCTAGCCCTAGGCTGAACCCTAACCCTAACCCTAGGGAGATATATCAGAGAAGGTATAGTGATGGTGCCAAGAAAAAAGCTGTGAAAGCAGCCATGTTGTGGCCCTTTTGCACTCCCTTTTGGATGCCTTTCACAGCTCCAGTGTGCTTGGAGGTCTGGGTTTCCTGCTTTTAAATATCCTAGCACAAGGCCTACCTAACCCCAACCCGACGACGAGAAAGGCAAATCAGCCAGGAATTAGGGATGTCCCCAAGGAAATAGCTGTGGAGGCAGGCATGTTGTGGTACTTTTGTGCTCTTCTTGGGTAGTCCTTCGCAGCTGCTGTGTTCTTGGAACTCAGGGCTTTCTGGTTTTAAAACTCTAACCCTAGGCCTAACTCAAACCTCAACGCTAGGAAGGAAAATCAGCCCCTGATTCGGTATGGTCTCATGGAAATAGCAGTGGAGGCAGCCAAGTTGTGTCACTTTTGCACTCCCATTGGGATGCCTTGAACAGCTGCAGTGTGCCTGGAGCACAGGGCTTCCTGGTTTTAAAAGTCCTTGGCCCAAGCCTAACAGTAACCCTAGGAAGGTAAATCAGCCGGGTATTAGGGTTCTTCCTAAGGAAAAAGCTGTGAAAGCAGCCATGTTGTGGCACTTTTGCAATCCCTTTTGGCTGCCTTTCACAGCTCCAGTGTGCCTGGAGGTCTGGGCTTCCTGATTTTAAAAATCCTAGCACAAGGCCTACCTAACCCCAACCCGACGACGAGAAAGGCAAATCAGCCAGGAATTAGGGATGTCCCCAAGGAAATAGCTGTGGAGGCAGGCATGTGGTGGTACTTTTGTGCTCTTCTTGGGTAGTCCTTCGCAGCTGCTGTATTCTTGGAACTCAGGGCTTTCTGGTTGAAAGAACCCTAACCCTAGGCCTAACTCAAACCTCAACGCTAGGAAGGAAAACCAGCCTAAGGTTGGGGATGGTCTCATGGAAATAGCAGTGGAGGCAGCCAAGTTGTGTCACTTTTGCGCTCCCCTTGGGATGCCTTGAACAGCTGCAGTGTGCCTGGAGCACAGGGCTTCCTGGTTTTCAAAGTCCTTGGCCCAAGCCTAACAGTAACCCTAGGAAGGTAAATCAGCTGGGGATTAGGGTTCTTCCTAAGGAAAAAGCTGTGAAAGCAGCCACGTTGTGGCACTTTTGCACTCCCTTTTGGATGCCTTTCACAGCTCCAGTGTGCCTGGAGGTCTGGGCTTCCTGATTTTAAAAATCCTAGCACAAGGCCTACCTAACCCCAACCCGACAACGAGAAAGGCGTATCAGCCAGGAATTAGGGATGTCCCCAAGGAAATAGCTGTGGAGGCAGGCATGTGGTGGTACTTTTGTGCTCTTCTTGGGTAGTCCTTCGCAGCTGCTGTGTTCTTGGAACTCAGGGCTTTCAGGTTAAAAGAACACTAACCATAGGCCTAACTCAAAACTCAACGCTAGGAAGGAAAACCAGCCTAAGGTTGGGGATGGTCTCATGGAAATAGCAGTGGAGGCAGCCAAGTTGTGTCACTTTTGCGCTCCCCTTGGGATGCCTTGAACAGCTGCAGTGTGCCTGGAGCACAGGGCTTCCTGGTTTTCAAAGTCCTTGGCCCAAGCCTAACAGTAACCCTAGGAAGGTAAATCAGCCGGGTATTAGGGTTCTTCCTAAGGAAAAAGCTGTGAAAGCAGCCATGTTGTGGCACTTCTGCGCTCCCTTGGATGCCTTTGGCAGCTACAGTAAGCCTGGAACACAGGGCTTCCTGGTTCAAAAAATCCTAGCCCTAGGCTGAACCCTAACCCTAACCCTAGGGAGATATATCAGAGAAGGTATAGTGATGGTGCCAAGAAAAAAGCTGTGAAAGCAGCCATGTTGTGGCCCTTTTGCACTCCCTTTTGGATGCATTTCACAGCTCCAGTTTGCTTGGATGTCTGGGTTTCCTGCTTTTAAATATCCTAGCACAAGGCCTACCTAACCCCAACCCGACGACGAGAAAGGCAAATCAGCCAGGAATTAGGGATGTCCCCAAGGAAATAGCTGTGGAGGCAGGCATGTTGTGGTACTTTTGTGCTCTTCTTGGGTAGTCCTTCGCAGCTGCTGTGTTCTTGGAACTCAGGGCTTTCTGGTTAAAAGAACCCTAACCCTAGGCCTAACTCAAACCTCAACGCTAGGAAGGAAAATCAGCCTATGATTCGGGATGGTCTCATGGAAATAGCAGTGGAGGCAGCCAAGTTGTGTCACTTTTGCACTCCCATTGGGATGCCTTGAACAGCTGCAGTGTGCCTGGAGCACAGGGCTTCCTGGTTTTAAAAGTCCTTGGCCCAAGCCTAACAGTAACCCTAGGTAGGTAAATCAGCCGGGTATTAGGGTTCTTCCTAAGGAAAAAGCTGTGAAAGCAGCCATGTTGTGGCACTTTTGCAATCCCTTTTGGCTGCCTTTCACAGCTCCAGTGTGCCTGGAGGTCTGGGCTTCCTGATTTTAAAAATCCTAGCACAAGGCCTACCTAACCCCAACCCGACAACGAGAAAGGCAAATCAGCCAGGAATTAGGGATGTCCCCAAGGAAATAGCTGTGGAGGCAGGCATGTGGTGGTACTTTTGTGCTCTTCTTGGGTAGTCCTTCGCAGCTGCTGTATTCTTGGAACTCAGGGCTTTCAGGTTAAAAGAACCCTAACCCTAGGCCTAACTCAAACCTCAACGCTAGGAAGGAAAACCAGCCTAAGGTTGGGGATGGTCTCATGGAAATAGCAGTGGAGGCAGCCAAGTTGTGTCACTTTTGCGCTCCCCTTGGGATGCCTTGAACAGCTGCAGTGTGCCTGGAGCACAGGGCTTCCTGGTTTTAAAAGTCCTTGGCCCAAGCCTAACAGTAACCCTAGGAAGGTAAATCAGCCGGGTATTAGGGTTCTTCCTAAGGAAAAAGCTGTGAAAGCAGCCATGTTGTGGCACTTTTGCACTCCCTTTTGGATGCCTTTCACAGCTCCAGTGTGCCTGGAGCTCTGGGCTTCCTGATTTTAAAAATCCTAGCACAAGGCCTACCTAACCCCAACCCGACAACGAGAAAGGCGTATCAGCCAGGAATTAGGGATGTCCCCAAGGAAATAGCTGTGGAGGCAGGCATGTGGTGGTACTTTTGTGCTCTTCTTGGGTAGTCCTTCGCAGCTGCTGTGTTCTTGGAACTCAGGGCTTTCAGGTTAAAAGAACACTAACCATAGGCCTAACTCAAAACTCAACGCTAGGAAGGAAAACCAGCCTAAGGTTGGGGATGGTCTCATGGAAATAGCAGTGGAGGCAGCCAAGTTGTGTCACTTTTGCGCTCCCCTTGGGATGCCTTGAACAGCTGCAGTGTGCCTGGAGCACAGGGCTTCCTGGTTTTCAAAGTCCTTGGCCCAAGCCTAACAGTAACCCTAGGAAGGTAAATCAGCCGGGTATTAGGGTTCTTCCTAAGGAAAAAGCTGTGAAAGCAGCCATGTTGTGGCACTTCTGCGCTCCCTTGGATGCCTTTGGCAGCTACAGTAAGCCTGGAACACAGGGCTTCCTGGTTCAAAAAATCCTAGCCCTAGGCTGAACCCTAACCCTAACCCTAGGGAGATATATCAGAGAAGGTATAGTGATGGTGCCAAGAAAAAAGCTGTGAAAGCAGCCATGTTGTGGCCCTTTTGCACTCCCTTTTGGATGCCTTTCACAGCTCCAGTGTGCTTGGAGGTCTGGGTTTCCTGCTTTTAAATATCCTAGCACAAGGCCTACCTAACCCCAACCCGACGACGAGAAAGGCAAATCAGCCAGGAATTAGGGATGTCCCCAAGGAAATAGCTGTGGAGGCAGGCATGTTGTGGTACTTTTGTGCTCTTCTTGGGTAGTCCTTCGCAGCTGCTGTGTTCTTGGAACTCAGGGCTTTCTGGTTTTAAAACTCTAACCCTAGGCCTAACTCAAACCTCAACGCTAGGAAGGAAAATCAGCCCCTGATTCGGTATGGTCTCATGGAAATAGCAGTGGAGGCAGCCAAGTTGTGTCACTTTTGCACTCCCATTGGGATGCCTTGAACAGCTGCAGTGTGCCTGGAGCACAGGGCTTCCTGGTTTTAAAAGTCCTTGGCCCAAGCCTAACAGTAACCCTAGGAAGGTAAATCAGCCGGGTATTAGGGTTCTTCCTAAGGAAAAAGCTGTGAAAGCAGCCATGTTGTGGCACTTTTGCAATCCCTTTTGGCTGCCTTTCACAGCTCCAGTGTGCCTGGAGGTCTGGGCTTCCTGATTTTAAAAATCCTAGCACAAGGCCTACCTAACCCCAACCCGACGACGAGAAAGGCAAATCAGCCAGGAATTAGGGATGTCCCCAAGGAAATAGCTGTGGAGGCAGGCATGTGGTGGTACTTTTGTGCTCTTCTTGGGTAGTCCTTCGCAGCTGCTGTGTTCTTGGAACTCAGGGCTTTCTGGTTGAAAGAACCCTAACCCTAGGCCTAACTCAAACCTCAACGCTAGGAAGGAAAACCAGCCTAAGGTTGGGGATGGTCTCATGGAAATAGCAGTGGAGGCAGCCAAGTTGTGTCACTTTTGCGCTCCCCTTGGGATGCCTTGAACAGCTGCAGTGTGCCTGGAGCACAGGGCTTCCTGGTTTTAAAAGTCCTTGGCCCAAGCCTAACAGTAACCCTAGGAAGGTAAATCAGCCGGGTATTAGGGTTCTTCCTAAGGAAAAAGCTGTGAAAGCAGCCATGTTGTGGCACTTTTGCACTCCCTTTTGGATGCCTTTCACAGCTCCAGTGTGCCTGGAGCTCTGGGCTTCCTGATTTTAAAAATCCTAGCACAAGGCCTACCTAACCCCAACCCGACAACGAGAAAGGCAAATCAGCCAGGAATTAGGGATGTCCCCAAGGAAATAGCTGTGGAGGCAGGCATGTGGTGGTACTTTTGTGCTCTTCTTGGGTAGTCCTTCGCAGCTGCTGTGTTCTTGGAACTCAGGGCTTTCAGGTTAAAAGAACACTAACCCTAGGCCTAACTCAAAACTCAACGCTAGGAAGGAAAACCAGCCTAAGGTTGGGGATGGTCTCATGGAAATAGCAGTGGAGGCAGCCAAGTTGTGTCACTTTTGCGCTCCCCTTGGGATGCCTTGAACAGCTGCAGTGTGCCTGGAGCACAGGGCTTCCTGGTTTTCAAAGTCCTTGGCCCAAGCCTAACAGTAACCCTAGGAAGGTAAATCAGCCAGGTATTAGGGTTCTTCCTAAGGAAAAAGCTGTGAAAGCAGCCATGTTGTGGCACTTTTGCACTCCCTTTTGGATGCCTTTCACAGCTCCAGTGTGCCTGGAGGTCTGGGCTTCCTGATTTTAAAAATCCTAGCACAAGGCCTACCTAACCCCAACCCGACGACGAGAAAGGCAAATCAGCCAGGAATTAGGGATGTCCCCAAGGAAATAGCTGTGGAGGCAGGCATGTGGTGGTACTTTTGTGCTCTTCTTGGGTAGTCCTTCGCAGCTGCTGTGTTCTTGGAACTCAGGGCTTTCTGGTTAAAAAACTCTAACCCTAGGCCTAACTCAAACCTCAACGCTAGGAAGGAAAATCAGCCTATGGTTCGGGATGGTCTCATGGAAATAGCAGTGGAGGCAGCCAAGTTGTGTCACTTTTGCGCTCCCCTTGGGATGCCTTGAACAGCTGCAGTGTTCCTGGAGCACAGGGCTTCCTGATTTTAAAAGTCCTTGGCCCAAGCCTAACAGTAACCCTAGGAAGGTAAATCAGCCGGGTGTTGGGGTTCTTCCTTAGGAAAAAGCTGTGAAAGCAGCCATGTTGTGGCACTTCTGCGCTCCCTTTGGGATGCCTTTGGCAGCTACAGTAAGCCTGGAACACAGGGCTTCCTGGTTCAAAAAATCCTAGCCCTAGGCTGAACCCTAACCCTAACCCTAACCCTAGGGAGATATATCAGAGAAGGTATAGTGATGGTGCCAAGAAAAAAGCTGTGAAAGCAGCCATGTTGTGGCACTTTTGCACTCCCTTTTGGATGCCTTTCACAGCTCCAGTGTGCTTGGAGGTCTGGGTTTCCTGCTTTTAAATATCCTAGCGCAAGGCCTACCTAACCCCAACCCGACGACGAGAAAGGCAAATCAGCCAGGAATTAGGGATGTCCCCAAGGAAATAGCTGTGGAGGCAGGCATGTGGTGGTACTTTTGTGCTCTTCTTGGGTAGTCCTTCGCAGCTGCTGTGTTCTTGGAACTCAGGGCTTTCTGGTTAAAAACCTCTAACCCTAGGCCTAACTCAAACCTCAACGCTAGGAAGGAAAATCAGCCTATGATTCGGGATGGTCTCATGGAAATAGCAGTGGAGGCAGCCAAGTTGTGTCATTTTGCACTCCCATTGGGATGCCTTGAACAGCTGCAGTGTGCCTGGAGCACAGGTCTTCCTGGTTTTAAAAGTCCTAGGCCGAAGCCTAATAGTAACCCTAGGAAGGTAAATCAGCCGGGTATTAGGGTTCTTCCTAAGGAAAAAGCTGTGAAAGCAGCCATGTTGTGGCACTTTTGCACTCCCTTTTGGATGCCTTTCACAGCTCCAGTGTGCCTGGAGGTCTGGGCTTCCTGATTTTCAAAATCCTAGCACAAGGCCTACCTAACCCCAACCCGACGACGAGGAAGGCAAATCAGCCAGGAATTAGGGATGTCCCCAAGGAAATAGCTGTGGAGGCAGGCATGTGGTGGTACTTTTGTGCTCTTCTTGGGTAGTCCTTCGCAGCTGCTGTATTCTTGGAACTCAGGGCTTTCTGGTTGAAAGAACCCTAACCCTAGGCCTAACTCAAACCTCAACGCTAGGAAGGAAAACCAGCCTAAGGTTGGGGATGGTCTCATGGAAATAGCAGTGGAGGCAGCCAAGTTGTGTCACTTTTGTGCTCCCCTTGGGATGCCTTGAACAGCTGCAGTGGGCCTGGAGCACAGGGCTTCCTGGTTTTAAAAGTCCTTGGCCCAAGCCTAACAGTAACCCTAGGAAGGTAAATCAGCCGGGTATTAGGGTTCTTCCTAAGGAAAAAGCTGTGAAAGCAGCCATGTTGTGGCACTTTTGCACTCCCTTTTGGCTGCCTTTCACAGCTCCAGTGTGCCTGGAGGTCTGGGCTTCCTGATTTTAAAAATCCTAGCACAAGTCCTACCTAACCCCAACCCGACAACGAGAAAGGCAAATCAGCCAGGAATTAGGGATGTCCCCAAGGAAATAGCTGTGGAGGCAGGCATGTGGTGGTACTTTTGTGCTCTTCTTGGGTAGTCCTTCGCAGCTGCTGTATTCTTGGAACTCAGGGCTTTCTGGTTAAAAAACTCTAACCCTAGGCCTAACTCAAACCTCAACGCTAGGAAGGAAAATCAGCCTATGGTTCGGGATGGTCTCATGGAAATAGCAGTGGAGGCAGCCAAGTTGTGTCACTTTTGCGCTCCCGTTGGGATGCCTTGAACAGCTGCAGTGTTCCTGGAGCACAGGGCTTCCTGATTTTAAAAGTCCTTGGCCCAAGCCTAACAGTAACCCTAGGAAGGTAAATCAGCCGGGTATTAGGGTTCTTCCTAAGGAAAAAGCTGTGAAAGCAGCCATGTTGTGGCACTTCTGCGCTCCCTTTGGGATGCCTTTGGCAGCTACAGTAAGCCTGGAACACAGGGCTTCCTGGTTCAAAAAATCCTAGCCCTAGGCTGAACCCTAACCCTAACCCTAGGGAGATATATCAGAGAAGGTATAGTGTTGGTGCACAGAAAAAAGCTGTGAAAGCAGCCATGTTGTGGCACTTTTGCACTCCCTATTGGATGCCTTTCACAGCTCCAGTGTGCTTGGAGGTCTGGGTTTCCTGCTTTTAAATATCCTAGCACAAGGCCTACCTAACCCCAACCCGACGACGAGAAAGGCAAATCAGCCAGGAATTAGGGATGTCCCCAAGGAAATAGCTGGGGAGGCAGGCATGTTGTGGTACTTTTGTGCTCTTCTTGGGTAGTCCTTCGCAGCTGCTGTATTCTTGGAACTCAGGGCTTTCTGGTTGAAAGAACCCTAACCCTAGGCCTAACTCAAACCTCAACGCTAGGAAGGAAAATCAGCCTATGGTTCAGGATGGTCTCATGGAAATAGCAGTGGAGGCAGCCAAGTTGTGTCACTTTTGCGCTCCCCTTGGGATGCCTTGAACAGCTGCAGGGTGCCTGGAGCACAGGGCTTCCTGGTTTTAAAAGTCCTTGGCCCAAGCCTAACAGTAACCCTAGGAAGGTAAATCAGCCGGGTATTAGGGTTCTTCCTAAGGAAAAAGCTGTGAAAGCAGCCATGTTGTGGCACTTCTGCGCTCCCTTTGGGATGCCTTTGGCAGCTACAGTAAGCCTGGAACACAGGGCTTCCTGGTTCAAAAAATCCTAGCCCTAGGCTGAACCCTAACCCTAGGGAGATATATCAGAGAAGGTATAGTGTTGGTGCACAGAAAAAAGCTGTGAAAGCAGCCATGTTGTGGCCCTTTTGCACTCCCTTTTGGATGCATTTCACAGCTCCAGTGTGCTTGGAGGTCTGGGTTTCCTGCTTTTAAATATCCTAGCACAAGGCCTACCTAACCCCAACCCGACGACGAGAAAGGCAAATCAGCCAGGAATTAGGGATGTCCCCAAGGAAATCGCTGTGGAGGCAGGCATGTTGTGGTACTTTTGTGCTCTTCTTGGGTAGTCCTTCGCAGCTGCTGTGTTCTTGGAACTCAGGGCTTTCTGGTTAAAAAACTCTAACCCTAGGCCTAACTCAAACCTCAACGCTAGGAAGGAAAATCAGCCTATGATTCGGGATGGTCTCATGGAAATAGCAGTGGAGGCAGCCAAGTTGTGTCACTTTTGCACTCCCATTGGGATGCCTTGAACAGCTGCAGTGTGCCTGGAGCACAGGGCTTCCTGGTTTTAAAAGTCCTAGCCCGAAGCCTAACAGTAACCCTAGGAAGGTAAATCAGCCGGGTATTAGGGTTCTTCCTAAGGAAAAAGCTGTGAAAGCAGCCATGTTGTGGCACTTTTGCAATCCCTTTTGGCTGCCTTTCACAGCTCCAGTGTGCCTGGAGGTCTGGGCTTCCTGATTTTAAAAATCCTAGCACAAGGCCTACCTAACCCCAACCCGACGACGAGAAAGGCAAATCAGCCAGGAATTAGGGATGTCCCCAAGGAAATAGCTGTGGAGGCAGGCATGTGGTGGTACTTTTGTGCTCTTCTTGGGTAGTCCTTCGCAGCTGCTGTATTCTTGGAACTCAGGGCTTTCTGGTTGAAAGAACCCTAACCCTAGGCCTAACTCAAACCTCAACGCTAGGAAGGAAAACCAGCCTAAGGTTGGGGATGGTCTCATGGAAATAGCAGTGGAGGCAGCCAAGTTGTGTCACTTTTGCGCTCCCCTTGGGATGCCTTGAACAGCTGCAGTGTGCCTGGAGCACAGGGCTTCCTGGTTTTAAAAGTCCTTGGCCCAAGCCTAACAGTAACCCTAGGAAGGTAAATCAGCTGGGGATTAGGGTTCTTCCTAAGGAAAAAGCTGTGAAAGCAGCCATGTTGTGGCACTTTTGCACTCCCTTTTGGATGCCTTTCACAGCTCCAGTGTGCCTGGAGGTCTGGGCTTCCTGATTTTAAAAATCCTAGCACAAGGCCTACCTAACCCCAACCCGACAACGAGAAAGGCGTATCAGCCAGGAATTAGGGATGTCCCCAAGGAAATAGCTGTGGAGGCAGGCATGTGGTGGTACTTTTGTGCTCTTCTTGGGTAGTCCTTCGCAGCTGCTGTGTTCTTGGTATTCAGGGCTTTCTGTTTAAAAATCTCTAACCCTAGGCCTAACTCAAACCTCAACGCTAGGAAGGAAAATCAGCCTATGGTTGGGGATGGTCTCATGGAAATAGCAGTGGAGGCAGCCAAGTTGTGTCACTTTTGCGCTCCCGTTGGGATGCCTTGAACAGCTGCAGTGTGCCTGGAGCACAGGGCTTCCTGGCTTTCAAAGTCCTTGGCCCAAGCCTAACAGTAACCCTAGGAAGGTAAATCAGTCGGGTATTAGGGTTCTTCCTAAGGAAAAAGCTGTGAAAGCAGCCATGTTGTGGCACTTCTGCGCTCCCTTGGATGCCTTTGGCAGCTACAGTAAGCCTGGAACACAGGGCTTCCTGGTTCAAAAAATCCTAGCCCTAGGCTGAACCCTAACCCTAACCCTAGGGAGATATATCAGAGAAGGTATAGTGATGGTGCCAAGAAAAAAGCTATGAAAGCAGCCATGTTGTGGCCCTTTTGCACTCCCTTTTGGATGCCTTTCACAGCTCCAGTGTGCTTGGAGGTCTGGGTTTCCTGCTTTTAAATATCCTAGCACAAGGCCTACCTAACCCCAACCCGACGACGAGAAAGGCAAATCAGCCAGGAATTAGGGATGTCCCCAAGGAAATAGCTGTGGAGGCAGGCATGTGGTGGTACTTTTGTGCTCTTCTTGGGTGGTCCTTCGCATCTGCTGTGTTCTTGGAACTCAGGGCTTTCTGGTTAAAAAACTCTAACCCTAGGCCTAACTCAAACCTCAACGCTAGGAAGGAAAATCAGCCTATGGTTGGGGATGGTCTCATGGAAATAGCAGTGGAGGCAGCCAAGTTGTGTCACTTTTGCGCTCCCGTTGGGATGCCTTGAACAGCTGCAGTGTGCCTGGAGCACAGGGCTTCCTGGTTTTAAAAGTCCTTGGCCCAAGCCTAACAGTAACCCTAGGAAGGTAAATCAGCCGGGTATTAGGGTTCTTCCTAAGGAAAAAGCTGTGAAAGCAGCCATGTTGTGGCACTTTTGCACTCCCTTTTGGCTGCCTTTCACAGCTCCAGTGTGCCTGGAGGTCTGGGCTTCCTGATTTTAAAAATCCTAGCACAAGGCCTACCTAACCCCAACCCGACGACGAGAAAGGCAAATCAGCCAGGAATTAGGGATGTGCCCAATGAAATAGCTGGGGAGGCAGGCATGTTGTGGTACTTTTGTGCTCTTCTTGGGTAGTCCTTCGCAGCTGCTGTATTCTTGGAACTCAGGGCTTTCTGGTTGAAAGAACCCTAACCCTAGGCCTAACTCAAACCTCAACGCTAGGAAGGAAAATCAGCCTATGGTTCAGGATGGTCTCATGGAAATAGCAGTGGAGGCAGCCAAGTTGTGTCACTTTTGCGCTCCCCTTGGGATGCCTTGAACAGCTGCAGTGTGCCTGGAGCACAGGGCTTCCTGGTTTTCAAAGTCCTTGGCCCAAGCCTAACAGTAACCCTAGGAAGGTAAATCAGCCGGGTATTAGGGTTCTTCCTAAGGAAAAAGCTGTGAAAGCAGCCATGTTGTGGCACTTCTGCGCTCCCTTGGATGCCTTTGGCAGCTACAGTAAGCCTGGAACACAGGGCTTCCTGGTTCAAAAAATCCTAGCCCTAGGCTGAACCCTAACCCTAACCCTAGGGAGATATATCAGAGAAGGTATAGTGATGGTGCCAAGAAAAAAGCTGTTAAAGCAGCCATGTTGTGGCCCTTTTGCACTCCCTTTTGGATGCCTTTCACAGCTCCAGTGTGCTTGGAGGTCTGGGTTTCCTGCTTTTAAATATCCTAGCACAAGGCCTACCTAACCCCAACCCGACGACGAGAAAGGCAAATCAGCCAGGAATTAGGGATGTCCCCAAGGAAATCGCTGTGGAGGCAGGCATGTTGTGGTACTTTTGTGCTCTTCTTGGGTGGTCCTTCGCATCTGCTGTGTTCTTGGAACTCAGGGCTTTCTGGTTAAAAAACTCTAACCCTAGGCCTAACTCAAACCTCAACGCTAGGAAGGAAAATCAGCCTATGGTTGGGGATGGTCTCATGGAAATAGCAGTGGAGGCAGCCAAGTTGTGTCACTTTTGCGCTCCCGTTGGGATGCCTTGAACAGCTGCAGTGTGCCTGGAGCACAGGGCTTCCTGGCTTTCAAAGTCCTTGGCCCAAGCCTAACAGTAACCCTAGGAAGGTAAATCAGCCGGGTATTAGGGTTCTTCCTAAGGAAAAAGCTGTGAAAGCAGCCATGTTGTGGCACTTTTGCACTCCCTTTTGGCTGCCTTTCACAGCTCCAGTGTGCCTGGAGGTCTGGGCTTCCTGATTTTAAAAATCCTAGCACAAGGCCTACCTAACCCCAACCCGACGACGAGAAAGGCAAATCAGCCAGGAATTAGGGATGTGCCCAATGAAATAGCTGGGGAGGCAGGCATGTTGTGGTACTTTTGTGCTCTTCTTGGGTAGTCCTTCGCAGCTGCTGTATTCTTGGAACTCAGGGCTTTCTGGTTGAAAGAACCCTAACCCTAGGCCTAACTCAAACCTCAACGCTAGGAAGGAAAATCAGCCTATGGTTCAGGATGGTCTCATGGAAATAGCAGTGGAGGCAGCCAAGTTGTGTCACTTTTGCGCTCCCCTTGGGATGCCTTGAACAGCTGCAGGGTGCCTGGAGCACAGGGCTTCCTGGTTTTAAAAGTCCTTGGCCCAAGCCTAACAGTAACCCTAGGAAGGTAAATCAGCCGGGTATTAGGGTTCTTCCTAAGGAAAAAGCTGTGAAAGCAGCCATGTTGTGGCACTTCTGCGCTCCCTTTGGGATGCCTTTGGCAGCTACAGTAAGCCTGGAACACAGGGCTTCCTGGTTCAAAAAATCCTAGCCCTAGGCTGAACCCTAACCCTAGGGAGATATATCAGAGAAGGTATAGTGTTGGTGCACAGAAAAAAGCTGTGAAAGCAGCCATGTTGTGGCCCTTTTGCACTCCCTTTTGGATGCATTTCACAGCTCCAGTGTGCTTGGAGGTCTGGGTTTCCTGCTTTTAAATATCCTAGCACAAGGCCTACCTAACCCCAACCCGATGATGAGAAAGGCAAATCAGCCAGGAATTAGGGATGTCCCCAAGGAAATAGCTGTGGAGGCAGGCATGTTGTGGTACTTTTGTGCTCTTCTTGGGTAGTCCTTCGCAGCTGCTGTGTTCTTGGAACTCAGGGCTTTCTGGTTAAAAAACTCTAACCCTAGGCCTAACTCAAACCTCAACGCTAGGAAGGAAAATCAGCCTATGATTCGGGATGGTCTCATGGAAATAGCAGTGGAGGCAGCCAAGTTGTGTCACTTTTGCACTCCCATTGGGATGCCTTGAACAGCTGCAGTGTGCCTGGAGCACAGGGCTTCCTGGTTTTAAAAGTCCTAGGCCGAAGCCTAACAGTAACCCTAGGAAGGTAAATCAGCCGGGTATTAGGGTTCTTCCTAAGGAAAAAGCTGTGAAAGCAGCCATGTTGTGGCACTTTTGCAATCCCTTTTGGCTGCCTTTCACAGCTCCAGTGTGCCTGGAGGTCTGGGCTTCCTGATTTTAAAAATCCTAGCACAAGGCCTACCTAACCCCAACCCGACGACGAGAAAGGCAAATCAGCCAGGAATTAGGGATGTCCCCAAGGAAATAGCTGTGGAGGCAGGCATGTGGTGGTACTTTTGTGCTCTTCTTGGGTAGTCCTTCGCAGCTGCTGTATTCTTGGAACTCAGGGCTTTCTGGTTGAAAGAACCCTAACCCTAGGCCTAACTCAAACCTCAACGCTAGGAAGGAAAACCAGCCTAAGGTTGGGGATGGTCTCATGGAAATAGCAGTGGAGGCAGCCAAGTTGTGTCACTTTTGCGCTCCCCTTGGGATGCCTTGAACAGCTGCAGGGTGCCTGGAGCACAGGGCTTCCTGGTTTTCAAAGTCCTTGGCCCAAGCCTAACAGTAACCCTAGGAAGGTAAATCAGCTGGGGATTAGGGTTCTTCCTAAGGAAAAAGCTGTGAAAGCAGCCATGTTGTGGCACTTTTGCACTCCCTTTTGGATGCCTTTCACAGCTCCAGTGTGCCTGGAGGTCTGGGCTTCCTGATTTTAAAAATCCTAGCACAAGGCCTACCTAACCCCAACCCGACAACGAGAATGGCGTATCAGCCAGGAATTAGGGATGTCCCCAAGGAAATAGCTGTGGAGGCAGGCATGTGGTGGTACTTTTGTGCTCTTCTTGGGTAGTCCTTCGCAGCTGCTGTGTTCTTGGAACTCAGGGCTTTCAGGTTAAAAGAACACTAACCATAGGCCTAACTCAAAACTCAACGCTAGGAAGGAAAACCAGCCTAAGGTTGGGGATGGTCTCATGGAAATAGCAGTGGAGGCAGCCAAGTTGTGTCACTTTTGCGCTCCCCTTGGGATGCCTTGAACAGCTGCAGTGTGCCTGGAGCACAGGGCTTCCTGGTTTTCAAAGTCCTTGGCCCAAGCCTAACAGTAACCCTAGGAAGGTAAATCAGCCGGGTATTAGGGTTCTTCCTAAGGAAAAAGCTGTGAAAGCAGCCATGTTGTGGCACTTCTGCGCTCCCTTGGATGCCTTTGGCAGCTACAGTAAGCCTGGAACACAGGGCTTCCTGGTTCAAAAAATCCTAGCCCTAGGCTGAACCCTAACCCTAACCCTAGGGAGATATATCAGAGAAGGTATAGTGATGGTGCCAAGAAAAAAGCTGTGAAAGCAGCCATGTTGTGGCCCTTTTGCACTCCCTTTTGGATGCATTTCGCAGCTCCAGTGTGCTTGGATGTCTGGGTTTCCTGCTTTTAAATATCCTAGCACAAGGCCTACCTAACCCCAACCCGACGATGAGAAAGGCAAATCAGCCAGGAATTAGGGATGTCCCCAAGGAAATAGCTGTGGAGGCAGGCATGTTGTGGTACTTTTGTGCTCTTCTTGGGTAGTCCTTCGCAGCTGCTGTGTTCTTGGAACTCAGGGCTTTCTGGTTAAAAAACTCTAACCCTAGGCCTAACTCAAACCTCAACGCTAGGAAGGAAAATCAGCCTATGATTCGGGATGGTCTCATGGAAATAGCAGTGGAGGCAGCCAAGTTGTGTCACTTTTGCACTCCCATTGGGATGCCTTGAACAGCTGCAGTGTGCCTGGAGCACAGGGCTTCCTGGTTTTAAAAGTCCTAGCCCGAAGCCTAACAGTAACCCTAGGAAGGTAAATCAGCCGGGTATTAGGGTTCTTCCTAAGGAAAAAGCTGTGAAAGCAGCCATGTTGTGGCACTTTTGCAATCCCTTTTGGCTGCCTTTCACAGCTCCAGTGTGCCTGGAGGTCTGGGCTTCCTGATTTTAAAAATCCTAGCACAAGGCCTACCTAACCCCAACCCGACGACGAGAAAGGCAAATCAGCCAGGAATTAGGGATGTCCCCAAGGAAATAGCTGTGGAGGCAGGCATGTGGTGGTACTTTTGTGCTCTTCTTGGGTAGTCCTTCGCAGCTGCTGTATTCTTGGAACTCAGGGCTTTCTGGTTGAAAGAACCCTAACCCTAGGCCTAACTCAAACCTCAACGCTAGGAAGGAAAACCAGCCTAAGGTTGGGGATGGTCTCATGGAAATAGCAGTGGAGGCAGCCAAGTTGTGTCACTTTTGCGCTCCCCTTGGGATGCCTTGAACAGCTGCAGTGTGCCTGGAGCACAGGGCTTCCTGGTTTTCAAAGTCCTTGGCCCAAGCCTAACAGTAACCCTAGGAAGGTAAATCAGCTGGGGATTAGGGTTCTTCCTAAGGAAAAAGCTGTGAAAGCAGCCACGTTGTGGCACTTTTGCACTCCCTTTTGGATGCCTTTCACAGCTCCAGTGTGCCTGGAGGTCTGGGCTTCCTGATTTTAAAAATCCTAGCACAAGGCCTACCTAACCCCAACCCGACAACGAGAAAGGCGTATCAGCCAGGAATTAGGGATGTCCCCAAGGAAATAGCTGTGGAGGCAGGCATGTGGTGGTACTTTTGTGCTCTTCTTGGGTAGTCCTTCGCAGCTGCTGTGTTCTTGGAACTCAGGGCTTTCAGGTTAAAAGAACACTAACCATAGGCCTAACTCAAAACTCAACGCTAGGAAGGAAAACCAGCCTAAGGTTGGGGATGGTCTCATGGAAATAGCAGTGGAGGCAGCCAAGTTGTGTCACTTTTGCGCTCCCCTTGGGATGCCTTGAACAGCTGCAGTGTGCCTGGAGCACAGGGCTTCCTGGTTTTCAAAGTCCTTGGCCCAAGCCTAACAGTAACCCTAGGAAGGTAAATCAGCCGGGTATTAGGGTTCTTCCTAAGGAAAAAGCTGTGAAAGCAGCCATGTTGTGGCACTTCTGCGCTCCCTTGGATGCCTTTGGCAGCTACAGTAAGCCTGGAACACAGGGCTTCCTGGTTCAAAAAATCCTAGCCCTAGGCTGAACCCTAACCCTAACCCTAGGGAGATATATCAGAGAAGGTATAGTGATGGTGCCAAGAAAAAAGCTGTGAAAGCAGCCATGTTGTGGCCCTTTTGCACTCCCTTTTGGATGCATTTCACAGCTCCAGTTTGCTTGGATGTCTGGGTTTCCTGCTTTTAAATATCCTAGCACAAGGCCTACCTAACCCCAACCCGACGACGAGAAAGGCAAATCAGCCAGGAATTAGGGATGTCCCCAAGGAAATAGCTGTGGAGGCAGGCATGTTGTGGTACTTTTGTGCTCTTCTTGGGTAGTCCTTCGCAGCTGCTGTGTTCTTGGAACTCAGGGCTTTCTGGTTAAAAGAACCCTAACCCTAGGCCTAACTCAAACCTCAACGCTAGGAAGGAAAATCAGCCTATGATTCGGGATGGTCTCATGGAAATAGCAGTGGAGGCAGCCAAGTTGTGTCACTTTTGCACTCCCATTGGGATGCCTTGAACAGCTGCAGTGTGCCTGGAGCACAGGGCTTCCTGGTTTTAAAAGTCCTTGGCCCAAGCCTAACAGTAACCCTAGGTAGGTAAATCAGCCGGGTATTAGGGTTCTTCCTAAGGAAAAAGCTGTGAAAGCAGCCATGTTGTGGCACTTTTGCAATCCCTTTTGGCTGCCTTTCACAGCTCCAGTGTGCCTGGAGGTCTGGGCTTCCTGATTTTAAAAATCCTAGCACAAGGCCTACCTAACCCCAACCCGACAACGAGAAAGGCAAATCAGCCAGGAATTAGGGATGTCCCCAAGGAAATAGCTGTGGAGGCAGGCATGTGGTGGTACTTTTGTGCTCTTCTTGGGTAGTCCTTCGCAGCTGCTGTATTCTTGGAACTCAGGGCTTTCAGGTTAAAAGAACCCTAACCCTAGGCCTAACTCAAACCTCAACGCTAGGAAGGAAAACCAGCCTAAGGTTGGGGATGGTCTCATGGAAATAGCAGTGGAGGCAGCCAAGTTGTGTCACTTTTGCGCTCCCCTTGGGATGCCTTGAACAGCTGCAGTGTGCCTGGAGCACAGGGCTTCCTGGTTTTAAAAGTCCTTGGCCCAAGCCTAACAGTAACCCTAGGAAGGTAAATCAGCCGGGTATTAGGGTTCTTCCTAAGGAAAAAGCTGTGAAAGCAGCCATGTTGTGGCACTTTTGCACTCCCTTTTGGATGCCTTTCACAGCTCCAGTGTGCCTGGAGCTCTGGGCTTCCTGATTTTAAAAATCCTAGCACAAGGCCTACCTAACCCCAACCCGACAACGAGAAAGGCGTATCAGCCAGGAATTAGGGATGTCCCCAAGGAAATAGCTGTGGAGGCAGGCATGTGGTGGTACTTTTGTGCTCTTCTTGGGTAGTCCTTCGCAGCTGCTGTGTTCTTGGAACTCAGGGCTTTCAGGTTAAAAGAACACTAACCATAGGCCTAACTCAAAACTCAACGCTAGGAAGGAAAACCAGCCTAAGGTTGGGGATGGTCTCATGGAAATAGCAGTGGAGGCAGCCAAGTTGTGTCACTTTTGCGCTCCCCTTGGGATGCCTTGAACAGCTGCAGTGTGCCTGGAGCACAGGGCTTCCTGGTTTTCAAAGTCCTTGGCCCAAGCCTAACAGTAACCCTAGGAAGGTAAATCAGCCGGGTATTAGGGTTCTTCCTAAGGAAAAAGCTGTGAAAGCAGCCATGTTGTGGCACTTCTGCGCTCCCTTGGATGCCTTTGGCAGCTACAGTAAGCCTGGAACACAGGGCTTCCTGGTTCAAAAAATCCTAGCCCTAGGCTGAACCCTAACCCTAACCCTAGGGAGATATATCAGAGAAGGTATAGTGATGGTGCCAAGAAAAAAGCTGTGAAAGCAGCCATGTTGTGGCCCTTTTGCACTCCCTTTTGGATGCCTTTCACAGCTCCAGTGTGCTTGGAGGTCTGGGTTTCCTGCTTTTAAATATCCTAGCACAAGGCCTACCTAACCCCAACCCGACGACGAGAAAGGCAAATCAGCCAGGAATTAGGGATGTCCCCAAGGAAATAGCTGTGGAGGCAGGCATGTTGTGGTACTTTTGTGCTCTTCTTGGGTAGTCCTTCGCAGCTGCTGTGTTCTTGGAACTCAGGGCTTTCTGGTTTTAAAACTCTAACCCTAGGCCTAACTCAAACCTCAACGCTAGGAAGGAAAATCAGCCCATGATTCGGGATGGTCTCATGGAAATAGCAGTGGAGGCAGCCAAGTTGTGTCACTTTTGCACTCCCATTGGGATGCCTTGAACAGCTGCAGTGTGCCTGGAGCACAGGGCTTCCTGGTTTTAAAAGTCCTTGGCCCAAGCCTAACAGTAACCCTAGGAAGGTAAATCAGCCGGGTATTAGGGTTCTTCCTAAGGAAAAAGCTGTGAAAGCAGCCATGTTGTGGCACTTTTGCAATCCCTTTTGGCTGCCTTTCACAGCTCCAGTGTGCCTGGAGGTCTGGGCTTCCTGATTTTAAAAATCCTAGCACAAGGCCTACCTAACCCCAACCCGACGACGAGAAAGGCAAATCAGCCAGGAATTAGGGATGTCCCCAAGGAAATAGCTGTGGAGGCAGGCATGTGGTGGTACTTTTGTGCTCTTCTTGGGTAGTCCTTCGCAGCTGCTGTGTTCTTGGAACTCAGGGCTTTCTGGTTGAAAGAACCCTAACCCTAGGCCTAACTCAAACCTCAACGCTAGGAAGGAAAACCAGCCTAAGGTTGGGGATGGTCTCATGGAAATAGCAGTGGAGGCAGCCAAGTTGTGTCACTTTTGCGCTCCCCTTGGGATGCCTTGAACAGCTGCAGTGTGCCTGGAGCACAGGGCTTCCTGGTTTTAAAAGTCCTTGGCCCAAGCCTAACAGTAACCCTAGGAAGGTAAATCAGCCGGGTATTAGGGTTCTTCCTAAGGAAAAAGCTGTGAAAGCAGCCATGTTGTGGCACTTTTGCACTCCCTTTTGGATGCCTTTCACAGCTCCAGTGTGCCTGGAGCTCTGGGCTTCCTGATTTTAAAAATCCTAGCACAAGGCCTACCTAACCCCAACCCGACAACGAGAAAGGCAAATCAGCCAGGAATTAGGGATGTCCCCAAGGAAATAGCTGTGGAGGCAGGCATGTGGTGGTACTTTTGTGCTCTTCTTGGGTAGTCCTTCGCAGCTGCTGTGTTCTTGGAACTCAGGGCTTTCAGGTTAAAAGAACACTAACCCTAGGCCTAACTCAAAACTCAACGCTAGGAAGGAAAACCAGCCTAAGGTTGGGGATGGTCTCATGGAAATAGCAGTGGAGGCAGCCAAGTTGTGTCACTTTTGCGCTCCCCTTGGGATGCCTTGAACAGCTGCAGTGTGCCTGGAGCACAGGGCTTCCTGGTTTTCAAAGTCCTTGGCCCAAGCCTAACAGTAACCCTAGGAAGGTAAATCAGCCAGGTATTAGGGTTCTTCCTAAGGAAAAAGCTGTGAAAGCAGCCATGTTGTGGCACTTTTGCACTCCCTTTTGGATGCCTTTCACAGCTCCAGTGTGCCTGGAGGTCTGGGCTTCCTGATTTTAAAAATCCTAGCACAAGGCCTACCTAACCCCAACCCGACGACGAGAAAGGCAAATCAGCCAGGAATTAGGGATGTCCCCAAGGAAATAGCTGTGGAGGCAGGCATGTGGTGGTACTTTTGTGCTCTTCTTGGGTAGTCCTTCGCAGCTGCTGTGTTCTTGGAACTCAGGGCTTTCTGGTTAAAAAACTCTAACCCTAGGCCTAACTCAAACCTCAACGCTAGGAAGGAAAATCAGCCTATGGTTCGGGATGGTCTCATGGAAATAGCAGTGGAGGCAGCCAAGTTGTGTCACTTTTGCGCTCCCCTTGGGATGCCTTGAACAGCTGCAGTGTTCCTGGAGCACAGGGCTTCCTGATTTTAAAAGTCCTTGGCCCAAGCCTAACAGTAACCCTAGGAAGGTAAATCAGCCGGGTGTTGGGGTTCTTCCTTAGGAAAAAGCTGTGAAAGCAGCCATGTTGTGGCACTTCTGCGCTCCCTTTGGGATGCCTTTGGCAGCTACAGTAAGCCTGGAACACAGGGCTTCCTGGTTCAAAAAATCCTAGCCCTAGGCTGAACCCTAACCCTAACCCTAACCCTAGGGAGATATATCAGAGAAGGTATAGTGATGGTGCCAAGAAAAAAGCTGTGAAAGCAGCCATGTTGTGGCACTTTTGCACTCCCTTTTGGATGCCTTTCACAGCTCCAGTGTGCTTGGAGGTCTGGGTTTCCTGCTTTTAAATATCCTAGCGCAAGGCCTACCTAACCCCAACCCGACGACGAGAAAGGCAAATCAGCCAGGAATTAGGGATGTCCCCAAGGAAATAGCTGTGGAGGCAGGCATGTGGTGGTACTTTTGTGCTCTTCTTGGGTAGTCCTTCGCAGCTGCTGTGTTCTTGGAACTCAGGGCTTTCTGGTTAAAAACCTCTAACCCTAGGCCTAACTCAAACCTCAACGCTAGGAAGGAAAATCAGCCTATGATTCGGGATGGTCTCATGGAAATAGCAGTGGAGGCAGCCAAGTTGTGTCATTTTGCACTCCCATTGGGATGCCTTGAACAGCTGCAGTGTGCCTGGAGCACAGGTCTTCCTGGTTTTAAAAGTCCTAGGCCGAAGCCTAATAGTAACCCTAGGAAGGTAAATCAGCCGGGTATTAGGGTTCTTCCTAAGGAAAAAGCTGTGAAAGCAGCCATGTTGTGGCACTTTTGCACTCCCTTTTGGATGCCTTTCACAGCTCCAGTGTGCCTGGAGGTCTGGGCTTCCTGATTTTCAAAATCCTAGCACAAGGCCTACCTAACCCCAACCCGACGACGAGGAAGGCAAATCAGCCAGGAATTAGGGATGTCCCCAAGGAAATAGCTGTGGAGGCAGGCATGTGGTGGTACTTTTGTGCTCTTCTTGGGTAGTCCTTCGCAGCTGCTGTATTCTTGGAACTCAGGGCTTTCTGGTTGAAAGAACCCTAACCCTAGGCCTAACTCAAACCTCAACGCTAGGAAGGAAAACCAGCCTAAGGTTGGGGATGGTCTCATGGAAATAGCAGTGGAGGCAGCCAAGTTGTGTCACTTTTGTGCTCCCCTTGGGATGCCTTGAACAGCTGCAGTGGGCCTGGAGCACAGGGCTTCCTGGTTTTAAAAGTCCTTGGCCCAAGCCTAACAGTAACCCTAGGAAGGTAAATCAGCCGGGTATTAGGGTTCTTCCTAAGGAAAAAGCTGTGAAAGCAGCCATGTTGTGGCACTTTTGCACTCCCTTTTGGCTGCCTTTCACAGCTCCAGTGTGCCTGGAGGTCTGGGCTTCCTGATTTTAAAAATCCTAGCACAAGTCCTACCTAACCCCAACCCGACAACGAGAAAGGCAAATCAGCCAGGAATTAGGGATGTCCCCAAGGAAATAGCTGTGGAGGCAGGCATGTGGTGGTACTTTTGTGCTCTTCTTGGGTAGTCCTTCGCAGCTGCTGTATTCTTGGAACTCAGGGCTTTCTGGTTAAAAAACTCTAACCCTAGGCCTAACTCAAACCTCAACGCTAGGAAGGAAAATCAGCCTATGGTTCGGGATGGTCTCATGGAAATAGCAGTGGAGGCAGCCAAGTTGTGTCACTTTTGCGCTCCCGTTGGGATGCCTTGAACAGCTGCAGTGTTCCTGGAGCACAGGGCTTCCTGATTTTAAAAGTCCTTGGCCCAAGCCTAACAGTAACCCTAGGAAGGTAAATCAGCCGGGTATTAGGGTTCTTCCTAAGGAAAAAGCTGTGAAAGCAGCCATGTTGTGGCACTTCTGCGCTCCCTTTGGGATGCCTTTGGCAGCTACAGTAAGCCTGGAACACAGGGCTTCCTGGTTCAAAAAATCCTAGCCCTAGGCTGAACCCTAACCCTAACCCTAGGGAGATATATCAGAGAAGGTATAGTGTTGGTGCACAGAAAAAAGCTGTGAAAGCAGCCATGTTGTGGCACTTTTGCACTCCCTATTGGATGCCTTTCACAGCTCCAGTGTGCTTGGAGGTCTGGGTTTCCTGCTTTTAAATATCCTAGCACAAGGCCTACCTAACCCCAACCCGACGACGAGAAAGGCAAATCAGCCAGGAATTAGGGATGTCCCCAAGGAAATAGCTGGGGAGGCAGGCATGTTGTGGTACTTTTGTGCTCTTCTTGGGTAGTCCTTCGCAGCTGCTGTATTCTTGGAACTCAGGGCTTTCTGGTTGAAAGAACCCTAACCCTAGGCCTAACTCAAACCTCAACGCTAGGAAGGAAAATCAGCCTATGGTTCAGGATGGTCTCATGGAAATAGCAGTGGAGGCAGCCAAGTTGTGTCACTTTTGCGCTCCCCTTGGGATGCCTTGAACAGCTGCAGGGTGCCTGGAGCACAGGGCTTCCTGGTTTTAAAAGTCCTTGGCCCAAGCCTAACAGTAACCCTAGGAAGGTAAATCAGCCGGGTATTAGGGTTCTTCCTAAGGAAAAAGCTGTGAAAGCAGCCATGTTGTGGCACTTCTGCGCTCCCTTTGGGATGCCTTTGGCAGCTACAGTAAGCCTGGAACACAGGGCTTCCTGGTTAAAAAAATCCTAGCCCTAGGCTGAACCCTAACCCTAGGGAGATATATCAGAGAAGGTATAGTGTTGGTGCACAGAAAAAAGCTGTGAAAGCAGCCATGTTGTGGCCCTTTTGCACTCCCTTTTGGATGCATTTCACAGCTCCAGTGTGCTTGGAGGTCTGGGTTTCCTGCTTTTAAATATCCTAGCACAAGGCCTACCTAACCCCAACCCGACGACGAGAAAGGCAAATCAGCCAGGAATTAGGGATGTCCCCAAGGAAATCGCTGTGGAGGCAGGCATGTTGTGGTACTTTTGTGCTCTTCTTGGGTAGTCCTTCGCAGCTGCTGTGTTCTTGGAACTCAGGGCTTTCTGGTTAAAAAACTCTAACCCTAGGCCTAACTCAAACCTCAACGCTAGGAAGGAAAATCAGCCTATGATTCGGGATGGTCTCATGGAAATAGCAGTGGAGGCAGCCAAGTTGTGTCACTTTTGCACTCCCATTGGGATGCCTTGAACAGCTGCAGTGTGCCTGGAGCACAGGGCTTCCTGGTTTTAAAAGTCCTAGCCCGAAGCCTAACAGTAACCCTAGGAAGGTAAATCAGCCGGGTATTAGGGTTCTTCCTAAGGAAAAAGCTGTGAAAGCAGCCATGTTGTGGCACTTTTGCAATCCCTTTTGGCTGCCTTTCACAGCTCCAGTGTGCCTGGAGGTCTGGGCTTCCTGATTTTAAAAATCCTAGCACAAGGCCTACCTAACCCCAACCCGACGACGAGAAAGGCAAATCAGCCAGGAATTAGGGATGTCCCCAAGGAAATAGCTGTGGAGGCAGGCATGTGGTGGTACTTTTGTGCTCTTCTTGGGTAGTCCTTCGCAGCTGCTGTATTCTTGGAACTCAGGGCTTTCTGGTTGAAAGAACCCTAACCCTAGGCCTAACTCAAACCTCAACGCTAGGAAGGAAAACCAGCCTAAGGTTGGGGATGGTCTCATGGAAATAGCAGTGGAGGCAGCCAAGTTGTGTCACTTTTGCGCTCCCCTTGGGATGCCTTGAACAGCTGCAGTGTGCCTGGAGCACAGGGCTTCCTGGTTTTAAAAGTCCTTGGCCCAAGCCTAACAGTAACCCTAGGAAGGTAAATCAGCTGGGGATTAGGGTTCTTCCTAAGGAAAAAGCTGTGAAAGCAGCCATGTTGTGGCACTTTTGCACTCCCTTTTGGATGCCTTTCACAGCTCCAGTGTGCCTGGAGGTCTGGGCTTCCTGATTTTAAAAATCCTAGCACAAGGCCTACCTAACCCCAACCCGACAACGAGAAAGGCGTATCAGCCAGGAATTAGGGATGTCCCCAAGGAAATAGCTGTGGAGGCAGGCATGTGGTGGTACTTTTGTGCTCTTCTTGGGTAGTCCTTCGCAGCTGCTGTGTTCTTGGTATTCAGGGCTTTCTGTTTAAAAATCTCTAACCCTAGGCCTAACTCAAACCTCAACGCTAGGAAGGAAAATCAGCCTATGGTTGGGGATGGTCTCATGGAAATAGCAGTGGAGGCAGCCAAGTTGTGTCACTTTTGCGCTCCCGTTGGGATGCCTTGAACAGCTGCAGTGTGCCTGGAGCACAGGGCTTCCTGGCTTTCAAAGTCCTTGGCCCAAGCCTAACAGTAACCCTAGGAAGGTAAATCAGTCGGGTATTAGGGTTCTTCCTAAGGAAAAAGCTGTGAAAGCAGCCATGTTGTGGCACTTCTGCGCTCCCTTGGATGCCTTTGGCAGCTACAGTAAGCCTGGAACACAGGGCTTCCTGGTTCAAAAAATCCTAGCCCTAGGCTGAACCCTAACCCTAACCCTAGGGAGATATATCAGAGAAGGTATAGTGATGGTGCCAAGAAAAAAGCTATGAAAGCAGCCATGTTGTGGCCCTTTTGCACTCCCTTTTGGATGCCTTTCACAGCTCCAGTGTGCTTGGAGGTCTGGGTTTCCTGCTTTTAAATATCCTAGCACAAGGCCTACCTAACCCCAACCCGACGACGAGAAAGGCAAATCAGCCAGGAATTAGGGATGTCCCCAAGGAAATAGCTGTGGAGGCAGGCATGTGGTGGTACTTTTGTGCTCTTCTTGGGTGGTCCTTCGCATCTGCTGTGTTCTTGGAACTCAGGGCTTTCTGGTTAAAAAACTCTAACCCTAGGCCTAACTCAAACCTCAACGCTAGGAAGGAAAATCAGCCTATGGTTGGGGATGGTCTCATGGAAATAGCAGTGGAGGCAGCCAAGTTGTGTCACTTTTGCGCTCCCGTTGGGATGCCTTGAACAGCTGCAGTGTGCCTGGAGCACAGGGCTTCCTGGTTTTAAAAGTCCTTGGCCCAAGCCTAACAGTAACCCTAGGAAGGTAAATCAGCCGGGTATTAGGGTTCTTCCTAAGGAAAAAGCTGTGAAAGCAGCCATGTTGTGGCACTTTTGCACTCCCTTTTGGCTGCCTTTCACAGCTCCAGTGTGCCTGGAGGTCTGGGCTTCCTGATTTTAAAAATCCTAGCACAAGGCCTACCTAACCCCAACCCGACGACGAGAAAGGCAAATCAGCCAGGAATTAGGGATGTGCCCAATGAAATAGCTGGGGAGGCAGGCATGTTGTGGTACTTTTGTGCTCTTCTTGGGTAGTCCTTCGCAGCTGCTGTATTCTTGGAACTCAGGGCTTTCTGGTTGAAAGAACCCTAACCCTAGGCCTAACTCAAACCTCAACGCTAGGAAGGAAAATCAGCCTATGGTTCAGGATGGTCTCATGGAAATAGCAGTGGAGGCAGCCAAGTTGTGTCACTTTTGCGCTCCCCTTGGGATGCCTTGAACAGCTGCAGTGTGCCTGGAGCACAGGGCTTCCTGGTTTTCAAAGTCCTTGGCCCAAGCCTAACAGTAACCCTAGGAAGGTAAATCAGCCGGGTATTAGGGTTCTTCCTAAGGAAAAAGCTGTGAAAGCAGCCATGTTGTGGCACTTCTGCGCTCCCTTGGATGCCTTTGGCAGCTACAGTAAGCCTGGAACACAGGGCTTCCTGGTTCAAAAAATCCTAGCCCTAGGCTGAACCCTAACCCTAACCCTAGGGAGATATATCAGAGAAGGTATAGTGATGGTGCCAAGAAAAAAGCTGTTAAAGCAGCCATGTTGTGGCCCTTTTGCACTCCCTTTTGGATGCCTTTCACAGCTCCAGTGTGCTTGGAGGTCTGGGTTTCCTGCTTTTAAATATCCTAGCACAAGGCCTACCTAACCCCAACCCGACGACGAGAAAGGCAAATCAGCCAGGAATTAGGGATGTCCCCAAGGAAATCGCTGTGGAGGCAGGCATGTTGTGGTACTTTTGTGCTCTTCTTGGGTGGTCCTTCGCATCTGCTGTGTTCTTGGAACTCAGGGCTTTCTGGTTAAAAAACTCTAACCCTAGGCCTAACTCAAACCTCAACGCTAGGAAGGAAAATCAGCCTATGGTTGGGGATGGTCTCATGGAAATAGCAGTGGAGGCAGCCAAGTTGTGTCACTTTTGCGCTCCCGTTGGGATGCCTTGAACAGCTGCAGTGTGCCTGGAGCACAGGGCTTCCTGGCTTTCAAAGTCCTTGGCCCAAGCCTAACAGTAACCCTAGGAAGGTAAATCAGCCGGGTATTAGGGTTCTTCCTAAGGAAAAAGCTGTGAAAGCAGCCATGTTGTGGCACTTTTGCACTCCCTTTTGGCTGCCTTTCACAGCTCCAGTGTGCCTGGAGGTCTGGGCTTCCTGATTTTAAAAATCCTAGCACAAGGCCTACCTAACCCCAACCCGACGACGAGAAAGGCAAATCAGCCAGGAATTAGGGATGTGCCCAATGAAATAGCTGGGGAGGCAGGCATGTTGTGGTACTTTTGTGCTCTTCTTGGGTAGTCCTTCGCAGCTGCTGTATTCTTGGAACTCAGGGCTTTCTGGTTGAAAGAACCCTAACCCTAGGCCTAACTCAAACCTCAACGCTAGGAAGGAAAATCAGCCTATGGTTCAGGATGGTCTCATGGAAATAGCAGTGGAGGCAGCCAAGTTGTGTCACTTTTGCGCTCCCCTTGGGATGCCTTGAACAGCTGCAGGGTGCCTGGAGCACAGGGCTTCCTGGTTTTAAAAGTCCTTGGCCCAAGCCTAACAGTAACCCTAGGAAGGTAAATCAGCCGGGTATTAGGGTTCTTCCTAAGGAAAAAGCTGTGAAAGCAGCCATGTTGTGGCACTTCTGCGCTCCCTTTGGGATGCCTTTGGCAGCTACAGTAAGCCTGGAACACAGGGCTTCCTGGTTCAAAAAATCCTAGCCCTAGGCTGAACCCTAACCCTAGGGAGATATATCAGAGAAGGTATAGTGTTGGTGCACAGAAAAAAGCTGTGAAAGCAGCCATGTTGTGGCCCTTTTGCACTCCCTTTTGGATGCATTTCACAGCTCCAGTGTGCTTGGAGGTCTGGGTTTCCTGCTTTTAAATATCCTAGCACAAGGCCTACCTAACCCCAACCCGACGACGAGAAAGGCAAATCAGCCAGGAATTAGGGATGTCCCCAAGGAAATAGCTGTGGAGGCAGGCATGTTGTGGTACTTTTGTGCTCTTCTTGGGTAGTCCTTCGCAGCTGCTGTGTTCTTGGAACTCAGGGCTTTCTGGTTAAAAAACTCTAACCCTAGGCCTAACTCAAACCTCAACGCTAGGAAGGAAAATCAGCCTATGATTCGGGATGGTCTCATGGAAATAGCAGTGGAGGCAGCCAAGTTGTGTCACTTTTGCAATCCCATTGGGATGCCTTGAACAGCTGCAGTGTGCCTGGAGCACAGGGCTTCCTGGTTTTCAAAGTCCTTGGCCCAAGCCTAACAGTAACCCTAGGAAGGTAAATCAGCTGGGGATTAGGGTTCTTCCTAAGGAAAAAGCTGTGAAAGCAGCCATGTTGTGGCACTTTTGCACTCCCTTTTGGATGCCTTTCACAGCTCCAGTGTGCCTGGAGGTCTGGGCTTCCTGATTTTAAAAATCCTAGCACAAGGCCTACCTAACCCCAACCCGACAACGAGAAAGGCGTATCAGCCAGGAATTAGGGATGTCCCCAAGGAAATAGCTGTGGAGGCAGGCATGTGGTGGTACTTTTGTGCTCTTCTTGGGTAGTCCTTCGCAGCTGCTGTGTTCTTGGAACTCAGGGCTTTCAGGTTAAAAGAACACTAACCATAGGCCTAACTCAAAACTCAACGCTAGGAAGGAAAACCAGCCTAAGGTTGGGGATGGTCTCATGGAAATAGCAGTGGAGGCAGCCAAGTTGTGTCACTTTTGCTCTCCCCTTGGGATGCCTTGAACAGCTGCAGTGTGCCTGGAGCACAGGGCTTCCTGGTTTTCAAAGTCCTTGGCCCAAGCCTAACAGCAACCCTAGGAAGGTAAATCAGCCGGGTATTAGGGTTCTTCCTAAGGAAAAAGCTGTGAAAGCAGCCATGTTGTGGCACTTCTGCGCTCCCTTGGATGCCTTTGGCAGCTACAGTAAGCCTGGAACACAGGGCTTCCTGGTTCAAAAAATCCTAGCCCTAGGCTGAACCCTAACCCTAACCCTAGGGAGATATATCAGAGAAGGTATAGTGATGGTGCCAAGAAAAAAGCTGTGAAAGCAGCCATGTTGTGGCCCTTTTGCACTCCCTTTTGGATGCCTTTCACAGCTCCAGTGTGCTTGGAGGTCTGGGTTTCCTGCTTTTAAATATCCTAGCACAAGGCCTACCTAACACCAACCCGACGACGAGAAAGGCAAATCAGCCAGGAATTAGGGATGTCCCCAAGGAAATAGCTGTGGAGGCAGGCATGTGGTGGTACTTTTGTGCTCTTCTTGGGTGGTCCTTCGCATCTGCTGTGTTCTTGGAACTCAGGGCTTTCTGGTTAAAAAACTCTAACCCTCGGCCTAACTCAAACCTCAACGCTAGGAAGGAAAATCAGCCTATGGTTGGGGATGGTCTCATGGAAATAGCAGTGGAGGCAGCCAAGTTGTGTCACTTTTGCGCTCCCCTTGGGATGCCTTGAACAGCTGCAGTGTGCCTGGAGCACAGGGCTTCCTGGTTTTCAAAGTCCTTGGCCCAAGCCTAACAGTAACCCTAGGAAGGTAAATCAGCCGGGTATTAGGGTTCTTCCTAAGGAAAAAGCTGTGAAAGCAGCCATGTTGTGGCACTTTTGCACTCCCTTTTGGCTGCCTTTCACAGCTCCAGTGTGCCTGGAGGTCTGGGCTTCCTGATTTTAAAAATCCTAGCACAAGGCCTACCTAACCCCAACCCGACGACGAGAAAGGCAAATCAGCCAGGAATTAGGGATGTGCCCAATGAAATAGCTGTGGAGGCAGGCATGTTGTGGTACTTTTGTGCTCTTCTTGGGTAGTCCTTCGCAGCTGCTGTATTCTTGGAACTCAGGGCTTTCTGGTTGAAAGAACCCTAACCCTAGGCCTAACTCAAACCTCAACGCTAGGAAGGAAAATCAGCCTATGGTTCAGGATGGTCTCATGGAAATAGCAGTGGAGGCAGCCAAGTTGTGTCACTTTTGCGCTCCCCTTGGGATGCCTTGAACAGCTGCAGTGTGCCTGGAGCACAGGGCTTCCTGGTTTTAAAAGTCCTTGGCCCAAGCCTAACAGTAACCCTAGGAAGGTAAATCAGCCGGGTATTAGGGTTCTTCCTAAGGAAAAAGCTGTGAAAGCAGCCATGTTGTGGCACTTCTGCGCTCCCTTTGGGATGCCTTTGGCAGCTACAGTAAGCCTGGAACACAGGGCTTCCTGGTTCAAAAAATCCTAGCCCTAGGCTGAACCCTAACCCTAGGGAGATATATCAGAGAAGGTATAGTGTTGGTGCACAGAAAAAAGCTGTGAAAGCAGCCATGTTGTGGCCCTTTTGCACTCCCTTTTGGATGCATTTCACAGCTCCAGTGTGCTTGGAGGTCTGGGTTTCCTGCTTTTAAATATCCTAGCACAAGGCCTACCTAACCCCAACCCGACGACGAGAAAGGCAAATCAGCCAGGAATTAGGGATGTCCCCAAGGAAATAGCTGTGGAGGCAGGCATGTTGTGGTACTTTTGTGCTCTTCTTGGGTAGTCCTTCGCAGCTGCTGTGTTCTTGGAACTCAGGGCTTTCTGGTTTTAAAACTCTAACCCTAGGCCTAACTCAAACCTCAACGCTAGGAAGGAAAATCAGCCTATGATTCGGGATGGTCTCATGGAAATAGCAGTGGAGGCAGCCAAGTTGTGTCACTTTTGCACTCCCATTGGGATGCCTTGAACAGCTGCAGTGTGCCTGGAGCACAGGGCTTCCTGGTTTTAAAAGTCCTTGGCCCAAGCCTAACAGTAACCCTAGGAAGGTAAATCAGCCGGGTATTAGGGTTCTTCCTAAGGAAAAAGCTGTGAAAGCAGCCATGTTGTGGCACTTTTGCACTCCCTTTTGGCTGCCTTTCACAGCTCCAGTGTGCCTGGAGGTCTGGGCTTCCTGATTTTAAAAATCCTAGCACAAGGCCTACCTAACCCCAACCCGACGACGAGAAAGGCAAATCAGCCAGGAATTAGGGATGTCCCCAAGGAAATAGCTGTGGAGGCAGGCATGTGGTGGTACTTTTGTGCTCTTCTTGGGTAGTCCTTCGCAGCTGCTGTATTCTTGGAACTCAGGGCTTTCTGGTTGAAAGAACCCTAACCCTAGGCCTAACTCAAACCTCAACGCTAGGAAGGAAAACCAGCCTAAGTTTGGGGATGGTCTCATGGAAATAGCAGTGGAGGCCGCCAAGTTGTGTCACTTTTGCGCTCCCCTTGGGATGCCTTGAACAGCTGCAGTGTGCCTGGAGCACAGGGCTTCCTGGTTTTAAAAGTCCTTGGCCCAAGCCTAACAGTAACCCTAGGAAGGTAAATCAGCTGGGGATTAGGGTTCTTCCTAAGGAAAAAGCTGTGAAAGCAGCCATGTTGTGGCACTTTTGCACTCCCTTTTGGATGCCTTTCACAGCTCCAGTGTGCCTGGAGGTCTGGGCTTCCTGATTTTAAAAATCCTAGCACAAGGCCTACCTAACCCCAACCCGACGACGAGAAAGGCAAATCAGCCAGGAATTAGGGATGTCCCCAAGGAAATAGCTGTGGAGGCAGGCATGTGGTGGTACTTTTGTGCTCTTCTTGGGTAGTCCTTCGCAGCTGCTGTGTTCTTGGAACTCAGGGCTTTCAGGTTAAAAGAACACTAACCATAGGCCTAACTCAAAACTCAACGCTAGGAAGGAAAACCAGCCTAAGGTTGGGGATGGTCTCATGGAAATAGCAGTGGAGGCAGCCAAGTTGTGTCACTTTTGCGCTCCCCTTGGGATGCCTTGAACAGCTGCAGTGTGCCTGGAGCACAGGGCTTCCTGGTTTT
Source organism: Melospiza georgiana (assembly GCF_028018845.1). NCBI lineage: Eukaryota > Metazoa > Chordata > Aves > Passeriformes > Passerellidae > Melospiza > Melospiza georgiana. The sequence goes on along the minus strand of NC_080453.1, from coordinate 653,545 downwards.
CAAAGTCCTTGGCCCAAGCCTAACAGTAACCCTAGGAAGGTAAATCAGCCGGGTATTAGGGTTCTTCCTAAGGAAAAAGCTGTGAAAGCAGCCATGTTGTGGCACTTCTGCGCTCCCTTGGATGCCTTTGGCAGCTACAGTAAGCCTGGAACACAGGGCTTCCTGGTTCAAAAAATCCTAGCCCTAGGCTGAACCCTAACCCTAACCCTAGGGAGATATATCAGAGAAGGTATAGTGATGGTGCCAAGAAAAAAGCTGTGAAAGCAGCCATGTTGTGGCCCTTTTGCACTCCCTTTTGGATGCCTTTCACAGCTCCAGTGTGCTTGGAGGTCTGGGTTTCCTGCTTTTAAATATCCTAGCACAAGGCCTACCTAACCCCAACCCGACGACGAGAAAGGCAAATCAGCCAGGAATTAGGGATGTCCCCAAGGAAATAGCTGTGGAGGCAGGCATGTGGTGGTACTTTTGTGCTCTTCTTGGGTAGTCCTTCGCAGCTGCTGTGTTCTTGGAACTCAGGGCTTTCTGGTTTTAAAACTCTAACCCTAGGCCTAACTCAAACCTCAACGCTAGGAAGGAAAATCAGCCTATGATTCGGGATGGTCTCATGGAAATAGCAGTGGAGGCAGCCAAGTTGTGTCACTTTTGCACTCCCATTGGGATGCCTTGAACAGCTGCAGTGTGCCTGGAGCACAGGGCTTCCTGGTTTTAAAAGTCCTTGGCCCAAGCCTAACAGTAACCCTAGGTAGGTAAATCAGCCGGGTATTAGGGTTCTTCCTAAGGAAAAAGCTGTGAAAGCAGCCATGTTGTGGCACTTTTGCAATCCCTTTTGGCTGCCTTTCACAGCTCCAGTGTGCCTGGAGGTCTGGGCTTCCTGATTTTAAAAATCCTAGCACAAGGCCTACCTAACCCCAACCCGACGACGAGAAAGGCAAATCAGCCAGGAATTAGGGATGTCCCCAAGGAAATAGCTGTGGAGGCAGGCATGTGGTGGTACTTTTGTGCTCTTCTTGGGTAGTCCTTCGCAGCTGCTGTATTCTTGGAACTCAGGGCTTTCAGGTTAAAAGAACCCTAACCCTAGGCCTAACTCAAACCTCAACGCTAGGAAGGAAAACCAGCCTAAGGTTGGGGATGGTCTCATGGAAATAGCAGTGGAGGCAGCCAAGTTGTGTCACTTTTGCGCTCCCCTTGGGATGCCTTGAACAGCTGCAGTGTGCCTGGAGCACAGGGCTTCCTGGTTTTAAAAGTCCTTGGCCCAAGCCTAACAGTAACCCTAGGAAGGTAAATCAGCCGGGTATTAGGGTTCTTCCTAAGGAAAAAGCTGTGAAAGCAGCCATGTTGTGGCACTTTTGCACTCCCTTTTGGATGCCTTTCACAGCTCCAGTGTGCCTGGAGCTCTGGGCTTCCTGATTTTAAAAATCCTAGCACAAGGCCTACCTAACCCCAACCCGACAACGAGAAAGGCGTATCAGCCAGGAATTAGGGATGTCCCCAAGGAAATAGCTGTGGAGGCAGGCATGTGGTGGTACTTTTGTGCTCTTCTTGGGTAGTCCTTCGCAGCTGCTGTGTTCTTGGAACTCAGGGCTTTCAGGTTAAAAGAACACTAACCATAGGCCTAACTCAAAACTCAACGCTAGGAAGGAAAACCAGCCTAAGGTTGGGGATGGTCTCATGGAAATAGCAGTGGAGGCAGCCAAGTTGTGTCACTTTTGCGCTCCCCTTGGGATGCCTTGAACAGCTGCAGTGTGCCTGGAGCACAGGGCTTCCTGGTTTTCAAAGTCCTTGGCCCAAGCCTAACAGTAACCCTAGGAAGGTAAATCAGCCGGGTATTAGGGTTCTTCCTAAGGAAAAAGCTGTGAAAGCAGCCATGTTGTGGCACTTCTGCGCTCCCTTGGATGCCTTTGGCAGCTACAGTAAGCCTGGAACACAGGGCTTCCTGGTTCAAAAAATCCTAGCCCTAGGCTGAACCCTAACCCTAACCCTAGGGAGATATATCAGAGAAGGTATAGTGATGGTGCCAAGAAAAAAGCTGTGAAAGCAGCCATGTTGTGGCCCTTTTGCACTCCCTTTTGGATGCCTTTCACAGCTCCAGTGTGCTTGGAGGTCTGGGTTTCCTGCTTTTAAATATCCTAGCACAAGGCCTACCTAACCCCAACCCGACGACGAGAAAGGCAAATCAGCCAGGAATTAGGGATGTCCCCAAGGAAATAGCTGTGGAGGCAGGCATGTGGTGGTACTTTTGTGCTCTTCTTGGGTAGTCCTTCGCAGCTGCTGTGTTCTTGGAACTCAGGGCTTTCTGGTTTTAAAACTCTAACCCTAGGCCTAACTCAAACCTCAACGCTAGGAAGGAAAATCAGCCTATGATTCGGGATGGTCTCATGGAAATAGCAGTGGAGGCAGCCAAGTTGTGTCACTTTTGCACTCCCATTGGGATGCCTTGAACAGCTGCAGTGTGCCTGGAGCACAGGGCTTCCTGGTTTTAAAAGTCCTTGGCCCAAGCCTAACAGTAACCCTAGGAAGGTAAATCAGCCGGGTATTAGGGTTCTTCCTAAGGAAAAAGCTGTGAAAGCAGCCATGTTGTGGCACTTTTGCAATCCCTTTTGGCTGCCTTTCACAGCTCCAGTGTGCCTGGAGGTCTGGGCTTCCTGATTTTAAAAATCCTAGCACAAGGCCTACCTAACCCCAACCCGACGACGAGAAAGGCAAATCAGCCAGGAATTAGGGATGTCCCCAAGGAAATAGCTGTGGAGGCAGGCATGTGGTGGTACTTTTGTGCTCTTCTTGGGTAGTCCTTCGCAGCTGCTGTATTCTTGGAACTCAGGGCTTTCTGGTTGAAAGAACCCTAACCCTAGGCCTAACTCAAACCTCAACGCTAGGAAGGAAAACCAGCCTAAGGTTGGGGATGGTCTCATGGAAATAGCAGTGGAGGCAGCCAAGTTGTGTCACTTTTGCGCTCCCCTTGGGATGCCTTGAACAGCTGCAGTGTGCCTGGAGCACAGGGCTTCCTGGTTTTAAAAGTCCTTGGCCCAAGCCTAACAGTAACCCTAGGAAGGTAAATCAGCCAGGTATTAGGGTTCTTCCTAAGGAAAAAGCTGTGAAAGCAGCCATGTTGTGGCACTTTTGCACTCCCTTTTGGATGCCTTTCACAGCTCCAGTGTGCCTGGAGCTCTGGGCTTCCTGATTTTAAAAATCCTAGCACAAGGCCTACCTAACCCCAACCCGACAACGAGAAAGGCAAATCAGCCAGGAATTAGGGATGTCCCCAAGGAAATAGCTGTGGAGGCAGGCATGTGGTGGTACTTTTGTGCTCTTCTTGGGTAGTCCTTCGCAGCTGCTGTGTTCTTGGAACTCAGGGCTTTCAGGTTAAAAGAACACTAACCCTAGGCCTAACTCAAAAGTCAACGCTAGGAAGGAAAACCAGCCTAAGGTTGGGGATGGTCTCATGGAAATAGCAGTGGAGGCAGCCAAGTTGTGTCACTTTTGCGCTCCCCTTGGGATGCCTTGAACAGCTGCAGTGTGCCTGGAGCACAGGGCTTCCTGGTTTTCAAAGTCCTTGGCCCAAGCCTAACAGTAACCCTAGGAAGGTAAATCAGCCAGGTATTAGGGTTCTTCCTAAGGAAAAAGCTGTGAAAGCAGCCATGTTGTGGCACTTTTGCACTCCCTTTTGGATGCCTTTCACAGCTCCAGTGTGCCTGGAGGTCTGGGCTTCCTGATTTTAAAAATCCTAGCACAAGGCCTACCTAACCCCAACCCGACGACGAGAAAGGCAAATCAGCCAGGAATTAGGGATGTCCCCAAGGAAATAGCTGTGGAGGCAGGCATGTGGTGGTACTTTTGTGCTCTTCTTGGGTAGTCCTTCGCAGCTGCTGTGTTCTTGGAACTCAGGGCTTTCTGGTTAAAAATCTCTAACCCTAGGCCTAACTCAAACCTCAACGCTAGGAAGGAAAATCAGCCTATGGTTGGGGATGGTCTCATGGAAATAGCAGTGGAGGCAGCCAAGTTGTGTCACTTTTGCGCTCCCCTTGGGATGCCTTGAACAGCTGCAGTGTTCCTGGAGCACAGGGCTTCCTGATTTTAAAAGTCCTTGGCCCAAGCCTAACAGTAACCCTAGGAAGGTAAATCAGCCAGGTGTTGGGGTTCTTCCTTAGGAAAAAGCTGTGAAAGCAGCCATGTTGTGGCACTTCTGCGCTCCCTTTGGGATGCCTTTGGCAGCTACAGTAAGCCTGGAACACAGGGCTTCCTGGTTCAAAAAATCCTAGCCCTAGGCTGAACCCTAACCCTAACCCTAGGGAGATATATCAGAGAAGGTATAGTGATGGTGCCAAGAAAAAAGCTGTGAAAGCAGCCATGTTGTGGCACTTTTGCACTCCCTATTGGATGCCTTTCACAGCTCCAGTGTGCTTGGATGTCTGGGTTTCCTGCTTTTAAATATCCTAGCGCAAGGCCTACCTAACCCCAACCCGACGACGAGAAAGGCAAATCAGCCAGGAATTAGGGATGTCCCCAAGGAAATAGCTGTGGAGGCAGGCATGTGGTGGTACTTTTGTGCTCTTCTTGGGTAGTCCTTCGCAGCTGCTGTGTTCTTGGAACTCAGGGCTTTCTGGTTAAAAACCTCTAACCCTAGGCCTAACTCAAACCTCAACGCTAGGAAGGAAAATCAGCCTATGGTTCGGGATGGTCTCATGGAAATAGCAGTGGAGGCAGCCAAGTTGTGTCATTTTGCACTCCCATTGGGATGCCTTGAACAGCTGCAGTGTGCCTGGAGCACAGGTCTTCCTGGTTTTAAAAGTCCTAGGCCGAAGCCTAATAGTAACCCTAGGAAGGTAAATCAGCCGGGTATTAGGGTTCTTCCTAAGGAAAAAGCTGTGAAAGCAGCCATGTTGTGGCACTTTTGCACTCCCTTTTGGATGCCTTTCACAGCTCCAGTGTGCCTGGAGGTCTGGGCTTCCTGATTTTAAAAATCCTAGCACAAGGCCTACCTAACCCCAACCCGACGACGAGGAAGGCAAATCAGCCAGGAATTAGGGATGTCCCCAAGGAAATAGCTGTGGAGGCAGGCATGTGGTGGTACTTTTGTGCTCTTCTTGGGTAGTCCTTCGCAGCTGCTGTATTCTTGGAACTCAGGGCTTTCTGGTTGAAAGAACCCTAACCCTAGGCCTAACTCAAACCTCAACGCTAGGAAGGAAAACCAGCCTAAGGTTGGGGATGGTCTCATGGAAATAGCAGTGGAGGCAGCCAAGTTGTGTCACTTTTGTGCTCCCCTTGGGATGCCTTGAACAGCTGCAGTGGGCCTGGAGCACAGGGCTTCCTGGTTTTAAAAGTCCTTGGCCCAAGCCTAACAGTAACCCTAGGAAGGTAAATCAGCCGGGTATTAGGGTTCTTCCTAAGGAAAAAGCTGTGAAAGCAGCCATGTTGTGGCACTTTTGCACTCCCTTTTGGCTGCCTTTCACAGCTCCAGTGTGCCTGGAGGTCTGGGCTTCCTGATTTTAAAAATCCTAGCACAAGGCCTACCTAACCCCAACCCGACAACGAGAAAGGCAAATCAGCCAGGAATTAGGGATGTCCCCAAGGAAATAGCTGTGGAGGCAGGCATGTGGTGGTACTTTTGTGCTCTTCTTGGGTAGTCCTTCGCAGCTGCTGTATTCTTGGAACTCAGGGCTTTCTGGTTAAAAAACTCTAACCCTAGGCCTAACTCAAACCTCAACGCTAGGAAGGAAAATCAGCCTATGGTTGGGGATGGTCTCATGGAAATAGCAGTGGAGGCAGCCAAGTTGTGTCACTTTTGCGCTCCCCTTGGGATGCCTTGAACAGCTGCAGTGTTCCTGGAGCACAGGGCTTCCTGATTTTAAAAGTCCTTGGCCCAAGCCTAACAGTAACCCTAGGAAGGTAAATCAGCCGGGTATTAGGGTTCTTCCTAAGGAAAAAGCTGTGAAAGCAGCCATGTTGTGGCACTTCTGCGCTCCCTTTGGGATGCCTTTGGCAGCTACAGTAAGCCTGGAACACAGGGCTTCCTGGTTCAAAAAATCCTAGCCCTAGGCTGAACCCTAACCCTAACCCTAGGGAGATATATCAGAGAAGGTATAGTGATGGTGCCAAGAAAAAAGCTGTGAAAGCAGCCATGTTGTGGCACTTTTGCACTCCCTATTGGATGCCTTTCACAGCTCCAGTGTGCTTGGAGGTCTGGGTTTCCTGCTTTTAAATATCCTAGCACAAGGCCTACCTAACCCCAACCCGACGACGAGAAAGGCAAATCAGCCAGGAATTAGGGATGTCCCCAAGGAAATAGCTGGGGAGGCAGGCATGTTGTGGTACTTTTGTGCTCTTCTTGGGTAGTCCTTCGCAGCTGCTGTATTCTTGGAACTCAGGGCTTTCTGGTTGAAAGAACCCTAACCCTAGGCCTAACTCAAACCTCAACGCTAGGAAGGAAAATCAGCCTATGGTTCAGGATGGTCTCATGGAAATAGCAGTGGAGGCAGCCAAGTTGTGTCACTTTTGCGCTCCCCTTGGGATGCCTTGAACAGCTGCAGGGTGCCTGGAGCACAGGGCTTCCTGGTTTTAAAAGTCCTTGGCCCAAGCCTAACAGTAACCCTAGGAAGGTAAATCAGCCGGGTATTAGGGTTCTTCCTAAGGAAAAAGCTGTGAAAGCAGCCATGTTGTGGCACTTCTGCGCTCCCTTTGGGATGCCTTTGGCAGCTACAGTAAGCCTGGAACACAGGGCTTCCTGGTTCAAAAAATCCTAGCCCTAGGCTGAACCCTAACCCTAGGGAGATATATCAGAGAAGGTATAGTGTTGGTGCACAGAAAAAAGCTGTGAAAGCAGCCATGTTGTGGCCCTTTTGCACTCCCTTTTGGATGCCTTTCACAGCTCCAGTGTGCTTGGAGGTCTGGGTTTCCTGCTTTTAAATATCCTAGCACAAGGCCTACCTAACCCCAACCCGACGACGAGAAAGGCAAATCAGCCAGGAATTAGGGATGTCCCCAAGGAAATAGCTGTGGAGGCAGGCATGTTGTGGTACTTTTGTGCTCTTCTTGGGTGGTCCTTCGCATCTGCTGTGTTCTTGGAACTCAGGGCTTTCTGGTTAAAAAACTCTAACCCTAGGCCTAACTCAAACCTCAACGCTAGGAAGGAAAATCAGCCTATGGTTGGGGATGGTCTCATGGAAATAGCAGTGGAGGCAGCCAAGTTGTGTCACTTTTGCGCTCCCGTTGGGATGCCTTGAACAGCTGCAGTGTGCCTGGAGCACAGGGCTTCCTGGCTTTCAAAGTCCTTGGCCCAAGCCTAACAGTAACCCTAGGAAGGTAAATCAGTCGGGTATTAGGGTTCTTCCTAAGGAAAAAGCTGTGAAAGCAGCCATGTTGTGGCACTTTTGCACTCCCTTTTGGCTGCCTTTCACAGCTCCAGTGTGCCTGGAGGTCTGGGCTTCCTGATTTTAAAAATCCTAGCACAAGGCCTACCTAACCCCAACCCGACGACGAGAAAGGCAAATCAGCCAGGAATTAGGGATGTGCCCAATGAAATAGCTGGGGAGGCAGGCATGTTGTGGTACTTTTGTGCTCTTCTTGGGTAGTCCTTCGCAGCTGCTGTATTCTTGGAACTCAGGGCTTTCTGGTTGAAAGAACCCTAACCCTAGGCCTAACTCAAATCTCAACGCTAGGAAGGAAAATCAGCCTATGGTTCAGGATGGTCTCATGGAAATAGCAGTGGAGGCAGCCAAGTTGTGTCACTTTTGCGCTCCCCTTGGGATGCCTTGAACAGCTGCAGGGTGCCTGGAGCACAGGGCTTCCTGGTTTTAAAAGTCCTTGGCCCAAGCCTAACAGTAACCCTAGGAAGGTAAATCAGCCGGGTATTAGGGTTCTTCCTAAGGAAAAAGCTGTGAAAGCAGCCATGTTGTGGCACTTCTGCGCTCCCTTTGGGATGCCTTTGGCAGCTACAGTAAGCCTGGAACACAGGGCTTCCTGGTTCAAAAAATCCTAGCCCTAGGCTGAACCCTAACCCTAGGGAGATATATCAGAGAAGGTATAGTGTTGGTGCACAGAAAAAAGCTGTGAAAGCAGCCATGTTGTGGCCCTTTTGCACTCCCTTTTGGATGCATTTCACAGCTCCAGTGTGCTTGGAGGTCTGGGTTTCCTGCTTTTAAATATCCTAGCACAAGGCCTACCTAACCCCAACCCGACGACGAGAAAGGCAAATCAGCCAGGAATTAGGGATGTCCCTAAGGAAATAGCTGTGGAGGCAGGCATGTTGTGGTACTTTTGTGCTCTTCTTGGGTAGTCCTTCGCAGCTGCTGTGTTCTTGGAACTCAGGGCTTTCTGGTTAAAAAACTCTAACCCTAGGCCTAACTCAAACCTCAACGCTATGAAGGAAAATCAGCCTATGATTCGGGATGGTCTCATGGAAATAGCAGTGGAGGCAGCCAAGTTGTGTCACTTTTGCAATCCCATTGGGATGCCTTGAACAGCTGCAGTGTGCCTGGAGCACAGGGCTTCCTGGTTTTAAAAGTCCTAGGCCGAAGCCTAACAGTAACCCTAGGAAGGTAAATCAGCCGGGTATTAGGGTTCTTCCTAAGGAAAAAGCTGTGAAAGCAGCCATGTTGTGGCACTTTTGCAATCCCTTTTGGCTGCCTTTCACAGCTCCAGTGTGCCTGGAGGTCTGGGCTTCCTGATTTTAAAAATCCTAGCACAAGGCCTACCTAACCCCAACCCGACAACGAGAAAGGCAAATCAGCCAGGAATTAGGGATGTCCCCAAGGAAATAGCTGTGGAGGCAGGCATGTGGTGGTACTTTTGTGCTCTTCTTGGGTAGTCCTTCGCAGCTGCTGTATTCTTGGAACTCAGGGCTTTCTGGTTGAAAGAACCCTAACCCTAGGCCTAACTCAAACCTCAACGCTAGGAAGGAAAACCAGCCTAAGGTTGGGGATGGTCTCATGGAAATAGCAGTGGAGGCAGCCAAGTTGTGTCACTTTTGCGCTCCCCTTGGGATGCCTTGAACAGCTGCAGTGTGCCTGGAGCACAGGGCTTCCTGGTTTTAAAAGTCCTTGGCCCAAGCCTAACAGTAACCCTAGGAAGGTAAATCAGCTGGGGATTAGGGTTCTTCCTAAGGAAAAAGCTGTGAAAGCAGCCATGTTGTGGCACTTTTGCACTCCCTTTTGGATGCCTTTCACAGCTCCAGTGTGCCTGGAGCTCTGGGCTTCCTGATTTTAAAAATCCTAGCACAAGGCCTACCTAACCCCAACCCGACAACGAGAAAGGCGTATCAGCCAGGAATTAGGGATGTCCCCAAGGAAATAGCTGTGGAGGCAGGCATGTGGTGGTACTTTTGTGCTCTTCTTGGGTAGTCCTTCGCAGCTGCTGTGTTCTTGGAACTCAGGGCTTTCAGGTTAAAAGAACACTAACCATAGGCCTAACTCAAAACTCAACGCTAGGAAGGAAAACCAGCCTAAGGTTGGGGATGGTCTCATGGAAATAGCAGTGGAGGCAGCCAAGTTGTGTCACTTTTGCGCTCCCCTTGGGATGCCTTGAACAGCTGCAGTGTGCCTGGAGCACAGGGCTTCCTGGTTTTCAAAGTCCTTGGCCCAAGCCTAACAGTAACCCTAGGAAGGTAAATCAGCCGGGTATTAGGGTTCTTCCTAAGGAAAAAGCTGTGAAAGCAGCCATGTTGTGGCACTTCTGCGCTCCCTTGGATGCCTTTGGCAGCTACAGTAAGCCTGGAACACAGGGCTTCCTGGTTCAAAAAATCCTAGCCCTAGGCTGAACCCTAACCCTAACCCTAGGGAGATATATCAGAGAAGGTATAGTGATGGTGCCAAGAAAAAAGCTGTGAAAGCAGCCATGTTGTGGCCCTTTTGCACTCCCTTTTGGATGCCTTTCACAGCTCCAGTGTGCTTGGAGGTCTGGGTTTCCTGCTTTTAAATATCCTAGCACAAGGCCTACCTAACACCAACCCGACGACGAGAAAGGCAAATCAGCCAGGAATTAGGGATGTCCCCAAGGAAATAGCTGTGGAGGCAGGCATGTGGTGGTACTTTTGTGCTCTTCTTGGGTGGTCCTTCGCATCTGCTGTGTTCTTGGAACTCAGGGCTTTCTGGTTAAAAAACTCTAACCCTCGGCCGAACTCAAACCTCAACGCTAGGAAGGAAAATCAGCCTATGGTTGGGGATGGTCTCATGGAAATAGCAGTGGAGGCAGCCAAGTTGTGTCACTTTTGCGCTCCCCTTGGGATGCCTTGAACAGCTGCAGTGTGCCTGGAGCACAGGGCTTCCTGGTTTTCAAAGTCCTTGGCCCAAGCCTAACAGTAACCCTAGGAAGGTAAATCAGCCGGGTATTAGGGTTCTTCCTAAGGAAAAAGCTGTGAAAGCAGCCATGTTGTGGCACTTTTGCACTCCCTTTTGGCTGCCTTTCACAGCTCCAGTGTGCCTGGAGGTCTGGGCTTCCTGATTTTAAAAATCCTAGCACAAGGCCTACCTAACCCCAACCCGACGACGAGAAAGGCAAATCAGCCAGGAATTAGGGATGTGCCCAATGAAATAGCTGTGGAGGCAGGCATGTTGTGGTACTTTTGTGCTCTTCTTGGGTAGTCCTTCGCAGCTGCTGTATTCTTGGAACTCAGGGCTTTCTGGTTGAAAGAACCCTAACCCTAGGCCTAACTCAAACCTCAACGCTAGGAAGGAAAATCAGCCTATGGTTCAGGATGGTCTCATGGAAATAGCAGTGGAGGCAGCCAAGTTGTGTCACTTTTGCGCTCCCCTTGGGATGCCTTGAACAGCTGCAGGGTGCCTGGAGCACAGGGCTTCCTGGTTTTAAAAGTCCTTGGCCCAAGCCTAACAGTAACCCTAGGAAGGTAAATCAGCCGGGTATTAGGGTTCTTCCTAAGGAAAAAGCTGTGAAAGCAGCCATGTTGTGGCACTTCTGCGCTCCCTTTGGGATGCCTTTGGCAGCTACAGTAAGCCTGGAACACAGGGCTTCCTGGTTCAAAAAATCCTAGCCCTAGGCTGAACCCTAACCCTAACCCTAGGGAGATATATCAGAGAAGGTATAGTGTTGGTGCACAGAAAAAAGCTGTGAAAGCAGCCATGTTGTGGCCCTTTTGCACTCCCTTTTGGATGCATTTCACAGCTCCAGTGTGCTTGGAGGTCTGGGTTTCCTGCTTTTAAATATCCTAGCACAAGGCCTACCTAACCCCAACCCGACGACGAGAAAGGCAAATCAGCCAGGAATTAGGGATGTCCCCAAGGAAATAGCTGTGGAGGCAGGCATGTTGTGGTACTTTTGTGCTCTTCTTGGGTAGTCCTTCGCAGCTGCTGTGTTCTTGGAACTCAGGGCTTTCTGGTTTTAAAACTCTAACCCTAGGCCTAACTCAAACCTCAACGCTAGGAAGGAAAATCAGCCTATGATTCGGGATGGTCTCATGGAAATAGCAGTGGAGGCAGCCAAGTTGTGTCACTTTTGCACTCCCATTGGGATGCCTTGAACAGCTGCAGTGTGCCTGGAGCACAGGGCTTCCTGGTTTTAAAAGTCCTTGGCCCAAGCCTAACAGTAACCCTAGGAAGGTAAATCAGCCGGGTATTAGGGTTCTTCCTAAGGAAAAAGCTGTGAAAGCAGCCATGTTGTGGCACTTTTGCAATCCCTTTTGGCTGCCTTTCACAGCTCCAGTGTGCCTGGAGGTCTGGGCTTCCTGATTTTAAAAATCCTAGCACAAGGCCTACCTAACCCCAACCCGACGACGAGAAAGGCAAATCAGCCAGGAATTAGGGATGTCCCCAAGGAAATAGCTGTGGAGGCAGGCATGTGGTGGTACTTTTGTGCTCTTCTTGGGTAGTCCTTCGCAGCTGCTGTATTCTTGGAACTCAGGGCTTTCTGGTTGAAAGAACCCTAACCCTAGGCCTAACTCAAACCTCAACGCTAGGAAGGAAAACCAGCCTAAGGTTGGGGATGGTCTCATGGAAATAGCAGTGGAGGCAGCCAAGTTGTGTCACTTTTGTGCTCCCCTTGGGATGCCTTGAACAGCTGCAGTGTGCCTGGAGCACAGGGCTTCCTGGTTTTCAAAGTCCTTGGCCCAAGCCTAACAGTAACCCTAGGAAGGTAAATCAGCCGGGTATTAGGGTTCTTCCTAAGGAAAAAGCTGTGAAAGCAGCCATGTTGTGGCACTTTTGCACTCCCTTTTGGATGCCTTTCACAGCTCCAGTGTGCCTGGAGGTCTGGGCTTCCTGATTTTAAAAATCCTAGCACAAGGCCTACCTAACCCCAACCCGACAACGAGAAAGGCAAATCAGCCAGGAATTAGGGATGTCCCCAAGGAAATAGCTGTGGAGGCAGGCATGTGGTGGTACTTTTGTGCTCTTCTTGGGTAGTCCTTCGCAGCTGCTGTGTTCTTGGAAGTCAGGGCTTTCTGGTTAAAAAACTCTAACCCTAGGCCTAACTCAAACCTCAACGCTAGGAAGGAAAATCAGCCTATGGTTCGGGATGGTCTCATGGAAATAGCAGTGGAGGCAGCCAAGTTGTGTCACTTTTGCGCTCCCGTTGGGATGCCTTGAACAGCTGCAGTGTTCCTGGAGCACAGGGCTTCCTGATTTTAAAAGTCCTTGGCCCAAGCCTAACAGTAACCCTAGGAAGGTAAATCAGCCGGGTATTAGGGTTCTTCCTTAGGAAAAAGCTGTGAAAGCAGCCATGTTGTGGCACTTCTGCGCTCCCTTTGGGATGCCTTTGGCAGCTACAGTAAGCCTGGAACACAGGGCTTCCTGGTTCAAAAAATCCTAGCCCTAGGCTGAACCCTAACCCTAGGGAGATATATCAGAGAAGGTATAGTGATGGTGCCAAGAAAAAAGCTGTGAAAGCAGCCATGTTGTGGCACTTTTGCACTCCCTATTGGATGCCTTTCACAGCTCCAGTGTGCTTGGAGGTCTGGGTTTCCTGCTTTTAAATATCCTAGCACAAGGCCTACCTAACCCCAACCCGACGACGAGAAAGGCAAATCAGCCAGGAATTAGGGATGTCCCCAAGGAAATAGCTGTGGAGGCAGGCATGTGGTGGTACTTTTGTGCTCTTCTTGGGTAGTCCTTCGCAGCTGCTGTGTTCTTGGTATTCAGGGCTTTCTGGTTAAAAATCTCTAACCCTAGGCCTAACTCAAACCTCAACGCTAGGAAGGAAAATCAGCCTATGGTTCAGGATGGTCTCATGGAAATAGCAGTGGAGGCAGCCAAGTTGTGTCACTTTTGCGCTCCCCTTGGGATGCCTTGAACAGCTGCAGTGTGCCTGGAGCACAGGGCTTCCTGGTTTTAAAAGTCCTTGGCCCAAGCCTAACAGTAACCCTAGGAAGGTAAATCAGCCGGGTATTAGGGTTCTTCTAAGGAAAAAGCTGTGAAAGCAGCCATGTTGTGGCACTTCTGCGCTCCCTTGGATGCCTTTGGCAGCTACAGTAAGCCTGGAACACAGGGCTTCCTGGTTCAAAAAATCCTAGCCCTAGGCTGAACCCTAACCCATACCCTAGGGAGATATATCAGAGAAGGTATAGTGATGGTGCCAAGAAAAAAGCTGTGAAAGCAGCCATGTTGTGGCCCTTTTGCACTCCCTTTTGGATGCCTTTCACAGCTCCAGTGTGCTTGGAGGTCTGGGTTTCCTGCTTTTAAATATCCTAGCACAAGGCCTACCTAACCCCAACCCGACGACGAGAAAGGCAAATCAGCCAGGAATTAGGGATGTCCCCAAGGAAATAGCTGTGGAGGCAGGCATGTTGTGGTACTTTTGTGCTCTTCTTGGGTGGTCCTTCGCATCTGCTGTGTTCTTGGAACTCAGGGCTTTCTGGTTAAAAAACTCTAACCCTAGGCCTAACTCAAACCTCAACGCTAGGAAGGAAAATCAGCCTATGGTTGGGGATGGTCTCATGGAAATAGCAGTGGAGGCAGCCAAGTTGTGTCACTTTTGCGCTCCCGTTGGGATGCCTTAACAGCTGCAGTGTGCCTGGAGCACAGGGCTTCCTGGTTTTCAAAGTCCTTGGCCCAAGCCTAACAGTAACCCTAGGAAGGTAAATCAGCCGGATATTAGGGTTCTTCCTAAGGAAAAAGCTGTGAAAGCAGCCATGTTGTGGCACTTTTGCACTCCCTTTTGGATGCCTTTCACAGCTCCATTGTGCCTGGAGGTCTGGGCTTCCTGATTTTAAAAATCCTAGCACAAGGCCTACCTAACCCCAACCCGACGACGAGAAAGGCAAATCAGCCAGGAATTAGGGATGTGCCCAATGAAATAGCTGGGGAGGCAGGCATGTTGTGGTACTTTTGTGCTCTTCTTGGGTAGTCCTTCGCAGCTGCTGTATTCTTGGAACTCAGGGCTTTCTGGTTGAAAGAACCCTAACCCTAGGCCTAACTCAAACCTCAACGCTAGGAAGGAAAATCAGCCTATGGTTCAAGATGGTCTCATGGAAATAGCAGTGGAGGCAGCCAAGTTGTGTCACTTTTGCGCTCCCCTTGGGATGCCTTGAACAGCTGCAGGGTGCCTGGAGCACAGGGCTTCCTGGTTTTCAAAGTCCTTGGCCCAAGCCTAACAGTAACCCTAGGAAGGTAAATCAGCCGGGTATGAGGGTTCTTCCTAAGGAAAAAGCTGTGAAAGCAGCCATGTTGTGGCACTTTTGCACTCCCTTTTGGATGCCTTTCACAGCTCCAGTGTGCCTGGAGGTCTGGGCTTCCTGATTTTAAAAATCCTAGCACAAGGCCTACCTAACCCCAACCCGACGACGAGAAAGGCAAATCAGCCAGGAATTAGGGATGTGCCCAATGAAATAGCTGGGGAGGCAGGCATGTTGTGGTACTTTTGTGCTCATCTTGGGTAGTCCTTCGCAGCTGCTGTATTCTTGGAACTCAGGGCTTTCTGGTTGAAAGAACCCTAACCCTAGGCCTAACTCAAACCTCAACGCTAGGAAGGAAATTCAGCCTATGGTTCAGGATGGTCTCATGGAAATAGCAGTGGAGGCAGCCAAGTTGTGTCACTTTTGCGCTCCCCTTGGGATGCCTTGAACAGCTGCAGGGTGCCTGGAGCACAGGGCTTCCTGGTTTTAAAAGTCCTTGGCCCAAGCCTAACAGTAACCCTAGGAAGGTAAATCAGCCGGGTATTAGGGTTCTTCCTAAGGAAAAAGCTGTGAAAGCAGCCATGTTGTGGCACTTCTGCGCTCCCTTTGGGATGCCTTTGGCAGCTACAGTAAGCCTGGAACACAGGGCTTCCTGGTTCAAAAAATCCTAGCCCTAGGCTGAACCCTAACCCTAGGGAGATATATCAGAGAAGGTATAGTGTTGGTGCACAGAAAAAAGCTGTGAAAGCAGCCATGTTGTGGCCCTTTTGCACTCCCTTTTGGATGCATTTCACAGCTCCAGTGTGCTTGGAGGTCTGGGTTTCCTGCTTTTAAATATCCTAGCACAAGGCCTACCTAACCCCAACCCGACGACGAGAAAGGCAAATCAGCCAGGAATTAGGGATGTCCCCAAGGAAATAGCTGTGGAGGCAGGCATGTGGTGGTACTTTTGTGCACTTCTTGGGTAGTCCTTGGCAGCTGCTGTGTTCTTGGAACTCAGGGCTTTCTGGTTTTAAAACTCTAACCCTAGGCCTAACTCAAACCTCAACGCTAGGAAGGAAAATCAGCCTATGATTCGGGATGGTCTCATGGAAATAGCAGTGGAGGCAGCCAAGTTGTGTCACTTTTGCACTCCCATTGGGATGCCTTGAACAGCTGCAGTGTGCCTGGAGCACAGGGCTTCCTGGTTTTAAAAGTCCTTGGCCCAAGCCTAACAGTAACCCTAGGAAGGTAAATCAGCCGGGTATTAGGGTTCTTCCTAAGGAAAAAGCTGTGAAAGCAGCCATGTTGTGGCACTTTTGCAATCCCTTTTGGCTGCCTTTCACAGCTCCAGTGTGCCTGGAGGTCTGGGCTTCCTGATTTTAAAAATCCTAGCACAAGGCCTACCTAACCCCAACCCGACGACGAGAAAGGCAAATCAGCCAGGAATTAGGGATGTCCCCAAGGAAATAGCTGTGGAGGCAGGCATGTGGTGGTACTTTTGTGCTCTTCTTGGGTAGTCCTTCGCAGCTGCTGTATTCTTGGAACTCAGGGCTTTCTGGTTGAAAGAACCCTAACCCTAGGCCTAACTCAAACCTCAACGCTAGGAAGGAAAACCAGCCTAAGGTTGGGGATGGTCTCATGGAAATAGCAGTGGAGGCAGCCAAGTTGTGTCACTTTTGCGCTCCCCATGGGATGCCTTGAACAGCTGCAGTGTGCCTGGAGCACAGGGCTTCCTGGTTTTAAAAGTCCTTGGCCCAAGCCTAACAGTAACCCTAGGAAGGTAAATCAGCCGGGTATTAGGGTTCTTCCTAAGGAAAAAGCTGTGAAAGCAGCCATGTTGTGGCACTTTTGCACTCCCTTTTGGATGCCTTTCACAGCTCCAGTGTGCCTGGAGGTCTGGGCTTCCTGATTTTAAAAATCCTAGCACAAGGCCTACCTAACCCCAACCCGACAACGAGAAAGGCAAATCAGCCAGGAATTAGGGATGTCCCCAAGGAAATAGCTGTGGAGGCAGGCATGTGGTGGTACTTTTGTGCTCTTCTTGGGTAGTCCTTCGCAGCTGCTGCGTTCTTGGAACTCAGGGCTTTCAGGTTAAAAGAACACTAAACCTAGGCCTAACTCAAACCTCAACGCTAGGAAGGAAAACCAGCCTAAGGTTGGGGATGGTCTCATGGAAATAGCAGTGGAGGCAGCCAAGTTGTGTCACTTTTGTGCTCCCCTTGGGATGCCTTGAACAGCTGCAGTGTGCCTGGAGCACAGGGCTTCCTGGTTTTAAAAGTCCTTGGCCCAAGCCTAACAGTAACCCTAGGAAGGTAAATCAGCCAGGTATTAGGGTTCTTCCTAAGGAAAAAGCTGTGAAAGCAGCCATGTTGTGGCACTTTTGCACTCCCTTTTGGATGCCTTTCACAGCTCCAGTGTGCCTGGAGGTCTGGGCTTCCTGATTTTCAAAATCCTAGCACAAGGCCTACCTAACCCCAACCCGACGACGAGAAAGGCAAATCAGCCAGGAATTAGCGATGTCCCCAAGGAAATAGCTGTGGAGGCAGGCATGTGGTGGTACTTTTGTGCTCTTCTTGGGTAGTCCTTCGCAGCTGCTGTGTTCTTGGAACTCAGGGCTTTCTGGTTAAAAAACTCTAACCCTAGGCCTAACTCAAACCTCAACGCTAGGAAGGAAAATCAGCCTATGGTTCGGGATGGTCTCATGGAAATAGCAGTGGAGGCAGCCAAGTTGTGTCACTTTTGCGCTCCCCTTGGGATGCCTTGAACAGCTGCAGTGTTCCTGGAGCACAGGGCTTCCTGATTTTAAAAGTCCTTGGCCCAAGCCTAACAGTAACCCTAGGAAGGTAAATCAGCCGGGTATTAGGGTTCTTCCTTAGGAAAAAGCTGTGAAAGCAGCCATGTTGTGGCACTTCTGCGCTCCCTTTGGGATGCCTTTGGCAGCTACAGTAAGCCTGGAACACAGGGCTTCCTGGTTCAAAAAATCCTAGCCCTAGGCTGAACCCTAACCCTAACCCTAGGGAGATATATCAGAGAAGGTATAGTGATGGTGCCAAGAAAAAAGCTGTGAAAGCAGCCATATTGTGCCACTTTTGCACTCCCTATTGGATGCCTTTCACAGCTCCAGTGTGCCTGGAGGTCTGGGTTTCCTGCTTTTAAATATCCTAGCGCAAGGCCTACCTAACCCCAACCCGACGACGAGAAAGGCAAATCAGCCAGGAATTAGGGATGTCCCCAAGGAAATAGCTGTGGAGGCAGGCATGTGGTGGTACTTTTGTGCTCTTCTTGGGTAGTCCTTCGCAGCTGCTGTGTTCTTGGAACTCAGGGCTTTCTGGTTAAAAAACTCTAACCCTAGGCCTAACTCAAACCTCAACGCTAGGAAGGAAAATCAGCCTATGGTTCGGGATGGTCTCATGGAAATAGCAGTGGAGGCAGCCAAGTTGTGTCATTTTGCACTCCCATTGGGATGCCTTGAACAGCTGCAGTGTGCCTGGAGCACAGGGCTTCCTGGTTTTAAAAGTCCTAGGCCGAAGCCTAACAGTAACCCTAGGAAGGTAAATCAGCCGGGTATTAGGGTTCTTCCTAAGGAAAAAGCTGTGAAAGCAGCCATGTTGTGGCACTTTTGCACTCCCTTTTGGATGCCTTTCACAGCTCCAGTGTGCCTGGAGGTCTGGGCTTCCTGATTTTCAAAATCCTAGCACAAGGCCTACCTAACCCCAACCCGACGACGAGAAAGGCAAATCAGCCAGGAATTAGGGATGTCCCCAAGGAAATAGCTGTGGAGGCAGGCATGTGGTGGTACTTTTGTGCTCTTCTTGGGTAGTCCTTCGAAGCTGCTGTATTCTTGGAACTCAGGGCTTTCTGGTTGAAAGAACCCTAACCCTAGGCCTAACTCAAAACTCAACGCTAGGAAGGAAAACCAGCCTAAGGTTGGGTATGGTCTCATGGAAATAGCAGTGGAGGCAGCCAAGTTGTGTCACTTTTGTGCTCCCCTTGGGATGCCTTGAACAGCTGCAGTGTGCCTGGAGCACAGGGCTTCCTGATTTTAAAAGTCCTTGGCCCAAGCCTAACAGTAACCCTAGGAAGGTAAATCAGCCGGGTATTAGGGTTCTTCCTTAGGAAAAAGCTGTGAAAGCAGCCATGTTGTGGCACTTCTGCGCTCCCTTTGGGATGCCTTTGGCAGCTACAGTAAGCCTGGAACACAGGGCTTCCTGGTTCAAAAAATCCTAGCCCTAGGCTGAACCCTAACCCTAGGGAGATATATCAGAGAAGGTATAGTGATGGTGCCAAGAAAAAAGCTGTGAAAGCAGCCATGTTGTGGCACTTTTGCACTCCCTATTGGATGCCTTTCACAGCTCCAGTGTGCTTGGAGGTCTGGGTTTCCTGCTTTTAAATATCCTAGCACAAGGCCTACCTAACCCCAACCCGACGACGAGAAAGGCAAATCAGCCAGGAATTAGGGATGTCCCCAAGGAAATAGCTGTGGAGGCAGGCATGTTGTGGTACTTTTGCGCTCTTCTTGGGTGGTCCTTCGCATCTGCTGTGTTCTTGGAACTCAGGGCTTTCTGGTTAAAAAACTCTAACCCTAGGCCTAACTCAAACCTCAACGCTAGGAAGGAAAATCAGCCTATGGTTGGGGATGGTCTCATGGAAATAGCAGTGGAGGCAGCCAAGTTGTGTCACTTTTGCGCTCCCGTTGGGATGCCTTAACAGCTGCAGTGTGCCTGGAGCACAGGGCTTCCTGGTTTTAAAAGTCCTTGGCCCAAGCCTAACAGTAACCCTAGGAAGGTAAATCAGCCGGGTATTAGGGTTCTTCCTAAGGAAAAAGCTGTGAAAGCAGCCATGTTGTGGCACTTTTGCACTCCCTTTTGGATGCCTTTCACAGCTCCAGTGTGCCTGGAGGTCTGGGCTTCCTGATTTTAAAAATCCTAGCACAAGGCCTACCTAACCCCAACCCGACGACGAGAAAGGCAAATCAGCCAGGAATTAGGGATGTGCCCAATGAAATAGCTGGGGAGGCAGGCATGTTGTGGTACTTTTGTGCTCTTCTTGGGTAGTCCTTCGCAGCTGCTGTGTTCTTGGAACTCAGGGCTTTCTGGTTGAAAGAACCCTAACCCTAGGCCTAACTCAAACCTCAACGCTAGGAAGGAAAATCAGCCTATGGTTCAGGATGGTCTCATGGAAATAGCAGTGGAGGCATCCAAGTTGTGTCACTTTTGCGCTCCCCTTGGGATGCCTTGAACAGCTGCAGGGTGCCTGGAGCACAGGGCTTCCTGGTTTTAAAAGTCCTTGGCCCAAGCCTAACAGTAACCCTAGGAAGGTAAATCAGCCGGGTATTAGGGTTCTTCCTAAGGAAAAAGCTGTGAAAGCAGCCATGTTGTGGCACTTTTGCACTCCCTTTTGGATGCCTTTCACAGCTCCAGTGTGCCTGGAGGTCTGGGCTTCCTGATTTTAAAAATCCTAGCACAAGGCCTACCTAACCCCAACCCGACGACGAGAAAGGCAAATCAGCCAGGAATTAGGGATGTGCCCAATGAAATAGCTGTGGAGGCAGGCATGTTGTGGTACTTTTGTGCTCTTCTTGGGTAGTCCTTCGCAGCTGCTGTATTCTTGGAACTCAGGGCTTTCTGGTTGAAAGAACCCTAACCCTAGGCCTAACTCAAACCTCAACGCTAGGAAGGAAAATCAGCCTATGGTTCAGGATGGTCTCATGGAAATAGCAGTGGAGGCAGCCAAGTTGTGTCACTTTTGCGCTCCCCTTGGGATGCCTTGAACAGCTGCAGGGTGCCTGGAGCACAGGGCTTCCTGGTTTTAAAAGTCCTTGGCCCAAGCCTAACAGTAACCCTAGGAAGGTAAATCAGCTGGGGATTAGGGTTCTTCCTAAGGAAAAAGCTGTGAAAGCAGCCATGTTGTGGCACTTTTGCACTCCCTTTTGGATGCCTTTCACAGCTCCAGTGTGCCTGGAGGTCTGGGCTTCCTGATTTTAAAAATCCTAGCACAAGGCCTACCTAACCCCAACCCGACAACGAGAAAGGCGTATCAGCCAGGAATTAGGGATGTCCCCAAGGAAATAGCTGTGGAGGCAGGCATGTGGTGGTACTTTTGTGCTCTTCTTGGGTAGTCCTTCGCAGCTGCTGTGTTCTTGGAACTCAGGGCTTTCAGGTTAAAAGAACACTAACCATAGGCCTAACTCAAAACTCAACGCTAGGAAGGAAAACCAGCCTACGGTTGGGGATGGTCTCATGGAAATAGCAGTGGAGGCAGCCAAGTTGTGTCACTTTTGCGCTCCCCTTGGGATGCCTTGAACAGCTGCAGTGTGCCTGGAGCACAGGGCTTCCTGGTTTTCAAAGTCCTTGGCCCAAGCCTAACAGTAACCCTAGGAAGGTAAATCAGCCGGGTATTAGGGTTCTTCCTAAGGAAAAAGCTGTGAAAGCAGCCATGTTGTGGCACTTCTGCGCTCCCTTGGATGCCTTTGGCAGCTACAGTAAGCCTGGAACACAGGGCTTCCTGGTTCAAAAAATCCTAGCCCTAGGCTGAACCCTAACCCTAACCCTAGGGAGATATATCAGAGAAGGTATAGTGATGGTGCCAAGAAAAAAGCTGTGAAAGCAGCCATGTTGTGGCCCTTTTGCACTCCCTTTTGGATGCCTTTCACAGCTCCAGTGTGCTTGGAGGTCTGGGTTTCCTGCTTTTAAATATCCTAGCACAAGGCCTACCTAACACCAACCCGACGACGAGAAAGGCAAATCAGCCAGGAATTAGGGATGTCCCCAAGGAAATAGCTGTGGAGGCAGGCATGTGGTGGTACTTTTGTGCTCTTCTTGGGTGGTCCTTCGCATCTGCTGTGTTCTTGGAACTCAGGGCTTTCTGGTTAAAAAACTCTAACCCTCGGCCGAACTCAAACCTCAACGCTAGGAAGGAAAATCAGCCTATGGTTGGGGATGGTCTCATGGAAATAGCAGTGGAGGCAGCCAAGTTGTGTCACTTTTGCGCTCCCCTTGGGATGCCTTGAACAGCTGCAGTGTGCCTGGAGCACAGGGCTTCCTGGTTTTCAAAGTCCTTGGCCCAAGCCTAACAGTAACCCTAGGAAGGTAAATCAGCCGGGTATTAGGGTTCTTCCTAAGGAAAAAGCTGTGAAAGCAGCCATGTTGTGGCACTTTTGCACTCCCTTTTGGCTGCCTTTCACAGCTCCAGTGTGCCTGGAGGTCTGGGCTTCCTGATTTTAAAAATCCTAGCACAAGGCCTACCTAACCCCAACCCGACGACGAGAAAGGCAAATCAGCCAGGAATTAGGGATGTGCCCAATGAAATAGCTGTGGAGGCAGGCATGTTGTGGTACTTTTGTGCTCTTCTTGGGTAGTCCTTCGCAGCTGCTGTATTCTTGGAACTCAGGGCTTTCTGGTTGAAAGAACCCTAACCCTAGGCCTAACTCAAACCTCAACGCTAGGAAGGAAAATCAGCCTAAGGTTGGGGATGGTCTCATGGAAATAGCAGTGGAGGCAGCCAAGTTGTGTCACTTTTGCGCTCCCCTTGGGATGCCTTGAACAGCTGCAGGGTGCCTGGAGCACAGGGCTTCCTGGTTTTAAAAGTCCTTGGCCCAAGCCTAACAGTAACCCTAGGAAGGTAAATCAGCCGGGTATTAGGGTTCTTCCTAAGGAAAAAGCTGTGAAAGCAGCCATGTTGTGGCACTTCTGCGCTCCCTTTGGGATGCCTTTGGCAGCTACAGTAAGCCTGGAACACAGGGCTTCCTGGTTCAAAAAATCCTAGCCCTAGGCTGAACCCTAACCCTAACCCTAGGGAGATATATCAGAGAAGGTATAGTGTTGGTGCACAGAAAAAAGCTGTGAAAGCAGCCATGTTGTGGCCCTTTTGCACTCCCTTTTGGATGCATTTCACAGCTCCAGTGTGCTTGGAGGTCTGGGTTTCCTGCTTTTAAATATCCTAGCACAAGGCCTACCTAACCCCAACCCGACGACGAGAAAGGCAAATCAGCCAGGAATTAGGGATGTCCCCAAGGAAATAGCTGTGGAGGCAGGCATGTTGTGGTACTTTTGTGCTCTTCTTGGGTAGTCCTTCGCAGCTGCTGTGTTCTTGGAACTCAGGGCTTTCTGGTTTTAAAACTCTAACCCTAGGCCTAACTCAAACCTCAACGCTAGGAAGGAAAATCAGCCTATGATTCGGGATGGTCTCATGGAAATAGCAGTGGAGGCAGCCAAGTTGTGTCACTTTTGCACTCCCATTGGGATGCCTTGAACAGCTGCAGTGTGCCTGGAGCACAGGGCTTCCTGGTTTTAAAAGTCCTTGGCCCAAGCCTAACAGTAACCCTAGGAAGGTAAATCAGCCGGGTATTAGGGTTCTTCCTAAGGAAAAAGCTGTGAAAGCAGCCATGTTGTGGCACTTTTGCAATCCCTTTTGGCTGCCTTTCACAGCTCCAGTGTGCCTGGAGGTCTGGGCTTCCTGATTTTAAAAATCCTAGCACAAGGCCTACCTAACCCCAACCCGACGACGAGAAAGGCAAATCAGCCAGGAATTAGGGATGTCCCCAAGGAAATAGCTGTGGAGGCAGGCATGTGGTGGTACTTTTGTGCTCTTCTTGGGTAGTCCTACGCAGCTGCTGTATTCTTGGAACTCAGGGCTTTCTGGTTGAAAGAACCCTAACCCTAGGCCTAACTCAAACCTCAACGCTAGGAAGGAAAACCAGCCTAAGGTTGGGGATGGTCTCATGGAAATAGCAGTGGAGGCAGCCAAGTTGTGTCACTTTTGCGCTCCCCTTGGGATGCCTTGAACAGCTGCAGTGTGCCTGGAGCACAGGGCTTCCTGGTTTTCAAAGTCCTTGGCCCAAGCCTAACAGTAACCCTAGGAAGGTAAATCAGCCGGGTATTAGGGTTCTTCCTAAGGAAAAAGCTGTGAAAGCAGCCATGTTGTGGCACTTTTGCACTCCCTTTTGGATGCCTTTCACAGCTCCAGTGTGCCTGGAGGTCTGGGCTTCCTGATTTTAAAAATCCTAGCACAAGGCCTACCTAACCCCAACCCGACAACGAGAAAGGCAAATCAGCCAGGAATTAGGGATGTCCCCAAGGAAATAGCTGTGGAGGCAGGCATGTGGTGGTACTTTTGTGCTCTTCTTGGGTAGTCCTTCGCAGCTGCTGTGTTCTTGGAACTCAGGGCTTTCTGGTTAAAAAACTCTAACCCTAGGCCTAACTCAAACCTCAACGCTAGGAAGGAAAATCAGCCTATGGTTCGGGATGGTCTCATGGAAATAGCAGTGGAGGCAGCCAAGTTGTGTCACTTTTGCGCTCCCGTTGGGATGCCTTGAACAGCTGCAGTGTTCCTGGAGCACAGGGCTTCCTGATTTTAAAAGTCCTTGGCCCAAGCCTAACAGTAACCCTAGGAAGGTAAATCAGCCGGGTATTAGGGTTCTTCCTTAGGAAAAAGCTGTGAAAGCAGCCATGTTGTGGCACTTCTGCGCTCCCTTTGGGATGCCTTTGGCAGCTACAGTAAGCCTGGAACACAGGGCTTCCTGGTTCAAAAAATCCTAGCCCTAGGCTGAACCCTAACCCTAGGGAGATATATCAGAGAAGGTATAGTGATGGTGCCAAGAAAAAAGCTGTGAAAGCAGCCATGTTGTGGCACTTTTGCACTCCCTATTGGATGCCTTTCACAGCTCCAGTGTGCTTGGAGGTCTGGGTTTCCTGCTTTTAAATATCCTAGCACAAGGCCTACCTAACCCCAACCCGACGACGAGAAAGGCAAATCAGCCAGGAATTAGGGATGTCCCCAAGGAAATAGCTGTGGAGGCAGGCATGTGGTGGTACTTTTGTGCTCTTCTTGGGTAGTCCTTCGCAGCTGCTGTGTTCTTGGTATTCAGGGCTTTCTGGTTAAAAATCTCTAACCCTAGGCCTAACTCAAACCTCAACGCTAGGAAGGAAAATCAGCCTATGGTTCAGGATGGTCTCATGGAAATAGCAGTGGAGGCAGCCAAGTTGTGTCACTTTTGCGCTCCCCTTGGGATGCCTTGAACAGCTGCAGTGTGCCTGGAGCACAGGGCTTCCTGGTTTTAAAAGTCCTTGGCCCAAGCCTAACAGTAACCCTAGGAAGGTAAATCAGCCGGATATTAGGGTTCTTCTAAGGAAAAAGCTGTGAAAGCAGCCATGTTGTGGCACTTCTGCGCTCCCTTGGATGCCTTTGGCAGCTACAGTAAGCCTGGAACACAGGGCTTCCTGGTTCAAAAAATCCTAGCCCTAGGCTGAACCCTAACCCATACCCTAGGGAGATATATCAGAGAAGGTATAGTGATGGTGCCAAGAAAAAAGCTGTGAAAGCAGCCATGTTGTGGCCCTTTTGCACTCCCTTTTGGATGCCTTTCACAGCTCCAGTGTGCTTGGAGGTCTGGGTTTCCTGCTTTTAAATATCCTAGCACAAGGCCTACCTAACCCCAACCCGACGACGAGAAAGGCAAATCAGCCAGGAATTAGGGATGTCCCCAAGGAAATAGCTGTGGAGGCAGGCATGTTGTGGTACTTTTGTGCTCTTCTTGGGTGGTCCTTCGCATCTGCTGTGTTCTTGGAACTCAGGGCTTTCTGGTTAAAAAACTCTAACCCTAGGCCTAACTCAAACCTCAACGCTAGGAAGGAAAATCAGCCTATGGTTGGGGATGGTCTCATGGAAATAGCAGTGGAGGCAGCCAAGTTGTGTCACTTTTGCGCTCCCGTTGGGATGCCTTAACAGCTGCAGTGTGCCTGGAGCACAGGGCTTCCTGGTTTTAAAAGTCCTTGGCCCAAGCCTAACAGTAACCCTAGGAAGGTAAATCAGCCGGGTATTAGGGTTCTTCCTAAGGAAAAAGCTGTGAAAGCAGCCATGTTGTGGCACTTTTGCACTCCCTTTTGGATGCCTTTCACAGCTCCATTGTGCCTGGAGGTCTGGGCTTCCTGATTTTAAAAATCCTAGCACAAGGCCTACCTAACCCCAACCCGACGACGAGAAAGGCAAATCAGCCAGGAATTAGGGATGTGCCCAATGAAATAGCTGGGGAGGCAGGCATGTTGTGGTACTTTTGTGCTCTTCTTGGGTAGTCCTTCGCAGCTGCTGTATTCTTGGAACTCAGGGCTTTCTGGTTGAAAGAACCCTAACCCTAGGCCTAACTCAAACCTCAACGCTAGGAAGGAAAATCAGCCTATGGTTCAAGATGGTCTCATGGAAATAGCAGTGGAGGCAGCCAAGTTGTGTCACTTTTGCGCTCCCCTTGGGATGCCTTGAACAGCTGCAGGGTGCCTGGAGCACAGGGCTTCCTGGTTTTCAAAGTCCTTGGCCCAAGCCTAACAGTAACCCTAGGAAGGTAAATCAGCCGGGTATGAGGGTTCTTCCTAAGGAAAAAGCTGTGAAAGCAGCCATGTTGTGGCACTTTTGCACTCCCTTTTGGATGCCTTTCACAGCTCCAGTGTGCCTGGAGGTCTGGGCTTCCTGATTTTAAAAATCCTAGCACAAGGCCTACCTAACCCCAACCCGACGACGAGGAAGGCAAATCAGCCAGGAATTAGGGATGTCCCCAAGGAAATAGCTGTGGAGGCAGGCATGTGGTGGTACTTTTGTGCTCTTCTTGGGTAGTCCTTCGCAGCTGCTGTGTTCTTGGAACTCAGGGCTTTCTGGTTGAAAGAACCCTAACCCTAGGCCTAACTCAAACCTCAACGCTAGGAAGGAAAATCAGCCTATGGTTGGGGATGGTCTCATGGAAATAGCAGTGGAGGCATCCAAGTTGTGTCACTTTTGCGCTCCCCTTGGGATGCCTTGAACAGCTGCAGGGTGCCTGGAGCACAGGGCTTCCTGGTTTTAAAAGTCCTTGGCCCAAGCCTAACAGTAACCCTAGGAAGGTAAATCAGCCGGGTATTAGGGTTCTTCCTAAGGAAAAAGCTGTGAAAGCAGCCATGTTGTGGCACTTCTGCGCTCCCTTTGGGATGCCTTTGGCAGCTACAGTAAGCCTGGAACACAGGGCTTCCTGGTTCAAAAAATCCTAGCCCTAGGCTGAACCCTAACCCTAGGGAGATATATCAGAGAAGGTATAGTGTTGGTGCACAGAAAAAAGCTGTGAAAGCAGCCATGTTGTGGCCCTTTTGCACTCCCTTTTGGATGCATTTCACAGCTCCAGTGTGCTTGGAGGTCTGGGTTTCCTGCTTTTAAATATCCTAGCACAAGGCCTACCTAACCCCAACCCGACGACGAGAAAGGCAAATCAGCCAGGAATTAGGGATGTCCCCAAGGAAATAGCTGTGGAGGCAGGCATGTGGTGGTACTTTTGTGCACTTCTTGGGTAGTCCTTGGCAGCTGCTGTGTTCTTGGAACTCAGGGCTTTCTGGTTTTAAAACTCTAACCCTAGGCCTAACTCAAACCTCAACGCTAGGAAGGAAAATCAGCCTATGATTCGGGATGGTCTCATGGAAATAGCAGTGGAGGCAGCCAAGTTGTGTCACTTTTGCACTCCCATTGGGATGCCTTGAACAGCTGCAGTGTGCCTGGAGCACAGGGCTTCCTGGTTTTAAAAGTCCTTGGCCCAAGCCTAACAGTAACCCTAGGAAGGTAAATCAGCCGGGTATTAGGGTTCTTCCTAAGGAAAAAGCTGTGAAAGCAGCCATGTTGTGGCACTTTTGCAATCCCTTTTGGCTGCCTTTCACAGCTCCAGTGTGCCTGGAGGTCTGGGCTTCCTGATTTTAAAAATCCTAGCACAAGGCCTACCTAACCCCAACCCGACGACGAGAAAGGCAAATCAGCCAGGAATTAGGGATGTCCCCAAGGAAATAGCTGTGGAGGCAGGCATGTGGTGGTACTTTTGTGCTCTTCTTGGGTAGTCCTTCGCAGCTGCTGTATTCTTGGAACTCAGGGCTTTCTGGTTGAAAGAACCCTAACCCTAGGCCTAACTCAAACCTCAACGCTAGGAAGGAAAACCAGCCTAAGGTTGGGGATGGTCTCATGGAAATAGCAGTGGAGGCAGCCAAGTTGTGTCACTTTTGCGCTCCCCATGGGATGCCTTGAACAGCTGCAGTGTGCCTGGAGCACAGGGCTTCCTGGTTTTAAAAGTCCTTGGCCCAAGCCTAACAGTAACCCTAGGAAGGTAAATCAGCCGGGTATTAGGGTTCTTCCTAAGGAAAAAGCTGTGAAAGCAGCCATGTTGTGGCACTTTTGCACTCCCTTTTGGATGCCTTTCACAGCTCCAGTGTGCCTGGAGGTCTGGGCTTCCTGATTTTAAAAATCCTAGCACAAGGCCTACCTAACCCCAACCCGACAACGAGAAAGGCAAATCAGCCAGGAATTAGGGATGTCCCCAAGGAAATAGCTGTGGAGGCAGGCATGTGGTGGTACTTTTGTGCTCTTCTTGGGTAGTCCTTCGCAGCTGCTGCGTTCTTGGAACTCAGGGCTTTCAGGTTAAAAGAACACTAACCCTAGGCCTAACTCAAACCTCAACGCTAGGAAGGAAAACCAGCCTAAGGTTGGGGATGGTCTCATGGAAATAGCAGTGGAGGCAGCCAAGTTGTGTCACTTTTGTGCTCCCCTTGGGATGCCTTGAACAGCTGCAGTGTGCCTGGAGCACAGGGCTTCCTGGTTTTAAAAGTCCTTGGCCCAAGCCTAACAGTAACCCTAGGAAGGTAAATCAGCCAGGTATTAGGGTTCTTCCTAAGGAAAAAGCTGTGAAAGCAGCCATGTTGTGGCACTTTTGCACTCCCTTTTGGATGCCTTTCACAGCTCCAGTGTGCCTGGAGGTCTGGGCTTCCTGATTTTCAAAATCCTAGCACAAGGCCTACCTAACCCCAACCCGACGACGAGAAAGGCAAATCAGCCAGGAATTAGCGATGTCTCCAAGGAAATAGCTGTGGAGGCAGGCATGTGGTGGTACTTTTGTGCTCTTCTTGGGTAGTCCTTCGCAGCTGCTGTGTTCTTGGAACTCAGGGCTTTCTGGTTAAAAAACTCTAACCCTAGGCCTAACTCAAACCTCAACGCTAGGAAGGAAAATCAGCCTATGGTTCGGGATGGTCTCATGGAAATAGCAGTGGAGGCAGCCAAGTTGTGTCACTTTTGCGCTCCCCTTGGGATGCCTTGAACAGCTGCAGTGTTCCTGGAGCACAGGGCTTCCTGATTTTAAAAGTCCTTGGCCCAAGCCTAACAGTAACCCTAGGAAGGTAAATCAGCCGGGTATTAGGGTTCTTCCTAAGGAAAAAGCTGTGAAAGCAGCCATGTTGTGGCACTTCTGCGCTCCCTTTGGGATGCCTTTGGCAGCTACAGTAAGCCTGGAACACAGGGCTTCCTGGTTCAAAAAATCCTAGCCCTAGGCTGAACCCTAACCCTAACCCTAGGGAGATATATCAGAGAAGGTATAGTGATGGTGCCAAGAAAAAAGCTGTGAAAGCAGCCATATTGTGCCACTTTTGCACTCCCTATTGGATGCCTTTCACAGCTCCAGTGTGCTTGGAGGTCTGGGCTTCCTGATTTTAAAAATCCTAGCGCAAGGCCTACCTAACCCCAACCCGACGACGAGAAAGGCAAATCAGCCAGGAATTAGGGATGTCCCCAAGGAAATAGCTGGGGAGGCAGGCATGTTGTGGTACTTTTGTGCTCTTCTTGGGTAGTCCTTCGCAGCTGCTGTGTTCTTGGAACTCAGGGCTTTCTGGTTAAAAAACTCTAACCCTAGGCCTAACTCAAACCTCAACGCTAGGAAGGAAAATCAGCCTATGGTTCGGGATGGTCTCATGGAAATAGCAGTGGAGGCAGCCAAGTTGTGTCATTTTGCACTCCCATTGGGATGCCTTGAACAGCTGCAGTGTGCCTGGAGCACAGGGCTTCCTGGTTTTAAAAGTCCTAGGCCGAAGCCTAACAGTAACCCTAGGAAGGTAAATCAGCCGGGTATTAGGGTTCTTCCTAAGGAAAAAGCTGTGAAAGCAGCCATGTTGTGGCACTTTTGCACTCCCTTTTGGATGCCTTTCACAGCTCCAGTGTGCCTGGAGGTCTGGGCTTCCTGATTTTCAAAATCCT